>NC_057424.1:17913853-18583721 GCF_019457755.1 Venturia canescens | reverse complement strand
AAAAATCAATTAGAACAAATCTATACGAAATAATTCAAATTTTCCTCAGGCTTCCCTGCGATTTCAACGTCTCGAGAAATTTCGCGAAATTCGTGCCAAGAGCGTCGTGCACGACTCGCGTCGAACGACGCAGATCTCATCGAAAGGTAAGGAATTACTCGGAGATTTTGGGAACAAGTAAATGCCTCTGTGAGTATATGGGATGCGTCGTTTCGGTGCAATAAAGAGCATTATGTTGGATAATTAACGCAGCCGAAGTTGAATATGTACGAACAGGGGGAGCAGGCGTCTCTCGAGGAAGAGATTAGCCGAGTCTTAGAGAGCTAAGCGAAGGAAAGGTCCTCGACGCGTTCATATATACATAAATTTTGTTATGTGTGTACGTGTCCCAGTGTCAGGTCAATGGAAATTGTCGAACGAAGCTCTTGTCTGGACACGGTGCGCAGTGTCGAAATAAGGGACCATACGCTACCTACGTTATATTATAGGCACCACCTTGGGGCTTTGAGGAAGAAACCTCGTGCGCGTTTGACGACTTCATGCTGAGTATACTACCCCACATACATAAATATATTTATACATGTGGATAGTACGGTCGAAGAAGGAAGAGCTCCCGAGGGTCGTACACTGGAAAACGGTACAGGTGCCCCTGTGGCCTCGGCTTCGGGTGCAGGTGTATTGTACTCTCATCCTTAAATACGTGCTAAACCTAACCTCGGAGACAGTGTTTATGCACGTGAACATTTTCACCCCCTCTCTCCTCCTCTTGTCACGAGAAAATGTTCATTCTCACACAGACAATATAACTCATATAGGCACACTCGAAATAACGCACATAAACCCATCTTCCATCGAGCGGGTATTGACCAATGTCATGGACACTGACCACTTCGCGTTCAAATAAACTCACTTCGGTGAAATAAAGCTATTTACACGAATATTTAAGATTGGTACGACCGCGTGCTCTTCTGGGATGTGAAATCATCTGACGAACGTTTTCATGCTTGTGCAAATATCCCAATTCGTGTCTTGAGTATTTTATTCGCAGGTGCGTTACAGCGACGATTCGTACGATCGACGAATGGCTTTTGTTTTTTACAGTTTTTCGCCTACGAATCTTCTTTGGAGTATCGTTTTGCAGAAGAACTCTTACGAATTTGGGACGAACGATCGGTTATATTGCATTGACTTGCCTCGATTGGTCATAATTCCGTGAGGAATTTATTCGCGTGAATTTCCTTTAGAATGATCTCTGGAAAATGGGATACGAAGGAACGACCGGCACAAAAGAAACTCTTGATTTGAAATTCTTAATTTATAGGAAATACTAACTCAAAAACTCGGCGCAAGTCGACTACCGTGAACGAGAATATCAAAAACAAGTACGATGACGAAGAAAACATTTTCAATTGATAATCCTTCGTTATCCGAATCGATGGAAATCAATCTGGGCCTGCAGGGCTTGCTTCTGAGCAGTGATCATTCAAACGAGCTCAACTCCGAAAATGCGAAATACTTCGGAACGATGATCTCTATTAAAATCTCACTTCTTGGATCCAACAAAGTTGACAAACAGTGAGAAAGAGATTGACAAAAAGACGGACGAAAAAGTGGTATTTTTGCAACAAATTACTGAGGAATACGCGATTTGTAATGGAATAAAAGGTCGAAATTTATTAAGCGCTGGACGTTTTCTTATTCGATTGATTCCATCTTGAAATCATTTCTCTTACAATATTGTCTTCATTACAATTTCGTTCGTGCAAAATCGCTTGTTGTTATCAACAGTGAAATTTTTATTCATAGAAAACATTTCGGCTACGTTGATTCTTGAACAGCCAAGCTCATCGTAATCTCACGCTTTAAATAAAATTGATAAAAAGTATATTTGAAAATTCAACAAGAAAGCTGACGCCTCGAATGTCGATTGAAAAATAAAATTTAAATAAAAAATTGGCAAATGCTTTCAGGCCTTTCGAGAGCTTTAATTCGAAGAAATTTCGCATGGTAATTAGCCTGAGAAACGAAAAGGATTAAAACGCGTGAAAATGAATGATCGAATTCGACTCACCACGTTTGGCGCATAGCTCGGTATTCGATGAATTGTAAATCTTCGTGTCGGGGAGGTCGAGATTTGGTCACTTTTCATGATTTAACTTCGATTTCATTTTCTCGCGTACAAGCGGGGTTGCGAATAAAAAAAGGTTGGAAAAAGTGTGAAAAAGATGTTTGATCGTCAGTGGTCGTTGGTGCGCGTTTATCGAAAAGGCGAATCGCTCATTTTGATTTTCTTCTATTTGAGGGATAACGAAGAGCCGATGGGAGTGTCACGATCTCAGGTGGAGTGAAGTATACACGCAACAAATAGGCTTCGAAGAAGGTTGACCACAGTACGAAACTGGCCCGCATAGGCTCGCGAGATTTTCGCGTTTTACCTCGTGAGAGCGTGCTCGGAAAGAGAGAGAGAGAGAGAGAGAGAGAGAGAGAGAGAGAAACAGAGGAGGAGAGAAGAAGGATGAGAGGAGGAAGGGAGAGAGAGAAAAAATGATATCTCGCGTGGCAGTCGGAGCGAGCGAACGCGTGAGATCGCGCGTTCGGGTGAAACAACGCGGGAATAAGGACGGAGATATTGGGACGAATGATAAAGAAGTCGTGAAGGAGCAACGAGCAAGATGGAAAGAGGGAAAAGAGAGAGGGGGTCCAGTGGGCTGGTACCCTCGGTGGTTGGAGGTGGCCAAGGAGGAGGGGCTCTCCTACGTCGCTTCGACGAGCTCCACTTTTATCTCTTTCGCTCTTCCTCTCTCGTTCTCTCTTTAGCTCTTTCTCCCTCCGACTCACGCTTCTCGCGGTTTCTTTGCGACTGTTGAACAAGCGGAGGCAGTCTCAACGCGACCGTTCCGCGAGCCCGTGGCCGAATCTTATTATTTTTTCAATATATTTATTATCCAAAAGAGGCAGCTCCTAGTTCGAAAAAAGCGATAACTCAAATCACTAATTTTGCACGTGCTCCCATCGGATAATCACTCGATCGATGAACAAGAAGGAATCCCCTGTGTTTTGTTTGTGAAAGTTACCAAAAGTCTGGATTTTCGAGAATCTTCCGATCGAAATTGGCTCGTCAACGATCCCTCATTTTTACGGGTGCGCCTGAATTTCGTGTGCTCTTCTGTGTGACCATGTGCCAGTGATTTATTCCTCTCACTACTTTCTATTGTTACTGTTATTGTTGTTATTGTGGCTGTGCACGAAGGGATGATTCTTGCGAATAATTGGCGAAGACGCAGCTATTATCAGCCGGAAATGACGAAGGGTTGTTCCCCAACGAGCACAGGTGAGCGACCACGCATGAGGAGCGACGGGGCGACGGGCGGGGGGGGGGGGGGAGGGGGGGGGCAGCCATCGGTTATTTCCTTGTGCACAAATTTCCAATAACACGCGTGCATTATCAGGTCCTATCTCGAGTGGAACGCGTGCCTAGAATTTTTCGATCCCTCGACGCACCAAAATCTCGAACGATATCGTTCACCCAAAATTCAGATTTTCATTAGTTTGTTCTCTCGATACTTTTCATTGCTTTTTTCCAGTTCATTCCTCTCCTCTGCGCTCACACGCCCTCGAATCGGTTGCGTCGTCCCGTAAAGGGGTGCTTTTCTCCCTAACGCAATGCTCCCGAGAGTTTGATGCTAGCACAAGTGCCAAGAGGGACGAAGTTACACGAGCTCAGTCAGAATGAACGGCAAAAAGTATGATCCGTATACCAATTTTTCGATCCTTCGTCTCCTTCAATACACCTCTCGAGACAGGAAGAAACTTTAGTCGAGTCGCACCGAGTTTTCGCAGTCGAAAATCATCCGCGTTATCCAATTTTTTTCGTTTCAACGATTCCTCGGCTGCTCTGTCCATGAAACTCGCGCTCCATCGGGACTGTTTTTCCTATTTGCTTTTGTACTCTGACGAAAAATGGCAGGATTAACGCTCTGGAGGAATCGTCGTCGGCAAACGTTGCGGGACGTTCGGCGTGATCGATCGTCGGATCAGAGCCGTCGAGAAGGACGAAACCCTCGAAAGAGATGGAGATTCCTTTGATCCATTCGTCATTTTTGTCTTACGTTCGTTATCATTGTACTTGAAAATATACAGATTTTATATACGATCATATCGTTGTTTCTCGTGACTCGTGATGGCAAAAGGCCGACTGGCTTGTTCGATTTTAAAAAAATCACATCTTTCTCCCCGAACTCGAATCCGACCGGATTCTGCAATACCGTTGCTTTTTTCATCGCGATGATTCTCACCGCAGGTCGCAGACTATTTTGCTTGGTGCCCATTGCTCTTACGTTTTGAAAGGTATTGAAACGCCGAAATAATTGATTGGAGACGTTGATTGTGTGCGATAATCGGAGCTTCGGAGTGCCTGAAAAGGAGAAAACAGCAGAGAAAAATATCGCTCAAATTCTCATGGGTCATTTCTCCTGAAAATTTAATTTTTTCTTCGCATTCGTCAGTTGCTAGTTGACATTGGAAACCGCGCACGAGTTGTTGAGCACTCCGGTTAGAAGACAATGAAACTCGCGGTCTAACTTTCGTGATTGAAGAGTTGAGCTGATCGTAGCGAGCGCGTTTGAATCGTGTGTCTAGTGAAGAAGTACCTTCAGATTAATCATTCGTGGAAATTCATGTTAAAAGTGGAGAATGTGAGTTCAGGAATCTCGCTCAATTTCGAAAAGTTTCTTCCACAAATGCAAGCCCACAAAAACCCAAAAACGAGCACAAAATTGTGCGAATTGCCTCATATTATCGAATCGAGCGGATATTCTTGAAAATTCACTTCGATCAGCATCCTCAAATAATAACGTTTAGAAGGAAAAATCGAACCTCCGAGACTCCGAACTTTCTTCGGAGTCCGAAACGTTCATCGCGTTGTAAGATCGATCCTATCGTAGAAAACTGGAAAATTGGAAGAAAAAAGTGACAATGAGGATGCACGTATTTAGTAGTAACAGTCGAAATAGACGAGGGGTTGGTTTCGAAAGTGGTAGGAAGGGTAGTTCGCGGTCCGCGGATGTCTGAGGGGGTGCGAGGAGCGGGGGAAGGGCAGAGGCGGGGTTAAAGGAGCGAGAAAGCTCGGGAGGACACGCGGGGAGATTTTGCAGACCCCTCTTTCCACCTCTACTAATTCGCTCCTTCTCTCTTCCCGGTGTTTTCGTCCTCGTCGCTCGTTGCAGCGTGTACAACCGCCTTGTACCCCTGAGAGAAGGTACGCGGAGTTAAAGCGAAGTCGAGGAGTTGGCGAGGAGAAGGAACACTCGAAGGAGGAATAGAGAGAGCGACGGGGCTGGGGAGGGGGCAATGGAAGAAGGGGGGAGTCTTAGGAGGGGCGCCTAACGTCACGGCGCATTCACTCACCGGCCGTCGCCGACGCCGTTGTGCCCGCCAAACGCAACTTTATCGTCACGGTCAGTTTTTATTTTTGCACCATTGAAAATTCAAAAAACAATGTAAAAAGCACCCAGGACGATTACGAAATCCGATTGCGTTGGCTCAATGTATCTCGATGCTCTCGGAATTTCTTGTTTTTTCTTAGTTTTTTCGATCCACGTTTAGAATCAGTGCTTCGAATGTTTATCCACGTTGTTTTGATTTTCGTTGTTGGCTTTTTTTATTCAAATTTCGGTTCTCATCGTGGTGGATAAATTTTCGGTGACGTTTACGGCGGTGTGCTTCGTAACAAATGTACGAGGGTGCATCACTCGTATCGTGGATTTCGTGAATTCGTGACTTGTGTTATACTATGTGTGAAAATGATATTTTTATCCTCTTTTTTGGTGCTATCCCATTGGCAAAGTGAGTTTTGAGGGTGTGTTTATTCTTTAAATATTATTCGATTAAAAAGGAGAGGGGGAGAGAGAGGAAGAGAGAAATCAGCTGATGGATTATTGTGACGACGGAAACTTCGGTAAAGTTTACCCGCGCGAAATACTTGGCCTCCCTACTTTCCGGGCTCGTTGACTTTCCAAACTTATTCTGTGACGCAAATCAATTAGTTGATTATTCGATAATTCACACGTGTTTACCGGGCGCCACTCTTTCTCGCAATTCCTTCTTCAAATTCCTCATTTCCATTCGCATTTCCGATTATTTTTTTATCCCTCGCACTTTTCAATAGCACAATAATTATTGTTTTTCGAATTGAATAACGAGACATCGCACCGTGGCCGCTCGCCACTTTGTTGTTAATTCGTGCACAGTTTGATCGATTCCGTCGGTCGCGACGACCACCGAAGTCGAAGACAGACAAATGTGCTCTGTCTTTACTTACATACACGTATTGAACGATATACCAAAGTATGTTTCTTGCAAGAGCAGAGACGCTTGAAAAAACGATAAACATCGTGAAATTTGTGAAAACGTCTCGTCGTCGCGAGTGCTCTTGGAATTCATGTTCGGTTTCACATCTCCGAGTGATACAAATATTTCCGTACATGCTAATGAATAAATGATAATAAAGTAATGCGGAAACGTTAACACAGAATACGTGAGACGGTTCGTTTCCTCTCTCTCTCTCTCTCTCTCGCTCTCGCTCTGTCGCCCAAAATTTCATCGTCTCCTGAGTATTCGAGAGGATTAACGGAAGGAATAGTCTTGAGAAGTAAAATTTTAGAGAACCATAAATTTCTTAATGGAATTGTTCGTCCAGCTTTTCATTTGAAAACTCGAAAATTCGGTTTTATACAACGCGATCTGGAATAAGGAAGCGCGACAATATTCCGTTGAAAGAGAAGGTGCTTCGGAATTTTTCTCTGCTCTCCGTGTGCGTTGTGTGTGACTTCGGGCGTTTGCGTTAGGCCGAAAAAAATAATAATAAGACCAGAGGAAATGTGAATTCGTAAAGTAATTTTGAGAGCAGGGATAAGAGTGAGAGGGAAAAGAAAACAAGTGTAGTTTTTATTTGAATTTGATATTCGCCGTTTATACGTGCCGGGAGACATTGTCACACGTGCGAATTTCACAACAAAGTTCGCGACGAGTTCTCGTCGGGCGCACAGTGACGTGCCCCGAAAGTCCGAGTGCCCGAGGATTTTCAGAACTCGGATAAAACTTCTTTCCCGCCTTTTTATCCGTGCGAAATCTTTTTTCGGAACTGTGAACATTCTTTCGTCGAGTCTTTCGCTTACACGCACGGAAACTCACCTGTTTTGACCGTTCAAAGTTACAACTTTACGTCACAAATTCCCACGAAAATTCGTGTCAATAGCCAAATTCATTTTTATTCAGCATCACGGACGCGGTTGGTGTTTTTTCATTTCACCGCTTTTTTAATGATCGCAAGCTCGCCGAGTTTCATGCTCAGGAGAAATAATATACATTCGTCAAAAATTTGACGATAAGTGCAGCCAAAGAATAACGTAGATTCGAATCGAAAATTTTTCGTGTTTGAGTGATCACTCGATATGGATACCGAGAAAGGTAGATTTCTCTACGAATTTCCCTGCTCCAAAAACATCGCGTCATTTTTAAACGAATTTTCCAAAAATTGGAGAACACTTGTAGAAATGATGAATTTGCATTAAAAAGAGAAATCGAATGAAGGGCGGGGGGGGGGGGGGGAAGAAAAGGAACCATGGATTTTCTATGTTTCCGTGTGGGGAGGCCCTGTAATTATGTTTCAGAAGTTTCAAGGTCGTTGACTCGCGAGTTTCACGAGTACGCACCCCCTAAACTTTCGTGGGATTGTAAATTTGAAAACAGAGAAAGCAGCTCTCGTTGAGTGAATTAGCTAGTCGAGAGCGTTTTAATAATACGAAGAATCAAGCTCGATCGACATTGTGGAAACGATTGATATTTTTTAATCGATTTTTCCTCAAGAAATTTAAACGATACAAGCTCTTGCTACGCGATGAAAAGCGATAGAAAATTAACAATAAAAAAACAGCATGTTGATTGTATCGAAAATGTCGGGAGTGTATAGAAAAATGGAGGAAAAAAGTAATGAAATTGCAGCGACAATGTACGATTAAAAGATCAGACTTTGTTATCAAATTTTCTCGGATCACCGAGCAAAGAGTTTGATAAATGCATGTCTAGTGTGAATAAGAAGTCGACAACTGTCCTCGTAAGAGAGAGCGAGAGAAAAAGAAAATGGTAGAAAAAAATAAACGTTTCGATGAGCTTTCGTGGACGAAAGGCTTCGCGATGAAATTAATCGGACTGTGATCGCGCGCGCGTCCGCGACAACTCGATTTTGGAGTTCGATCCCGTGAGACGGAGAAAGCGGACGATCGACACGAGCGACTTTTATCCCCCTTGATTCGAGGTTTCTTTCGTCCCTTGTCGTTCCGTCAATTAGCACTTGATTTTTGTGCGCCGCGATAAATATTTAGCGTAATTTGAAAAGCTGAAGGGTTCCGATGCCGAACGTGTTGTTAATTGTCGTTTCTCTATTTACAGAATTCGTGGCACGAAAAATCGGCGGGTGAAGATCGGAGGAGATAAAAGGAGCGGGAAAAAGTTGGGCGAACCTGAAGAAAGAAGGAAAGATAAAGCGAGACAATTCGAGTAATTCATGGACGAAAAAAGTGCGAGAGTTAGAAAAAAAAAAATTGCAAAGTGTTTTAACAATTGGAGGTGGAAAAAATCGATGTAATAGAAAATTTTGGAAGGTAGAGGTGTTCGAGTCCTTTTGATTTTCGTTGTTTTTCATTCGGCAACGGTGAATGTGCATGGAAGAGCCGGGGTGGAAGAGTTCCGTTATTTTTCTTCGTTCGCGCTGTCATTGTCGAAAGTGGAAAGGTGATACGAAAACATACCCGTTATCGTCGTGGAAACGAAAGGGGGGAGCAGACGAGCTCCGTGGTCCACGCTGAGGCCACCCTCCTCGTCATCGACAACGACGAGACGGGTTAAAATGTCGAGCACATCGGACAGTCCGGACACGGCGATGGCCCTCCAATCACATTACTCATTGAGATGGAACAACCATCAGACCCACATATTACAAGCGTTCGAAGCACTTCTTCACGCCGAGATACTCGTCGACGTCACCCTTGTTTGCACCGAAACGAGCCTCAGAGCCCACAAGGTCGTTCTAAGTGCCTGCAGGTAAGGAGTTGACAAAAGAGAATATTGCCGAATTACCTGTGCCTTTGTCCCCAAAATTTTTATTTAAACTCTATTCTCACCGAGCCTAGGACCCTTCTCGTTCGAAACGTCGCGCGGAAGCACAGCGAGAGTATTATCGTGATTACTGTAATTGGAGTAATCCTTTACCTGAGCAGTGAGCGACGAGTCATCCAATGATTTATGCAAATATGAATATAACTGCGATTCGAGATGAGAATTTTTTCAGTTAATATTTGAGTAATCGAGCCCGTGATGGAAGGAAAATGACGAAAAAAAGGGATGAGCTCATCGAATTTGGCTCCTCTTTCGTTGGTCATCGGATTATGCAAGGAGAACGACGCCGAAGTTCGCAACGTCGGAGTCCAGCGAAATGAACGAAAAAAAGATTTGTAATTCATCATTTTTTCATTTCACGAACAAAATTGGAGATTTACTGGAATAATTCGAGTGCTTCTTAAAATCATTTCGTTGGACTCGAACGTTGCGGACTTGAGCGTCTCGCACGCGGAGACGAGTGTAGGATAATAATGAAAAGTTTGAGGAAAGAGCAGTGGGAAAAGATAGGGTGGATTGTTTGACTAACCGCAAAAAATTGTGTCTCATTCGCAGTCCGTTTTTCGAGAGGATATTCGCGGAGCATCCGTGCAAACATCCGGTAATAGTGCTGAAGGATTTTCCAGGACGAGAGGTAACAGCTCTGATCGACTTTATGTACCGGGGTGAGGTGAGGGTGGGTCGCGAAGAATTGCCGGGTCTGATGAGAGCAGCGGAGAGTCTGCAGATTCGGGGTCTCGTATCGTCGGAGCCGCGACCGGCGAGTCCGCCAGAAACGCCGCCGACGGAATTGTTGGGCGAGCCATCGACGCCGGAAGGGGCAAGGCAAGGGAGTCCGATCGACGAGAAACAGATGGAAACAACGGCGACGCGTATCGAGACTCGGGGCGGTGTAATTCAGCGGGACAATCGTTTGCCGCACATGGGTCATTTGAATTTTTCGGTGCGGGATCTTCGAGACTTGTGCGGTTCGCCGTTGTTGCCGAGGAGGAAGCAGGCAAGGCCGAGAAGAAGATCCGGGGAGTTGGTGGCTCAAGACCTCAGTCGGCCTCAGCCGCCGCCCAGTTTGAGTCCGCCGAGCGGTTTGAATCTGGCTGGTGCGAGGCAAGAGCTGCAAACGTGTCCGACCTCATCGTCGACGCCGTTGGCGGCGGCCTCCCTGCCAAACTTGAACAACAACAGCATCCATCAGAATCAGCCCCACGACGAAGACATAGCCGAGAATCTCTCGTTGAAGAGACCACCCACGCCGGAATCTCCGTCCGATCAGCACAGTTCAGGGGGCGTAAAGATAAAACGGGAACAAACGGCGAGTCCGCGCTGCTCGCCGCTCGGGCTCGGGCTCAACGCGGACGTTGGAAGCCTGCAGGAGCTACCGGTCAGCGGACACTCGTCGATCCCGTCGATGTCGTCGACGCCGCCGCAGCATCCCAGTGAGTACCTGACGAGTCTCGGGCAATTGGCTGCACAGTGGCTCCCGGCCCCGAACCACATGAGTCAATCCTCTTCGTACCACACGAGCGAGAGCCGACCTCACAGTCGTACCCAGCACAATCACTATCAGCAACAACAGCAGCAGCAGCAGCAGCAGCAACAACAGAACAGAGAATCGCAACAGTGCCGGGACCAACAAGAACAACACCGACAGGATCAAGAATCCTCGTTACCCTCGATAAGAACAGTCGCGGTTTTTCCCATGGACGGTATGTCGCCGGTCGGCAGCGCGATGTTTCCCCACGGCGGTGGCCTCGACCGGGGCTCCCTCTTGGCCGACCTCCACGACAGCTTCAAGCCCGAGAGTCTCCACGGGCTCTTCAGCGGGGCCAGTCTGGGCCATCATCCGAGTAAAAAGTCCAAGAAGCATCGGAGCGAGAGCGTCAATGCCCGGAGATGGGCCGAGCACGGACGGGGCGGTACGGCGTATGGGAGACCGAAGGGACAGCACAGCGCACCTCGCGGCGGACCTCCGAGGTCTTGGACCAACGCCGAGCTGACGATAGCGCTTCAGCACGTGTGGAACAAGCAGATGACGACTTCGCAAGCGAGCAGGATGTTCGGGATCCCGTACAACAGTTTGCTCATGTACGTCCGGGGTAAATACGGGAAAAGCCTGAAGCTCGAGCAGCTCAGGAGGGATTGCACGGGTGCTACGACCGGAGAAGTCATGAATTCTTTGAACAACAACGTCAAGGCGATGCAAGGACCGCCTCAATTGAGCCATCCCCTCGCTGGCTTGCCTCATCCAGCCGACGACGGTAATTTCCCTCATCATCCGCTGCTCGGTGGCAATTTGCCCCAGGGATTTTTCCCAGATTACAGCGCCGCGTTCCCGGTGCCAGTTTCCATGGTGCACCTTCTACCCCCGAGTGAACAAAAGGCCCTCGAGTCAGCAACGAATTCAGCCAGCCTCACGGCCAACTGTCCTCCGGTTATCGTAAGTTGCCCCTCCGGTAGTCCACCACCGAGTGAAATGGCCCACAGAAGTCGCACCCCATCGCCGATCGACAACAACCACGAAACTTCGTCCTCGTCGTCCATGACCCCGCAGGCACCGCAATCCGCGCCCGCTCTTCTACAACAAAATGGTTCCGATTGAAAGCCCTCTTTTGACCGAGCGAACACGAACCTCCGGGCCCGTACCATCCTCCCACCAACGAGGCTCGTGCCTCGTATGTTCCGTTGATCGAGACTCTGCCACGTCTCATTCGCGCCTAACATCGACCTCGGATCGTACTCGACCTTTTTGTCTTTGTCCACTGCGATTCGGGCCTGTCCATCGGGGGAGCAATTATTCTCCGGGTCACACTCGAGCCAACCGGAACGCTAAACATCAATCAATTGATAACAAAACACCACACGCACACACCCACACACGTACACGCGGACAAGATACGAAAGAGAAACGCACACGCGCGTTCGGCATGTGCGCCTAGTGAGCGAATCCGAACGGACGCGTACACTCACTCGCGCACTCGCGTACAAATTCGGAAATTGAGGAAACAATCGTCCGACGAATGTCCGAAGCCAGGACGCGGCTAAACCTCCTGAAGGCCAACTCAAGACTGACTCTTCGACTTTAATCCAGCTTCGAGGCTCGCCCGAATAACTCGATTTATATTGCGATCCGTGCAACCTTCGATGGCCAAGCGATATAAGATATTTATCTCCCGAAATCCGTCGATCAAGTGCGCTTCTCTGGCTCCACCCGAAAGAGGTCCTCGCGCTCTGACAATAATGAAACAAATATCGGTATGAATTTCAACCCACTGCAGGCTGGCTTGAGAAAAAACCTGAAAATAAGACCACCCAAAAAAGCATTCGAATAGAGAGTTTTTCAATGACGAATACGTTTTTTATTTCCTCACCAATCGATGAAGCGCGCAAACGGGAAAGCCAGCGTGACGCTACTGATCCCTCGAAAATGTAAATCGAAGGGCCTAAACCGCGTTATTCGGTGTCGCAGAGCTCCGAGCAAAAAAACAAACAAGCGATCCTATTTTTTTAATAGTACAATTTTTTTCTCCAATTTGTTTTTTCTTCAAGCATCATCTTAAACAATAAACGCATTTGGCGCCATTGTATTCATAGTAAATTACTAAATTATGTGAAATGCAAGAATGAGAGAGATTTAAAAAAAGAAGAAACACATGAAAAAATAAGCAACAAAATGGAAATCAAGAAAAAAATGAAAAAAAAAAAACAAACAAACAAGAGAAACTAAAAACGAATGAAATAAAAATAAAGTCGCGCTCGGATCGTCCGCGGAATTCGCCAAACAAAAATATCGTCGATCGGTACACGGACGAGCGTGACCAACAAATCCAAGGTCGTGAACCGTTTTCACGAGGCTGTGCACTCTTCCTCGTCTCTGTTGATTCGCCCAAGCTCCGAACACAAATTAGAATGATATATGTATATACGTATATTTACGTATGTGTCTGTAATAATGAATAATTCGCGAAACAATACGGAATGACAAAAATAAAGAGAGAGAGAGAGAGACGATGGTCACAGAGATTCCTCGTTAACTCGGGGACTCGATCAGCCGCAGCATCACACTATAAACAGTTCCTGCTACAATGAAGCGATCATATACCAAATAGTAAATTACTGTTAATTACTGTAAAACTTCGAAACTGATGAAATGCGAGAGGGGAAAAATATTGAAGTGAGAAAGAGAGAGAGAGAGAGAGAGAGAGAGAGAGTGCGAGCGAAAGGAAAAAAATGAAAACAGGAAGTGATAGAAAACAAATAATGATTGATTAATTGATTAAGAAAAAAAAACGAAAAAAAAGCATCATCGCCCGGATCGAGTCACAGAATCGATTTGACCAATTATTATCGTAACTGTATTATTTGTATTTTTATTTTGACTGTAATTATTTTTATATAATTATTAATATCATTATTGTTACAAATTAGAATTATTATTTAAGAAAAATGAGTGCTTCGTTCAATTTCGTTACGGTCTCTCGAGAATACGTGTTTGGGTCACGCGCGTTTTTTTTTTTAACATAACTTTTTTCCGTGTTTTTTGTTTCTTTTTTTTTTATATTTTATTTCGAAAATATCACTTTACCATTCCGGGTAACCGCGAGCACTCGTGTTCCGTTACGACACGCGACATATGGACGGTTCGAAACACGAGGAGCGAGATCGAGAACGCGAAAATTAAATTGTTTTCAATATAAAAAGTAAATGATAATTTAATTTAAAAAATCTTACTATTTCAATATATTTTAACGCGCGTGCACGAATCGCAGGGATTAGTGCAATAATCACAAGAATGCAAAATTTATATAATTATTATTTTCATTTTTGTTCCTTCTCGATTGTAAATATATAAAAATTTCAAGCGTCTCTCGCCGTTCTTAATATTAATACTATTATCATTATTATTTTATTGTTTTTACTTTTATTAGTCTTATTGATTCTCATGTTCTTCGGTTTCAATAAATTTTTCTTGTTTTCCTTTTTCTTTTTTAATCCAAACAGAAATAACAAAGATATAAAGAAAAATTGTGACTCGTTTATTTTATTTATACGAATTGTTTTGCGTTTTTCTTTTCGTTGGACTCACACGTCTACCGTTCGAATTGAATTAATTTTTTATTTCCCCTCGTGATATAAATAAATGGAATTCCGACTGATTGCTCCAACGTTGCCTAGTTTAACGAAGAGTCCGGAGCAATTTATAGACAAAAATGAAAAACAAAGGTAGAAAAACATTGCCATCCCCGCCCCCCGGTTCCCTTTCCCTCTCCTTATCCACATCCCTCGGAATTAACGTGACAGGACGAAAATTTTGAGGTCGTAAAAATACACGAATAATGCGTTCCGAATAGCATTCGTCGATCGAGGAGTATCTTTATGATATAAATAATAATAAAAAAAAAAAAACGAAAACGAAAACGAGATTAAAAATAAAAGAAAAAGTAATACACGACACTTTGGAGCATGCGAAAACGTTGGTGGATGGAAAACACGTACACGATACACAAACACGCACACGATGAAAAAAAAAAAAAAAAAAACAATATGAAGAAGAAATAGAAAAAGAAAAATTAAACGAAATGAAAAAGAACAAATTAACACGATCAACAATCGATTAAATCGTAGACCACTACAGTTTGACAACCAATATTTCGACAACCAGACGGAAGCGCAGGGTAACTAACACATCAGGGATAGCCACAGACAAATCTACGATAGATAATGAGAAAAAAATTGAAGTTGAAAAAAGCTACATATTAAACTATAAAATGGTAAAGAAAGCGCGCGCGCGAGAGAGAGAGAGAGAGAGAGAGAGCGAGAGAAAAGAGGTAATTCATAAATCTATAATGCTTTACGATTATTTCGTTGGGATCTCAAAGATCGTGAGAGATCGAGGGACAAAGAAAAACGTTTCGCGATTATATCGAGTTGATTCTCGACTCGAGTCTGTAATAAAAATTGAATAATTTAGGCGTATAATGAAAAGTGTTTCGATTTTTATTGCGAAGAATTATAAGATTTCGGCACATTCGAGACGCGTCGTTGGGAGGAAGAAAATAAAAACAAAGAAAAAAAGACGGAAAACAAAAGAAGCAACGTACAGTTTAAATGATCGAATAGAAGAGAGAAAAAAAAACGCGAGGATGAGAATATATTATTAAATTAACGATTAAATATAATGTGTAAACGAGGCAAAAAATAATGCGGGGGAGAGTGTTTCGAGTACGAGAATAAGAGAGAAAAAAAAACGAAAAAAAAGAAAAACGAAGAAAACATTAAATTTAAAAATAATAAAAACATAAGAAATAGACGCGGACATTTATTCGCATTCACACTCACACACGCAAACGAGCGGGTAACGCACACAACACCACACACAGACACACATTTCTGTAAGGCGTAAGCTATTTTAGAGACGAAGAAAATGACACGACAGGCTTTCGGCCCAATCCCTACCCAAGAAAGCAAAAAAAAAAAAAAAAAACAACTCTCCGAGACCCAACGTTCTAAACAACAAACAAAAAAAAACTTCCCCTCAAGCCCTTGAGAGGAGGAAAAATGGAGCGAAATAAGAGAAAAAAAAAGCAGCCTGTATAATACAAACTGATATTATTGATTATTATTACGATATATATTATTCTATGAAAACAGGGTGTTTCGTGAGATGATGATAAAAATGAAGAAAGGCACACAAGAGTTTATCGTTGGCCTCTACGAAAATCTTTTCGGAATGCGAATCCGCGGAGCAGCGTCACTTCCGAATCTCGCATCTCTTCTTTTTAACGATCGATCATTTTTTTATCACCGGAAAAATAAAAAATAGGGAATACAGTTGTGAAAAAATGTGGACGAAAGTCGAGAAAAACAAAAAATCTTCGGAAACGACGCTACTCCCCGCCCCCCCCCCCCCCCCCCCCCCCCCGCTAACCACCCGTTGCTTCCGAAAAGACAGAAAATAATGAACGAGGAAAGAAAGCAAAGACATTAAAGAGTGCGGGCAACGACAATTTTTTATTAACTCTTTGCCCGACGAGAGGAGCTCGATCAACGCTTTTGTGACGTTACCGAGTGTGTGTGCGTGTGTGTGTTTCGTGTATGCGCGTGTACGATGAATAATTAGGTGCGAAAGAATTTTGTCTATTTGTGTATATGAGAGATATGAAACCGTGAATTAGATATTTAGAGGATAAAAGGTCAACGTGAGAATATGAGAAGCGAACAACGTCAGGAGAGAAAGAGATTTAAATGAAAAAAACGAAATACATAGATGAAATAATGTGATAGGCACCACACGTGCGGACTTCAGTATTATTTTGCAGTTAAATTAAAACAGAAGGATAAATAAATTAATTGAACGAACGAATATAAGTGAATGAGGGATGACGATTCGACAGAGTGCGACGTGTGTGAACCGGAGGACGACGAGTGTGTGGTGCGAAGGAAATCGTGAGAGTTTCATAATTGTTAATCATTTTCTTAAAAAAAGAAAAAAATCGACCGTTTCGTTGTTGCAAAGGAAACACATTATCGCGGATCATTGTCGCGTTCGTTCCCCTCGAAAATTAATAAGTTCATTGTAATTAATCGAATATAGGAATTAATTTATGATTATCGTTATGATTACAATTATTGCTATTATTATCTTTATTATCAATCTTATTGATATTTCATTATTATCATTATTCGTTGATCGAGGGTCGATAAATATTTGTGATTTTTGTGTGAGAGAGAAACGAGAGAGTGTGACCATGCGACTTGTCCAAATAGTTAGACGTTTTTCGATTGGTTTGTTTTTTCTTTTTTTTTTTTTTTTCTCAAGCGCGTAACGAACAGTGCAATTAATAATTGTTAACGTAAATTTGGAGATAAACGTCGGATCGTGTTGGTTATGAAAGTTGCGAAATATCGTGAAACGTGTGAGAGCGGAAAGAATCGATGGGAAGACAGAGATCAAAGAGGGACCAGGCAAAAGGTTGTATTCGATTCGACACATTCATCTTTGACATACCGTTTTGCTCAATCATCAGAAACTCTCTTTAGCTGAAGCGGAATATCGCACCAGAAAACACGTCGGGGAACGTGATTTTTTCGAAATTTACGGTCGAATTTGTTTTCATATTGTTCAATGATTATTGTTGCAATTTTTTGATCATGTACACACAGATTTTTTCTATACTTTTACAATGTGAAAAAAAGAAACGAATTGAAACCGAGTGATAATAGAGCCTGAGGATGTTAGATTTTGTGACGAATATTTCGTTACCTGCGGAGTTATATTTTAAACGACTTTGTTGAAAAGTTTGGCTTCGAATACAACCTTCGAAGTCTCGCAGAGGAATATGAGCATCGTTTCTTTTTGAATGTAGTTGTATATGAAAATGGAGTCGATACGATCTCCTTACCATTTATCCTTCTATTGATAAACCACTCGAAGATCGAACGATCTTGGCTTCGGAATGCACAGATGGCGTTGAAAGGCTGAAAATCACCCTTTTCAGTTCTCTTTATCCTCGACGCCCAACGAGGACAAGAGAGATCAAATTTTCACACTTGCCGTCGTCGGTTAAGCAAGAAATTTGCTTGATCGATCGACGAGCCAACATCTTTTTCGAGACTCATTGGCACTGGAAAATGTACACGAAGATTGGTCGAAAACTATCAATACTTTGGGCAGTTACATTTTTTTTATTAAAATTTTACTAAAATTAACAAAAAAAAATCAAAAAAGTTATCCAAGCACATTTTCTCCGCTGCTCCGGTTATCCGGTTGCAGAGAGTTTGAGACGAAGTGAAAACCAGCCAAAGTATCACCCGTCATTTCAAAACGCAAAAAAGTTTTTTCGTCGAAATCAATCTGCTAAAAAAATCACGAATGAAGCTCATTACTCCGCGGCACGAAGAGGTCAAAAAGCAACGCAAAAGCCTCGAGTACGACGATGGAAAAGAGTGAAGGAAAGAATGAGAGAGTGCGATTGAGCAAAAGAGAGTGAGAGGAGAGCCCCAAAATTCCGGATAAATGTACCGAACGATAAAGAGACGTGAGATAATAGTTACTTGCATCGGTTGTGCCGTCACGTAGTTCCTAAGTCGCCCTAGCCTCGTCGAAGCGCATCTGACATTATTATAATAAAATAACAGAAAATAAAACCAGGGAAAAAAAGAGAGGGAGCGGGAGATGGAATAAGGCAAAACCCACACACGTATACACATGCAGACGTAAAACAACCCGACGAAGGATTCAGTTGCTGTACGTAAATGCATTATTTCAAAGCTGCAAGAGCAAATAAACAGGTTTGCAAGAGAGAGAGAGAGAGAATAAAAAGGACCACAGATGAAAAATTTGTAAAAAGATGAAAAAACGAATCATAGGTGAAAAAAACGAGAGTGAGAAAAATAGACAGAGAGAAATGGAACCGATTGAATTCGCATATAAAACGCAATTGCAGAAATAATATAATAACGATATATTTATACTAATTACCGAATGTACCATAACAATTGTAATAACTAATTATTATATTATACAGAGCCGCCGCCACCCAGTATATTTTTTACAGGTTTACATTGTATTACAGTTTATAATGTTTGATATACAATAACAAACGGGATAACAATTATCCAACGCGCAGTTTAAACGAGCCGTACGGAAGGTGTGTTGTAAAAGTGATTTCGAGGGAGGAGAGTCCCCCGTTGCCAATTTTCAGTATATTGTCATCTGACGACGAGCCTCGGTTCGTGCTCACCCTCCGATACAATTCTCATAACCGTACGAGTGATGCGGCGACGAGAATAAAAAGACAAATATAAAATAAGGAGTTTGAAGGAATCGGAGTAAAAGGGTCGAGAGAGTGGGTTGTTGCGCGCGAGTACAAGGATCGCGGGCTCGTCCCTCGAGAGCTTTTACCCCCGTTGGTTCTTCCGTAACTCTATTATAACAATAAACAAGAGAATAAAATGAATTTAAAAAAAAAAAGAAAGAAAGAAAGAGAGAAAAAAAACACACGTCGAGTGCTGGTCGAGACGAAATATCGTGATCCCCGGAGCGCAGACAATACAAACACCGATTATTTATCGCGATCTTTCATTACAGTTTTTCCTTCTTTTTTATTATTTTACATTTTTAAACATGAACGAGAAAGTTTTATTGGTTCTTTCGTTGGAGCTGAAACGATCGAAACGAAGGACATCTTTGTTCGAAAGCTGCGTGGCTCTTCTCGACTATGAAGAACCACGTGGATCGAGAACGAGGACTCAACGACGAACTGAGATAATTAGATGGATAACGATAATAATGATAACACGTATATCTATATATATTTGTATATGCAAGAGAGACGATAGCAGAGAGATTTCTCACAGGGTGAAAAAAGACAAGAAAACGGTTAGGTTTTAATGCTCACACCATTTTATTTTCCATTGTTGAGTGTCGTCGAATAACTCAAAGAAATAGCTCAAAGAAACGATGACGTAAAAAGTGAAGAAAAGGAGCACGAGGGGCTCACGATTCTTCGTAACCTCGAGCAACACTCGACCGACCGAATGTTTATTGAATAAAACGATGGATGCTACATACTTGTGATACGTTTACCGCTGGTTACTACAGAGACTTCCTAAAGCCGTGTGAAAATTCCTCTCTCGCATCGACAGACAGGTGGAAATATGAAAAAGGTCAAACGAGGCAGGAGAAAAGGAGTGAGCAAACGAGATGAAAACGAGACTCCACCATCGTTATATTTGTTGTTGTAAGAAAAGTACGCTCCATCTGTGGTGAAGCACGCTGAAAAAGATTTTTGCAAGAAATGAAAAAAAAAAAAAAAAAAAAAAAAAAAAAAAACACGGAATGAAACCGGATGAGAGAAAGGGAGAGGAATTGTTTGATACACGGCGCCACTAGTTCACTCACGCACACATAACTCACGTTTTACTGATACGATTTATTGTCGATTTATTGAATTAAACCGAATTGCGTAAATAAAAAAAAAAAAAAAAAAAAGCATTGATCGGTTTATCTTGATTATTAAATATCGAGATTTATCCAACGATTGCAAACAAATTAATAAGATTAATCAAGATTAATGAAATGAAACAAAGAAAGAGAGATTGCGAGTGCGAAAGGGAGATAGAACGAAAGAAAAATAAACCCATAATTTAAAAAATGAAGTGGAAACAGAAACGATGCGCGCGGGGCTAGGGACGAGGCTAGCTACCCCCAACTGGTATATTCCCTCCTGCCATTGTTGTAAGAATCATTATTATTATTGTCATCATCATTCTCATCATTATCGTTGTCATCTCAAAGCTATTGTAATTGATATTATCACAATTATCATAGCTTTTATTGTATTATTATCAATTTTATTGTCATTATTATTATTATTATTATTATTATTATTATTATTATTATTATTATTATTATTATTATTATTACTGCTATTATCGTTTAAAAGTTAATCGATCTAATGTAACGAATGAACGAGAGAAATGTAAAAGATAGAAAAGAGTGTAAGGAAGAGGAAGATGTGAGTCAAGATCCCGGAATCATACTCTAAAATACCGAACCTCCCCCCGATGCCCCAAAACCCTCAACGCCCACCCACCCCGATTACGATGAGAATTATCTATATTAATCCTCCCAAAATAAACTGTACATACCAATTGTAATAACAAGAGTTTTTTCATTTATCTCCATCGTCGAATCCCTTCATATTTAATCGTATTTTCAATGAGTATGGGCTGACAATACGACTTGTTGATAGGCCGATGTCGGAGTCGACGAAAAATGGATTTTTGGAAATCTGGAAATTTCAAGTGGCAGCATGGCACACGAGGTCGAAGGTTGATTGAAAAATTTATGAATTGCGACAGTCGAAAAGTGAAAAAATAATAAAAGGGATAAAATCTTCAGCCTGGCTGAGGAACGCGACGCGTGTTGAACGCGCTGGTGTCACAGAAACTTTAATAGGTCGATGAATTGACATGACGCGAATCAGTAACGAGATATGCCCCTTACCAGTTTGCGGTGTCAAATGATGTTTTCGCACCCATATGGAATCGTGAAAGATAAACTTTGAGGCTCGTGCATTTTGAACACTTCTAAGTCTTCGAACGAGGTATTCGCTCCCCCCCATACCCCGACTACCTTCTGCCCTCTTCTCTCCCCCTTAAACTCGAGTCTTATTTTTTCTCGAACGTCTGCGAAGAACAATAAATATTGGGCAAGCCCCGGGAAGGAACCGCAGGACGAAGGGAAAGGGCCAAGTGTCGTCAATAAAATTCTCTTCTCAAATCAATATTAAGGAGCAAATATTTCAAAATTTTTAACTATTCAAATGCTCAGTTTTATTGGAGGAACTTTTATAAGAACGAAATGGAAACGATAGAAAAAAATCGTGACTCGGAGGTTCAACTTCGCTGGCAAAAATCATTGCCTCGTTGCGAGATTAAATTGTCCGACAAAGTTATAATCCAGAATCTATATATTTATATATACAGAAGACCGAAAATTGTAATTTCAATCTCACTGACCACCCCTAAAATTCGATTTCACCTCCAACACAAACGTGAAGTGATCGTTTCCCCCGCCTTTATTCCGTCCCGCCCTTCAATATTACGTTATGACTAAGGCTCAGCTTGTTGAATGGAGAATAAAAGAACAACGACAAAAGGGAACGTCCATAAGCGTTTATCAGAGCGTTACAATGTATGCGCTCATCTCGAACACATTTATCGAGGCTAACCCATCATTAAGAGCGATAACAAGAGCGAGACAGAAACTTCTCACATGCGGCAATGATTGAACACAGCAAAACAAAAAGACAGAGAAAGAATTGTTCAACTACTGCGCGGAGGCTCGAGAGGAAGGGAACGAAAGGACGAGCAAGAACCAAGTCCGAATGCGAAACATTCGGACCTCGATGCTTGCAGTGATAGGGTGCGGGATAATTTAGTATCGGAATTTACAATACACACCGGTACACAATAATGAGTATACAAAAAGAGGGGAGAAAAAAATTATTCACGCTAGTTCCCGAATTCGAAACAGTTTTATTTCCTTCCAACTCGTTCTATGAACACGAAACCATTTTTTTCTCGCATTACGATAAAAAATATAGAAATCTATCGTAGATCATGAAAGCTTTCCGCATGTGAAATATTCGACAAGTGCAGCCGGATTTTTTGTAATGTTTTTGCGACGGGGAGAAAAAAAGACAAAATTTCCATTTTCAAAAATGCTTCAAAGCAAGAAAATCCTTCAATTTTTAATATTTCTGTATGATTTTAGTTCAGGCGATCAAAACGCCCTTTGGTTTTTGATCTCGAAGAAACCGATCGCCCCGGAATCGTGCGGAGACGACGAAGAAACATACGGGTTCTATCATAGAGCTGAAATACCAATAAATGAACCCTTCAAATGTCAAAAGTCCATATTTTTCATCCTTGCCGCAAAAAAATCGTGAAAAAGCCCAAAAAATGTGACTGCCAAACGGCGTGAGCCGCTCAAGTGTCGTTGGATTTGAAGCCAGGAACCGTGGAATGACAGTGTGAAACTACACGAACAAATATCATGAATTTCGTTATCCTTCGTTGACTTATTGTCAAGTTATTCGATAATTGTCCAGGGGGGGATCGAACGATGGGACAATCCTCATAAAGCTTGTGCGCCCTTTTCCTCCTTCTTCTCCGCCCTTTCTCTTCAAGTCGTCCGCGAAGAAAAACGTGTGGCAGGATTGAGATTGGTTCATCCAAGATATTGGTCCACCGTGAAATCAAAAGGAAAAAAATGAAAAGATAGAGAGGGAGAGGGAGAGAGAGAAAAGATGGAAAAGAAGGGAGAACGAGAGAGACGAGAACAGGTGGACTATCAAGTAGGTATCGTTGTATGGCCCCGGGCACGGTTGTCTCTCCTCGATTGATGAGTAGTCGTTTCGAGCAATTATTGTTATTCTGATTACATAATAAGCCCGCGATGAGTAAAGAAGAAGAAAAAGCAAAGAAGCAGGCGGAAGAAAAAGAGGAATAAGAATCGGAAGAAGGAGAAGAAGAAGAAGAAGTTAGGAGGATCGAGCGAGATGAGTGCGTAGTTTCACATGCTTGGCGGAGGAGTTGTAAGTAACCAGAAAGAGAGGGAGAGAGAGGGATACAGCAGCATTCGATATCCACCGAAGGCAGAGATGCTGAAGAGGCTGCAAGGAGCGCAGCAGCATCGAATCTCTCAAAAAGGAAAGCACAATTCGAAAAGATTCTGAGAGGAGAAGGGCTAAAGAGAGGAAAAAGAGAGAGGGAAAGAGAGAAGAGAGGGAACCGGCCTCGGTTCCGCGAATCCGGCGTAATCGATTCCGTCATGTCGCGGGACCACCCGGACACGGTCCTAATAAATAAGTAATACACCGGTCGAAACCCTCTCAGCAACCTCTCGAGATCATTCGAGAAAACACTGTAGCCATCGAGCCCCATATGCGCGCATAACTTGTAGAATAAATGACCGATTGATAAACTTGATTTTCAGCCAATTTCAATATGATTTTTATACTTTTTTCAAACTTTTCGTAACACCGTCCTACTCGGAGGGCACCCGAGACAATAAAAGTACGCAAGGAAGATCGACAATCCGCTTCGACATGAGCTCCTACTGTCCGAAAAAAAATGGCTCAATTACGCTTTCGGACACGACTTTGTAACGCTAAATGCACATTTTTTTGACCGAAGACCTACGAGGCCATTCCGATACAGACCTTTCGAGGGGAGCCGAGTGCTCGCGGTGGCCTCCGATCTTTTGTCTCATTTTCTGGTTAACATGGTCGTCTACCTTCCAAATGCGACACCTTCCAAGTGTAGCGAGGGTGTCAGGAATCGCGAGTCCACGTGTTCTCGTTATTCCCCCATACATATTAAAAGTCTCTGCGTGCGAAATCTTCGGTCGTCTGTACTTTGCGTTCTCTTTCCATTCTCGCCCTCTTCTCTCTCTCTCTCTCTCTCTTTCCTTTCTTTATTTTTCTCGTGCTTTCGAGACTTTTTCTACTCGAATAGCGTACAACCAACGGTGGGGACTCCTCCGTCTGTTTGGCCCAGTGGCAAAAGTGAACGAGACTGACGCCCTCGCGTCACACGCGTCGGGGCAACCCGAGATTTTTATTTCTCGCGTTCTTGCACGTGTTTTTTCACCCAGCGATTCCCCTAACCAATACCGCACGGTTTTAATGTACCGGCAGGAGAATTCGCCTCGATAAAAAATATGCCGATCTTGCTCATCGATTTATATTCTTCGACGTTCATTGACGTCGATTTTTTCGAAAACCATGTAAATTCTCTGGCTTTTTCTCACTTTTTCCAATTCGCAATGATTCATTATATTTCAAGTAGAAATATTCATGCAGGACCTAGGACAATTAGAAACTTTTGTTGTGGCCCCCCCTCGCGTACTCGCCGCATTTTCATCTTCGCGCACAACTGTATTTCCGAAATCGCTGCAACCGCGATTTTCAAGACTAATTTATCAATCTTTTTCTCTCGTTTTGTTCGTTTTTACTGTCAAGACGTAGAGAAATTTGTTGTTTCTTTCCGCGAAGCTTGACATTCGTAGAATTATTAATTCTCTTTCCACTTGTCAATGTTCATCGAAAATCTAAAAATTTTGACGATCATTCAAAAATCGATTACGAACTCTGTCGGATCGGTGCCATTCTCTGACTCGCGATAATTGTGAATGAAAGCACGCGCCTCAAAAGTCAAGGACCGGGTTGCTTGGACCGAAAACGTGAAAAAAAGGTGGACCAATAATATTTTGCCAGCAACGACAGTTTCAATGATTCGTTAAATTTTGTTTAACGATTAGTCTACAAAACGTAGTTAACGAAAATGACATGAAAAATACAAATTTACAATCGATATGCCAAAATACAAATATTTATTAAAATAGCGATAATATGACGATAATTCACGCTTCAAACAAAACACACTCGTTCTAAATATTCCGCGACATTATAATACACACACTATTGTCGTATAAATATACAGTTATAGTTATATTTGTTTGAAAACCGGCCGGCTACGTGCCCAGACAGTATATGAGTCAGAATCGAGTCGGGGCGCTTCGTTAGAGAGACTATTTGTGTACACATTCGTAAAGCGCCCCGACGTCTGCAACGATCACGACGTTTCTCACCCAGTAGCTCGAACAAGCAGAACGTAGAAATCGCCGAGATGGAAACAAGAGTAAAAAGAATGTGTAGCACGTGAACACGAAAATTGACTTGACTTTTTTTCTCGTTTTTCAAAGCTAATGTAACAATATGCTCGTAGTATCAAAGTGCAGCAGGAAGTACAGAATTATTTTTTCGTACAATTGTATCGTGAGCTGCGAGAAAACATTATAAAAGTATTCTCGTGACGTGCAAAATCATGCTCGAAATGATTTAAAAAATGAGTGTGTGATTTCTAATTTTATTCTGGAAATCGTGTTTTTTCTCGTCGAAATAATGCTTTGTTGTTTCTTGATAAGAGAAAATTTTCCTTGCAAAATAGTGAAGAATAAATGAGATCAAAATAATAATAATAATTATTATTATTGTTATTATTATTATTAAAAAATATAAAATGCTGTCAATGTGACTTTATGTTTGTTCACATGCTGTTTTTGTACAAATCGAGGTGCGGAGTCCCGCGCCATGACGGGGCCACCTACGGGAGCATCTATTTTTTCTACAGAAAAATGTTGAACGAACGTTTTAAAAAAATATATTGAAATATCGACGACGGGGACTCGGGTCGTAAACGAGCCGTGCGGCAATGGCAGAATGAATTTTTTGGAGAGAAGAGCTTTCGAGGATGCTGAGTGTGGGATCCGGATCGTGAAGGACTCCCAATTAAGGGGATTCCGGACCAAGAGCCCCCGCGGACAAGGGCAGATTGGGGGTTTTGGCGGTTTCGAAAAGTGCATCGGAGGCAGCCCTTCTTAATATTTCGATGAAATTTCCGCACAAGTTCCCTTTGCAAGTTGACCACTGGAGCGGCCGTTGATTCTAAAAAAATAGCAAGAGTTATTTATGAAGGAGACTTTTGAGCGGTGGTCTGCTCTCCGACTGCGAGAGGGCGAGTATATCGATGAAAGTTAATGCGGAGCCGAAGGAGGGAGTGAAAGAATGAGTGAGGGCCGAAAATACGAGGAGCCTCCGGGTTCGGGGGCTTTTACAGCCTACGAATCGGTGGCGTGGCTTCGCTTTTTCCTTCCTCGTATACTTCGCTCGACTCCATTTTTTCTTTTTCTCTCTGCTCCTTTGGCATTTTTTGCCACGACGTCGAACCTACGAAATTCTGAAAACAAACGACTTGCCTCGATCTTCCGTCTTGCCAAAATCCTTCTTTATCTCTATTTTCACCCTCTTTTACCATCGGCAAATCTCCCTCAATTTCTCAATCGATGATCCCTTTGCTGATTTCGTGTATGAATCATGCTCTCCTTAACTCTTGCATTTCTTTTCAGTTTCGCATTCTCCCCACTCGCTGTACGAGCGAAGGTAGCTCCCTCCCCCACTCCACCTCGACCCCCGCCCCCCTCCGCATTTACCCTCGCGTCGCTCTGCCCCTTTTCAACTGGAGTTTCACTGCACAGGATCAACGTACGTTTAAAATGAACTTTTCACCGGCAACGAAAAGGAGTAGCTCGCCGAAGATTCCCACACTGCGCGGGGCATGATTTATCGGCCTGCCAACCGGACTCGAGGAGCCGCTGTCATCATCTCGATCGTTCCATGAAGCCTTCCTCGACTATTTCTTCCTTTTCTAACTTGTTGACGTTCTTCTTCTTTTCCGTCTTCCTCGCCTTCAATTTTTTCCTTCCCATGCTTTTTTCCGTTCTTTCATCCACATTTTTACCCCCGGGGACGAAAATATTTCGCTTCCAATACTCCTCCTTTCGCTTTCCCCTTACTTTTTCTCTCCTCCGCGTCCAGCATCCGAGTTTCGTGCCTCGTTACCACAAATCCTCGACAAGAAAGCCTCATTTTTCCGTTCGAAATTGCCACGATGAAATTCAGGAGAATCCGGATCAACGGAGTGTCATCACTCTCTCAGTTTCTCTCTCGATGACTCCTCCCACTCTCGCCACCCTGCCGATTACTTTATCCAGAAATACTCAAGGCGACCCTTCAATTACGCGGTTCGATATCAGTCTCGGGATCAGTCGGATGTCTGACCATTGCTCGAACTTGACTACTCGCTCCAACCAATCGCTACCCCTGACCTCGTCCAAATGAAATCCCAGCTGTCCGAAGTTTTATCATATTCCTTTCCTCCCTCTTCGATCCAATGACCAAAATGTTCGATGAACCAACTTTTTCCGTGCTGGGATCTCGAGGCTCGTGGGTTGTTGGTGGGGTCGATATTATCGCGATCACTGGGGAGTAAATTTTCCAGTTAATTCATGAATTTATTTAGTGAAATGTTTGAAAAGTTTGAAAAAATTCATATTCGGAGGAGCAAATTGTTGGGAGAAAATTTCTACGTGTATAACGAATGGCGTTTAATTTTCATAGTTGAGAGGGAACAATAGGTAAGCGAAGTATTCTGAAAAGTGGCTCGAGCCAATATTTCAATCCTGATTGAAAGAGAACAAAAAAGTAAACATTCTTAATCTTTTTTTCTCGGGTAATCACTCAGCGTCACGCGAATGTAAAAGAGATCACGTGACGAATCACCCTTTTTTCGTGGAGCGGGGAGGGAGCGTGGTACGGAAAGAAAGAGGGAGAAAAAAAATTATACATCCGCGCATCGGAGTCGTAAAACATCGAGACGCGAATGTCTCGTGGTCCATGCAGCAAGGGAGAGATTTAGCGAGAGAAATGGTTCGATGGGGGCTGTATGGTTAGCCCAAATGAGATTCTCGTTTGACGGTTCATCCTCGTGCTTTGATGCGTGCGGACCTGCGCTCTCTCCCTTCCTCCCTCCCGCCCTTTCTCTTTCTCTCTTCGCCAATTTGAAATTCGATAAAAAACAAAGGAGAAAAAAAACGTGGGAAGCACGTTCGCCACCGTCAGCGCCTCTCGAGACGAATAATTTCTCATTTATGGTTTATCATAAATTTATTCATGAAGTGTTTTTCGGCAGGGCGGAGAGAAAAGAGAACCTTTGCCTCTCGCTCGTTCAGCTCTCTTGGTTTTTACGAGCCAACTCGAGACCTCGCCGCGTGGACCACTATACGTCTCCATTTTTTGAATCTCCTCTTCTTGCATTCTCCGCTATCTTCGCCATGTCCCTCTTCCTCTCTGCCTTCCTATATTTCTTCCTATCCTCCTCTCTTCCCGCCTTTTTATTTATCCCTTCGCCATATTCCAAAAAATCCTACAATTCATTTTCTCTACAAAAAGTCCACTCGCTCTTGACTGCCAAATTCAGCACAGAATGCATTCGGTATTGTGAAGCATCTTCGAATAAAATCCAATTTTTTCAGCACAATTACCTCCGCGATTAAGCCTACTCATATCCAACTTTGCGTAAAAAGTTTATCGCTCAAAGCATGGTAACGAGGGAGAATAAAACTCCTGAACAATCCTGTGAATCGACAGGATAAATCGGTCATCGAAACTCTTTGCGACAATTCTCGTTATTTTATTGCGTTAAATTATGAGAATAAAAACATTTCGTAAAGCAAAGTTGAAATGAAATGATTTCCAATGATCCGACACTAAAATTTATAACCGAACGTTGATGATGGAAGTTTGGAAATTTGTTGGTCGCAACGATATTAAGACGAAGGTTTGAAAATTTCATGACGAGGGTATCAGGCCCCGCCGCCAAAAAGACGGTTGACGAGCATTCATTGGTGGGGTTAAAAAAGCTACTCGGTGGCTGTGCGCATCTGTGCGCGGGGGCTAATACACAGTAACGGACGACTTTGTCGTCGTTCTTCGTCGTCTGTGTCCTCTCCGTCGACGACGACGACGTCGACGACGACGGCGGCGGCGACGTCGTCGTGTTCTCTAAGCGTGTGCCTTTCCGAGCGTTTCACTCGTTCTCGTTCTCTCTCGCGCTCTTTCTCTCTCGTTCTCCGTCCCGCTCGTTCCCTCGCAAAGAAGGGGTTTGTCGACGAGAAAGCAAGTCGAGGCTTTCGACTTGGTCTCCTTACGAAGCCGAGCACACAACAGTTGCGAGCGTCGTCGCGAGAGTTCTAGGCCTCTCCGGTCTGCCCTCGAGTCACCCGAGTCCTTGTTGCGTTGGCGCTAAACACACTCGTCCTCGATCGATCTTCCCGATGAAAAATATCTCCATTTCGTTGCGATAAAACGAGCAAAACTTCAATTTTTTCATCCGAAAGAAGCATCCTTGGCCTTGACAATATCTTGAGCACTCTCGTTGCCCTTCAACGTTCCTCCGCCTCTCGAGAGTGTCGTCGTTCACTTCGGAAGCGTTAATTCCTCAGTGCAATCACTCGCTTCGTCCCAGTGTGCCGGTGCTTGTGTAAATCCCTCGTGCTCGTCCACCCCGATTTTTCACCGCGTCGCGACGATCGCTATCCGCGACAAGCTCGATCGGGATGCTTCGAAAATTGGATTTAATGGTTCTCGTGTTACTTCCGGTGATTCTGAGCCACCGGAAAAATCAAGGAAGTGCTCGGAGCGAAGACGTTCTCCTGCTGCAACAGAGACGCGGCTTTAAGGGAAGCCCACGGCCGTACGGCATCGACAGACCGACCAGGGTCGAAGAGTTCAACAGAACTGACGTCATACATCCGGAGTATCAGATACCGGCCACTCTCCAACCCGGAAACGTGTCCAAGTGAGAGTTTTTCCCCTATTTTATTCTCGCTCTCGTTATTTCATTAGAAACGACGAAACGAGAAAGTTCATAAATTCATTCATTTTAAAAAATCCCTCTTATTTTATTTCCGCACATTTTCTCTCGCTATCTTCGTGCGGCCAGCAAGAGAATAAACTCGAGCGTATGTAAAACGCGTATGGCTTCTCCGACGTATCCACTCGATGCTCTCATTTTTTGGCGTTGTTCCTTACTCTCCTTTGCCGTCGGGAAAAGCTGGATTTAGCCATCGGGGGTCGCCCGAACACGACCCCAGACGACGCGTCTCCCTCCGCGGCATTGTATCCCAACGCTAATTTTACAATAGCCTCACAGTTCACTACCGCCGGAGAGTATGTGCGAACGCTATGAAGAAGAACATTCACCGACTAATATACGCACACGCGCGCACACCGCAAGATTGACGTTCGATTTGTTTGAACTTTCGATTCGACAAACCCCCTCCTCGGTCAATTGTTTTTTTCGCTTCTCTCATCGTCACATTTCCCTCTTTCTCATTATCATTTCACTCCTTTCCGTCTTAATTATTTTTTATCCAAACATCATTTTTTCGAATGATTTCCTTTTATCAACGAGTCCCGAGGTCATCGAATTTTCGCATATCCTCTTACGATCCCGATGAAAAATTTCTTGCAATTGAGACGAACAATCGCGTCGCGTAAACTTCAAACAGCGTAGCCGCACAGATGTCATTTATTCCGCAGTGCGATTATATTTGAAACAATAAATAATAATTATAAAGGGTGAGCTACTCCAAGAGGCTATTGGCCACGGATGACGTTCCTCTCCGCTGAGCGTTTAAACTCGTATGAGAAACATTTTGGCTAGTTGCCGCGAAAAAATCACTCGGGATATCTCCATAGCCCAAAATCTTCATTGCCGTCTTCTTTCTTCTTTTTCCATCAGCTCTCTTTCCCTTTTCATTCCCCCCTCCTCGCCGGTCCTCCCCGTGCCCCTCTCCCGTCTTCTTATTAATCCACAATTTCAGTATTTCGTTTTATTCGAGAATCCGAATGAAAGCAACGTACTCGAGTCAGAGCTTTATTGGCTCTCTCACCGAGCTTTACGTACGCCGAAAAGCACACACATACATTTACTACATACGACGAGTGAAAGCGAGGACTCGTATCTTACCCTTTTTGAAGCTTGAAATCTTGAAACTTTGTCTCGGCTTCTTGATCGTCGTATCTCATGAGCGAGACACGCGCGATCTCGTATAACCGACCTCTTATACGTCTTTGATCCTAACTCTCTCATTAATAATCTCACGACACGTGCCCGCGTACAAAGACACCCTTACGTTGCGACGCTTATTTATTGCTCCGCTTCTTACACATCCACGGGAATTTGCAGTTGAGATTAATACATTTTTTATCACGGTTCATTACTCGCCTCATTATTTTCTATTTTGCTTTTTATCTTGCCACTCCCTCGAGATTTTCTCCAGTCTTCCGAGATGTCTGGGGACTGAAACGGTGGAATTTTGAGGGGAGAGGAATATTTGGAAAGCGAAAAATGAGCCGCACTCGAATATTGTTTTTGTTTCGTTTTCATCTGAAGCTGGCAACTTTGTGAAACTCGGGGCTAATCTTCTTGCAAAGTTGTCGAGCTTCTTGGCTACTTTTCCAATTGGCTGGAACAGAAAAATCCAAGATTTTTCTATAGCTCGAGTCGTGCTGGCGAATTCGCCAAACGAGACTCGATTTTGCCAGATTCGGTCGAATCTACCTTATGAATCGAGCTGAAAAAATGCACTCTTTCTGCTTCAGACATCTGGAAAAGTAGTCATGATGCGGAGCAGCTTGAGAACTTCCGATGTAGCTTTTCACGAAATGCAGTTTTCACACCTGCCGCGGTGTGAGAAGAAATATTTTAATGCACTCAGAATATCGACTGGAAAGCGTGCCAATTAATCAACGAAAGCAAAATATCTTATTGAAAAATAATCAAATCCATTCAGTTGGGCTAGTGAAAAGTGGATTTAACTTTATTTCCTCATCGAAATAGCGAACGATTGGTTCGCAGATGAAAATTAATTAGCACCGAATATCGATGATGATTACGTGAATACTGCGAAAGAATAAAAAGTCAGATACGTATCGTGTCAATACGATTGACAGTTCGTGGGTTCATTACTCTCGAGCGATTTTTCGCTGCACCGAAATTACGTGAATTTGGGTCACGGACAATTTCTTATTAGTCGTGAAATATTGGCTACTAAAAGTTTCATCGGTTCGCGGTGGTAGCGAAAAGGCTAAGAGCCAGGGGGGGGGGGAAGAGCTTTCATACTGGTTACATCCACGTTCTTTTATCTTTTTTTAGTTACGTGTTGAAAAATCCACTCGGCTACATATTTTCGTTCCCTCGGTGGCCTCGGTTGTCGTTGTTGCTGGAAAAAATATGAATGTATAAATAAATAGTGGGGGGGGGGGGGGGAGGGAGGGGAAAAAACGAGCGAGCGCATGTAACATCTTTTCATTCTCGATTCTTAAAAGACGTACGCGTAACACACGAATACAAAGAAGCAGCAAAAAATGAGAACGAGCTGAGGAAATAAATGAAAATTTGTATGGAAAAGACAATGAAACTTTTATCGTTTGTGAAGCTTTTTTTATGACACACGACGACACGAAATTCTCATATTTTCACGAAGGAAAATTAGAGTTGAAATTTTCTGTTTTACTATATCATTTTCAAGAAATCAATCTCAAGGTAGCTCATGCATTCTCATTCTGTCTTTTTATTAATACATTTTTCTTGATCCCTTTGTTTTTGTCCTTTGCGCTCTCTAATGCGATTTTTAATATTTTTTAATTTACAACTTCGAATTACTAACTCTGACATTAATTTAAAGTGATCGTATCATTAATTGGGAAGTAAAAATCGATCCAACTTAGACGCTCATAAAATACGATCCTTCGGGCATAATCTACGTTAGGAGGAATTCTGCGGCAAATTAACCTGTCAAATGAACTTGCATCCGCGAGTTCGCTACAATTGAAACTCGTTTTAGTACTCAATCGAGATGTTTCCATCATTTTTTTTTTTGAATTTTGACAATTTTTTGTATCATTTAGCCACAACTTAGGAAAAAATCAATTTTCAAATGATTATTTTTGAATAATATATTATTTAAAAATGCTAAAATTCTATTTAGTTGAAACTAGCGTTTTTCCATAAAGCCTCGTCTCTAAGTGAATGGTAATATCATACTGGATGCAGCTGATATAATTACAGGTTCTATTATTTGAGTCCTCGCGATGGGCCACCGTTGACACTGCTCGTGACACCGTGTAAGGGCCCGATATCGTGGACGGTTAGTTCGGTTGGGCCTCCGGACGAGGATCATCATCAGAGCACCGGAGCGAGATGTAAGAATAGACCAAATTGTATAAAATTGAAAAAATATTTTATTTGTGAAAATGAAAAAAAAAAAAAAAAAAAAAACTAACATTTTTCTTGTTTATCACAATCGAAAAATTGTCGTATCGAGATAAGAATAATCTAAAATAACACCGAAAATGAAGAATGAAATTGGGGGAAAAAGGATTTACGGATAACAGGAAAATGATTGAAAAATCATAGTCTAATTGCCATGTGTAAAGAGTGTAGTGAAAGATAAAAACGATATTAGAGATACGAGGAAGCGAAGCGATAAGATATAGAAGAGAGGACACACAGTCGTTGGAATTGAGGCTTGAGGACGTCAATAGATAACATCGATGTGGGAAAAATCAAAGGGGAATAATCATCGGAAGATGAATACAAAGTGATCTCATGAGGGGAGGACGGAGAGCAGGGAGTAAAGGTTATGGGAAGAGAGGAAGAGAAAGAGAGAAAGAGGAAAGGATGGAAGAGGGAAGGAGGCAGGAGAGGAGGAGGAGGAGGAAGGAACAACATCGGAGATATTAAAGTTCACTTAAATCACTGTGAACGAGAAGATGCTCGTTCAAGCTCCGTTATCGGGCTCGAGAGCGAGAAGGAGAAAGGAGAGCGTGTACGGAAGAGAGAAAATCGTCAACTGGAACGTCGATGCGCGGTTGGGCATACAGAGACGCCGCCTACGACGAGTATATATGTCGCGCATTAATATTTATTGATTCCTCAAATCATCAAGAGGCATCATCGAGCGTGATTGTTTGCATGAAAATTGTTTTTTCCATTACGTCTCGATGTTATACTCTCGGTATTTCGATACGCGGGTTACCGAAGAAGGCGCGCACACGCAGAAGGAAAGGAAGAGAGGCGAGAGGAAGAGAGAAGTTCGGTCGGCTCTATCGACGATTAACCTTAAGATCGTTCGGCTGTAACTGCTCGCGACTCCTTCGTCGAGGATAAACGCCGGACGATCGTCTTCTCTTTTTGCCTATATATCGATTTCGAGCCTCTTTCTTCTTCCCCTTCTTCCTCTTCTTCGCGTTCGCTTCTTCAACTTCATCTTCCGCCACAATATACACGATCGCAAAAGAGGTAAATTATATTGAAAACGATGCATCCGGCACGCACGAGCTTCCACGAAAAGAAAATTGTTTGCTTAAACACCCGTACCGCTCCTATAATTCCCAAACTGATCACTAGAATTATCGCATAAAAAGTTACTGCCCCGCATATCATCATTTGCTCCCTATATTCCCCCCCCCCCCCCCACCCCCCACCGCGCCTTCCTTTACCTCGCCGCGCGTTTTCTCTCATTTTTATCTCCTTTTCCATGTCCGCACACCCGCACGATATTGTAATCCCGATAAGAAGGAGCGAGCTCGAAATTCTACGAGCCTCGGAGTGCACGTGGATGCACCGGAACAAAGTAATCGATGTGAAACTGTCAGCCAACTTTAAAAGCGGCCTTAGATGATCGTAATTTTTCTCTTCCAATGAGCACTCGTTCCGCAATTACTCCAAAATTATTCGCTTTTGTCGCGTTCGTTGATAATAATAATCATTCAACGAAGGACATTCGTTGAAGTCAATTTTGTCTTCGTTCCATTCGATTTGTCCGAGGCGTTTAGCTTCCGGTCGAAGTTATTGCTGAATGTTTTCATAAAGTTAACTCGATTTTAATGCTTTCTAAACGCCCTGTCATCGGGAAGGCGCATGCTCCTTAAAGTTGCGGCCACTTTCTTCGAAAATGTTGACTCCACTCGACCTCAAACTCGCAGCTTCTCCATGATCTTCGATCATTAAATCAAACATCTCCGGGTGGAAGTATTCTTACGAAAATTTCATGTTTTTCGGTTATCTCAGGCTTTTTTCTTTTCCATTTATTTTTATTTTTGTTTTTATGAGTTGCTCCGTATATTTGTGTTAATTATACAGCTCAGACAACGTGGCCCGTTAAAACTCTTATTTCTGGCTCGCCCCTGTTCACATACGAGGGCGAGGATGCCCAAAATTTCACGATCCCGAAGGTACGAGCTGGCTTGTACAGACTCGAGATCAAATCGCTCGTTGAAAACACCGACTTAACGGATAAATCACCGAATACCGTACTTCTCTACGTAACCTCGAGCGATCTCGATCATCTTCCTGCTAGATCTTCCAACGTAATTGGAGGCAAACAGCGTCACGGTACTCTCAGATTTCAACAGAGAAGAAGTCCACGACGACTGACAGTTTCTTGGAGCAAGAGGTGCGCTTTTTACGTTCATCATTTTTCACGATCGTGCTAACGATGAGAATCGCTTCAACTTTGCATATTGCGATGATTTATTTTTTGTTTCTGCATGCCCTCCCACGGGACGGGACTGAAAAATCTTGAGAAATTCATTTTTTCACACAATCTTTTATCTTAGCCAAGTGGATCCTCATCTGTCGAGTTACTGCCTCGCGGTAACTTCGGGCACTTCTCACCCAAAGACTCTCTGTGCAGCCGAAAACGTTCTCAAAAGTTATCCTCGAATGAACACTAAAGGAATTTCGAAAGAACATCGCAGTGTCCCGGAGGGTCTTCATTGCCTTCATCAAACCAGGCTCACATTGCACGGCCTCAGATATAACGCAACTTACAATTTCACCCTCTACGTGGTAGGGAAAAGCCTCAAACGAAATAAAAAACAAAACAAAATAATTGCTACTCATTGCGAAAAATTTGGATCGCAATGTTTTAGTTGTTGAAATGAATCGCAATTTTCTCTCCGCCGTTCCTTAGGTCAGCACAAGAAACAACGTTTCTACGAGGGTTGCAACGGAGATGATGAAGTTTCGAAGAACGCCCGCGCAGACGTTGCGAACAGGGCGGTACGTGACCGCTAATCTTCGGGAAAATGACGGTTTTATTAATTTTCGTTATCGACCACAAGAAAACGCGACTACGGAGTTTCACGTTTTGCCTTGCGGGGACGGAATCGTCAGAGCGAAACTCAAAGGACCAGGAATCGTGAGGGTTAGTAAAATTTTTTTAATTCTACGAGTCATAAGTCACTACGGAAATCATTAAATGATTTTATTCGCAATAATATTGCTGATGAATTCGAGGGACGACGGTAAACTTCGCTTCGCTAAAATATCTGACACCTGCGCATTCCAGAAAAAGGAAGTTATTGGCCACGCATCCCTCACAGCTCCGTCACTCCCACCTGGAAAACGCTACACCTTAAGGGTTTCAGCGACCCCTCAAGAATTAGTGAGAATGTCGAAAGTCAAGGTCTTGGCCACACAGGAAGGCTCGATCGTTTATCCGGAGGTAGTTTCACAATTGTCGCATTCACAAGTGGCCGTAAACGCGAGTTTTATTTCGAAAAAAAAAAAAAAAAAAAAAAAAAACTTCACGCGGGCTCAAAATGAAGATTTAACCGAAAATTTAAAATCAAAATGAAATTTTTATTTTTCAGTCGTAATTGAACTTGAATAATGAATGGATTCGTGAATATTTTTCAAAACCGAAAATAAATTAGAGCTCTCTATTTTTTAATTGAAAAAGTGATGAATTTTGCTCGCAGGTAACGAAACTTATTCACACCACGATTCGAATTTACCATTCGCCCTCGTAAACTTGAAACAATCGAAAGAATGCTCGAAAATGAGTGAGCCGTTTGATATGTTGAAGGTACCGTCGAGGAGTGCACCGAGAGAATATCGTTCGTTGAAGAAATGCAACGAAGTGACAGTCGGAGTGGAGCCAGCCGGTGCAGCAAAATATTGCATTCTGGCTCGCGAGTTGCGGGGTTCCCCATCGTCTGCAGGGATCGCGAGTATTCCCGATCAATGTGGTTTGCATCGTCGTCGGAGATCGGAGTTTACGTTCGAGAAATGCAAGGAAATAACGAGTCCGCCAGAAAACCGTGCACTTCCGTTCACCGTCTCGAAACTTCAGCCAGGGAAAACTTATCTCGTTCAAGTAACCGCCCAACTCAAAGGACAGTCCTTGTCGTATCCTCTGCTCGATGTGCGCACACGAAGATCCTGTCGACCTTGATAATGACCGTCACTATTTTTTCCTTCGAGTCTGCTATTTTCGTCGCGAATTATTCAAACTTGAGACAAATTTTTTACTATCGATGCACCAAAAAAATGGCATTTGTTATTGCTTCAACGCATAAACTGCACTTCGGGGCAAATCTCAATGAGAAGTCATGCATTATTCTCGATTTTTTTTTTTTCTATGACAGGATATTCGGCAATGAAAAATCATTTGAAAAGAAACGGAGGCTCAAAAAATCACTGCTCGTTGGTTCAAATCGAAGGAAAAACAAGCGTTTCAAAGTAAAAAGTGAAAATGAGTCTGCGGCCGAAGGATTGAACGACAGGCACGTTCGATCGATTGAATTAGTAAACGTTTCGTGAAAGAGCCTTGTCTCTCTATTGTCCAAGATGAGAAACTAAACGATCGCAGTTATTGCGAGGACTCGAAAGATGGAAATATTTTCAAAATAAGCAAGATTCCTGCAACGAATCTCTGTAAATATTCGAGTATGGATGTGGCATGTGTGACTTAATAAAATAAAAGAGCAGAGGAGCGAGTACCTCTGGCGATCGGGTCGAGAACGTATAGTCCAACTTTGAGGATTTTCTGCTGTCACGAAAAAAACGAAGAAGCGACGTTCGAAGCAGTTATTCGTAGTTATTGAGATCGTCGCTGCTTTTCACGTTCACTATCGTTTCGTTAAATCCATCATTCGAAAAAGTCTGCCTCCTGCTTCGGACGTTTAAAGAAAATCCTCAAAAAAATGGTTGCGCGTTAAAAAAAAATGAATTAACATTTTGCGTGTACTCCGCTCGAGCCGTGTATAAAACGATTAAATTTTTTTCCAAATAAATTAAGCTATTGAAATAACAATGGACGCGAACGTCAAGAATGAAAAAGACCGAAAAATCACTGCACGAAGAGTTTGTATGAAAAAAGATGTGAAAAAAGGTGCCTTGAAAGATACTTTGTCGACGAGCGAGCTTATTCGCTTGATCCCTTATCTCGAATTTAATCTCGATAATCGATAACAAAGGAGAGAGCTGCTTCGGATAGTACGTGGGACGAAATGCGTTTACAGAAGGTTGTCAAGATCGTTGGAGCATGAATATGCAAACATGGTGAGTTTTTGACTCGCCACCCAGCCTGCGGAGGAACCATCTGCTTGTGTTTTTACGAGGGCGATTCAGAGTCTCATTCATATCGTCTTTACGCCACGGCGAGTAAACTGCGCGCTGTGTTACTCACGTCCTGTTATAAAATTCGTAACCTCTTGATTTTACCATTGATATACATATACGCATGGATATTACGAGAGTGCGTCGGAGTATAAACAAGAAAATTTCCCGAGCTACGAAAATCGTTTATACGAAATCTATTTTGGCTCGTTGAGCGTCGGGGGGGATCAACGAGGAAGAGATCCGAAGAGATCGAGTCTTTCGAGCGCGATGTTCCATCGAGCGAGGAGCCAAAGATCGTAAAATCATTTTCATTCGGGGAAGATTCAATACAAGAGTGTGAAAAAGAAGAGCGCGGATCAAAATGAAAGCGTCGCCTGAAGAAAATTTAGTGGTGTTTACTCCGGTGGGGAGAACGATATTCCAAACGATTATTTGGCCGACGCTCGTCGTCGGTTTGATCGGTAATTTTGGGGTTGTTTTCCGGATAGTTTTCAATGACACGAGCAAAAATACTGCCCTCAAACCGTTCTACCGAAGCGCTTTACTCTCGCTCGCTCTTGCCGACATTCTTTTACTTCTCACTTCCGGCTCCAACGTCCTCGGCTTCGTCGCTCAAAGCACCGTTCTCTGGTCACTACCCATTTGGACTTGCACGTTCATCCCTTATTTACAAACCGTCGGCGTACTCGTTGCTTCCCTCACACTCGCCGGCGTCGCCATCGACAGATACGCCGCCATTAAATCCAAATTTCCGTTAACCAAGGGCCTTAAATGGCGCTGGGCCATTTCCTTCGTCCTCGGATTATGGATCGTCTCCTTTGCTGCCGCTTATCCTGTTATCGGTACTTTCGCCATCGAACGACTCGTCGTCATCAACGGCTCGACTTTTTACACGTGAGATTTTTAGTTTTTTTTTTCTTTTTTTTTTTTTACACCGGAATTTTCATACTTTTGAAACGATTCGAAGTTTTATGGTCAAAGTGATCGGAATCATCGTTATTATTATTATTCTTCACTGCACAGGGGCGCGCTTTGCATCACGAAAAATCGATCCGAAGCCTCGGTCATTTACACAGCCCTGTTCGTCGTCATATTCGTTCCTCTCGCCATCGTTTTTTTACTCGTTCATGTACTGCTCGCTCGAAACATTTGGCAACGCGATTCCCCTGGCGATAACACCCATCAACGATCGACGAACGATTCACAATTGAGCAACGACAACTCCACTGGTAAGGAATTGTTCGATTGGCAAATACCCCATTAAGGGATTTCATGCACGAAACGATTTTCTTAAAAAAATCTTGAAATTTACACAGAGCTTCAATGGGCAGTCGACTCACGCGCATATCAAATTTTAAAGGGTTCGTCTTATTGATTATTCAGATAAACGTCATTAAATATATGAAGAAAAATACACAAAGTTATAAAGACATGCGTAAAAAATCGTTTATCTTTCCATTTTACGAATGAACGCTCCTTACGAAGTTTAGGAGAAACGTACACAATAACAATTCGGTATATAATGAAGCTTTGGGAAAAAAATTCGAGACGATTGTCTTGCTAGTAATATAAAGATATATTACCTTAAAGATTGAACGAGATTGGTAATGAACGTTCGTATAACCTTGCATTTGCTTATTTTGAAATTTTTTTCTTCTTGGCTCGGGCCAATCCCATCCACGGCCTTTTTATTAATACTTTTTTCTTGATCCATTTCCCGTTGTGTTTAGGACGAATGAAATTTGGGCTTTGGTCAGTGATGGATCCCCGATTAATTAATGGCTTGTAATTTTATTCTCCAAAAGATAAATTGAAAAAATGTATTTACAATTTGGAATTAACAGCTCTGACGTTAATTTAAAGTGATTATATCTTTAATCAGCAGGGAGTGAAAATTGATGTGCAATTTAGAAACCCATAAAATACGATCCTTCGGGCATGATCTACCTTGATTTTCTTTTCGATCAAATTTTCTCATTGAATACTTATTCACTGCTTTCGTCTAAAAGTACTTTTCGTGATGGTATGAAATTTTCGCAGTTTCGACGAGCTTGGGAAAAGCGAAGAACACAACGGCTAAAAAAATCGGTGGAACTCCATCCCACGTGGCGCGAAAGAGGCGAACAGTTCGCGTGATACTCGTCCTCATATTTGTTTTCGTGCTTTGTCGTCTGCCTCATTGGTCATTCGTCCTGTTCAAACTGCACACGACAACGAGTGACAATTACTTGTGGTACATACAAATGATTTTCACGATAATGTCTCTCCTCAACGCCGCCATTCATCCGTTTCTCTACGCTTTTCTCAACGAGGCTCTCTCGTTGATCGCCTGGCTCCGGAGACGATTTACGGAAACTCGGTACTCTACGAACGCGAGCGCACACCCAATTTCTAAGGAAGAAATCGGAAGCGCGATTAGAGCCAAAGTCGAACCACGAGGCCCGTATTACAGCCCGTGAATCGGGAGATGAGCTATTTTTATTGACAAAAGTTTTGAAGCATGCGAAAAACAGAAAACATTTTTACAGTCCCTCGAAAAAATGGACATCTTTTTACTAAAACATTTTTTTCTTTTTTACTTTCAATTTTTTCCACAAATCTTGACAGATTGATCAAGAATGCGGCGCATCTACGCGTGTTTCTGCGATAATTATTAAGTGATTAAAATAAACATGTTTCTCAATAGCAATTAATATTATCATTCACACACCTGTACATTTTCGCATTTTTCATCCGAATGAACAGTAATCATTCGGTATCTATAAGGTGGCATTGCTGACGTCACTCAATCTATTATCATAGGAGCTTCGTCTCTTAGCCCCGCCCTCTAAAAATATTTAGCAACAACCTTAACGAAATTCCCGAAAAAATGCCACGAAAAATCCCTTTTTCACGTAATTGCGAAAAATATTTTCGATATTTCGAATAGGACGAATTTCTGAGCATAAAAGTAGTCAGCACGAGTTGAGTAATGAATTTAAATAGAAAAATGAAGGTTCAGGTTTATTCGTCGATCTCGTTCACGTGGGAGAAAAAAAAATGTGCAGATTGAATGCGAGATGAAAAAAATAGTGAATAAAGGATGCTTTCGTCGGTTCAGTTGGTCAATTCGTTTTGCACGAGTCTGAGAACTTCCTGGCCAGGAGTATTCGGGGGTTCGTGGCTGAGTAAACTTCGAGCTCGTTCGAGCAACGCTTTCCTATCCTGTCCCGGGCAAGAAGCGAGTTCGCGAAGAGCCACCGCGGTGTAGAGACACAAACGAATTCCGTAGGGATCGAGGATCGACGTTGTCTCGATTATTTGCCTGCAAATTTGCGCTTTTTTCGGATCTTCCGGGGACAAAAGTTGCATGAGGGAGTGACCGACCGCTGTGCAATGTTGGTGTCCAGGATGAAGGAGAACGCTCAATCTGAAAAAAAAAAAACAATGAGAAATAAAAATCCTCGAAAGGAAGAAGAAAAAAGTGAAAATCGTAGAAAATACCGCGACAGAAGATCGCTGAGAGAATCTTTCCGCGCCATTCCCATTGCAGCGTCAACATCGTCGGCGAGTCTGTCGGTCAACTGGGCAACTTCCGACGCCGTCAGCGACCCAGGGCAGACGGTGCACGTCCATTCGGTCTCGTTGTCCAGAGGATTGTTCGGCAAGACGAGGCCGCTTCCGCAGAGACACTTTAAGGTACCAAGATGGCTCCCGAGCTCGGTCGGATCGGTACAGCGGTCACAGCGACACGAAAAATATTTCGTTACCATTAAATGCTCCCTCCGAGATCTCGTTGACCAAAGGGCGTGCGTGTACATCGTACTGAGATGCTCCCCTCTTCGTGATCGAACCGGAAAACGCGGAAAATCCAAAATTCTTTCGTTTATTTCGATTACTTTTTCATTCTAACGATGGCAATTGAAAAATTCTGAGATTTGGGAGGACGAGAACAAATTCAGTTACAATTGGCACTTTTCCATCCTCGATATTACAACATCAGAATGCCTCTGGATTTTCAGCTTTTGTTTGAGCAAAAAACAACCAAAATTTGACGAAATCCAAAGTTTCCATTCGAGTGTTTCTCATCGTAGCTACGAAATCGATAGTTTCACGTACTTTTTAATGGAAGTAGCTGCAGTCACCGTTATTTTCGGTCGTCCCTGTGCATCGATAGAAAAACTGTGACGCGTATTGGCGACGCAATTGTGCTCGAGCAAACAAGCCGTTTCGTAAAGCGCTGCACAACCCTCCGGAGGATTCGTCTCCAGAGCGTTAACGTCGATTAGCCCACAAATTTTGGGTAAAATTTCCCTGGAGGATGGATCCATAGCGAGAACAGCATCGATTTGTCTCGCTACTAGTTCCGTCTCTTCGTACGCTTCCGTTCCTACTCCACGAGATTCCTCGTGACTTTGTAGTGCCCCAAGAATCGCCCAAAGTTTCGGATTCCTCCGCCTCAGAATAAGAATTCTTAGGACTAGCAAAATGTCGCATCTACAACGTATAGAGAAAAATATTAAGGGGGCCCTGATAAGAATTTTCGAAAAGTCCATTTTTTTATTGCATTTTTAAAAGTATCATACTAAAATTTTACAAATATCTGAGCAGTCCAAGTGTACTTTAGCGCGAAACGCGTTTTTCTCAAAATTACCTTTTTGGACGGCTCGTTTTGATAAAATCTCCGAAACTAGTCAACCGATCCCTGCCAAAATTTCACCGCATGTTCTTTATGACTACAGTTATGGCGGATATCATACGAATTTTCAAATTTTTCGTGGAACTTTTTTTTTTTTCAAAAAACGTGCTTTTTCGTAGTTTTTTAAAAAATGGCCGACATTTTGTCATTATTGAAAAAATCAAAATCCTACGATATGCGCCACAGCCACTTACCTATTGAATCTAAAACCATTTTTATTTTTTTTTCTCCGATCATCCATTCCAGAGATTTTATCAAGTGCGCACACCCACCTTTTTTTTGGACCTGTCTTCTCGCCCATTATTCTGTACGTAAACTGAATAAAATAAATATAAAAAAAAAAATGTTGTGTATTTTATAGACCCAACACTTTTTATATGCATATTTATAATTTATACCGGTCAAAAAAATTCGTGAAAATAGTTTTTTTTTGCACGTCCGATTAGGGTAGACCCTCTAAAGGTAATTGACAGATGCAGTCGCGATTCGTATGCGGAAATTAAATGTTTGAAGTTTAAAAAAATCAAAGTATTCGAAGCTCTTTTATCGTGAGGCTCCCCGAAATATTTGACTCTCTCCAAAATCGAGTATTTTTCTCCAGAATTCTGTTTACGAAATGATGAAATAAGGTCGCTCGGGTAAAAAATGTAATGAAAAATGCTTCTCATCTCTCACCTCGGAATCATTCCTGATTTGGTGAGAAACGCGCACTCGATTCCGTGGCGGTTTTCGTCGACGAGACCGTCGCAAGAAACTCTGCAAGCATACCAGTTGCATCCGGGACATCTGACGCGAACTTTTGAGTCGCCACAACCGACGCAAACAATGGAATCTCCATGAGGTGCCGGTCCCCAAACAATCGGAGTTTCGGCAACTATAAAATCACCGGTTTCGAGATCTCTGCTCGCAATTAGATGTCTTCCGAGCTCTTCGTTCTCCCTTATCTCCCAGGAACGACAGGCCAACTTGTGCCTCGCCCAATCGCCGCGCTGATGTTCCTTGCTGCAGTAAAAACGCTTTCTGCATCCGGCGCACCGCAGAGATGCACTTTTTTCACAAATTGCACATGCACCCAGCATCGGAGTTTCGTCATCGTTGCTGGCCATTTCCTCCGGTTGCTCCAGGGTCTTCAAACGACTTGGCAAAAATACATTTTCAAAATTCTTCGAGGAAACTGTCGACGATTCCTTGTGTAATTATAAAAAAACTTGGCTCCATCGAAGGTGTGAATTTCAGTCGATTATCGAAGGATTCGTCGACAATCCGAAGCGGTAAGTTTCGAACGTCGAAACACGCACACTTGGGACTCGACTGTGACGAAGTGAATAGTAAAGAGCGAAGGGAGAAGAGGATCGACTCTTTTGACTAGCGGCGAGTGTACAATCGTGTAGCTATAATTACAACGAGCCAAAAATAGAACGACGAGAGGATGCGAGAACATGAGAGATCGAGCTCGAGATGTCGTGGCTGAAATAAAGCATGGTGAAAACGTTTAAAAATGGAGAAAAATTCAAAGTGACTAAACGTCCGGAGAACGTTACTAGAAATGTGAATGTAAAATGGACGATTCGAAGTGAACGCGTTTCCGAGAACTCGAGCCGCCGAGATGATCTCTGAATTGAAAAAAATATGACAAAAGCAAATAAAGTTGAAAACACGAGGAGGCACGCAGCTCCAATTGAATGGTTGCTTAAGTTACAAAGTGCTTTTCAAATAGCGCCGGAGTAATCCCGGTGGACGAAGACACGGTACGCGAACATGATCGGATCGTCGTCGGGATGAAGAAAAAGAAGAAAATCCATCTATCGGTGTAACTGATGGACGTTGACCCCGTGTCACCTTAAATGGCAAACGATATTCCGAAAGTAAGTTACGAACAACAACCCGAGGATCTTGGGAAGAAACTTGATGCCTGTTTTCTCGTTCTAAACTCTCGCCAAGACTCTTCCATTAACATCGAAAACTGCTCGTTGTACAACCGACATTTACGTATATACATATCCACGCGTATATTTACAGAGTGTCTTGAAAATTGAGTTCAAAATTTTCGGAGCACGTGAGACGTCAAATTTCGAATAGAAAAGTTGTTGCAAATTTTTCTCTACGATCCACCGTTGACGAGATATTCATTGGGATTTGATCCCCCAATGAGAACGATGATCGTGGGAGGCAAGAATTCAAAGCGTCGCATTGCTCGTTACCAATCGATGAATATCTGCCAAACGATGAATCGTTCAAAAAAACACCTTTTTCAAGTTTTTCTAATCCTTCGGCTGAGGGAAGCTCAGTCACGACTTTCCGTACACAATGTATACGAGTGCATGGGCAGATGTGTAATCCATTCGGTCGAAAGTTGTTTTTGTACACGGTTTGCACACCGATGCCGGGGTATGAGAAAAAGCAGAATAGATAGGCTCGTCCTCGTTTGTTTCTTTTCCCTCTTCTTGCTACTTCTTCATTGGGTTATCGATCCTGCTCGTCGTCCATCGATCGTTCCGTATCGCCAAACGTGGTAGAAAGACCTTACAACATCCTTTCGTGCATCCTCTCACATGTGAGAAATATCCAAGAGGAAAGGAATTTTATCTGAAGGGCTGGGAAAAGAAATGCAGTAATTAAGGAGGCACGTTGTACACCTGGGACGAATAAAAGCCATGAAAGATTTTTCATCGCTCGGAGCAATCCGTTGGAAGCTCTTTCGTAAGACTCCGGACATACATTCGAGAAGCTAATGGTCATTCGCGGCCGAATGTCATTCGGGAACGGCGATATACGAATTTGGAGTCTCGCTGAACCGATTTCCTTACATTATGGCCTGTGCACGGATAATGATTGTTTACAGTGCACTAAAATCAACAATATTTTTCCCCTTCTCTTCGAGTCGTTGGCCAGAGTTTGGCTGGAACCGAAAACATTGTATTTCAACAATTCGTAAAATCGTATTCTCGCTAAAGATCTTAATTCGAACTCGACCTGAAATCAATCAATAAATTCAAATATTTTTGCACAATGTTTTAAGAACCGACTGTGTATCGACAAGATTTTCTGAAGTGGCCCTTAATTCTACGTGCGTTTGTGAAAAAAATGCGATGCAGTTGGATACGAGATATTAACGCAACGATTTCGTATTTTCTTATTGCAATAGCAAACGCATAACGGAGATAGTCGTGAAGAAAAATGTTCACGTTCGTCACTCGACGAAGTAACAAAGTGATACATTTATTGGCAAACGCGTATATAACAATAATAACAATAATTCATTAATTTTCATTTCTTGTATATTTATAAACCAACATATAAACGAAAAAAATTCTTGTAGCTTCGTCTCTATCTCTCTCTCCCCATTTCGTAAATTTGTAGTAGTGATCTGTGCATGAGAATCATTTAAAACTAAGTGACGTTTTATTTCGTCTTTGTAGTTTGTATTTGTAGCCCTTTCAGAGACGAAAATATCAACGATGTGGGGGCTATTTGAACCGTCTTTCGATTGCCGGCCGAGGGTGTACAGCGTGTGACTTTTTATCAGTGAAGTGAATTCGTTTATGTACATTCATTTATCTATTCCTTTGTTTAAATCAATGGTTTCTCAAATGTTTGTATGTGTAAACCAATTTCTCGATACACACTAAAAAAAAATTATACTCGTGATAATATTACAGTCGACGAACGATAGCCAGCTTTCGATGGAAACAAAAAAACGAACACATTCGACCGAGAGATATCGAAGAAAAAAAGTAATTAAAGTAACGAGAACCGTTCTACGAGGATCCGAACCCTTTGAGTAGGGAGGTTCGGAGTTATACGTCAAAGTTCAAACATTGCCATAAAACAGTATTTTTTTATGAGAATCTAAAAATAAAAAGGAACAATTGTCAAATGATAGCAAATTTTCTGTATACGATTTTGCACTTCTCTAGCCTCTAACTTAACGGCATTCTACGTCACATGAAAGAACGCCAAACACATTTTTCTTTCCTCACCTAATTATTTATACAAATTAGCTAAAAACATTGAAAAAATCAATTCGAAAGAAATGACACAAAATTATTTGTCAAGTTTCGTGTGTCTCTATCGAATTTTCTTTGGTGCGTCGTTGCCCCACTTAAAGTAACAAGATTGAATTTCTACCTCTCCTTCTCCCTATTTATTATCTACTTTTTGTCTTTCATCGTCACAAAAGCATCGATACAAAATCTAAATAGAAACTATACCACAATTTTTTTATCGAATTTTTCGCTCGGAACACTCTTTTTACTTTTTCCTTCATTGTTTTGTTTTGTTTTTTTGTTTGTTTCTTTGTTTGTTTTACAATTATATATCGATACAAAAATATCAATCAGTTAAAAGTTACGGTATACGCTCTTCGATATTTTCTTCTCCCTCTCTTTCTTCCTATCGTTTTCTTACACTTCTTATCATCTTTCCCGAGCCAAATTTCGTTGGCCGTACGAGGATTTAAAAGATTTATGATTTTACTAATCTTGATTTGATCGAGAGTCATGGCAAGTGTTTTTTTTTTTTACCCCGAGTGAGATCTTAAGGAAATGAGATACGATGAAATCGAGTTTGCGCATGTGTTGATTGGGAAAATGATCATCATTTCTATTAATCGACTGGTCCTCTGTCAAAAACATATCAAACATCCGGCTCCGAAAATACATGTCATATTGAAAGTCTTTGAATTCGAGCCCTTTCCTTATATGCCAGTAAAAAAAAAAAAAATATAAACTTGACTTCAAAATTACTTTGTTCGTGAGGACCATATTTCGAGAACTTGGCATAATATTATAATTAAATTTGAACGATTAATGCAAAACATTTGTTACCATGACCCTAATTTCGTAAGATGAAAGCTTGTAATACTTGAGGCGGACGACCCGCAATATACATAAAGATGCATAACTCGGTTATCATTCTGAAAGTCGTTTCGAATATTATAACTAACAACTTTATATATTTATACAAACGACTGATTTTCTGTAAGTTTACATATGCTCAGTATTAAAAAATCTTTAAACGAATAAACTTTGCAAAATCAAATAAATCAATGATGTTGATCAAAATTGGGATCTTTTTCACCAATGAATTATTCTACAAGTTTGTTGAAGAAAAAAAATCTCACACCATCGAAAGGCGCTTTGTAGGGGAAAAGAAAATTGTTCTATAAATTCATTAAAAATTGTTTTCGGTAATCTCACTCAGCGAGAATACCGCTCGCATACGGAGACAAAATTTTTACTATGAATCATGCAGCAACGAGCCACGCTATAATCCTTTCTTTTTTAAATTCGCTTCGCCGTTCGCTGAGCTAATTTTTTTTTCAAACTTACAACGTGATCGCACAAACTTTCCAACGTCGTTGCAACGACAGGCTAAGTTGTAAATAATCAAGGACGGCGTCTCGTATTCGTTCGGAACAATACCGTCGACCGAGGACTCGAAAAAACTGAACAATGGAAACCATATCCTCGTTCTGTTCGAGTCACGTTGCATCAGGGCCTGATTATTTGCCAATGTATGGTAATACAAGAAGAGCCTCGACGTTATGTAAAAAGCGACGAATACGTCGATCGAGTAGTGCTCGTGAGCAGCCAAAATGAAAAATATTCCGAACATATTGAGCATCCACGTAAATGTGTGAAGAAAGTACAAGTTCCTTGGTGTATCTGTAAACGAAAAACTCTTTCAAAAAAGTGTCCGTGTGAGCGAATCATAATTTCGTGACAAAATCAATGTTTCTATTTTTTAGCCCAGTGCACGTTTCAATTTTCTACGGAATCATTTTTTGTATTTCATCATCATTCTTTTATCAAAAATTTTACTTCTGTGCTGAGACATCGAAAGAATTACAAAAATTAGCGTATATTTCGTACCGTCAATCGACAAATTTCTTGACATTGCTGCAAAAATTTAGTCTGATTTTTCTGGGATATTATTCCAGAAGCATGGTAATACTCACATTCGGTAATGAAAAAATTCAGCATAGTCAAGGCCACGGTGTGACCGCTGAACATATAGTCACCGCAAGTTCTTACGCCTTGTATTGACATTCCGGCTCCTCGCCAAATCACATATGCCATTGCGATTTTATTGTACAATTCGCCGTAAGCAGTGCTACGAATTATCGGTACATTGTTCTTATTTTTACAATTTTTGTCTTAAAGTACGTTTGACAAAAAAAATGCATTCTTCTTACCTCGCCCAAGGCTCGTCAGAAATTGTTCTTGGTTGGCACTGCAAATGCGCTCCTGGTACGGAGAGCGACGTGATGAGCATTGTTACACATCGCAATAAGAAGACCGTACCCGAGAGAGCGAAAAATCTTCTCAGCAATATGAACCTAAATTTTATCTCTCATTAAAATCTCATTTTACAGTTAAATTAAGAGGCTACAATTCAAACAGCTTGTAAGTATTAGGGAAAAGAAACTTAAAATCGTTGTTTGATTAAAATCGTAGACTCAAGAGACAATTTATGAACTGTTTATTGTTCGAATGATGCGAGCTTCAAAATCGTTCATTTGTAGGACTCTTTTTTTTCGTTACACCAGAGGAAAACACATATTTATATAAGAACACTTACCTGTATCTGTGAAATATTAAAACAACGAGCCATATGGCAAATAGAAGAGTTCCAGTGACCTCGCACATGTCAAATGCCCACGGTATGTGTGGTACATTGTCCAGAAATATGTCCGGTAATGGAGGATACTTTTTCATGTCAGGTACACGATCGTGAACTATTACCATGACGAATGCCGTTATCCAAGTAACTATGAATAAGTATCCGAGACTTATGAATGCCTTCCAGATTTCTGGTGGTAAATGTGACGCATGGCCATCTTCGGATACCGATGCGGAGCAAAACTCGGGCTCAACCGAACCCTCGTTGTTCGATAACGCACCCGGTAACTGAAAAGTCATTATTTTTAAAAACATCAATCAAAATTTCCTTTCCACTTCTGCAAACATGGGACCAAACTTTTCGTACTTCTCACAAATTCAGAAATTAATTTGGATGTGATCCAGATCGAAACACATTTGTTGTAATGGAGAAAAATTTCTAGATCCCGAAAAGAAAATCAAAATCTGCCCAAATAATATGCGAAAAAGATCAAGAATTGGAATAAAAAGCTTCGATATAAAAGTTTGGAAGTTGATGTTGTTTAAGTGAAATTTAGAAAAATAATGAAAGATTTTTATTGCAACATATCAATGGTCTTAGAAACAAAAGAGAAAAAAAAACAAACTATCGGTGCAAGGAATAGAAGCGGTTAAAAAGAATCCAGAAATTTCACAGAAATCATAATTTGCAGTTCTCGTTCTTTGCAAGAAAAAAAAATACCTCGTGTTTCTGTTGCGCGTAAAAGCTGCTTGAGGGAAAGAGATCGATTTGTCCAAGTTCAAAGAGAAGTCCGACATTGTCGCGTTGGAGTCTTTTGATGCTGATGAAGAGTTTTTTGTAGGGTCCGAGTTTGTGAACAGTGTGTTTGTCTCCGACAATATTATCTTCTTCTTTAAGAGTGAGAAGTGCTTTGCCGTCTATTTCATGAAAATCAAAATGACTTATGTAATCTTTGTGTCCACTTTCTTCGAGCCAGAGGAGAACGTCCTCGCGGCTCCATTCGGCAACGCTTCTAGTCAGCATTTCGAGAACGAGTATTGTGCCAAGTTTTTTCTTCTGTGTGCTTTTGTTCGGCTAGAACAGTATGGACTAAATTCTTCCCTGAAAAAAAAAATCACAGGATCAAGCTTCAAAGACTAGTCAATTTTTATTTTCAAAATTTCTAAAAATCGCAGACAGAAAGAAAATCCGACTTTTACAAGTACCGACTATGGATGTGTAGAATAGATCCTTTGTTCCACTCATCGATGGGATATTGTTACACAATAAAAAACAATACTTCTAAATTGCATGTAAGAGCTCTATTTTTTTAAATATCTCTCTGTGATCAAAGAAGACTTTGACCTACGTGTCATTGACTCATTCTCCTCTATAGATAATCTTATCTCTCACTTACCAAATCTCACAAAAAAATGTTAAGCACCCGGGTAACATCCACGACGCTCGTAATCGCATCGATTATGAGTCTTATAAACAAGAAGGAAAAAAATACGAGCTGGAATGCAAAACTTCAGTGGTTTTGTTCGAGACAATGCAATGTTTTGATAAACACGTGTGTATAACCGAGAAGTTTAAAGGAAAAGCAAAGAGACAGAAAAAAAATGGAAAAACTGACAGTAATAAATTTTTGAATATGAATAGCGACCAGACGACGCAACAACAATGAAAAATAATTAAAACTCACCTACAAATCATTGTCATCTGTCCATCGCGTGATAGTGACGGATATTCAAAAACTGCGATTGTCGTATACCAGATTCGTCATGAGACTCGCGTCGTCCGCTACGAAACGATTATCTTCTATTTTTTTATTATTTATGGATCACAAGCAAAACTTTTGGACACGCAAGAGCGTGTAGCTATATTGATATCTATAAATGTATGAACTAAAATTTATATACACATATATACACGGGAGGAGAATGTCACTGTCAGTGCGAAGGCGAAGAAAATCTTATGAAAAGTCGATCAACGAACCGTTACAAACCATTAGCTTTATTGTATATTACGCAGAATTTGATATATTTTCCTCTGTCTCAACCTCGCGCGAGGTTTGTGTTCTCGTGGAGCTTTGTGTGCCACGCCACACAAAAGTACCTCGAGTGACATTAACACATATACAAAGGTGCCGTTAGTCGCGGGATCGCGTGGAATAACAGATCTGTAATTAGACAAATAAAATGAGACGAAACACTCCCCCTCTTCCTCCCACCCTCCCCAGACTTTTATCAAACAGAGATTTGTCACAGTGATCAACGATATAACTATATATATAATACGTATACACAATTTTTCACAAAATTACAACAGTTGATATGTTACCGACGGAAGGTGATAAAAATGGCCGGTGAAGCAGATTTATATATGACGCATTTTTGTTTTCGTCTGGAAAGAAGAAAAAAGGCGGGCAAACCGTAAACGGCCTGATCAGGTGATACTGTATTCGTAGCGTGTTTTTTCGTGTAGTTTTCACACAAAACGCCTCATTCCGGCGTTGTTTTTCACTGAATTTCATTCGTTATACATAAAGTACCAAAGAAAACCTTATTATATTGTAATAACGGAAAATTAGTTCACCTTGAAAAAATGGCAGAATTTAAGACACCAACGTCCAAAAAATTTCGTTCAAGGATTGAAAATAATTCGGAGTACGAGACACCCATTGTTATTCCCGCATCGCCCTATCTTCAACAAATCGGCTACGGTTGTGGTCAGACAATTTTCAAATTAAATCTATCGTCTATACATATAAATGTATTCAAAATTTGTGTCTAACATTTTTTTCCTCAGGCGTCAATGTTTTTACTCTGGAAAGATCACCAAAGATCGGACATGTACGTTCACCATGGGCTGTCAAGAAAAGGAACAACCGAATCGCTCACCACGACAAGAAATACAACGAACGTATTCGGCTGGAAGCTGATATATTGCGAAAACTGAATCACCCCAACATCATTGGATTTAGAGCATTCACCATATCACCCACCGGGGATCCTTGTCTCGTCATGGAACAGCTGGATAATTCATTGGGTAATTTCTAATTTTCATTGAATTTTTCATGTTTTTATACATGTATTAATGTACTTATTTTATTTTCCTCTACATTAAAATGTTGCTCAGGTGATAAGATAGAAGAAAGGCAGGAAGAAGGAGCAGGACCATTCCCACCCGGCAAGATTCTGACTGTGGCTCGTGAAGTTGCCAATGCATTGGAGTATCTTCATCACGAAGTTCACATTCTTCACGGCGATTTGAAGAGTTATAACATTTTGTTGTCCCAAGATTGGAAGTTGGTTAAAGTTTGTGATTTTGGAGTGTCCGTACCTCTCACTAAAGATTTACAGATGAACGACTCGAAGAAGGATGTCATGTATACAGGCACAAAATGCTGGAATGCTCCTGAAGTAATATTTGGTAAGATTTTTTGTTTCTCCCTGAGATTTTCAAAAAACTTTTCATTTTTGAACAAAAATTTCAAAGAATTTTTTACTCAACTGGAAATCGTTTATTATTTTTACAAATAATACAAAGTGTCCCATGCATTTGTCCCAATCAAGTCTTTTTTTTCATTGTTTTACAGAAAATGGTCCCATCACTAATAAAACTGATATTTGGTCTTACGGACTTGTCATTTGGGAAATGATAGCCACGGTGCCGCCTCATTCCGAACATTTTGATGGAGATGAAACTCCCACATCGTCTATGGATATTTCACTTTTGGATAGTAGCGACCCCCAAACCATGGACACCAAAGAAAATTATGATCCCAATGATCTCACGGACGAGAGTATATCGTTTCTCGAAGAAAAATCTTTTGGAACATTTGGTAATTTGATTTTATTTGAAAAACATTTACAAATTCAAAATCACTTGGCTCATAAAATTTTTTCAAAACATTCTCTTGCATACCAAATAAAAAGTAGGTCAAATTTTGTTTCGCTTGAAAAAAGATATAACAAAATGTTTTGCTCTTGAGTAGAAGGTTTTAAAAGTTCAATGGGAAAAATAGCTCATCATTTTTTATACTCCAGGTACTCGACCAGCTTTACCAGCAATACACATTGGGCCAGAATACGATCAAGTGCTCGAAATATTTATTGCTTGTACAGACAGCGATTACAAGACGAGACCAAGCGCCAAGGGTCTCGTGCAATTTTTCAAAAATTACGCAAAGTCCCCTACACCAAGTTCGTCAAAATCCGCGAATAAAGAAACGTAGGCAATTTAGTCTAAGAAGCATAATTCAAAACAAAAACAACCTCACGTTTCACAAATTAATCACGAATGAATTCTTCAGATTAACAGGAAGAGTTTTCAATATTCGAGAATCCATTGACGTTTTCATTTTTATAAATATACAGCTATAATCAATACTAACACTACGATTAGAACGCTGATTATAATTATTTTACATTTCCTCTGAAAAGAAAAACACTGTTAGTCGTGTTACGAAAAAATGGTAATAAAAATCGTTTCCGTACCCTTTTATATCTGCGACCCTTTTGCTCAGCTCTCACGAGATCGCAACGACCACTGTCAACGTTTTCTGTTGCTTGACATGCAAAATATTCTATGCAGTTTATTTGATCACCCTTAAAACAAAATCGAAATCAGCGTTTAAATAAATATATTTATTTAATAAATAATCATTGATTATTAATTTAGTTAGTATTAAAAGATCATTGACGTACCTGTTTCTCAACCATAAAAGCCATCTCGTGAAAAATGTCTCTTATTTCAACAATGGTTTTTTCCAGTTTCAAAACCTCCTCGTGCCTAGATTGTATTTCCGACAATTGCTGCCGCGCTATTCGGCTATCCTCCAAAATCTGCAGCGTTAATTATATGAAGATATTATAAAATAAGACCAGACATAGACTTGTTTCTAAATAAAATCAAACAAACATTCGATACTTTCATTGTCGACGAATAGACTTGTTTTTTCTTCGTCCACAATTTCTTCCACGTTTTCGACGATTGAAGGCGACTTTTTTACTGCAATTTCGAACATTATTTGTGATATATTTTTTATTTCCAGGGGATCGAAGAAGTTTCAAAAAATGAGTTCTCTCCTAGTGAATTAATCTAAAAAAAGCCTTTTTTACAATGCTCCTCGATAACGTACTCAAATTCCTTTGTTGGTTCAACAACGCCGAACATTTCTCATGATAACGTAGTAAAGATTCATTGTACTCGAGCATTATATCTGCAAACATTTGTCTCATCGTCGAATACTGCAAAATTTTTATTCTAACGAACGTAGAACTATCTCTGGTCGTATCAATCGACGAGAGATCCTCGGTATTTGTGGTATCCCCGATGAATTCTAAAAGTACAGTGAATCATAAAAATTTGTTTATTCGTTACAACAAAAATTATTGAATTTTTATCAGCCATTAGTTGGAACGAAATGAAGTGTAGTAAAAATAATTTTGATAATAATTCTGTGTTTTTTTTCCTAAATAATAAACGTTTCATCAATAAGCGCAAAAGCGCTGTTCCTTGCTAAGTCGTCGCCATTGTTATTTCGTAGCATTGAGCATTGTTGTTCGAGCGTCGCATGGGCATGTTGGGATGTTGGTTCGTTACGCAACACCGGTTTTTCTGGTATAAACACAATCAAAACAATAGGTCAAGGAAGCAAAAGGTTATGAGCCAAATATGGTTGATATTCCCTAGTAAAAGACTAAAGTGAATGAGTGATTTGAAACAGTGTTTCAAATCACTGAAACTGTTTGATAAGTTCCATGCGTCGTTGATGGAAAAAAATGCGTGTTAAAAGTGAGGTTATGTGTTGTTAACGAAAGATCTTGGCAATCGTTGGTGATGGAATCATTGCACGGGGTATTCGATAGTTTCAAATTGGACGAATTGGATCAAGGATGGATAAATCAAGTATACGGGAGTGCTTTTTCGAACGTGGAAAATGTACCGATAGATTATCTCGTCTTTCTCGAAAGTTCAGAAATGATGGAATTACTCAAAGACGCGTGCAACGTAGTGAAAAGTTGGATATCAAACAATGGTGATGTACCAGTTGAAAAGGACGAAGTTTCGTGGGAGACTTTGATTGCGATGAATTTTGAAATTCAAAGTCTCTTGTCGGTACTCGCTTATTTAATGAAAAATGGGCAGTCTTTTGATGCCAGTCAAGATTCTCGTCAGTCGTGTCTCCGAGCTACGAGCCTGTATTTTGTGCTTCTAACAATACCAGGGAGCAATGCTTTTCAGGCATTCCAGCCGAATCTTTACGAAGTGGCTCTGAAAAGTTTAGAGTTATCACAGCGTTTGGCTCCTAGAGAAAAAAATACAAAACGTTGCAATTTCAACAATTCGGAAAATTCTACTAACAATGTGGGCAGCTCAGACGTTGTTCCGAACTTATCGAATTCTCAAAGCATAGCTCTGACTCGAGGTCTGAATGCTGTTGTGTACGACCTTGTAACGATGCTAAAATCTACTTGTACATCCATGGAAATTCGCTTATTGGAAACAACTATTTATTATTTAGTTGAAATAACAAAACTTGCAGAAGAGGCAATTAATCCTCAAAGGAGCAAAGAAGCTACCCTCAATTCATTAGCTTACAACGCTTATGTAGCTTTGGAACAAATTTGCAACCCCAAATATGCGGCGGTTCCTGCAATATCAAGAATCATTGCAAAATATATGCTCCCACAATTTCTGGTTTCTGCCACTAATTTATCACCTAAGCAAGTAGCCATGGTAAGAGAATCAACCATGTATTTCTTCAATAATTTACTTGCTATCCATGGTAAAGAAGTACAATCTGCTCTAATCATTTTGCTTCAACATATCATGATGAAATGTCCTGATAAAGTAGACGGAAGACAAAAACAAGCTGCAATCATAATAAGATTTTTCTATATATGCTGCAACGATGAAAGCTCTTTGAAAGAATGTCTAAAATATCTTGTCCATCTTTGCCATCACAACAAAATATACTCTAGAATATTTGCCCAGGAGATTGTGGGAAAATTTATCATGGAATTATCAGCCTCGAGGAACCACAGAGAGGAGGAGAATTCAGAGATTTTGCGCCAGGCCAAAGTGGAGCAGATTTTATTAGCCTGTGCAATGGGACGTTGTTTCGATGTTTCCAGCATGGTTAGAGGACGAGCGATGGCCACACTTGCAGAATACACTGACTCCGTCGACAGATTGCCGGTCAGAAAAATCTTTCAAAATCAGCTAAATGGACAGACAAGAAAATTTCTAAGTTTGGAAATCATAGAAGATTGCATGAACAACGAAAATTTGGATGCTTTGTTACCAGACACGGAGGAAACAATTGCAATGTTAAAAGATCGACTGGAAGATGAAAGAGCTTTGGTGCGAAGAAGCACGCTCCAAGTACTCTGCAACGGCATTTTAATATCTCCAGAACTGCTGGACAATTTGCTGCCCCTAATTCGTCAACGCTGTCGAGATTCCATACTCACTGTAAGACGCTATGCAATTCGGATACTAACAAATCTATTAGAAGAGTTTCCGGATAAAGCAGGACTCTGCGAAGATTGGGTTGATTCTGTCGTTCCACGAGTTTTTGATTCTGAGGCCAAAGTTCAAGAAGAAGTGTTGGCCGCGTTGGAAAAATTGACAATCAATAGAATAACCGCTTACAATCCTAACAACCCAGCGATCGACTTGCCTTGGAGGATTCTCAATGAAATAGCTATCAACAAAATGGGCGATCATCTAACAAAAGCCTGTAGTGTTTGGCTCGAAAACAATCTGGTCAACGATAAAAAAATAGCCATAATCAAATCTCACATCGGAATGTACAACAACATGGGTGCATGGCTGCTGCTCGCTTCTATAAGTGAGAACAAAAAATTATCAGGAATGCAAACTTATTACACTTTTTATGGCAGGTCACTCGTCGACTCTGATCATTCGGACGTTTATCTCGCGAGTCTCATGCTTCGAGTGCTTCATAATTCTTGGTCGACTTTCGACGATCTCACGCTACAGCAAATATCGAAAGACATTACGAATTATTTGAAGACTTATCGTGTCAAAGTTCCTCTCATACGTCACAGTCTGGATATACTGTTGGATATTACAAAGTATCTTGAAAGGATCAACAACGAGACTCGAACAATCGAGGAATCGGAGATTACGAGAGAGCTAGTGAGACTGTCCGAAACGACGATAACTCGCGTCGTCGAGTCCGATCTTCCAGAGAGCTCAAAAAATTTGCTCTTCCGAGCGGTTTGTACCCTCGGTCACGCCTCTTTCTTGTCGTGGTCCGAAATATCGAAGGATGTGAGGCGAATTCTCCAACGCTTTTTACTCGAATGGAACAACTTGCCTCATTGGGTCAGAGACAAGAATCAATTGCAAGGAGCTGCTGTCACGGTCTTGGGACAACAGTCTCTCATTAATCGTGATATCGCGGTCGAAATGACTCCGATTTTTGGCTATCTTCTGTGCAACAAAAGTGAAAATTTGCATCGGCAGACCGTTGGCGATTCGCAGCAAGCGAGCGACACGAACTTTGACAAGCGAAGAGAACGTTTGAACTACGAGAACATGGCTAATGGTCCTGTCGTCAGAATAAACGCTGCTAAGGCTCTTGCCGATATTTGCTCACGTTTCACCGCCCTCGTCGAGCCATACTTGACCGATATGTGCATAAGCATGAAAGATCCGAATCCAGAAGTTCGCCAAGTTATTCTCGTATTATTCATTCAACTTTTGGTCGAAGATACGATTATGATAAAAGAAGCATTTTTCTTTTATATTCTAACGATGCTGGCTGACGATGATTCGACGATACGTCAAATGACTGTATTTTTGATAAAGGAACGACTTCTTGCTAAAAACAAAAATCTCATAACCCAACAACTGTTGAATGGAATTTATCACTTCAACGATTATGAGAGACGATCGAGCGTGAAAAAACGTCGTCGTAGAGTCGATCAGAGCGCTTTGAGCTTGACCGGTAACGACAACGAAAAGAAGCGTCAAACGATATACGATTTTATGCTCGAAAATCTTGATTCACCGGGAAAATTATCTGTCGTAGTTAAATTGACGAAACACATTTTGAATCCTCGTAGTAACGACCGACTTGACGTTCGGAGTGAAAAAGGAATTTCGCTCATTCGAGACACCCTTTACATCATAACCAGCGATCACCTCCAAGTGAGTTCTCTGTCGAGGCAAAGCATCGACGACGATAATAATCCCGAGGAAACTGGAAATTCGTCTGCGAATTCGGTAATCGTCGAGGCCATGAAGAATCATCGTCATCACGTTTTCTTGCCTTGCCTAGTCGAACTCAAGAGGCATTGTGAACGGTTGCGTTCTCCGATACTCGAGGAAGTTAACAAAATCCTTGTGCAAACCATCGCCGATTCCTGCAAGGAAGCTCTCACCGGTTTGTACAACGAGTATCCCAAATTAGAGCGAGAAATTCAACGTGACTCTCGGTAAAATTCCCTCTTTTCCTGACACTCCAGTATTATCCTCGCTTTATTTTCGTTTTTTATTTATTTTTTACTTCTTTTTTGCCGGAACGTTTTATTCGAGTAGAAAATATGCTAAGCGAGCTCACAAGGAAACTGTTGAGAACGACGATGAGACAAGCTACCACGAAACACCCAAAAAATCCAACCTCGATGGAAACTCTATTTTAATCAGTCCCAATCGCCAGCTGAGGATCGTCCTCAGAAGAATATCAACTCTCACGTATCCTGGCACTGCCGTTTGTAACCCCGGACCAACCGAGGACAACCAAGATGGAGAATGCGCTTTGGATCCGCGGAAAGTACTCTTTGATAAAAATTAATCTACCGGAATTGAAGATTTTCCACACGTATCTCATCACACGTATGATTAATCGAGAATTCTCATTGCGATGATGCGACCTTAACTATCGATGGGAAGAGATCAAATTTAAAGGTACATGTTAGGCACAAATACAGAATCTAAATATAACAAATTTTTAGAAGAGCAAATGCACCAAAAGTCCGAATTTATATTACTTTGCGCTACTCACCTTTCAATTGTTTGTGAATTCGCGCAGCCGTCAAGTTTATTATCATCGTCCGACCCTCTAATTCTGTTCTGATATCTGAAAACGTTCGTTGCCATTACTTCGTTGTTTGACAAAGAAAACGAAGCTTGTGACAGCTTTCAATTGTTACCTGGATTCGTGTGAGACAGTACATTGTTGTGCAAGTCTTTTATTAACTCCACGTTGTTAACAATTAGTTTGATCAATTCACGTATTTCGGCTGCCTAAACCAAGTTTTAATCCGATTAGAATGATTATGGTCCTTAAAGATATTTTACTTCGTCAATTTTAAATATTCCTAATTCATGCAAAATTTGTAGTTTTAATTTTTAAATTATAGTTATCTCGGTTCCACAATATTTTTTCAAATCACAAAGTATGATTTTATATTCACCGATTTTTAGAATTGTTTTACTAAATTTTTGAATTTGTCCAATGGAATAAGATTTATGTGAAACGTACTTTCTCAAGAACGCCTTTGATCTTTTTACTCGAAGATCTTAACGAATTGACGTCTTGGAATAAAGATCCACCAAAATTAGAGCCACTTCTACGAGTCTAAAATGGAAGGATACATTTTCTGAAAAATAAGGCTTTTTTTTTGTAAAATAAAAAATAAATATTTATTGCAGGTAACTGCCTCACTGCCTGTAACTCAGAAATGCGATCGCGGACCATCGTCGAAACAAGGCGTGTTCAGTGCTGCGGATGACTGATTAGAACTAGAGCGGGCTCACGTTTGGTATCAGGTCTTTATCATCAGTACGCATCTTATCGCAAATTCAGCGTCGATGGAAAAAAAAAAATAGGCTTGTTCTTTTTTCCCCACCAATAATCATCAATGCGAGCTGGGGAAGGAAGTTAGCATTCAGCAGCGGATGATACTCGCTGACGCAATACGTTTCGCATCTCACAATACGAACAAAATAACGCAGCGACACTCGGCCTACTTAAGAAGGCGACAACTTTTTTTTCAGAGTGCACTAATTTTGTATCCCTCAAAATTCACTCTTGTAGGAAATGATACTTTTGATTCGTTCACAAATAATTTTCGGTTAAGAAAAATGTTTACCCATTAGAATTTTGTATAAATCGACAAAAGCTTCGTACCCGTGAAACAAAATTTGGCACGACTCCAGCCGAACTCAAAGCAACCTCAAATTTTGTCAAGCTGTACATATTCGTTGTTTGAATGCAACTTGTTATCGGATTTGAAATTTTATAGTTTTGTCGTTGATAGAAATTTAGTTATAGCTGACTTCGGGTAAGCAGCATTTCATGGAACAAAACGCATTCCCACCTTGTTTTCGATTATTCATTTTAGTATAGATTTTTATTTATATGACAGGTTTTCCTGCAATAATATTCAATGTTGTCACATCGGTCTTTCAGAGATTCGGATTTGAATTTTCATTTTATTCGATATTTTAGTATTTCATAAAATAAGATGAACGTAATTGCTCGCTCATGAATAAAAATGTACAAATTTCTATACCAAATACCGAAGACAAAGTTGACTCATTCGAAAAATCCTTTTGAAATTGTTTTTCGATGCAAATTCCATCTTCTGTCTAAGGTCTGTCTAAGGAATGCTTTTAAAGTGGACTCTAAAAGAAAGATCTTGACTATTTTTTAAATCATTTGAAAAAATTTCGCAATCAAAAAAGGCATGAAAACACTTTCCCATCATTGTACCATTTATTAAATATATGTCAACATAGTTGTTCGACAATAACAATAACAATTAACACAATCGATTATAAGAGTCGGGATCGAATGTTGCAAGAAATTGGGAAGACGTATGGTGTGCCAATATACGCGCGTCTATATATTTAGATATATTTACGTATTAAAAAACAATTAAACACATATAAATAGTCGCAGATTCGAAAAAAATGCTTCTATTTACACAACATGATTGATCGAGATGCAAGGCATACGAGTCAGTCTCATTTAAATTTCTCCCATTTTTACTACCCGACTATTTTTAATAAATTTTAATACTAATTGGCATAACTCGTTTGTTTCTCATCGCACAAACGCAACAACAAAAATTAAAATCGTCTACATTGACTATTGGACAATATTAGAAAAATATCTCTCGTGTTCACAACATGATAATGATAAAAGTGCAAATAAAACAGTTGGCAACATTCGAGGGACGGTGACTACTTTTGAAAAGTATTGCAACTCGTACTTAAACAAATAATTTAACAAAAATAATATATTGCTGGGAACAGTAAAGAAATAAAATATTAGTAATGTTAGGAAAACATAACGTATGTGATTTACCGCGAAAAGCGATTGGTAAATAGTTAATACGAACTATTCGGACGGTGCTACACTCCCATTAGATATTCCCAGCCTCTTTTATGTTCATGTAATATATATATATATATAATATATATATTTTTTAAGTATATATAAATTAATGCAACGAGATTAAATCCGAAGAAAATTGACCTTTTGTAAAACTTTGTCTAACGCGAAGCCGAAGCTCTTCCTCTGACTTTGTCTTGAAGATAGTTAGCCACTTGCGTCTGTGAATGTCTCATTGCTAATTGTAAGGGTGTCAAACCCTCGAGATTCACCAATAAAGGGTCCGCACCCGCTCCTACGAGTTGACGTGCTACGGACATATGACCAGTTAGTGCAGCTGCATGCAGAGCACTTTCTCCGTTCTGTAAAACGATGACAATCACAATAAATTATCGTTATGAAATAAAAATTGATTATAATGAAATTGAAGCGATTAAAAAATGCTAGATTTTTTTATCGACGTTATTCCACCTTTTTTACACTGGATACACTTTGACTCTGTTAAAACTTTTACCAATGAAGATAATATTAAGGATAAAAAGATTTTATAAAATGATATTTTTTTTCTACAATCACAGATTTTCTACAATCACAATTCACAGATAATCCATTTACAAAAAAGAAACTTACCGGAAGTATACCGAGTGATGGACGGTACTTGAGAAGTTCGCCTATGACCGCGGTGTGACCTTTATGGGCTGCCTTGAAAAGAGCCGTTGCCCCATCCTATAACAATAAACGAGGATTTTTCTTTATCCCCGACTCTTTAATTATTGTAAATCATATTTGTGGATCGAGACGTTAAATATTACGTGTCTGGTTGCATCGACTTTGACTCCAGCTTTTAGTAGTCTTTTGACAATATGATCATGTCCCATTTGAGCTGCTATCCATAATGCAGTCGCTCCATCGGTCCTAGCAGCATCACATTTTGCTCCTTGCTCTATGAGCATCTCAAGAATTTTCACATGGCCATTTTGCGCTGCGATGAACAGTGCTGTTGCACCGTCCTTCAATTTAATCAAACAAAACGACTATTACAAATAACACTGAGGAAAATGTATTTCAGGTAGTTAGAATCTATCATTTGTGTGAGTTCAAGAAAGAACCAAAAAGTATTGTTTTCATAGAATTCATTTTATGAGAGATAAAAATATATCAGAAAAAATTATATTTTTCATATTTTTGCAAATATGAATAATCTCACCTTCATCTGAGCATTTACATTCGCCCCTCGTTCGATCAGAGCCTCGACAACGTCAACTTGACCGCATTCGCTAGCAACGAACAATGGTGTACCCCCATCCTGTAAATCGATAGGTCTTGTTTCAACTATTAACTCTCTGATTAAGAGCTGGAATGTTTACGACGACTTAAGCAAGTGTTTCAGAAATTGCGCTTTTTACAATTTATTTTCGAAATTAAATTTTATTCAATGAGCAATTAGTTCTCATTAATATTTCTCTTTAAAATTAGACGAAAATAACGCAGATTTTTTCAAGCATTGATATTGATGTATTTCAATTTTCATACGATCCCATACTGCTCTTATCATTTTAAAATGAAGAAGCAAGCCTGATCCAAGCCCCTTCGCTCTATTTCTCCGTACGTAAATCCTTAATGGAGTCAGAAACGATCCAAATCATCTTTCAAATATTATAAGGTTCAGACGTACACTATTCTCTTTTTTTTCCAACATCAAAGATAGTGGTGTACAGTAAATCCATATTCGGTAAACATTTGATAATGAAAATTGAATTGAATGAAAGAAGCTCCGGAAAAAACGCAAAAACAAAGTTCTCTAATCCCAATCAGTAGCCAGTGCAAGTGCATTGTAGAAACTCATTGGTAAATGTTTGATGTTTAATTCACTCACAATGCTACACGAATCAATGGCTGCTCCTTCCTCCACAAGAACTGCCACAATTTCTGCATATCCACCTTGAGCAGCAAAGAATAAAGCTGTTGTTCCCGTCTGAAAATCAATCATGGAAATTATTTTTTTTTGTGTAATTGTTATTCATTGTTATACACGTATTCGAGGGAAATTCTTTATGAAAATTTTACCAATCTCTTCGCATTGGGATTTGCTCCTTGCTGCAGCAACTCAGTCACAGCATCGACATGACCTCCTGCTGCTGCCAATATCAACGGCGTTGTTCCATCCTGGCAATCACAAATATTCACACCGAGATGGAAAAATTCATTTCAAGAACATTGAACCAAACAGTTTTTTCATCATATACGTTTGCTATTTCAATGCGGCTTATGAAAAAAAAAAAATTCCTAGAATCATTTTGATTTTGAAATTTTTTTTATTAAAACCTAATGAAACCAATTCAATTTGGAATGATTCTAATTTCAAAAATGTGATTTTATGTTAATCATTTTATGAGAAAAGAGCAAAACCTTGTCTTTGCAGTCAACATGTACACGCCCAGAATCCAAAAGGATTCTGAGTCGTTTACTGTCTCCTCGAGCAGCTGCGAGATGTAGTTCAACATCCCACGGAGATTCTTTCTAAAAGAAAAAAAATACACAGTCGAATCAAGTTTAGTCTCAATGAAAATGTGATTCGTGAACATTATTTTTGAAAACAATTTAAGTGATGACGGAATAAAAAATCATAGAATAACACAATGCATAAATCGAAAAACCGAAAAACACGAATCCATATTTGGAAGAGTAGAATTTAGAGTTGACATACTTGGAACTCAATGTTTCAATGAAAAAAGTACCGGAAATTGGTAGAATTTGTGTAAGAGAAACAAAAACAGCAATTGATTGAGTACTCACCTTCATAGACATGTTAAAGCTTTCATTTACGTTTCGAGAATTAAATATGATATTCTACAAAAAAATGAGGAAGAAGTCTTTTTCCTTGTGACTAATAACACATTTTTCCTCATCGTAACATTATTTCCGGGTAACGTAAGTGCTGTTGCGTCAACGAACAGCTGGTCGTGGAAGAAAATGACACGAAGTCAAAAAAACGTTTTTTTATTTTTTCTTTTCTTTTTACTTTTTCTTCTGCTCTTTAAGGAAGAACGAAAGAGACGGGCGTCACACGTCATGAAATCGAACCCGGAGATTCCTCGCGTAAGCAACACAAGGCCACATTTTTTTGAATGATATTACGCACAATTTACATTTTGAAAGTATACACGAATTCGGCACTGTTTTGACGTTTCATCTGTTTGTGTTGAGTGTTATTTATTCGCAACAGTACCGTACTGTCCGCGACAATTGTTTTGTAAATAACGGGAACGCATGACGATATACGTTTGTAATGAAGTAATAACAATTAGTCGATACCTCCCCTGCTTGACGGCAAATTTATTTTTAGACATATACTTTTTTTTCATCAATCCACTTGATCAGCTATTGGTATTGTAAATTCTTTGATTACCATCATCTAGTAAATTAAATATTAATGGACTGCTATAGCATATATATATATTGAAAAATTTATTTTCGTGCGAATCCAAACAAAACTAACCATAGTTTCACGACGTTTTTCCTAAATTATTGTTTTGCAAATAATCATTTTTTCTCGTTTTTGCTGTCACACGGTTTTTTTAATCGAAGCATTTGCGATACCACTTTTTTTTCGGCACGTTCAAATACAAGTTTGTCGTCTGAAAATGTAATAATGGTAATAAGCCATCGCGTCGCTGCATGTTTTTGAGTATTCCGTGGTCATGATAGCAAAGTTTATATCGGCGTACTTCATTCCGAAAAGTACGTCGATACATTGAGGATCGTGGCGGGTTAGAAAGGAAGTAGTGTGTGGGTGTACTGTGTTGGCGGACTGTACTCAGCTTCGAAAAATCATTTTTTTTTTTAGTTTTTTTTGTTTTTCCAAAAGACTGTCAAGAGGAGTCCCTCGTGTGGGCTGTCTTATTTGACAGTTTGCGATAATGTTAGTCACTCGCGGTTTTTACCGTGATATAACAATGTGCAGATAAACGAGGTAATGGTCAGAATTTTTTTCTCAATTTCGTTCGTTCTAAAAATTCGTCATTCGATAAAACAATCATTGTTGCTTAAACGCATAGTATTTTCTTTGAATTAAAAGTTTGAAGAGATATCGCTAATTGACATATTTTTTTTCTGGAATAAAAAAATTGACTCAATAAAAATTCGTAATTCCACCCAAATACGTCTGTAACATAGACAATTTGGTATTAAAATAAAAAAAATAGTTTATCTTTATTTCATTACAGTGAAAAACAAATCAATTACACTTGTAATATTTCGATGTTTCTTACACGAGAAACAGTATAATTAACCTCAAACATGACCGAGAGCCTCATCAATGAGTGGCTCGCGGACTGTGCTGATTTCACTTCTACGGAATTGCACACCTTTGCTAAAACTCTCGCCCAAGACAATGAAATCGTCAGAGCTTTGTACAATCTTCTTGAAGAGCGCAGCAAGTACAACGAGGTATTCAATTTTTCTTCAGTTCTTTCACAGGAATTTACATCAATGAATTTAGACAAATAACTTGGGATTTCAACAAGTACATTTCACAGAGGTTGCTTACCTTTTAACATCTGATAAATAACCAGTTTATCGTGAATGAAAACTTACATCCTGAAAAGCATGGACACATTTTTTTTGTAAATCATTATTACTACAATATAATATCGAGACAAGATGACTTTGTAAACAAATACCAAAATAGTACAAATGGAACTTCTCTAAAAACAACGAAAAATAATGTTCCAAGACCGGTGGCTGCGAAATTTTTGAAAATGATTTTTTTCAATATAAGAACTTTGTACAGAAAGGATAGAACCGATTTTTGTGATAAAAAATATACTTTATAAAATCTACTACTATATTTCCTGACAGATGAAAATGCCATTGGTGAAACAATTAAGGTGAATATTTTTCAGTTTTGGCTTTTCTAACAAATAGTCCCAAATTTTTGTGAAGTTTCTGATGTTCTTAAATCAAAACAGACATGTCATTTCGTTTAACTTTGGTCAAATGAAAATTTATAGTAATCGCTACTTTCAAAAATTACACAAAGACATTGCACGCATTTCATTTCATATTTCACTGTCCATGACTTGATGTAGTTTTTATTGTTCTGTTAATAAATAATTTGAATTATTTATAGCTCGTGGACACTGTGTGCAATCAACTGTTCAACTTCTACAGATCAAGGGAGATCGAATTACAACGATTCACACTGCAATTTGTTCCGACGCTGATATTCATATATCTGAACTCCGTAGCTCATGGAGATATCAAAGTAAGATGAAATTGGATTGCCGATCAATTTTTTCTCATAGATTTTACATTTCAAATATATACACAAATAAAAAAATATCGTCACATTTATTCGCCAGTGAGCAGTTTATAGCTCTTGATTTTTTTGGTCCTATACTGCAAATATGGCGATCGGAAAGGAAGTGGAACAACAGTAATATCCCGCGACATGTTCTACATTGCATAATTGCTGTGCAGCGCGTTTTTTCTCCTCTCATATGACATCAGTCGAGTGTAATAATCGAGATAACGTCTCGAGCTGCAATTAGCTTAATTGTAACGTATCTTTTAAAGGATTAAAACGCCACGATGCGTACGAAGTTGCAGCAAGGTCAACGTCTGTCTTACAATCACAAACTAAAAATATACCTTCTTCATCTAATCATGTCTTTTGTCTTCGTTATGACACGGTTATTTAAATCCTCATTTGAATCAACATGCCATTTTTTATGTATTCTCAAGACCCTGGTTTTGATCTCTATGAGTTCAAGGAAAACGTGAATGACTATGAAACTTGAATGTAGAGAATCAAATGAAAAAGTAGAAAAGAAACTTGCACAGTGATCGATTTCTTCATCACAATTATTTTCGTTGCTTTTGCATTTAGTGATGTTTTATTCATGTAATCGATTTTTACGTGTAGAATTGTCGATCTGTGGAAACACTCCTGATTGGACTGTACAATTTGGAGATCGTGGACACATCTGGCGAGGCAAAAGCAGTTTCCTTCAGGCTACCGTCACTTGCGATGCTCTCCATTTATCACGAAGTAATATTTATTACAATATTTGTTGCATTATAATGGGACAAAAATGAAAGTTCAGCTCCTTGATTTCGAACAGCTAAAGCTACGTCAAGTTTTTTCTAAAAAAACCTGGATGATGAAGAATTTTTGATGAATGAAAGAATTTTTATTCAGCCTGCGAGTCTCGCACCAGCTTCGCTTACCGAAAGCGCGGTGCGTCGTTTCGAAGAATGCAACACTAAACTCGTCAGTTGGGGACCGCTCCAACAAGTTGAGACGTTGAACGCTCAGAATCGGCTCAAAGTGATGACCGCTATTCTTTTCATTTACAACCAACAGCTCAGTTACATCAACAAATCAGCGCTCGAACAATTTGCCAAAGTTGCGACAAAGTGAGTGATTTTTTAAAAATAAAATTCAATCGTTCGAGGAATCCGGTTTGCGAATTCGACAAACTTGTCAAATTATCAGTTTTTCAAGCAATTTTTGGAAAGCTCCGATTCGAAAACGCTTCTCATTGACAGACTCGTGACTCAAGGATTTACGAAACCGGGACATCACCAGCGGTCGTCGTACGGAAGTGAATCGAGTTTCGTGCCACGATTACTGCCCCGTATTCCTGTATCGAATCAGTTTCTTCTCGAATTTCTACACGGAATTTATTTTGCTATGTAAGTCAAAGTCACTTGAATGTATTCATTTCTGTTCTAACTGGTGAGAAAACTGTGCTGAAACGTTTCATGTGTTATAAATAAATTAATCAAAAGTTTATTCGAACGAAGTATAAAGCAGGAAGATGTTTACGAATTAATGATTTACAGGTACAATGACTGTTGGTACGTCGGTAGTCAGGCCGTCGAGGATATTCATAATCGTGCTTGCTACGACGGTTACCCTGACGTAATGTTGGTGACGAACGCTATACGGAATTCAAGCAGTTCAGGACCAGCGGGTACGAGAAGAATTTCATTACTCAACGTTTATTTTCGACGCGTGCGACGAATGCAAATCTATCACTTTCATGCAATCATTTAATGGTTTTTTTGTTTATTATTTTTTTCACAATCGAATAATTTTTCCATTACAGGACAGCCTGGCGAAGGTCCCATGGGAATAAGCGTTGCTTTATCACCTGCTACAGCCACAGCCACCGTTTCAAAATCTATGATTACAAACGCTTCCTTCAGGACCAAAAAATTACCAGGTGAGTACAAATCAAGTTATTTTTATTCTGTTTCTCTTCGAGCGGACTTATTACGTTTTCTATAATAAATAAACTGTTGAACATAGTCAATGAGACGTTCGTTCTCGGGGAATGTTCGATGCTTATCAATGTTTGCAGACCAATATATTATTTTGAATGCGTATCTGATACGATTTGTTGGTTTGCTATCATGAAAATTTGTAATATTTCATCAAACGTATTTGCGAGGAATTTGTTCAGGCTTAAATGCTTCAATTTTTGATTGAAAAAATGTTTAAATTCTACGATTTTAGTTTTCTATTGTTTGTTCCATCCATGTGAATTTTGTATGAAGCATGAGTTAAAGATTCTTTGATGAGTAACAAAGGTGGGAGTTATAAAAAAAATGGAAATATTTATTTAAAAAATGTAAAACAATTGACAAAAGGAGAGATGGGTTGTTCGCGGTATGTAATATTATTAGACGATCTCGACGAGGCGTTGTTCGATTCGAGCGATCAAAGAAGCGTACAGGAGGAGCGTGAGGTAACGAGCAAAAATATCCAGCAAGGAGGAACGGTTGGTGGGAGTGGGAGTAAGCGGCGTGCGTGGTTATGGAAACACACGCCGCAATATTCGATGGAGGATGATTTGGATAGTGCGGGAACGAGTGTTCAGCAAAAATCAAATTCTTCGTCGTTGGAAAATTCGAGGCGGGAAAGTTTGAATAGTTCGCACGGCTCGCCGAGTAGAAATTCGTCGCCGAAAAGGAATCGGGATTTCCAGCAGGCAAAACAACGCGGAAACATCGAAAATACATCGTCGATGATAGAAGAGGTACACCGTAGAAATCGTAAAGAAAATAAGGATCGCGGTGGCTCGCCGAGCAACGAGAGTCGTCTCAGCGCTGGTGCTCGTCTTTATCGCGTACTCGAGGAACAAGCTTTGGGCGAAGCTATCGTCGCTTCCGTCGACACCTCGTATGTAACTCGGAGAAGACCAAACAGCCTGTGTACCTCAGCTGCACTCTCGAATTATACACGGTATCCTTCAAAACGGAAAAAAAACAACAACCATAGAAAAGTGCAAAAATTCGTACTTAAGTAATCGTTCAAATTTGAGACGATTGACGACAGCACCGGCACACACTTTTTCTTCGGCAATCAATATCACCGGTGGCGTGCAAAATCGAATTTGATTTTGTCGCCGTACTTGCCAATGGATTCACTTGGTTCATTTCATCGACGTACATCTCACCGTTTTATTCCGCACTTTTTCGAATCTTTTAAAATTTACAATTTCACAATTCACGAGCGCACACGGGTAAAGCTTTTTTCTAGGCGGAAAGCTATGGCGATGGAGTTACTTTTCCACGAGCAAAGTTGGCAACGAGGCTACGCATCGATCACAGCAAATTACACGGCTTCTTTACACAATCCTACGATCACACTACATATTTATATTCATAGATTGATATTTCCACTCGATTGACAGCACTCTTTTCTAAGACTCAATTTTCTATTAAAAATCCGTCACATCGACCCCTCGTGTGAACTTTGAAGAAGAACTGTCAGTTTACGTTATTATTGAAATCAATTTGATCAAGAGACTCGGTAGAGCCACCTCGTCTACTGTCCCGAGGCTCACCGAGGCTCTCTCTTCATAAAGCGATTCACGGTGGTTGCTGTGATTGAAAAAAATCAGTATTGGACGAGAAATTCTTTCGTAAAATCGTTAGATTGCCTTCTCTTGAACTAATTGCATACCGAGGCACGTAACGTTGATTTTGTCCATTTTTTTGACGAATAAAAAAAAGATGTTTGCATCAATGGCTCACGAGCTTGAGTTTCGCACAAAATGTGTTCGTTACAATTGCGTGTTATTTACGAATTGCGATATTTAATTATTATACATAGAAAGAATAAGGAAAGAAATTTTGGGATGTTTGTCACAAATGTGACGATTCAAATTTGTGAAAAATGAAGCTGCTGGAGTCAACTTTAACCGCGTTAATAATTAGAGAATAGTTCTTTCAATGTATTTATAATCTTATGCAATTTGGGAATTGAATGAGCTATGAAATACTTGTAAATGCTCGTTTGTCTTATTTGCAGATGATATACCGATCCAAGTTGTGAAGGACGAGGCTGCTGGCGAGGGTAAGCCAAATTTGGTATCAATAACGGAAGAGCAAGAGGGTGCTCAAGATCCTAGTCGAGGTGGTTCGATACGTCAATCACGAGAGATAAAAGATCGTGCGAAAATGGCGAATTTCGTTTTGGGCAAAAAACCCCGTGACAAGGATGGAAAATCGTCGAAAAATGGTTACGTCAGTGGGGAGAAAGAAGGAAAGAAGAGTAACGCGCAAACGGGTACGAAAGACAATGTAAAGGCGAGTAGATCGATGCTGAATAACGATCAAACTGATGGGACGAACGAGATGACGTTAAACGGAACGGGGATGAAGAAAAAATTAAATGATAGCATGGTAAATAGTTCGACGAGCGAAACGAGTGTTATGAATCATGGCGATGTAGAACAACAAACGAGGCATGGAATTTTATCCTCGACGGATGGTATGATCGACAATGTAGAGCTCGAAAGCTCGGTCAGTCTGAGATCGCACAACGAGTCCGATTCTCTTGGATCCTCCGTTCAGGTTAGCTCGGTCTAATAATATTTTACTTGAGAGAAGCAAAACAAAGATCAATCGGAAAATTTATTGGAGAGTGTTGTGAGCTCGGGAGAAAAAAATATGTTTGAAAAATTCATGTTTGATACAAAGCGGATGCATTTGCCAATAATGAGCTCATGGAGAAAAATTAATTTATTAGCTTTGCGTAAATGGAGTTACTAAATCTACGTTTTGGCAATTTCTAGTCGTTTCCTCGACGAATTTTCCTCGCAAAATTTATCATCCTATCGGTGTCGTCTCAAATCAAAATTATACACAATAATCTTGCAACCTGTTTTCTTAGCTTATTGCGAAAATAATAAATCATTCCATCCTAGAAACTATAGAACGCTGTTTGGAAAAAAATGACACACTTGGGAAAGATTAAATGGAGGAAAATCCGTTAAGAAAATGAAGAGAAGTTTGTCCTTGTTATTTAATCTAATTAATTTTTTTGATAAACACCATCATTGGGTTCTGCTGTTACCAGCAACTGCATTCGTTATTTGACGGATGAATTGACCGATGTTATTAATTATATTAATTAATTTTGCATTTGCCAACATTTGCTATGTTGGCTAAATGCTCGAGGATGTTTTTTTTTTCGTTTTTTTTTTTTTATATATATATAACAAATAATATGCGATCTCGGTTTGCGACACTTAACGACGCATTTTTGCAACGAATGAATTCACGTGTATTTATTGTGCGCGAAAAAATGAGGTTTCAAGGAAACCATTATTTTTTTCTATTCCAATGTTTTACGGATGGACACAACATTATGGTAACGTAATTTTGGACAAGGTGTACAGATTAACCACGGATATTTAACGCTGATTTTGCTTTTCTCCAAGGAAAAGACGAATTCACGAGGGAGCTCATATTTCTCATGCAAATAATAACAAAAAATGTAGATCAGACCGGGAACAATGGAAAAACTAAACGAAAAAAAATAAAACGATTAGGAAGATTGATAGATACAGAGTTTATAAACATGAAGGGAGAGCAATAATGCTGATCCAATGACATCAATTTGGACGGAATGATGAAAAAAGTGGCTGAATAATCCGTAAACCGATTAAGTTATTGAATTGATGAATAAGAACGTAATGTAGTAAGTAAGTATTGTTCTGCAGTAGCAGTGATTCAATCATGGAGTTTAATCAATCTTCTGAATATAATACAATTTTTAAATCAGAAGATTCGACAATGGAAAATCGAAAAAATAACAAAAAAAATCGTCATTAGTAGCGTAGAAAAATAAATCAATACATTGGGTGCCTATTTTTACCAGACGTGTAACTTCGGCATCGTCCATCTCATTTTTTCCTGTATATTTCCAAAAATCTTTCTAACTATTCGAATTTCACTATACGTGTTCACAATAAACAAGTACCAGTATCAGGGGCTTGAAACACACCATTATAAAGTTCAACAGGCAATAAAATTTTAATTCTTTATGGATTTTCTCAATGGTTTTTTAACGTTCTATTCTGAAATGAATTTAATAGTTTTAAAAGAGTGGTTGGACGTTCAATACGATCAGAATTCAGCGATTCAGAATACGCAAACAAAAAGTAGCATAAAATATCCATCGCGTAATTAAATTTTCTGTACATATTTCGAGTGACTTTTCGAAAAATTATAACATTTCATTTTTTTCCCCATCAGTTAAAGATTATCAGTCGAGGAGGATGAAATTTTTGCATAGAAAATCAATCATCAAAAAATTATAAAGTTGAATGTTGACTTTCTTCATTTTTTTTTTATTACTGTACTAAACTTTTGGTAATTGAGAAAAAAAAAACAATTCACGGTATCAGCAAAGCAAATAAAGTGGAATTATTCATTGATAAAAATCACGCATTATTTACAATAGCTATAACAGTTCCGCGATAGCTACGAACAAGTTCAGAAATCACTCGTATGAATGTTTACCAATTTTTTATGATTGATTCACAAAATATTTTTCAGAAATCCGAAAACCGAAGATAGTTAAACTACTTATATGAATACGGTCCGATATATGTCAAAGTTTGCCCCGGGAAAGTTGTGTTTGTTGAGACTGTGAAAAATGTTAATACTCTCCGAGATATTTACTAAATAACGAAATGAAATGTAAAGTTGTTGATTTTATCCAATATCAAAATCACTGCCACGGGACCGTAGTTTAGACGACTCGATCGCGTGACTAATTGATAAATAAAAAAGCGAATAGTAAGAACAAGAGAGAGAAGCAGGCAAAACTGAACGAGGAAATCGTTTGAAACAATATACAAATATTGTAATTATATATTTGAAGCAATTAAGCATCCATCTTGTTTGTATATAGTGTACGTAAACCGTTCAATTATGTAACATTAATGAAAAAAGAAACAAAATTAAATTCATGTGCAGATATTGCGAAACGAGCGAATACGAGCTTAACCCAGACGACAAAATTATCCAAATTATTGGATTTCCACAAATTTTGAATTATTGTTTCCTAGAAAATTCTATCATTCTATGAATCATTTTAGTTGAAAAAAAAAGATCAACCGGCCAAGTCAAGACATGCCACGATTTTTTTTATCTTTCCCAAAAAAGGAAACATCGAAATTAACGAACAATGTTGCTTTCGTGTAATAGATTCCGATTGTACGTCACAATCATGATTCAACTTTAAAGAAAGGAAGATCGATAAAAATGTATAAAATGTCGAGCAATGTTGTGAGCTTGCCGTATGGATTAAAACGTTTTGAACAAAAACGTGGGATTTGTTATTTTTTTAGCGTTGGACAATTTTCTTTTCTCCGATGCGTTGAGGCTGCGACGAATGTTACTTGTTTTACAAATTCTATGCAATTGAACCGCACGTTTGCGCCCGAAAAAGGACATGATAAAGGAAATTGTTGATACTGATCCACTTGTGTGTGTGTATGTACGTATGGACACGTTTTTCGAGAATTTGCGCTATGTTAGAACGAAATAGGGGACAAACAAACGATAATTTCAGTGGATACTGTTAAATTACTCGTTCTAGTGCCTGGAAATAATTAGAAAAACAAAACAAAAAGTGAAAGAAAATGTGAAGTTATATGAATTATTCTTCTACCAACGAAAAACTATTCTTTTTTTGCATTTTATTAACTTTGTAGAACAACGTATTGTAAAACGTAGGTCAAACATATTTTTTATCCATTAGTACACGAAATTGTAGGATCATCAAAATTTTGGCAAAATATGAAATTTCGGTAAATTCTGTCGGTGTAGAAAGATAGGGGGAGAGGGGGAAAGTGTTCCCAAAACCTCGAGTGATCCTTCAATTTTGTGCACCAGTGTGTACATACTTGACAGTGATTTCTTTTGACGAAAACGTCATACGTTGTTAATTTCTTATCAGAGATTCAGGTCTAACTTTTCTCCCTCGACATTAAATATCTGATTTTTGGCGAGCGCTCTTACACAGGCGCAACTGTTAAAGCGCCTTGATGAATTCCCGTGGAATTATTTTTCAACCCGTCGATCACAATGCTGAAATCGAACAAAACCTTCAATTTTCAATAATTTCGTAATTATTTTTCAATAATTATTTACTCACTGAAAAACTTGAATTTAAAGAACCCCATCTTTCGTTTTACTGTATATATAAAACAAAGCAGACAAAGAATAAACAATTGTATATACCGCTGTAACTACGAAAATTTCCTGGCAATTACTGACGGATAGTTCCACTGATCGTGACGTATTTATTACTCTTTTAAATCGCCGTTATTTATATTTTCGTTTCTCTATTTCTCGCCAGATTGTACTTAATTTAGTTTACAATTTCATTTTGTTTTTAAGAATTTTTATTGAATTTTATACACTTTGAAAATGAGATGGGAATAAGTTGAAAAAATGAGCCGAATAAGTATCGATTATTGTCCTTTCAACTGCGAAATCTTTTGAAGTCAGTGGGATTATTTGATCGAGTAAATTGCATTCAGGAACACATTATAATCCAACCTAGTCCATCGTTGAGAAAAACTCAATTTCGAAAAATTTCTTCGTTCGTGATCATTCAATTTTTGAATGCTACAATAATCAGCGAATCCACATCTCCTCACGAACAACAAATAAAAAAAATACAGAAAGCACATGATATTTTGAAAAACTTTCATGATATTATCTATAAATGTGTCAGTTTCATGTGTTGAAAACAAAACATGAAAATTCCGAAATGTATAAATATTGAATGACGTAATAAAACCATAGAAGAAAATAAACCATGCATGAATATTATATACGAGTGTGTCTAAACTTCGTGCTGAACCTTGCACGTTTGCTTACATATTTTCACCGGTTTTCCATTTTTATCAGTGCTCCTTTTCCAGCATCTCTTTCTCTTTCCGTAACTGAAGAGATAATAGAAAAATTGGAAATTCAAAAAGTCTCCAAAATCAAATCAGACAATATATTTTGTGGTTGATTCAATTTACCCGATCGATTTCCTTGTCGTACGTCTCCTGACCATAAGCCACCAATTCTTCGATTTCATCAATCACTTTTTTAATAGTAACGGAAATTTCATCTCGCTGCGTATAAATTTCCTGTTGGCGCGTCTGAGCATCAGCGAGTTTACATTCCACACGTTTTTTCTCACTATGAACAATAAAAATTACAAAATGCTTACGAAATCATTATCTCAACGTTTTTCATTCTGTCGTATGAGATTATTCATGAATTATTTATGAAACGAAAGAAACTTGCTTCAATAATTCACTGAGCTCGTAACGAATCGACGCTAAATGTTCATCGCACTCGTCTTTAGTTCTTTGCAAAATTCTATCAACAGCTTGACTGTTTTCCTCTGCTGAAAGCGCAGTCTCATCCTTGATCATAGCGTTCATCTGGGCAACTTTTTTCTTTGCCTCTTCCAGGATTTTTTTCGATTTTCTACGATAATGGAAAGAAAAGTATAAGTTTGTTTCTATTCCACAAATATAATTGAAATTATTAGAACATATTTCAAGAGGTAAAACAGAAAATGTATATGACCATAAGAAAAAAACGTGAAATACGAAGATTGGAACTCACTGGAGACGTTCATATGTTTCTGTTATTTCGGGAATTTTACTATGTAGATTGGAAACTATGGACAAATGGCTCTGCAATTTTGCAATTGCCGGGTTTTTAGATTGCATCGCTGCCTCGATTACATGTCGCTGTTCTATTTGATGTTTCTTTTGTTCAATGAGTTCCTTAAAACGAGCCTCGTACTGTTCTGGCGATCTTACGAGTTTTGACTCGAGCTCTTCTGTCATTGTGCGCATCTATACAAAAATTAAAACGTATAATACATAGAAAACTGTGAGAAACAAATGAAAATAAGCTTATCGCTCCTACATCAGTTTCTCAAACCGAACCTAATCGGACTCTCAATTTCATCTGCTTTGAACATAAAAACCCAAGAAAACGAGTCCACATTTTACGAGTAAAAGCTTGTAAAGTAGTCTTTTGTTTTAGATCATTTAAAAGCTCACCTCAATTGCTTCACTGACTAATTCTCCATGTTTTTTCAAAACTTCAAGTTTTTCTTTTTCGAGAACCTCAAGCTTTCCTTGTGCTTCTGAAATTTGAGCTTTTCTTGGCTCTCTTAGAGATTGCAAACTTGCAATTTCTGCAGTGTACTGAAAATGCATTATTTACTACTACTAGTCAAGTGGTTAAAACAAAATGAAATAAAAGCACAACGAAGCAAACCTGTTCTTTGAGAGTTATTTTTTTAGCAATTTCTACAGCTTTTTGATTCTTCAGTTCTCTACATTTATTTATTTCTTTTTTGATGTTGTCAAGGCGTTCTTGTTTGAATCTGCGTTCTGCAATTGCTTCTTCTATCTTTTCTCGTTTCGTATCCGCATAAAGCAGAAAGTTAGATAGCACTTTTGCCAGTTTACAAGTTTTTTTTGGTGTTGGACTAGTCAAGTCGGTAAGACAAAAATCCTTCATAAATATGTCTGAGCAGATACCAGACATTGCTTCCGAAAGATTGATTAGCGATACCATTTCTGGGTCAAATTCAACCAAAGTCAATGAATTTGATTGATCCAAAGTTGGCTTAATTGGTTAAAAAAGAAAAAAAATAAATTCTGTTAAAATATCACATAATCATTTACATTGATCTATTCAATTTAATTTTTTTCTTTCCGTATCATAGTGCATCTAATATATTTCACTCACTTTAATTATTGTTGCGTAATCTATGTGACATCTATTAAGAAATTGCTTTATAAGATTAAGCACATATTCTTTGGTCGGATTTTGAAGATCCTCAAGAGTCGACGGTAAGCCAACCTGACTGAGGCTGTTATGAATTATTTCCGGACGCAAGTCCATTGCTGAAATTTTAATCCCACAGCACTATTCTTTACAAATCGAAAAACCATTTCAATCCTCCTCAAACCCGAATTTATTCTGATTTACAAAAATCTCGTATGCAATACAATTGAAAGATGATTGCGAATGAAAATTATTTTTTTTACAAATTAATCAAAATCGATTGTTTATGAAAAATTTGAGTTCTGCTCGAATGTTTGAAAAAAATGTAGTGCACAAATCGGGAGAAAATATATAAGTTGAAATGTATAACCTCAAATAAATGATGCTGTGCGTAGAAAAGACTAATAAATTTGTCTCGTTTCAAAAAATTGTAAATTCATATACCTAAGTTTTTTATTTCACTCTCGGTGTAAAATTACAAACGTTGGTAAAACAATCTAATAGCGTGAAAAGCAACCATTTGACATCGCGTTGTAATCGCTATAATTTAAGACAAACATATCCGTTGAAACTTCAAACGAGTGTCCGGTGATTTTTATTTGAAATTCATTGGCTGCCACAAATGTCACGTGATTTCTGGCAGCCAATGAAATCGATTAAGAACTCGATAAAGTATATACATATCAACGACGACAAAGAAATCGATCAAGTAAATAATATCAACCATGAAATATACTATCCAATTTGATTTGGGAGAATTTTCAGGTCCCAATTTTTTTATTATCTATTCAGATATGGACGGAAAAATAAATGTTAAAAAAGTAATATTAATAAAAATAGTGAAAACTGGTGAAAATATTTAAACAACAATCAAATATTCAACCTATAACACGAAATTCGACAGTCGTATAAAATAATATTCATACATGGTTGTTTTCTTCTATGATTTTATGTCATTCAATATACATTTCAGAATTTAAAAAATACGATCTACCGAAAGATGACCAATTTGCATTTCGAAAAGACGTAAAATTTACAACATTATTTATTTAGCTAACTCTTCTGGTTGCTATGAGATATAATAATGCAATTCAAGTTTATATAATTAACGTGATCTATCAGTTGTTCAGTCAGTAAAAATCCTGCTGCACGTTTTATTCCGAGTAGGTTGATATTTGAAAGAAAATATGAGTTACACGCTATTCTCATTTTATCAGAGAATAAGGTGTAACCTTTATTTTTCTCATAAAATCAAGGATGTCCGAGTAAAAAGTGTAACCATTTTGCAGCTATCTCTCTCGCGCTCACGCAAGCACCACGCAAATGATAGATCACCTTACGAGTGTTCTACTATATGAGAATGAGATATACGTCACGAAGGATCTACTTACCTGGAGTGCATTCGGAAAACACCAACAACCGTGTGTATCGTGCCACACGCAGTTCGTTCGAAAATACCTAGGTGGCACACTGTGTGAGAATTATATAACCACGCACTCTACGGTAGCGTTCAAAAACTTTTGTTGATACCAATCCCACGAACTCCACCAAAGAGATGTCACATGTGTCCACCGCCCAGAGAGGCCGTATGGAATTTTCGAACGCACACCAGCTTCGCGACGAAAAAGCCGCGAGGTTCTGTAGTTTTGGCGCGAAGCTCACACTCTCAGAGTTTCCATCGAGATGATGCTGACGGAAACGTTAAAAAGTAATTTTCAAACTCTTGGGGTTGAAATTGAGGATGGAGCTTTCATCGATAAGTGTAAGTACAAATTTAGAAAAATATTCAAGTATGAATCTAGCCTGCAATCACAATTCCGGGAAAATGTCGAATCCGTTGATTATGGGTTCGTAGAAATTTTTTGAAGCCTTAAACTTGCTGTTTATTTGAGACAACGTTTTGGAACGTTGTATTCAAAATGTATTCCAACGGTCAGTTTCATAGGAAAAAAAAATTATTCCACACATTTTTTTTCATATTTGAATACCGTTTTTTGTCCATTCGGGTGAAATGACCCGATAATCGAATGAACATGAGTTCGAGAATAATTGTTGAATATTTGACGAAGTATTTTTCTACTATCGCCCGAATTTTTGCGGTATACAAAAAGTATAAACTGTTTGAATTGAACTCCAATTTGTTCGGTTTAATTTGCTATAATTACAGGAAATTAATTCACAGAAAATGATCAGGAACAATTTTTGTAACCGAATGTTATCGCTATCAAAATTGCTAGGGTGTGAAAGAGACAGCGCTATTGAATATTATAAGTCAGTGTTTAACCTCAATGCGACTCTAGGGAATGAAATTTTATTATGTGTTTGCCAGAATTGCTTCAAAATAGAGATATTAACGAACTAGCTCGTGTTTTCACGAATTTTTTCTTGAGCACCGTGTTTTGTATTCTAAATGAAAATTTCAATATTCAAACATTGTAGAAATTCTTTTTTCAATCCATCATCATCAATGCCTACATCTTTTACATTAATCTTTCTTTTTGTATATTATATTTATCTCATATTTCCTAAAAAATAACATTATTATCAAAACATTTTTTTATTATAAGACATACTTTTTTCCTGTGGGAAGAGAAGAGCTACCGACACTGAAGGAAAGTTTACGAACATGCAAATTTCATGATTGTTTCGGTTAACAATATTACTTTTTTTGTACAGGTCTGGATCTCTGTGACATTTATGACATCAGTGCTGAAGTCCTCGTTGAAAAATGGATAGCGTTTATGGTTGAAAAAAATATTGGTTTAGAGCCAACCTTGGAGAGTCTCGATCAAATGGAAAGTACGGTCCTGAAGAAAGAAAACAAAAATGTCTTGGGTGTACTGAAAAGTAGAAGCGAATCTTTGATACTGCAGAGCGACAATTCCTATTCGAACAAAAACAACGAGTATCCTTTCTGAATGGTTAGAATTTAAATACTTCACTCTCACGTTGCGGTGCCAAAATTTCCACTCTACTGAAATATCACTCGTTGAAATTCTATAAACATTAGTTTTGGATCGTATTAATTTCTTTTTACCTGAGGATAGAACATTTAAATTCAAAAGAGTTTAATCCCCAAAACAAAGTTGAGAAATAATGTGAAAATAAAATTTGCTACAAATCCCTCTTCATGTTAAAAAAATCAAATAATTCAACTCACTCTCCGCATTATCAAAGTCTAATTTTTTTCTTGTTTAAACGTATCATTTTAACATTTAACATTAAACATTAATATGGAAGGAGTTTTGGTTCTGGCAGAAAAGAGGAAAAAACGAACAATCAGTATTGAACTTGAAGATTGATTAATTATGTTCCAAAAATTCTGTTCATCGTCGAAAAGGCGTTAACTGGCTTGATTCAACCTTAACAAAATTTTAGAGACGACGAAGACATCTTGGAAATTTACGGTTACAAAGGACCTGCAATCCAAAATGTGAGTAATTTTGAAGTTTAATAACTTTCATAAAAATAACTTGTCCATGATAAATTGAATCGTTTATAAAATTTTGAGAATGCTTATCGAGAATTTGAAATTATATAGACATTTGTTCTAAACAATATTTCCTGAAGCACGTGGGGCGCCCTTTCTCATCGTTACGTCCGGGAATCTAGCAAACAAGCCCATATAACACGAGTGGTATTACAGCGAGAGCGTCGGCTTTCATCGGATACGATGTTGCCAGATCGTTTCGCGAATCTCGCGAAATATCATATTTCGAATAATCGCGATCGTATTTCGTTAATGTTTTCTCGTGTGCTTCTTCTCCCGGAGCAAGAACTGGCCGTTCAAGTTGACGGTTCGCAGTTTCATGATTGTATCAATACGGTGATGTCTCGACTCGTACAATCCTCGGATATGAGAGGTATAAAAATACCTGTACATGATTTACGTTGAAGGACCAACAGTGACCGCTTGGAAGAACAATCAAACGATGACCGTGAATAGGGTCGTTACTCTACATGGATATACAGTGTGTTGTTTATAATGTAGATATTGTTTTTCATCTTCGAACAAATGTTGAGTTTTTGGCATTTAGAGACGCGATTTCGTTCCGACGCTAAAGAAAAAATTTCCAATTGGGCAAAGAAAAACGTCTGGCGTGTCCATAAACTCGAAGCTGTCGATAGATTCGCAAAATTTTCTAGAATTTCTCGAATTATTCCAAACTATTGTCGCGGACATGAAATAAATAAATAAATTCAGACTTGAGAATCCGAAATCAAAAGCGTACGTGTAAAGTATGTTTTTTTTTAATTTTGGTCAAGTTGTCAACGTTCGAAACTTCACCGTTCAAGACACGCGTTTCCCCCTCCCACCAAAATTCAAACGTCCATTGCTAAATCGTGTGAAAAATGGATCGAATTCTAGGCTTTCGTCTCTTAAATTTCAATCATCAAACATTCGAAATTCTATTCGTAATTCGCACTTGTCTTTTTCTCACACTTATACCGCGTCGTGCAAATGAAAAGAGACGATTGTTTCAACAAATAGACGAATGCTACCTTGTAGCGTTCGTCTCTATTGGCAGAAAAAAAATTAACATGACTATCTGGAAATAGTGGATTTCGCCGGTACAGATACAATCAGGCTTCGAAGGTTTTTTCATTCTTCAACATGACTATATCCACATGTGTGTATAGTTTGGGTCTCTCGTAGTAGTACCGAGCTCGTAGCCCGCTTGGCAACGCTGTATACCGCGAGCACGAATCTCTGTCGTTGCCACGTGAACTCACCGAAACATCTCTAAAAACTACGAGCGTTGCGACTGCCTTTGCGCGCTCTTTCTCTTTCCCTCTCGCTCTCGATGGTTCTCATCCCGTTTCTCCGTTACGCAGAATTATCGAAACTCACAAAGGTAAGTAGGAAATTCAAAGTTGAGGGTGGTGAGTGTGAGAAGAAAAAACGGAGAAAACGATCGATGTAGAAGTGTTATAAATTTGCCAAAAGTAACCCAACATCGTTATCAAGATTTGTAGGTTATATTCAAATATTTCGTGTATCTTGTCAAAGGCCGAATCTGCGGCCGAAACTTCAACCGATTTTCAAGAGCCAAGGAAAATAATATTTTCGCAACGCCCCCACCCCGATTCCTCTCCTTCTCTCATTTCGCGATCTCCGTTGCCATTCGCAAGATGGAAGGATTCGGGTGTCGTGTCTCTTTAACGGTCGTCGACGTAAAATCACCCGTAGAGCGTCCGGGCAATAAATTTCGCCCTCTCGATCCACGCTCGATGCTTCCTATCCATCTTTTTCTTCCCTCTCCCTCTCTCCCTTTGCACGTTACATGTCGTCTCTCTTCGTGTCTCCACGCTCGGACAACGACGATGATTTACACAGAGCTCTGGCAACACTGTTCCGCACATTCTTTGCGGTAGGCATAGTGGTAATGACGTAACGAGTCTACCTGTGGACCCAATTCTTCGTTCGTGGTCCTGGCGCGCCCGTGTATGTCTGTGTTACCTGCGCCAAAGGACGTACCCTTTTCGAATCTTATTCTCCCTCTCGCCTCTTTTTCTCTTTATTCTCCGCGACTTTCTTACCTTTTTTCTTCGCCCGAAGGCTTCGAGCCAAGTTGTTTTTATTCGATCATTACGGGCAACGGTTATTCAAAGCGTTAGTTTTTTTCTCGCCTCTTCGATCTTTCTTAGCAGATTGAAAGTGGAGCTGGAGATTTGACAAGCTGCGTATTTGACCCTGTTGTAGCAGTACTGAACTCGTAGCGTACAGTATAATATCGGTATTGTATAAGTAATCAGATATAGTGCGAGGGGGTGGGGGGGGGGGGGGGGGGATGTGAACGAAAGGAGAATATTGAAGGCTGCGATAAGTCTGCGAAGCATGTTTTTTTCGATGCTGCGCGTATCTTGTTCTTTCTAATCCTCCATTTTTATTCTTTCGACGCCATTTTCATGACATTTTACGATCAGTGCGTCGTGTCTCAGTTCGATGAGAAAATCACAGTTACCGAGTTTCTTAAAGTTTTCGAAGTCATTTCCCCATAGACGCTGACACTGGCTACTGGATTGAAAAATGTTTTTTGCTTCTTTCAACGGTCCAATCGACTCGGCTCGAGTCGTGTTCGACGGGTCCAGAATCGCGTACACGGCAATACCTCTCTGTAATTCCCGCCACAAAAATCCTTCAGGTAAGATTGCCCGCCATTATCCCCACCAACTCGGATAAATCGCTCCCACAAAGCACGTTTCCTCTGCCATTGCTACAGCTACAACCTCTACTCGGAGAATGTTGCACGGTGGGGAGCAGTACGAATCTCAGGCGCGCTGCTTGCGAAGAACGAGAGAAAGAAAGACTACACGAGCGATACAAAGGTCGTCGGTGGAAGCTTCCAAAGCGCAACACGCTCGAAGCAACGGCGCTGGAGGAGAGGAGAAATGGCTCTCCTCCCACTCTGCAGTTGCCCCCCTTACCAAACCGCCATCCACAGTCCCGACCGGATTTCTTTCAAAGGGCATAATTTCAGTTTTCAAGGACGCGCTCCGTGGCCGCCATCGTTTGCGCCACGGCGCGTCTCTCCAACGCCCGTTACCGAATTCTCGTGCAAACTCGACAAAACCACTTCCTTTTTTGCCATTCTCGATATTTCGTTTTACTCATTATTTAACGTTAGTTTCAACAAAAACTGTAGCCAAAACTTCTCACTGCGGGTCCATTGTCGTTCATTCCCGCATAACATTGAGATAATCGTATGCGTTTTTTATCTTTTGTGGAAAAAAGTGACGAGTCGAAACTCGTGATTTCCTCGTGCGATCTCGCTGCTGTAATCAGTGGAAAAAATGATGAACAATCGCGAGATATACGCGAATTGTTCGAGTCCGTGGACGTCAACGGAGTCGAGCCGGTTTTGTCGATGGCGGCGACGCCGCAGCATGGGTGCGTTCCTCTTTGCTTGTTCTCCTCTCACTTCACCGATACCCAACTTTTCCCTCGCGATTCTTCGGAATACTTCGGTTTCCGAATGTCACGTAATTCTCTCGTTTCGCAAACGTTTTATTTTTTATTTCATCCCAATTATCGTTCACTCGAATGGATTTTCATAGTTCCCACTATTTTCTTTGTTCTCTTTCATTTCGGTTGTAACCGTATTTTCCTTCATTTTCATGACAACCCGTGCCGAAGATATTTACCAGCTCTAACACAAAAGTGTCAATTTCACAAACAAAAGTTGTCGATTTTTTTCGCCCCGAGTAATGAGTCAACGGCCGCGATAGCGTCGGACAAATCAAAACGGTGCGCGCGCGCGCTTCCGTAACGCCCCGAAAGTTTTGCTTCTCGTGCTCGTTTGTCCCTTTCGAACAACCTGTTGCTCCCGTTTCGCGCTCGTCCGGCATATTACGTGCACATCCATATATTATATAAATATCCCATCGTTCTGTGCTTCGAAATAATTCTTCGGTCGATTGGGCTGAAATTTTCAACGAGTTTTTCAAATTGGAAAAATGGGACGCGTGGTATTGTGTAGTCGTAACGATCACTCTCGAAGGCCTAGATAAACGTATGTAGAAAAGTAAATTAATACATTTTTCGAAATAGATTTTCGAATAGATTTTCAAATGTACGAGAGTAATAAAATGGCGCGTATGAAAAATGGTTGGTTGAGCAGTAATTCTTCGAGCTGTTAACCCGGCAATTTTTTTCTCGTATCTCTGGATGTTTTTTTCTCGAAATATTGTTTTGAAACGCTATTCGTGAGGGAACGGACGCCAGAACGCTAGTGTGTCGGCTTTCACGCGCTGGCGCTACCTGTTGCTCGTTTTTTTATGAAAACACGCCGACGCGGAGCTCGAACCTCCCCCCCCACCCCTGTTCCTCGCCGCCAATATCTTTTCAGTTTCTTCTCACGTGATTCGTCGCGACATTTTGAAAGAGCGAGTGTTGACAGTGTATGGTCAGTCTGTTTTTTTTTTTTTTTTTTTTTTTTTTTTTTTTTTTTTTTTTTCCGTGATTGTTTCTCTTCTCAACGATAAAACTTGATGTGAACATAATGGAATTGTGGACTTTAGGAAATGGAAAACGAGATGACGCCGAGAACCGCGATCGTCAGTCTTCTTGTCGCGTGCAGCCAGCCAACTCGGCAGTTTTTTTATTCTCGAGTTCCTCTTGCGCCCTCCCGTCTCCATACTTCGAGCGGACTTCATTTCGATTTACAAACCACTAAACCTCCTCCCCCTTAACCACCCTCGTTTATTATTATCCTTTTCTCTCGGCGTCGTTGCGTGCCCTCGCGATCTCGACACGACCATGCGACTTCTTCGAATCGATTGCGTTCCTCGATAATAAACCAACTCCGAACTAGCCTTTGTTCGCACGAGAGTGTACCAACAGTGTGTACTCTTTTTTTTTAAAATGATACATCAAATCACTCGATCCCTAATCCCCGCGGTGCCTCGAACACTATACAAGAGTTTGAGATCACTTTTCCCTTTTTTTTCATCCGCACGAAACTTCTCAATAATCTTCTCTTACGTTTGTTCGTTCGCTCGCTCTTGTCAGCCATGTTTTTCCCACGACTCCATCGGATCACGATTTTCGATGTGATTCATGCAATCGTACATCCATGCATTTATGTATGTACTGTGGGTTGTACGCTATTTTAATTTGACAATAGCCTTCGTTAACTTGCTACCAGCATTTCTCGTATTTTTTCCCTCCCTCGACTCACCCCCCTCCTCGTCATATTATGTCAGACAATTGCATTACGTTCAATTGCGAACGTGGGAACGTTCGTTTGTGAAAACATCCATCGAATCAATGTATCGGGAAGCTTGATCGAAGTATCTTCTCCGCACGTCCTTTGACTCGTGGAAAACTCTTTTCCGTCCGTCTCGCAAAGAAGCCGCCGGTGCACAGTTAATATTTGACGGGAAAACCGCGGGACGGGCGACGCTTTCTTCGCGCGCGGAGGACTAGGGCTCGAGAGGGGTGGGGGGGGGGGGGGGGGGAACGAATCTGCCATTTTGCAAAAACAGCTGGGGGAAGAGAGGCAACGTCGCTAGCGCTACCTGGAGACCGCGCGGGGAGGGACAACTTTAACGGATTTCTAGGATCTCGCATCTGGCGTACGAAACGCCAAGGAGCGGCGGGGTGGGGGCGCACGAACGTGCAGCTACGATTGAGCCAAGATCATGGCCGCCGCGCTTTCGTCTTGTATAGGCTTCAAGGTCTTCCTGCGAATGTACATTTTTTCGTAGATCTCCGTAACTCTTTCACCAGTTTGAAACTCATGGCGGTCGTTCACACCAATTTACGACGTGACTTCGCGAACCCCCCGGGACCCTAGCGCACTGTTGTCTTTCGGCCATCAATTGTTTCTCCGTTCATTTATCAACGACGTATCAACATTTACAAAATTTGCCCCTTCGTCTCCACCGAAGCAATTGAACGTCGTTAATGCTCGATCAATCGCTCGTCCAATCGCGGTGCTTACTTTTTGCCTTTTCTCGCATTCGGAAACTCTTGACTCGATCTTTCGTTTGGAAATTTACTTCTCGTACCGCTCACGTGACTAAATCTACAACGGTCAATTTCTATTGAAATTCTCGTGCAAATCAACGACAGCGTATGAAAAAAATTACATAACCTACAACGTCGATTTTGACACTTAACATTTTTCGCCCAATTACGTCAACGTTCTTCAATCAACTTCAATTAATTTAGTTCGAATTGAACTGGAATTTATTCCAATCGATTAAACAGTCTAGAAAAATGTTACTTTCGAAATTTCGGCGCGATAATTGACGTTTCGATAAATTATTCTGAAAATTTGCTCCTTCATATGGGAGTATATATTGATTCGAACGATGAATTCTGATTCACGAATATCTCGAAACTAGAATTGCCTTTTCCACGATTATCTCGACGATAGTCGCTCGAGGCAGCACATAACCTCAGGTTGTCCGAGTTTCTTGAAAAAAAGTGTTCGGGGGGAGGTTTGTGAACGCCATTTGCCCTGGCAGCGTTCCCCGCATTGTGAAACGCGAGTAACTGGTAAAAGTTCAACGTCATTTCCCACGGTATATAGCAGTGAGAGAGTACAGTGCCAGGAGCGTAGCAAGCATGAAGAAGAGCCTGGTTCGTAACGCCGGGGGTTATTCCATGGGAGTGATGGAAGTGAAATCGGCGCGAAATATTTAAGCGAGAGAAAGAGAGGAATGAAATGCGCGAGGGGGCGCGCGCTTGTCGCGTTAAGTTTGTAAGAATGTTGAGCGAGCCGCGGGATGTAAAGTTGTGTGTTGGCAGTTGCGTGTTTCAAGACGTACGAGCGAGTTCAAAGCCGTGCCATTCGCCGATAGCCAAAGCGTGCTTGTGATTGGTTTGAAGTTCCGCGTGTTAGTGCGCGACCGGCATCGCTGCCGGATGCCGGGTCTACTTGCTAACGCCGGATTTTCGTGCACAAACTCGGAGGTTTCTGTAGACCGAGTGTACGAAAAGTTGCGAAAGACAAAAAACCGAGATCGAAGCTAGTACAAGGAAGAAGTGAGCTCTTTCGTTACCGAACGTAGCAAAAAGAGGAGCGAGGGCTCGGGAGACGGAAAGGATAAAAAAAAAGAAAGCGATAGAAGATAGAAAAAGAAACAAATGGCAGCGTAGAGTCGAGTAGTAGAGCTGTGTATATCGCAGCGCGTGGAGCAGCGAACGGTTAAAGAGGAGGGGCGAGAGAAGGGAGCGAAAGGCCGGGGGAGGGGGTGGGGGAGAGTCGTCGAGAGACTGGCCCGAAAACCTCCACGATCCGGAACGGCGAAAGAAGCCTCTCCCTCCCCGCACGCTCGTCGTCAGTTCCTCTATCCCCTCCCACTCCGCACTGTCCAAGAGAGCGCGTTCGCGTTATGCTCATTGCTCGTTCGCCGATCAGTATAGCGCCGTCCCTTCTTTTGTTCGCTTCTGTGCGTGTCATTTTTGTGCGTCGGCTTAACTTCCCTGAGGAACGCCCGGGTGAGGGGTATTCGTAGAGAGGAAGGGGGGCATTATTCGTCTATCGCAATTTGTATTGAGAGAAGGGGAAGAATTAGTGCGCGCTTATCTTCGACAATGGGCATTATTAAGCAACATCGGAGGCAACGTGTAACCAACGGTTCGCTGAATACAAGTAAAAAAAAATTAAAAAACACGTTCGCATAAATTGAGTTGGAGGAAAGCGCGAGCGTGGCTCTTGGTTTGTGTTTCGCGTCGTCCTGCTTACTCGTTTTATCATTCTAGTGCCGAAAAATTGAGAGCGGTTGATAGAATCACTGGATCGCGGAACGGTGGGGTGGGGGGGGGGGGGGGGGACACATTTCGCGGTAATGCCTCGACGTCCTCAGTGAAATTGAAAATAGCTATTAATCTTTGAAACGCTCGATGTATATACGTTATCAAACGCATGTATACTCATGTATATGTAACGGGTTAGACTCGAGTCTCATCGTAAAAACAACGCGGGCAAACTGACGCGCTTTCTCGTTTCACAAGCTCTCCGATGCCAGGTTAACGGCAGTTAACCTTCCCGCATCTTGACCAACGAGATACATACGAGTCAGCAATTCTCGGAGAATTCAGATCGCGTTCTCCTTCCTATCACGAAGAATCGTCACTTTGGAAGCTTTTCTATCTTTTATATTTCATCGAGAGGCTAAGAGGGAGGGGGGAATAAAGACAAAAGAGGGGGTCGACTCGTGCGGTTAACACGCTCTCGCCCGAGGGAAACAAAGCGGGGACAAGTTGGTGTTTGGCGCGCTGAGCACCACTGGCCCGAGGAGCAACAGGTTAGGGTAACTTTCAACGGGCGATGAGAAGGGGGCGCCGCGCGCGCGTGTGCTTCACCAATATTCCAACTGCTGCGGGCTTTTTTTTCATACATGCGAATTATCGCGATAAAACCTCCGAATATATATACCGACGAAAAAAGAATTTTAGCGAAATATAGACTCGAGTGAGGAAACGAGCAGCCTCGAGACACGCAAGATTTCTAACGAACGAAACAAACGTGCTGAGTGAGTGATGGTCTAGTGCGCATGTGTCAATAGTGTGACTAGATCCACACTCATTAAGCAAGTTTTGTTGTAAACAACGATTTATATTTGAAACCCACACTCGCGTGGCTCATCCTCAGGTGTCTCCGACACTCGATTACGACGGTTCTCATTCTCATCCCTCCTCTCCTTTTTTTTTTCTTTTTTCTTTTTTTTTTTTTTACATTTTCATGTTTCAACTTTGATCAAGCGCTCGTCTTCGCTCCGCAGTCACCAATCATAATCGATTATTTCGAAGAGATGGGCGCAACTACAGAACCAACCGATCTAATTGTTCAATTAGCTTGGTGTACGCACACACACACACACACACACACACACACACGAGTATTTTATATTAGTCTCGAATACTCGTCATGCGAGTTATACTCGAGCACATAAGTCATTTAGCGGCTTACGAACCATTGGATTCTCTGTCAACGCGGCCAACGAGCCTTGAGGGCAATCCCATAGACGAGTATGAATTTGGTGCACGTCACTTTACATAATCGTGACTAGATACACACTCGTCTACGGGGTATACGGAAGACGCCAATTACCGACTCTTCATTGAGTACAACGACGACTCTGTCTTCGGGGTCGCATCGAATTTCATTTGTGTAATTCTCGTACAATTTCCTTACAACGAATTCATCCATTTAACTTTATTTTATTTGGTTTATTTTTATTGTATTTTTCGAGAATTTTCGCCTAAATCTTGCCAATCTCATATTTTTGTTAGGTCAAGAGGTCCAGGAGTCCCGACGATTCGGACCCCTCTGTGACGCCAAAGAACAAAATACGAGCTTTGACTGCGACCTTTTCGCCGGCTTGCTATTCCGCTAAAACGTTAGTACACATCACTCCGTACGTTGGAATATATATTTTTAATTCATGTTCAAATATTCTCAATAAAATTGAACTTTCACAACTTTGATTCATTTCACATCGCGGAACAGCAAAATTACGTCAAAGACAATTCGATTTTATTTACAAATACCTCAACAAAATTCGTCCTCGGTTTAAAACAAGATCACGGATTTTCAAATTAAATATCTTTACGTTTTGCAAAGTATTTCAATTTTTTCGCTCGACTGGTGGGGGGGTGGAAATCGTGAAATTCGAATGTTCAGGTATAATTCACGTGTTGACACTTCATAAAAATCCTCGAGAAGGAAAACGGGTTTCTGAAATTGACCAGCATCTCCGATTAAAAATCACATTAATTGAAATCCGAATGAGAAGTTCGTTTCGTACGAATACAAAGTAATTATGCGCTTTCGACGAAAAATTTTTCTATGAACATTTTTTTGACTAGTTCATTTACAAACTTCCGATCTTGTTCCGTGGTTTGGTACAAGGCCGACTCAATCAGGTGTCAATTTACGTGACGCTGTGATTTTATGGGCAGTTGAATTTCCAATGAACTTTGGTCAGCACTTTCTATGCAATTTTATTATAATTGTAACAGATCTTCCATCAAGTTAGACAATTTTTTAACTTTTTTTTATTGTATCGATGTGATCGAATAGAATGAAAATATAATTGCACACGCAAAATATTAGAATAAACGTTTTTCACTCTTCTCGGGTTCTATAAAATAAAAAAATATTAAAAGTCATCTACGAATTTCACTATCAGTGTGTGATATAAGTGTCTCAATAACGCGTGAATATTTCAGGGGTACACCGAAAAGACTATTGGATAGCCAGACAAGGGGAAGGATCCTGCAAACATTTGGTAACGAGGTTGCCGATTGGAAAACATCGAAGCGATGGGAGGTGAGCGTGTGCAAAACGAGCGATCCTCACGTGCCGGCACAAGGACTTTACATGTTCGATTTACTGGCGAAAAAAGCATCAAACTTCCAGCGGGTCTGTCGAGAGTTCGGTGCACGATTGTGCAGCACGTGGTGGCAAACGAATGACAAAGATAAACCACCGATTACGATGAACGTGATGAACCAGTCGCAAACGAGTTTCCGCACTTGGGGAAGAGTCGCTTGCGAGATGCATGGAAAACTTAATTCAACGGCGGTAATGCTCGAGGGTTGCAAGTTACCGCCCCAGTCGCGCATGTCTTGTACGATGTTACTCGATCTCGATAATCTTCCAAGTTACTCGATATTCCCCGGTCAAATATTAGCGGTCGAAGGCACCAACCCGACTGGCGACAAGCTCATTGTTACCAAAATGTTCTCTTCCGGCTCGGCCGAAGCATCCGCAAGCTTAAAAACCAAGGACGACGTACATCTCGTCGTCGCTTCCGGCCCGTTTACCGATTCTGACAGCTTGGATTACGAGCCCCTTTTCGAGCTGATGCGACAAGTCGCCGAAATGGAGCCTCACGTGCTCGTACTCATCGGCCCTTTCGTTCCCGCTAATCACAATGACATACAAAATTCAAATGTCCTTGACACCTTTGAAGAACTCTTCGAAGAAGTCATCGAAAAAATTATGAAATATGTCAAAGGGTACGCGATAAGTAAAAATGAAAAAAGAACTCAAAACTTTACTCTTCATCTTATTTCCTTGAGTACTATGCACATCGGTTTTCGAGTTTTATTCTTTTTATCTTTTTCCAGTAAATCCACGCGGGTTGTGCTCATCCCGTCGTATCGCGATGCCCATCACGACCCGGTCTACCCGACTCCTGAATATGACATTCCGAAATCCTTGCGCACCGCAAACCTTCACCTTATGCCAGATCCTTGCATGCTCGACATCGAAGGTCTCACGATAGGCGTCACTTCTGTCGATGTTATACGTCACATAGGCAGCGAAGAAATTAGTTTGTAAGTATTCTTACATGAACGATCATTCGTAATCCACTTTAACTAGATTTCAATAATTTTCAAGTCGTTCATTGAATCCGACGAATCGTTATTTTTAATATTCATAGAGTAAAGGGAATCGTGCAATTTTTAAAAGTACAAGAAAAAAATATCGTATTTTGATGATTCCAAAGTTTGCTCCATCCAATTCATCGAATTCGATTAATTTAAGTTATTTTGAAAATTACTGTACAATACAGCCAAAAATTAAGCAATTTTTGTACGCTCTAAAATGATTGAAAAACAAAATCTGTCGGACTGAAAAATTTATGGAGTGAACCAAAAGTTTGTTCAGTTAGCAAGTTGGAAAAAAAAACCGATGACACGAATTTTAATATCACGTTTTGTTACAGAAATATGCCGGGCATGGATCGTCTTGGACGTCTGGCGAATCACGTACTGGCACAAGGCTGTTTCTACCCGCTTTATCCACCGTCGAATGAAATAAACGTGGACACAACGCTGTGGGAACAGTACGCTTTTATGTATCGACAACCTCATATTTTAGTGCTCCCTTCGGATATGAGACATTTTTGTAAATGGACAAACGGCTGCCTCGTCATCAATCCTGAGAGACTGAACAAACACTCGTACGCTCGCGTTATCGTGAGGTCGAGTACCGATGAGACGTGGACGAACCAACAGGTCGACTGTGAAATATTGAAAATTTGATTCGTGTACGATTAACAAAAAAATACTGATTGTCTTTATTTTTTCTTTTAATGCCTTTTCAATTACCGATCAATTTGTAATACTTGTAATTAAATGACGCCCCAATTTAATGAAAATCAAGGTTTTTCGGACCTAAAACCTTCCCCGCTTCTCCCTGCGCTGTAAAACTCTATTTGAGGCGTAAGCAAAGATAGTAGCATCGAACTCAAAAATTATTGACCAACATTTTGGGAGGAAGATCAAAAACTTTCTGTTTACAAAGGACGAGCCAGACTCGTTTTTAGTTTCTGCTTCGAATGTGAAGTGGTGAAATTATAATTGTATTCGGTCTGAGCATGACACGAACAGCTTACTTAAAAATTCGGAATTATATTTTGGAAGATGTATTTTTTCAGAAAAAAGCCTTCACCTTTGCTGTATTTTGAATGGTAAACGCTGGGTATAAATACCTCGAAATAATTGACGAAGCCTCCGTACATTTTACTCGGTAATCTACGAATTCGATCGATCCTCCAAATGTATGGTAATCAGTCGACCATTTCGTTTTGTGAATAGTTACACCACCTAGACTGTAAAAGATGTTGAATTTTTGGGTTTGGTCGTATAACTGAACGAAACGAGTGGTCAATTGGAAATAAACTTTCATGGATATTCTAACATAACCTGAAATTGGGGACAAGAATTACAAGAACGCCATTTGATAAAATAATCATGACGATAACTAAAATGAATAAATTTAAGACGATGGATCAGTCGGTAATCACACCTCGAATTTTTGAAATTGAAACTCTTTGACAACGTTCGTCCGATTAAAATAATAAAAATGTCATCGTACGCAGCACGATCGCAAAAATCCGATGACATTTTTATTTTTTCGATCAGACGAACGATGTGGAAAAATTTCCCTTTCAAAATTTGCAGCTATCTCTCTCGCACTCACGTTTGTGATTACCGACTGATCCATCATCTTAAATGATCTATTCTATCGTGATTGCGTTTGATTTTAGAAGTAGGTTTTGTTGATGATAAATGAATATCGTGAGTCTGTAGCGCGCGTGACCCACCTTTTCCGCGGATGTTCATTTTATTTGCATAAAAATCGTCAGAGGGCAGCACTAAGCATAGTTGAAAGTCGAAGATTGTGACGGCGGGTTAAATTGTGCTTAGTTTTTCGGCCGTAAGCGCGTCATGGCGCCACTCGACGCATTCCCGATCATAGCAGCTTTTCTGCTTCTAGTGGTTCGTACAATCGGCCATTGCTTGGTTTATTCGTGATTTTCCGCGGAAAAAAACGAGTTGTTTCGCGCGCGCGTGTGTGTGTGAGATCGCGGAGAAATTACGCGGGGATTTACAGATGCTGAGGTGAGTGAGCGCATTGTCAACCAGTGAATTAACATTCGCCAATTTGCCAATATATTAATGTCTCCGGAAGGAGAGGGGGGGGGGGGGAGGGGACTTCCTAAAACGTGATCTAACTCGCCAAGTGCCAATAACGCGGCGACCATCTTTGTTATCAACTCGCGCGTGTGTACATACGAAAGCTTCGTTTCCTATAGCGATTCGACCCTCCAAATGTACGTTGCTTCGTTCCCATGTAATACAAAGTAATGAAAAAGGATACGAAACTTGTTCATTCGTGTGTCCTTCCGTGATGTGCGAAAAATCAGTCACGATTAACAAACAACGTGATATGTAGAGAGGAAAAAATGACGCATGTCATCCTCACGTTTCACAATATAAATCGTCGCGACCTTGATTCTTCTCGCTTTGCGAGAGAATCGCGTTACGAAATCACCTCTCTTTCTCTCTTCAACCTCATCAGACAGACGTCGATATTCGGCGAGACCTTAAGAAAAATACAAGAACAGAATTTTTTCCTTTGTTATACGTTTCTTCCATTATTATCCCGTCTGTTTACCTGCTGCGTCTACAGACACTTCATCGTACTGTCTACGGACACCAGTCCACCTTTTTCAACTATTTTTTCTTTCAATACGTGCTTTTCAAAACAGCATAACCATAATACGATTCTATACAAAATGAACAATTCACGGATTCTTGGACGAGAGTCATTTCGCTTCGTACCAAACTTTGAACCTTTCAAAAACATTGTTTCCAGATCTCTAACTTTTGGGCTCGGTTTACAACTTTTGACGCATGAAAAAGGTTGGACGCAGGACCGTGTCGAAAACAAGTATCGTTACTCGATTCCACTGCTTTTTTTTTCTCTCGGTGCGATTTTTTCCGTGTCATTTATGAATCGGATCGAAAGTTACGAAACGTCGTTGCAGCTGCGGTGAGACTCGAACGTCTTCGTTGTCTCGAGTGACAGAAAAACTGGATTATTGTTTCACTTGTCAGGTTATGTTTACGTGTCGGAAGGAAATCCGGCAAAACTTAACAAACGTTTCGCAACATTGAGTCGATTTGTGGTCCACTGACGTAATAAGTGCTGCGTTCGCGCATGTATTTCAAGCGACTACGGTACGATTTACGTTAGCCGTATATAGTGCGAGTAAAATATACGAGCGTTTATATCGGGAGCACGAAAAAGCGAAAGTGCCATATTGATCGGTCTACAACAGTTGTGACGAAGCTAGCGGTTTTGTTTGGTGACTACCTCAACCCCGCGTAACTTTCGGCTCGTGTCGTATAAATCGAGGAAAACAGTCGTCACTTTTCACTGCTTTAAAATTCATTTTTCTTTCTACGAAAGTGAGAGAAAAAAAGAATTAGCTGAGGATAGGAATTTTTGGAATTTCTCCTACTCTCCTTGTTTATCTCGAGGCTCGCGGCGGCGTGTGTACGTTACGCGTCGACTCTAGTGAACTCTCCGTGAAAGGAATCGACGAAGTCACAACATGACAGCGATCGGGCCACCGATTCCGAGATATACTCAGTTTCTCTGTGACTTCTACAAAACACCATTTTGTTTCAATCCTTTTTCACAACTCTCGTCCTTTCTCCCTCCTTTTTTCAATGTTCCGATATTTTCGACATTTTTTTCTGCTTCGATCTCCAAAAAAAATCTTGCACTCGCTGCTTGGCTTTTTCGCAAGCTCGAAACTTCCCAATTGGACTCGAATGCTTAAAAATCCATAAAAATAACCCCGAGTACTTCAATCTTGAGAATTTTTTCCGACGGCCTTGTTGAAAGCGATTCGATGCTTGGTTAATTTATATGGAAAACGAGGAACGTACGAGCGCGATCGGGCCGAGAGAAGAGATAAGAATTATCGCCTCGAGATGATGTATACAATCGGGGTCTTTTTGTAATTCGAGACGCGTTGCGCACGTAATCAATCGTCGAGCGTGATCAGGAATTAATTAAAAAAATGAAGAAAAAAAAAACAATTTATGCACTCCGAGTACACAAAAATCATACATCGACGTTGAATTGATTAGCTCGAGTTGTTTTTATATCGAGCGAAATTCGCGATAAATCTCGGGCACAATGAATAAAAGAAAAAACATTGGTTTCGTCGACTTTTATTGAATTTTCGTAAAAGCTGTTAATACAAAAACGGAAATCGTGTATTTATTTAGCCATTGACATTCACAAGTCAAGTTGGACGTGTTTGAATGGAGAAAAGATATCGATTCACTTCGATTTGAATTGGTCCAGGATCCTTGAGAGCCACGATTCATTGCTCTACCGCATTATTTCATAACGATGAAATTGTGAACGATAAAAAATGGAAATATGAAAGAAAAGCTCAGTCTTGGGACAATTTAGTCATCGGGCTCGCCTCGGCGCTTCTGCTAAAAAAATCGTGTCAATAAGAAATGATGAAAATTTCGGACCTCGAATGACACTCGAATGGGGAACTGATTCGGAGTGTTTTGGAAAGTAAATTTTCAGAGAACTCGTCCGCGACGAAAGAGGCCAAAAGGCACATTCGTTAATATTAGAAGAATCCGAAGACGAAGTCAACACGATGATTGCAAACAAGAGAAATAGACGTTCACTAATTTGCTTGAATTACCAGCCGCACAAAAGTCACGGAGCAAGTTCGATCCTGGGGGAAAGTAGTTCGAGAGAGCGCCGTCGAAAAAATGGAATGTATTTGAGGCCTGTTTTTTAGGAGCTCGCGATCACTCGATTTAGTTAAGCGCTTACTTTCGTTTCTTTCTTTTTACTTTTGGTCCCAACGAAGACAGAGGCGCGGCCCGTTCACGGACAGCGGGGCGGTGGGTTGTTCGGGCGAGCGTCGCGCGAGGCCGTGTGCAAAAATCGTCGAAACAGTCAAGTTCAAGGCCACCGCCGACATCGCCGCCACTATACGTTTTTTGTTTTTTCGTCGCACGGAAAACCTCGCCCGAACGCGCGCTCGTGTTCGCTCTCCGCTGCTATTCAGTCCCGTGTTTTCTCTCCGTCTGCGCCTATCTCACGCGCCTCTCCTTTTCTTTTCGTTCTTCCGTCCCCGCTCGAATTTTTCGCTCACTCGGCCTCTCCTCGACGTGCGTTTATTTTATACATGTATTTAACACTCGTTTGCCAACGCCCTAGTCCAAATATAGAGCACCCCATCCTAACCAAACTGCGGCAATAACGGCGTCGAACACAACATTCCGTCTTTCCTCCAGTCATTGGATCATTTCTGACCACACAATTGCCCAAAAATTTAAATTACTTTGACTCGAAATAAATCACGTCGGATTCTGTGCAATATCATTGTGCCAAAAATCCTTTTTATTACAAATCCTGGAAATTTACTCTCGAGTAGTCGGAACATCTTTCGGTCACGAATGAATCGACTTTTTTCAGTACTTTTGGCCTCTTCGGAGCCGAAATTACGAATACGAAGTGGAAGAGAGTTCTGGAACGGGAACTATTCCGAAATGAAATTCTTTCTATGCGGGTTTTTTTTTCCCCGAGACATTCGCAGATCCTCGATGCCCAAATGAGTTATTCGTTTTTTTCTCTCTCGGTACGCTCACGCATTATTGAAAACGACGTTATCGAACGAGCTCGTGAGATCAGAATCTCTGGACACGATTTTCGGCGATGAAGATTCGATCAACGACATTTTTCTTATTTTATTTTTATTAATAAACTGATTTTGTGCAACCTTGTGATACGCACCGAGCTTGTTGTTCCGAAAGTGACAACGTGGATATCGATCTCTGTAGGGAGGGCGCACAATCGATTCGATCCTTTTCAATTCAAGTGCCTGAGCCCGTAGACAAAAATCAATTTTTGCCTTTTTAATTACTTTCGAGCTCTCGCTCGCTCTCGAATCGGATGGTTCGTCGGACCGTGTTAATAAGAGGTTCGTTTCACGAGCCGACCGTGTCGGCACATCTCGTGAAATTCCTTCGAACGATGCACGCGTGTCGAGTCAATTATCATCTGGAAAAAGTCAACAACTGTGACGTACCGAAAAGCTTTTTTTCGATGGCGAAAAATTCGACATTATCCGCGGGGTATTTGCTCAGTGTCTCGTAGCGTCTCAAGGTCGATCTGCGCCCCGTTCGATTTGTTTAGACGGGAGAAATTCTGACGCAGCAGATATCGACAGCATTTTGAAAATCATGTTTTTCCTCCAATCACTCTCATCGAAACGGGAGAGATATTTTTATCTGAACTTGAGCACTTGGGAGTGGAATAAAAACCGAATTTTTCGGAGATTCGTTTTTTCTCACTTTCCTTTCCCCTGCGTCGTGCGAAATGTGCTCGAGCTCGTTTAACAAGTTCCGGTGCAATTCCGCGGCGGTTTTCCCTCGTTTGAGCAGCTGTTTCATGCTGTAATTAAAAATTATTGTCCTCCCCCCCAAGTGTATTTGATCAGAAGACGTAATTTCATAACGGAAATGTTTGTTGAACGAATGTTGACACGTGAAATCGACGTTATAAACTGTCAGCATCGAGCGCAGGTCGTGAATAAAACTCACGCACAGTTCTCAAAGACACAGTGACACAGCAAAAATTTCGGCTGAATGAAAAAGATAAAAAAACGAGGATTACGAAAAACGGAATAATTAAACGGTTCGAGAATCTGCAAAGAGACCGTTGAAAGTTGAACGAAATGTCATTTCTGCCTCCTCACAACTTCGTCTCGGTGCATTCGATCGAATGATTTTCCCATTTGTCAAAGAGTCGATTTGGGACCAGGCTCATTTCCTGCAAGCTAAAATAAAAAAAAATCCCGCCCAAAAAATGTGCAGTTTTGGATGAAATAAAATATTTTAATGATTTTCCAAACTTGAGATTCTCCGAAACTCGGAACGATTGGAAAAAAATGGATTTTCCAAGAACGATTTTAACGCCGAATCGAAAGATCCGTCAAGATATTAATTTTCGGGACAGCGTTTACCCATGCAGCGTTTATTTGCAGGAAACGCGGATTCTCGGTGATTGGTGCTGTGCCGAGCGCGCGCGTTATACCGTTGTATATCACAGCACATACGACACACCGGCTCGGCGGTCTAGCACCGGCGTTCGCAACAGTCGTGCGCGGCCCGTCGAGCCGCAAGCATCTGTTTTTTTTTCAACTCGCGTTATGACGGTGTGTATACATCGATACGTTTATATACACGAGCATAGAGCTCTACGAACACACACTTTTCAGTATACATAGCAAAACACTAGCGAGAGAGGGGGCGGGGTGGATGAAAACCCGCCAAAATCACTTGACCAGGCGTTCCGAAACCTGCTCTTGACCAATCCGTGCGCCCGTGAGTGTGTTTACGCGTGTTACAAATAAACGTACTTCATATTTTCACTGTTTTAACAAAGAAACATCGACATTCCGGAGTTTCAAACTGCGCTATTGAGTGTTATAAATAATATTTATTAAATAAAATTGACAAATGGAAGAAGAAATAAAAAAGAGATGAACGAATATTAACGAGAAACGCATTCTAAATAAGATGAGATGAAAACAACGAGCGTTGAGAATAGTTGACAGATTGGAGAAAGGCTCATATTATTTGAGCTCCGACACGGAAAATATCACATATTTCGACGAAGAATGTACGGCACTGCCATGGACTCCTGGATCTATGACGTGGTAGGTGCAGTAAAAGTGATCATTAAAAAATCAATTTTCCCCACGATCACGGGCTCGCTTCGGTGTCCCCCGCTTTTTATTTCAACTCTCGAATGCCCGCAGGGCATTCAGACGGGGATTATGCGTCCCACTTCGATCAGCTGACGGTGGTTTTTTTTATTTATTTTTCTTTATATTAGTGTCTCGAAAAATTTTGTCTGTACTTTTTGGGAGTTACGGACACCGTTCGTTGGACGTTGTCAAAATTCGTTGTGAACTCGCTCGGGTTATCGCAACTCATTCTGTCGTGTGCTCGGCTATCGACTACTTCACACTGTCGCGCGTTGCTGATTTCACTCAGAACTGCCGCGCGCGATTTTTCGCACAAAGTTCGTCCATGTCTTTGCTTTAGGTTAAGTCGGATTTTTTTTTAAAATGTGACAGTTGAAGGACACTCGGTAACAAGCACATTTGTTGCAAGAAAAAATCCACATTTCGAAATGAATTAGTATTGAATATTAGATCGTTTAGAAAACGGCTTCCGACGTCCCCCTAATTCCATAGCTGCCATAATTATCTTTAAATTATTCATTGATCGAAGTTTTTAGATGAGAGAAAAATCTTGAGTCTTTTTCACTGTCCTGAGCTCGAGCGAGTTTTTTCTTGTTTTTTTGTCAACTTCGTCCTCGCCACTCATATTTTCAAGTTTTTATTTCAAATGTGTCATTTCGAAGTCAAAAGTAGTCTAGAAAACAATTTTTCTGGATCTTTTGTCCCTCGAATGGAATTTTTGCACTGGTGTGATTGTTCGTGATATCTCCTGGATGCGTCTTTCCGCTCTCCCAACTCGCAGCTTCATGCAATGTAATCGCGTGTCTGATGTAACTTCGCGCATATATTCACTGGTACTTTTATGTAATCGGTAGAGTTTCGATCGTTCGACATAAATAGCACCATTTTGTATGTTGGAATCGTTACTTTGTACATCTTTTAGTGAGAGAACGCTGTAAAAATCGAAGGTCATTATTTTCGATATGTCACTGTGGATTGAAACTTTGTCCTTGGAGCAATATGATTTTGACAACTTTGGATCGCTCGTTATTCGCAAACTCGATTGTCTTCATAGATCGTCTTTCAAATTTTAGAGTTTGAATTTTCTGACATCACAAACCGCGCACGAAATGTCGATAAAATTTTTTACCAACTGTTTTCACTCGCACACTTTTTATTACGCTCCCTCTCTCTCTCTCTCGGTTTTCGATTCTATTTATTCTCTTTGTTTGGATGTTGCGAGTGGCGAGGTAGAAGCCAGCGAAGTTTGGTAGTAATCGGTTCACGTGCCCGAACGCTGGGCTGCGACGAGAACAACAGCAGCGACCCCTGCTGGCTATTTGAATTGGGGTTAACGCATAAACACATCAGCACGAAAAAACAATTCGGTCTTTCGACTCCCTTTTTTTTATTTTATTATCGCGGAGCAGATTATCACAAAATCATCGAGCACAGAGTCATTGCTCAATTCGCAATTCTCGAATACTGGTGAGCAGCGTTGTAATTTTTTTTTTTTTTAATTTTATCGGTATGAAAATTCGGCCGTGGCTGGACTCGAATCTTTCGTAAACTAATGGAAACATCGGCAAAGTGTAAATAATTAAAATTGCCATTTTTTCGAAAAACGTGTAGAAATTTTACTTTTGCATCAGCTGCAAAATATGCGTACTAATGACATTCCCGCGAGAAAGGTTTGAATTCCTGCATTCAACATTGTTCTTTGTTTAACAAAAAAGAATTTCATTAATTTTTTTTTATTTATTTTTACTTTTTTGTAAAATTTGATGGTTTTATTTACGAAAAGAAAATGATGGTATTTGAAATATTGTTTGTTATGTTGAAATTATGGTAAATTTTTTACAAAATTGTGGTTCGCAGTGACGAATGGCGAATTTTTCGAGACAAAAATCACGTTGCCTAAGTGACGGATTCGGTGATAAAAATTTGGAATATTAACGGGATCCGATTGGCTGTGAGGCGAATGTAATTGAAGACGAATAAAAGAGAAAACTGCATCGAGGCGAAGCGTCGTGTCAAAGCAGTGAGAAGGAATCGTGAATTGGTTTAAAACCCCTCGAGAAATAGGCTCGTCTTGCTGCGCGCTCATAGGACACGAGTTGGCGAGAATGAAAAGAAAAAATACTGTTTTGACGATTGCACGATGAGCTCATTCGTAATAAAAGCGAAGAGCGCGCCAAGGGGCATGTACCCAGCCGTTTGCGTTTCTCTCCGTTTTTTTTACTTTTTTCCTGCGATCTCAGTCGTTCGCGTTAGTCACAATAGTGTTCTCTCGCTCACCTTCTGCATTTTTGTTATCGCAGAAACACTCGTGCGCGACTCCGTGCGCTATTCCTTCGCTTAGGCAGGAAAATACGTGCCGACAGAGTAAGCGGCTCTTGTTTTATGACCGACGTGTGACAACACCGACCAAGTTACGACCCGCATCGCTGAATGCGCTCGATATTTTTACGTTTGACTAATGAAACCGTTGAAAAAATCTTGGAAGTTGAGTTTTTTTGGGAAACTTGCGAAATGCCACTTCGGAGACTTGGAACGCAAAGAAATACACCGAAATTTCGTTGCATTTCGAATCTTCTTCAAGAGCTCAGAGATTTTTCCTAGTCTCGGAACTCTCGTTATTCGAAAACAACGAATTTCATTCTCGCACGTCGACTTCGCCGTCTCCGTAAGTTAGTCGAAGTTTTACTGGTTCTTTGTTCTTTGAATTCGAGATTGAGGCAATTTGCTGAGAACCCAAATTTTTATTACGAATTATCCTTTGTTCACAAATTAAGGGAATCATCATTTTTAAACGGTGTCATACATTTGTGAAATGGGGGACCGAAGAACAGATCTGATCGATTCCTCACTCGAACGTGCTCTAAGAGAAAAATATTTTTTGTGACCAATAATTTTTCATTCGGCTCCGACCAAACCACGCTAAATTGAGGTTTTAGAGAGACTCTTCGTGATACCCTCGCTGTAAACAGTACTCGGAAGACACAGGGACAAAGATTTTTCGGTATATTCGCACTGGCGACTTTTGTTTCGAAGTTTACAAACACTCGATTCGAATTGTTGTCCACCGTCGGTGCTCTTCGGAGAAATCGAGTCTCTAGTGGTTCCCAGTATCCTCGCTGACCTTGACAGCCGTTCACGTATTTTGGTCGTTACGAACGGGTTCGAAAATGCAACATTTTTCTTTGTTTGAAGGAGTTTTTGTTGGCAGACTCTTTCGAAAGTCTTCGAGCGCGTTTCGTATTTTTTCGAAAATTTGTTTGTGCCCATTAGGTTCTCGCTCTCCGTTCGGTCATAATGTTAGAACCGCTAATTTTCAATCATTCGAAGTTTCCAAGTCGAAAATGTCTAAAGTGAGTTGTTCCGTTCGAATAAAACCATAAAAATTTGGCCGGAAACTGAAAACTTGGACAGCGAGCGTCAAAAGTCACCAGGTTTTCGAAAATATTTTTCCCCAACGTTACAGTCCTTCCGAAATAATGGGCATAGACGTTGGCTCTTTTCCAAAAAATCTCCTGTCAAACAACGATCATGTTTTAACAATGTTGCTCTCCCACCGGATTAAAGTGGTTTTCACATGTTTTGTGTCAAACGATGACACATTTGGGATTTGTACCACGGTCATAAATCATGCAGCATTTTGCTCTAACGATTAGTTACTTTTTTCAAAGTGGATCTCTTTCGTTCAGGTGCGAGAAAAAAGAGGCTCGAAAAAATGTCGCAATTCTCGTCGTTGTTCTCTTCAATCGTTCGAAATTAGCTTTCGAAGCTTTGTTTTCAAATACCATTCGAGTTGATATTCAATGAATAACAATTGGCAGTGAATAAGAATTTCGTGAGTGCGATTCAAACTGAATCTGTTTTTCTTCGATTTCGTTTCACTTGAAATTGAAAAAACCATCACAATTTTCGTACAGAAAATGGCCATTGGGAAAGTCGGTGGCACAAAATGAGTTTTTTTCTTCGACTTTTTGCGACTGGCATAGAGAGAACGTAGTCGCCGTTCCCAGGGCGACGAGACGCAGATCGGGAAAGCGAGTCCCCCCGAATTGTTTTACTTCGTTAACCGGCGAAAGTTGGACGAATATCAATTCCAGAAAACTTTTTCAAACACCGCGACATATTTGTTCCCAAGATTTTCGATTTCGAGGTCGACGATGCTTGATAAAAATTCCGACAAATCGGACAATTCGATCTCGAGTGGATGGTAACTCGAGAATCGAAGAACAGATGTAGTCGCTGGCGGGGGGAGCCCGGGGATCGGGCGGCGTCGCGGTGGAGGATTACGCGTTGTGGTTTTCCTTACATTGTCGCGTTGGTGGGGCAGCGCGTGGCGTCGCGCGCGCGCGCCTACGAACACACGGACAAGTAAACACACACGCCGCGCTGGATTCGATGGGGGTGACGTCGGAGGGGCGCGCGGGCCGAGTCAAGTTTAAGGCCACGAGACGTCGGTGACGTCACTGGCTCGCTCGGTACACGGCTAACTTCTGCTCGTTGGCCCTAACCTTGGACAATATGTTGCCACCGGATAAATCCTTGAACGTTTTATACAAAAGACCATTTTCACGCAGCCAAATATTTCCAAGTTTGTGTCTTAGCTGGGCACTCGAGTGACAACTGAGTTTTTCAAAATTTCGGAGAAAACTCATTGAACGACGACACCGAAATTTAGTCGCCCCGTTTCGGTAAACGGTAATTGAACTCTGAACCCGGTTCATCGTTCATCTCATGAGACACCCCGATGACGACAACTCTTACATCGGACGGGAGCCAAAAAACATGAAGTTTCGGCACAAACGTCAAATCGATCCACTGCGAACCTTTTTTTCTCATTTTCGTACTAAAACCGGTACAACCAAATTATTTACGAAAAAACACACGAACTTGGCTCCAAGGCTTTCGAAACCGCTGATTTCATCCTCGAGATCATCGGTCGAGATTATTTTTCGCGCTTCGCGTCGATTTTCATCCGAATTTATCCGTGTGTCGCCTTCATTCGAAATCTTAATACTTATTGAGCTCACTCTGAGCGCTAAGACTGCAAAAACTCGGGATTTTCGAACGCATCGAATCGGTCGATCTGTTTGTGCTACATGCGATTCATGATATTTAAGGAGGGTGGATCACGAAATCAAAATAATCAGAATTTGATCAAATTTCGTGATAATCATCAAGTATACAAATATAATTTTTTTCAATTTTTTGCTTTCTCATAGAGGAAGCTATGTGATGATGAAATTTTTTTTCTTTCCAATTTTCAATGTCAATGTGCTCAAAATGTCCCAAAACATCGAAAAATCATATCTAGGAAAAATGTCCGTATGTGTGTGTGTGTGTGTCATGGCACTGCAAAATTAAAACGCTTATAACTCGGAAATGGTTTGAGATGCACGGCTACCGTATTGCACAGATGTTAATCTATACAAGCTCTCCATTCTCTGATAATTTTGTCAGGATTTGTAAAAAATTACGAATCCTACGACGTTTTGAAATTTTTATAAAAAGGGTGTCGACGCTCTAACTTTCGAAAATTTTAAGATTTATTAATAATTTTTTTTATATAAATAGACTATCATAATAGGAAGGTTGGTATTGAATTTGGAGAATATCGGTTGAGCGGTTTAAATTTTATGGTTTTTTGAATTTTACGAAAATATGAGTTTCTCAAAAAATCGTCCAACCGCTTCAATTTTTGGAAATTTTGTAAGATATCGTGTATAAGTCTGTACTTCCTCTATACTTTCCAGCAAAGTTGTCGGAATTATTTAATTTCAATGTGTTATGGCCGAGCCATTTATTTATAAATTATTTTTTAGATAGTTTAAATTATAAGTGTATTTTATGACTAAATCGTATATATTTCCGAAACCTTCAGTACGAATCGCTTCCTCTTGTGAAACCGAATTCTTTCTAGTATACGAAATTAACCTCTTTTAGTCAATTGCGAAACTCATTTCACGGAATCTACAAATTTCAAGTTCCCTAACCTTTAAGCAACGTAAACGAAATGCGCAATTCATTGCGAGAATCCGGAAAGACACCCGCTCACTTAGACCTACTTTTATATTTTTGCATACGCAATTGCTCAACAATTTAAATTCTTACTCTGCAATTTCCTAATATCGGAAGCATCGATAGAGAATCGGCAACCAAAATTAATTAGTCTTTCGCTAATCTTCGGTCTAAGCGGAGCTCCTCAGGTATCTCTACCTTGAGTCCGAGTCTTGTTCCAGGTTCTTGCAAGATAGTTAATAGTTACGCGTCTTCGAATCTTCGCGATCAAGCATCACTGCCCGAGGGTTAGTGAGGCACTGAGGTGCAGCGTTTCTTTACTTCTTGAAGGCAAATAAGAACTCATTAATCGATCATTTATATATCCAAACTTTCAAAGTACTAATAGTAAAATTCCAGCAATATAATTTCAATATCTATCATATACTCAAATTTATCGATTGTACTACGCGATTTGTGTACGTGAGTGTGCCGACTACACTGTCTTCGAGGAGACCCGCAACGCCCTGCGTCAGCACGTCTCAGATTACGCGTAGAACATCGACCCGTAAGTCCAATCTGTATCACCTTTTATTTCACATAATTCTTATGATTGTAAACAAGAGGAAGTTGACTGCGATCTTATTCGTCTGTAATCTAAATCCCCAATTCGGATTCTTCAATAAACAAGCTAACGTGTTACTTTTACTTTCTGTTTGTGTCTTGACCTATATCAATCTCCCTAAAATTCCATATTGAATATTAGCAACCGTCATAGGTGCGCCTAGTGCTTTAATAGCTATTCCGAACATCTACTCTTTTATTTTTCTCCCTTTTTCTCTATTATTTATTTGTTTATCTGAGAGATTAGTAACTATAATATTCGTTATTTCCCTCTCAGCCCTCTCGTTTTCACGTTTGGGCATAACAAATGTAAATAGAAAAACGATGAAAATTGAAAGTTGCAAACTGTTTTTTCTGACGGTTCGTCATTCAGTTTTTTTTATGGATTTAAACAGAGACGATAAATTAAAGTTCGTAAAAGAAGGTAGAGAAAATACATTATTTCCTTGTGTACAAAAAAAATGCTGCAAATTAAAATTTGCAAATTGCTTCCTCAAGATGGTCAAGATGCACGATGCTCAAAGCTTCCTCTGTGAGGAAGCCAAAATGAGAAATATAGCACCTCATAGAGTAAGCTTTGAGCATCGTGCATCTCGACCATCTTGAGGAAGCAATTTGCAAATTTTAATTTGCAGCATTTTTTTACCACGTGGTTATCGAATAATTGAGCGTTAAATCGAAGTTCTTATGCACAAGATGCATAACTGCATATATGTAAACTCTATGCTTATAGACGTGAACTTTAGTGTTCAATTACTCGAGAGCTGTGTGGTAGAAAAATCTAAAAAAATGTACATTGTCTTATACATTTTTGAAGAAAACATTTACCAAATTTTATGAAATCTTAGAATTTTGAAATTCTTAATACTTTTAACATGGTTTAGCATGGCAACATCGTATCGTCGCGATCCACCCTCCTTAAAATAACGATAAAAACTTTAAAACATAACGCCATTGGTACTTGCGTAGAAAGGAACAGCGCGAGGATTGCGACATTCGTGAAACGTGATATCGAATAAATAAAATGGTGTAACGAATCGAATTGAATTGAAAAAAAAAGGAGAAAAATATTAATTAAGATTGTAAGAGCGTAAGGCAAGGTTGTCGCGTCGGCACATTTTTCGGCTGATAATTTGTTGAATTTCTTATTCATGACAGCAGCAAAAACGGTGGGCTTAATCGTCGAAAACGTTGTGGACCATTTCCATCGATTCACTTCAACGAGGTCGCGGTTCGTACGAGGCAAAATGATATTTTTCATGAAATTGGTTGCTCCGAGCGAATCTCCAATTTCGTATTTAATATCACAAAAGTTACGAAATATTCTCCCCCGCCGCCCGGATTCATGTCTCACTGACGAACCGAGAAGTATAATTGCGTACCTGCACAGCGACGATTTTATATAGCAACGACAGGAAAACGCTCCATCGACCATTTCCGCGCGTCCTTTTACGCAATCCACATTATTAGTACACGCTCCATTCGCTTTTCACACATTCGTACAGAAATGCAACGTTTGTTTTTTGTGCTCGTGCAAATGCTAATGATCATTTTTTCTTCTGGGCTCCGGATGATTGAAAATGAGTTTTGCGGGGTGCTCGGAACAGGAAAAAAATGCAGTTAAAACGGCTCGCGAACATGTTGAGCCTCCGAGCGATTCGGACGGCCGTTGTAACGAACGAGAAAACTCGACGTCCAAAACTTTAGCGAACTTTGAGCAAAAGCACTTTTCGGCCGGGCCTTCGAATTCTCCGAGTTTATCATCCAGACGGCGTCTCTTTTCGCACACGCGCATTCCCCGGCTCAATGTGCTGGATCTTCTCAGTTTTTTCTCAACCCTCTCAACATTTTGTATGATAAATTTCAGATTTTTTTATTACTCTCGAAAGTGGCCTGTCGATCGTCGCGATATCGAGAGGAAAAAGGCATAAAAGTGTGATTACTCGTTTCATAGATAACGATCGGTTTTTACGAGTATCTTTTCCTACGATAAGCAATTACGTGTTGGCAGATTTCTTATTAAGGGGTCTACCCTAATTAGAATTTTCAAAAAATCCTTTTTTTATTGCATTTTTCGAAAGTATCCATATTTAAGGAGTTTCGGTACAGGCGATACAATGTTGCCATGCTAAACCATGCTAAAAACATAAAAAATTTCAAAAAGTTTAGAATTTTATAAAATTTGGTGAACATATTCTTTAGTGCCAAATTTGACAATACAAATTTTTTAAGATTTTTCTTCTACACAGTTATCGAGTAATTGATCACTAAAGTTTAAGTGTATAAGCATAGCGTTTCCATATATATAGGTATACATTCCGGGCATAAGAAATCTGCTTTAATGCGTAATTACTCGATAACTAAATAGAAGAAAATTTTGAAAAAATTTGTGTTTTCGCACTTGATGTTGAAGAACATTATCACCAAATTTGATCAATTTCTTAATATTTTGACTTCTGTACTGAAACTCCTTAAAAGTATCATACGAAAATTTTATAAATATATGAGCAGTCCAAGGGCACTTTTGAGCGACGTTCACTCGGCTGTCTGAGCGCGCTAATACCCACCGCCCAGTGAAACGCGTTTTTCTCAAAATTACGTTTTTCGACGGCTCGATGATCAAATCTCCGAAACTATTCGACCGATCCTTACCAAAATTTCACCACGTGTTCTTTATGGCTATAGCTGTAGCGCATATCATACGAATTTTGAAATTTTGAACGGGACTATTTTCTTTTTTGCAAAAAACGATGTAAAAACGTGCTTTTTCGTAGTTTTTGGATAAATGGCCGCCATTTTGTCATTTTTGAAAAAAATCGTATAGCGAGCGCTACAGCCATTTACCTATTGAATCTAGAACCAATTTTTTTCTGATCATCCATTCCATAGATTTTATCAACAGGGCACACTCATGTTTTTTTGGATCTGTCTTCTCCCCCAGTTTTCTGTACGAAAACTGAGTAAAATAAAAATGAAAATAACATTTCTTGCGTACTTTAAGAGTGTATTTTTAGGCCTAACATTTTTTATATCCAAATTTATAATTTACACCGGTCAAAAATATTAGTGAAAATAGTTTTTTTTGCACGTCTAATCAGGGTCGACTCCTTAAAATCGATTAATCCCAATTTGATGTAATAAGCGCAGGCTTTTCGACGTGTATAACACCGAAAAACAGCGTCCGATAATCTAGTCCGATCCAGACTCGGATAAGCGAATTGTTTTCTTCCATTTAATCGGACACGAAAAATCAATGAAAATCGACAATTAATCTCTAGAAATGGTGCTTCTGAATGCTTCAAATTATTCAGGAAATATGTAAGCGTTGCATGAATGTAAATTTGAATATCGCGCATCCCAGTTTCGAGTCTCGAAGTTTTTTTCGCCTTCTCGAATCTCCGTTTCCTTCACATTTTTCGTCTGTTTCGCTGTCGAGACAAACGTTCGGTGGGAATCCGAGACGCCTCAGAAAACCATGCTGCAGGAATAGAACGCGATCGCGTTTAAATTTTCAGACTCAGGCTTCATTTCTATTTATGTAATTAGAGGAACGTTTAATTACCTCGAGTGCAATCGTGCTTACGCCTCGACGAACAGTCGAGTGAGAACATTTCGGAGCTCATTGAAAAACGCTCGTCTCGAATCGTCTTATAATAAAATGGAAAATTTTCTCAAAAAACTTTTCATTTTAAGGTCTTCGTATTTCGAAGCTATCCTCGAGTTTCAACGTTCAACACGAAACGATTGAATAAAAAAATTTCAAAATTTATCGCAGCCTCAAAAAATGCCACCATCCCGAAGCCCCGAAGTTTTCGTTTTCGTCACGAAGCTCCATTTCTGTACGGAGCATTCCAGAAATTAGTCACGTACAAATTTTTGTGAGAATTAATATTTTCGGATTTGTACACAACGATTGGCGAAGATTGTAAGTTTTAGTTTTGATCGGCAAAGTCACGAGTCGCTTTTCATGACGCCGGAGTCTGCAACGTTAGAGTCCACCGCAGTAATGTAAAAAAAACTCTCGAATAATTCCAGTAAATCTGAAATTTTCTTCCCTGCCGAATTTGCAATTCGTTGGACTCCAACGTTGCGAACTTCAGCGTCGTTGCTTTTCTTTTTTGTTGTTTCGATCAATTACGTGCAATACAATTATTGGTACGGCTGAAAATGGAGGAAAAGAAGGACGATTTAAAACGATTTCGTAAATGCACACGTGCAGTGAAACGATGTCGCAATAGGACGGGGGGAGGGCGACGAATCGATTGAATGTTGATCGATTCCGATGTAATCTTTGTGAGCAAAGATGGAAACTCTGTTTTCGTGCAAACTCAAATAATCGAAAGATATTTACAAAATTCTCGTTGACTCGCGCTTTCCGGCGCAATTCGTGCGTACATGCAAACGTACGAGGGGCGTCTTTATCATCGAAAAGATAAAAGAAGCCAGCCCCGGTGCGTGCATATTTATAGCGTGTGCAGTAGCGAAGCATGTTTCTCATCGGGTCATAAATATCCGAAAATGCGAGTGCATTGCGAACGAAAATGAAATGCCATCGAGCCGCCGGTTCGCCACGTAACTTCCAACTGTCTCGCAAACAGCCCGCAGAATTTCAATAATTCAAAGCAACTCGAGTCCATTTTTTTCCGCACTTTCGTAGTTTGTCAATCGCTCCTAATTCTTGGTAAATTTTTCATTCAATAACTGAGATCCACGAGGAGTACCCGAGGCACGCTCTTCCCCACGAAATAGACGGAAATTTCGAGAAAATATAGAACAAGTAAGCGCTCAATTATCCCCCGAGAAGTTTGGACATGGTCGCTCACTCGTGTTGAGATAACCATCGACGAGAGCTTCCAGGATTCGATGAGATTAGCCGCGGGAAAATATTCAGTCTGACTCCCTCAAAACAGCGTAAAAAGCTCCTGCGTGAACACCGCACAACTCCCGGGCCGGTGAGCGAGGTGAGTTCTTCTTCACGACGGTCAAGGTCTCCCCGGACTCGTAGAAATTGGGTCGAGGCTCTCTCTCTTCCTCCCTCCTTCCCTCTTCTTTCTCTCTCTTCCTCGCTCTCGTACAGCCGTTAACACAACACTCGAGCGGAGGCCTTCGTCGCGAGTCCAGGCTCTTCATCCTCCTGATATCGATTCGGCCCCCTGCGAACTCTTTACCTCCTATTATCTATAGAAGCGTCTATACTTTTACAGCCCCGCATCCATTCGATCTCATCCTCTCAGCCTCCAGCGCGAGCCGTCTCTCTCCTGCTACGAGGCTGAAGTTTGCAGCGTTGTAGTCCAACGGAATGACCTCAAAAAACTCTCCAACAATTCCAGTAATTCTCCAATTTTCTTTTCTCCCGAATTCGCAATTCGGTAGTTTGTCAAATACAAATGTTTTTTTCGTTCATTGAGTTCCGACTCCGACGTTGCAAACTCGAGCCTCGTTCTCCCGGTCTGTACTCGTCTTGCTCAAATTCCCGCCGCACTCGGGCCAATGTCACGCCAACAAGGAGGTACGCGCTGGCCAGGCGGTTCTTCCGTTCGGTTGAAACGTCACGATTTCCTCGACATTATTCGTTACTTAATTCAGGCGAATTCTACCTTTTATCGGGCGCGTGTTTTTCATTTCTTTTGGAATTTCAATCTTGTTGATTCGAGAAAAAGTCGAGGCGTTGACCACCTTGGAGGACGACTGTGTGCGGGATGATACCGAAGAAATCATGACGCTGAACTTTGCAACGTTCGAGTCCAACGAAATGATGTGTAAAAGAACTCACGAATAATTTCAGTAAATCTCCAATTTTGTTCCCTGCCGAATTTGCAATTCGTAGTTTTTCAAGCTGCGCCAGTGATACGTGAAGTAAGTAAATTGGTGAATTACAAATATTTTTTTCTTCGCTCATGTCGTTCGACTCCAACGTTGGAAACTTCAGCGTCGTAAGAAATCGTGAAATCGCTGGAGTTTCTTCGTTTTATTGACTCAATCGAGTCGAGTCGAAACTACGATTCAAATCTCTCGTTTCTTCCGACTGGGGGACACGGAAATATTGATCGAGAGCAAAAAATGTTATTTTCGTGTTTTTTATTTTCGGGAATCCAACACTTGGTCGTTGCATTTCGTAATAGACGCTCGATTGCTGAGAATTTCAAAAATAAACTCGATGCGTCGCGTCGACTCGAGATTCTTTCGGTTTTTCGACGCCGGTACGCGTCTCCACTTTTCTTTTACTCGCGCTCCTGACACCTCGATTTTCGAGATAAATGTCCGGGAAACTTTGAACGTGGAGAAACGTTTGGCTCTCGGGGTTTTCAGAAGAAAAAATGACGCGGAGCAAACCTGACGTTGATCGTTTCCAAAGAATTACGTGCGACGCTGGGTTTAGAAATCCAATTAGCGAATCGGATAGAACATTTTTTTAATGATTTATTTTCAGTACTTTGATCCTTCAAATCGTGGATACCAAAATTCCTCGTGGCTCGTGGTCGAAGTTCAAATTCATTTTTTCTACACTTCGAATGACTTTTTTTTTCGTAATCTCGTGAAAATTGGCAAACTATTGATTCAAACTATTCCGGAATCGGTAAATAGTTTTATAAATGTTGCCTCAAGAATTTGATCGCGCTCGGGACCTGACGAAGACAGCGCGCACTCCAGCTTCATCTTCATTTCTGCTGCATCGAGGAATTCGTCCTTTACAAAGCGTCTAATCGAGATGAATCCTTCGTACTGCACGCGAGGCTGGACGAGAGATCGGGGCCGTTTGGTTTTTTCACAAAAGAGATTGAACCGATAAGGTGAATCAGTGACTACACGGAGGGAATTGAACAGTAAAAATCATGACGCTGAAGTTTCTAACGTTGGAGTCCAACGAAATGATCGAAAAAAACTCTCCGATAATTCCAGTAATTCTCCTATTTTGTTCCCTGCCAAATTTGCGATTCGTAGTTTTTCAAGCTGCACCAACGATTCGTGAAATAAATAATTGGTGAATTAAAAACGTTTTTTTCGTTCATTTCGTTGGACTCCAACGTTGGAAACTTCAGCGTCGTTAAAAATCGCCGTTATGCAGCAACGACGAGTGGGCGTTGGGACGTTGGGAAATTCGAATAGTTAAAAAAGGAGTTTTTTTTTTAACGAAGGAGAGAATTTTTAGCGCACAATGTAAGAAAATGGATTGGATTTTCATGGAAATTTTGAGTTGGCGGTGTGAAAATATCCAAACATTCAAGGTTGTGGCGGTTCTTTACTGGCGCAACGGTAATTTCGCTTTTTAATTTAGTGTCCCGTGTACAGAATAATTATTAAAGTGCGCGGAAAGTGGTGAGCGTTTGTGCCTAGAGCGGTAGGAAATCGACATGGAAAGCATCGCGGCGTCGAAAGGGAGCGGTGTGTGGTCGGAGCGTTGTGCGTCGAGCCGGCGTCACACAGCGTGTATTTCAAGGTTAACACTGTGGCGTGGCCCCACTCGTAGTCGGCGATTTCCGCCGAGACTCGGCGTCTAAAATTGCGATGGCGCGTCGTTGTCATCGTCGTTCCCGTCGGCCTCGTTGCTCCTCTTTTGCTCGTGTCGACGCTCGAGTGATCGCCGCCTTCTCGGCTCTTAGGAAAGACAAGTTCAAGTCCAACGAAAACGAAGGAACGAAGCTGCTCCTCCCTCCGCCGTTTTTCCAATCTTTTACCCGTTCTGAGAGATCGTTCGATGAAGACGCTGATTTTTCATGACTTTTTTTTGCAGATCCCCGGATAGACGAAAAGAAACGTTGATTTTCGTTGTAAATACGAAATTTAGTTGAAAAGTGTGAAAAAGTTGTTGACAAATGGTCCATCGATCGGTCACACAAAGTCTCCTGTAAATTCGCTGGCTTTCGAGCTCCCTGACGGAGCAGTGAAAGCAAAAAAGCAAAGTGTTTATGCTCCGCGCGTCGAAATAATGAAGCAATGTTTATTCACGCATTGCGGAAATAGAAAAAGGGAAAGGCGACCAGGTCCGAACGCGCTGCATATCGTCGAGCGCAAATCGTTCGGGCACGTCCAGATAAAAAGTGTTCCGTATGCAGAACGGAGCTATTTTCAATGGGTGATCTTACAGCGCGACTAAATATGCACAACTGCATGAGTGATTTCGCCCCAGGGGTCCTCCTGCGAGAGCGACAGAGCAAATTTAGCCTCGGCTCAGGCTCGCGCGGTGCGCGACTCAGGATGTCAGAATCTGCTTTATTAGGTGGCCGGTACATTTGCAAACAACGGACCCCCAGCGAAGCCTCCGTTTTGCCGTTTCAGCGTTTCCCGTTTCGACTCAAAATCGGCCTCAACGATGCTGCGGAGATCGCAGAAAGCGAGTTTTTTCAGGATCGCAATTTTCGTACGGTTCCAACAGCGAAGACTCGAGCCGATAATCGTACTTGAGTGTGGGCACTAAAAAATCGGGGGACTGATAAATGAATAAACTTGTTGCAATCGACATCGAGGCGCGTTCGTTAAACGAGAGTTTTTCGTGCCTTCCGTATGTGAGAAGTAACGAGAATTTTTCATACCGAATGATAGCGCGGGGAATTCGAGTAATAAACTCGGTTTATTATTAAACGAGTTGCGAGCATTCTTTCCCTGCTGGCTCGAGGCGTACGGGAAGCAAAAAGAGAGAAGCGCGCACCTTGCGGCCGTACAATTCAATCCTTCCCGCATGAAGCCGCTTCTGCAAACAAGAGCGTCTTTCATTGTTGGCTTCCGTGGGGGGAAGAAGCTCCGCGAAGGAGATAATTCAACGAGGAAGCGATGCGGAGTGCGTTCTCTCGTGTGGGAAGTAATATTTTTCAAAAAATGAGGCTCCCTCGACTGGCTCGCGCGCGCCGCATAATGGGTTCAAGTTACGAACGGCGCGTTGGTTGGGTCGTGGAGCAATACGGCGTACGCGTGCCACCGCGAACAGTAATATTTGTGTATTTTTAATGGCCATTATTGATTAAATTCGTTAAAAAAGAGAGTGAAAGATGCGTCGCGGAAATACAAATGAGAAAGCTTATTTCCGTGTCCGGACTTTCACGATTTTGTTTTTCCCAATTTTCTTATCGCGCGTGCTCCATTCGTAGGTGATTCCGAAGAGCGATTTCCTCGAAGATAAAACTTCGTGAACGTACGTAGCCGCGGAGTTGCGACTGTTGCAACAACGCGGTAGAAAAGAGTGCGGGCGGCGAAAGGAACGAGGCAGCGACGATTTGGAGTATCGCCGACGACTTTGTCTGCTTCCCCGCTCGCTCGCGCGCGGATAAGTCAGGTTCAAGGCCAACGAGATAACTTTCCTCGTTCCTTCATTCGTTACTTGTATATGCCCGCGTGTGCTGCGCTACCGTCTGGCCAACGGTTGCGAGTCACTCTCCGCGCTAATTCCATTATAAGGCGAGAGAGACCACCGCGCGACGAGTATACGCTGTTGGAAGAAATCTGCCTATCGCGGTATGCGCAACCGCGCGAGAGAGCGGGCAAAAGTTGAAAAGTTCGGGGCCCGAGAAAAGCACAAAATATCAGAGACCCGAACGCGTCAACTGTTCCGACAGCGCGCGTAGCTTACAAATTATTTTGTAAACTTGGCTGAAAAACCAGACACCGAATTCTTTGCAGCTGGATTCTAAAAATGTTCTCTTCTGACCGCCGAACTTGAAATATATTCTTGAAATAAGGAACGAGGTGAATGAAGAAAAAATTTAAAAAATTAAAAAATTAAAAAAAAAAAACAAAGAAACAAAAATGGGAATGCAAACTGCAATCGATCGCCTGAAAGTATTCGAGTATACGGCTTTTCGGAAACCTCGAACCACGCGCATTTTTCTTTTGTACATTCTTAAAATGAATTTTTCTCAACTCCGTTTTCGGGGGTTTTTTCTGCTTTCAGGTCTGCATGATGTCCGGTAACGCCGTCGAGACCATTATAGGAAATAATAGAACTATGCCAAGTATCAAACAGGAACTCGATAATCCGACTACGCCGACGCAAAATTATCACCAAGTTTGCTCGCCCAGCACCACGATTCAGCATCAAGAGGTAATTTCTATTTGCAACTTTTGTTGAAAATATTTGTAAAATTCTCATTTGTAAATTTGTATTAAAAAATTGTGAAATGTAAAAAAAAACAACGTTCAATTTGGATTTTTTAACGTTCATTTTTTCGATACGTGATATCGAAATTTTATATCAGTCGAAGCTGCAAGATTGAAGGTCCAAGTATCGCAGTATCGTGGCTCAGAGGCGTCACGATTTGCAATGCTGATGCATCGAATTGACGAATGATCGAACACCAGTTCGATCAATTGGTTCACTGAAATTTTTCAACCAAATATATTATTATCGTGATTTATAAATAAAAGCATTGATTTGACCATTTGTTGAAGGCTATCTGTGGAAAAATGGACATGCAAGATTATGGAGGAGGCGGTGAAACGAGCCCAGGGAGCCCAGAAATGCAGCACTGCTCGTCGACGACGCAGCCCCTCGGGACTCCTGAGGTACATTTTTTTCTACCCAAGAAATTCACGTGTTCAACCGAAGATCAAAGTTTTTTTTAACACTCGGCAAAATTGATTCTTCATTTCTGTTAAAGACGTCAATATTTTTGTGTACAAAAAAAAACATCTCACGCTCTGGATGATCAATCAAATTGTACCTACTTTCGAACATCGAGTTACGTATCCCCCATTCAATATCGACAAGCCAGTCGTTCGCAGAGCCCGATCGACGCACTGAAATATTTAGCTCCCACTAACTCGTGTTAACAGCCAACTGTTGGCCAGTGGACTTGGCCACGAGGTCGCAAAACTTTGAGCTTCTATATACACGTTTAATTATCCTACGGTTTATTTATAACCCTCTTTTGTATCACACGTGAATACGATTCCCACTCACACGTTATACCACCCCGAAATAACAACTCGTTTTTCTCCTATAAAGAAAATCATGTCATTTTTTATTTTTTTTTTCCTCAAATTCAGGGTGGCTTGAAGGAAGAAGACATGATGCCGAGACGACTTTGCCTCGTTTGCGGTGACGTAGCCAGTGGATTCCATTACGGTGTCGCGTCGTGCGAGGCCTGCAAAGCATTTTTCAAAAGAACGATACAAGGTTCGTTGTTATTTTTGAGCTCGGAATTTCCATCTGCCCAAAATTTCCAACAAAAGATGCTAAAAAGATGATAGCAAAGCTCGACGAAACTTTAGACAAAAAATAAATTAAAAAAAAAAAAAAACCAATGAATTCGATAAATTAATTGAAAAACAATGTAATTGTTGGCGCGTTAATAGATCGAATATTTATAATGATTGGAAAACTCGAAGGTAATTGAATTTCTTCAGTTGTTCGTTAAAATTCCGTAATTATCGACAAGCACATTCGAAATGTATGAGTAAAATGTAACTTCGAGTCATTTACATTCCGTCGGTTGTGATATGGCATTTTGTTCGGCTCTCGGTGCTGCTTTGACGATCAGGTGACAAAGCACGAACTTAATGGTTAAATAGCAATGAATTTTTACAGGTAATATAGAGTACACGTGTCCGGCAAACGGAGAATGCGAAATCAATAAACGAAGAAGAAAAGCGTGTCAGGCATGCCGATTTCAAAAGTGCTTGAGGCAAGGAATGCTCAAGGAAGGGGTCAGGCTCGATCGAGTACGTGGTGGAAGACAAAAGTACAGAAGAGCGACTGATCCGTATCTTCCCGTAAAGACGGTCACCCTGGAAGGTAATATTTTTTGACAGACTTACTATTTGGGCTTACGGTCTGGGTAAAATACCAAAAAAAGTGAATGCTTCCATATTGGTCGACTTTATATTTGTTATTGTGATTATGAATAATAAAACGTACATTCGACGACAAGTGCCTTCTGACAAATTAGCAACACGCAAATGCATGCTCTATCCTCAAAAATAAAATCATATGTTTGACGAGAGTAAATCATTTTGTTTGTTTGTTTGGTGATTTAATGTCTTAAGCCAACGTAGGCATGCCAGGATTTGGAGAGACAACAAGTAAGTAGTTTCATATGAATTTAAGTTCAAAGTGGAGAAATTTTTTGTTTTATTTCTGTGAAAAATTTCACAATATTTAGTTTTTGCATCGTATGCATGCTTCAAAAGCAATGGAAGTTGTTTCTCTTGATAAGTTGAAATCTTTATACTCTTATAACTTTAGTCAATTCTCTGAAAATTTTGACGTTTGATTGTAGACAACAAAATGATCGAAGCGCTCATCGTATGCGAACCGGATGTACTTCAAGTATTCAATCTCTCACAGACAATGGACACAGATCAACGGGTTTTGGGCCAGCTGTCGGATCTTTACGATCGTGAACTCGTTGGCGTCATTGGTAAATCACAAATACAATTTTGAAGCTACTGAATTAATGAAAATTGAAGGATTACAAAGAAATTTTTGGGGACGATTGTAAAGTGGAATTCGATCGAAGGAAAATATAGTTCTGTATTCGTTACAAAATTTCAAAAAGCAACTGAAAAAAATCATATTCAATCATCAAGTTAACTTCAACAACAGTTTCCACGTTGCGCTTAGTCACGATTTTTTTATCATGAATTTTAACTTAAAAATCTCACCATCAATTGTGTGGTTTGTGTTGTTATACTTTTGTTCGAAGCCTAATTTCGCATTTTTTGTTTCGTTAATGACAGGATGGGCAAAGCAGATACCTGGATTCAGTAGCTTAGCACTGAACGATCAGATGCGCCTTCTGCAGAGCTCATGGGCCGAAATCCTCACCTTTAGTCTTGCTTGGAGAAGTATGCCTAACAACGGTCGTCTCAGGTTTGCCCAGGATTTATCAATCGACGAAAGACTTGCTCGTGAGTGCCACTGCTCGGAACTTTACTCCCATGTAAGTTGATTAATTATTTCTTTCGGAGTAGAAAAAATATTCCGCAATTACGATGGACTCGTGCTTGAGTCTTACCGAAATCATTCAATTAAGTGTCGCAGAGGATCAAATAATTTTAGAAATTGCCAACATTTTTTGTCTTTGCCACACAAGAAAGTTTTCTAGAATGTTACGATATTGAGAGTTAAATAAAATTAACGATGAAAAACCTTTTTGTTTTGTTTCCGAAACGCAGTGTATTCAAATAGTGGAGAGGCTTCAGCGATTGGGTTTAGCCAGAGAGGAGTACTTCATTCTAAAGGCATTGATATTGACGAACAGTGACGTAAGATTGGACGAGCCCCAAGCGCTATATCGTTTCAGAGATTCAATATTGAACTCGTTATCAGACTGCGTGGCAGCTGTGAGGCCGGGCCAGGCGCTTAAAGCGACGCAAAATATGTTCCTAGTGTTACCGAGTCTGAGGCAAGCTGATGGTATTGTGAGAAAATTTTGGTCCAGCGTTTATAGGACCGGAAAAGTGCCGATGAACAAACTTTTCGTGGAGATGCTAGAAGCAGCCTGTTATCGATGATTGAGCGGAGACGAAGGCGATTCCGAGAATATTCGATCGACATTGTGCCATGGCGACTCGGCACTGTACGATCGAATTTCATGAAATCGGCCCTGCAACCGTCTACAAATAGGCGACGGGTATCGCCGAATGAGAAGAAAAATAAAAATAACAAACAAGTTAAAATAAGAAAATCCTAATAAGTACAGACTTTGACGACATGATAGTGAGATGAGAGAGAAACGCGAGTGTTTTTTTTTTTTTTTTTTTCGAAAAGGTTGCTCCGACTTTTCTGCGTTGCGCTTATAACGACGTAATTATGCAATGCAAAACTTTTATGACGTTTTCTCGTTCCAATTATTCTCGTCCTTTCTTTATTATTTCATTTTTATTTCTCAATAAATTATCTCACAAAAACATAAAAAGCTATGTATCTTTCGGAGAATTATGAACATTGCCTACCTCTTTTACAAATATATGAATAGCCGTTCACGAACAGTGCGTAATCATGCGATGAATTGTAATACGAAAAAACGCAATGTACCTCTTAATTATTAGTGCAATTCTGTGAAACGAAGGCTTGACGCTTCGTCATTTTTATTTTTATTTTACTGCTATTGATATTTTTTTATTAGTAAGCATAAACACGATTGTCATCGTTTTTTTCTGGTCTATAACGTTCGCCAGATTTAATGAAAGAAAAGGCAAAACAGGCATGAGGCGATTTACAGCGGGTCAGAAAAGCCGGAGCGATCAAAAAAAATATTGCTAAAGTTTGTATGTCCAATAATACCGGGAAATTTAGGAAAAATGTTCACAGTGACCAGCCTAAGCTGCGCCAATTCCACCTTTATTGTTTTCTTTCTATTGATGATTTTTCTTCTCGTCTCAGCCGCTATTTCTACACTAGACGATATTGGTGAGAAGAAAAGTACGTGAGAAAGTGGGGGAGTGAGAGCGAAAAACAAAATATGAAAGAGAAGGATGAAAAGGAGTAAGATAATGTTTACGGTTGTTATATGACCGCTCAGCATCTTTCACGCGTGCCACGAGGAATGTAGCAGAGTATATTCAGGGATCTTTATTATCTAGTTGTTATTATTATTATTATTATTATTATTATTGTTATAACTGCCGTGTGCGATTAGCGAGCGTAAATGTCATGCGCTCGGATTCGTGAGCGACGAAATACAAAACGAGCGAGAAACGAAAAAAACTAAAATTTATATTGTACAAGCGTCTTTTTAAGGAGTGATAAGAAGATCGGACAGCAAAGATCGTATGGATCTGATATTCTCGAAAGAATTTTTTTGCAATAAGCACAGTAGTGTGCTCGTCAATGGAGTCGACTAGATTCTAACGCGCTTTACGTTGCCCCCCTACGATTAATTGACTGTTTCCGGTACTCATTCATTTTTATCGTTCCTCACAGTTTTTTTTCGGTTACTACACTTTTTTAATTAGGCTATCCACAAATTTTGTTACTCATTCGTTAAACTGTTTGAACACTGAAGAATTTCTCACGATATAAAAAAAAAATGAAACTAGAGAATAATTTCTAAATTCGTGACGCAGGAGCGTTTATACCGGATTCTCAATCATGTTTAATCCCCGAAATTGACCGACAGGAAAGGCTTCACGGCGAAAGATAGTATGTAGCATAATAAGAGTTTTAACAATAATGAAATAACATTGGCTGTTGAGCCACGGCGAATTTTTTTTTTGCTCCGATGTTCAATTCTCATATTTTCTTTTAAATATATTCACGTTTTAACGGAACAGCCTCTAGTTTTCAAAACGACGAAACTTCCACGCGCAAAGTTTTCGTTCCAATTGTTCGTATTATTATTCTTCTTTTTTTGCTATACGACGAGGATACCGATTTTGCCTCATTCCTTTTCTTTTCTTTAGTTCTCCGAAGCCGAGACGCTTATCTATCGAACTGTGATATTCGCTCTACGTAGTGCATAGAGCAGCTGTTACCGTCATTAAACAAGCATTATTAGTTGATTCGTTCTCGAGCTAGCTTCGGTCACATTACGAATTCAAGTTACAAATATATTTATTTACAGATTATCCAAGTTGAATGGTCATTACTGTAAGCTCAAAGTTTATATTGGACATCAAGATCCATCATCATAATCAATGAAATTTATAAATACACCTTGTTGCGATTATTGTTGAATAAATTAATGAGCAAATCGCTCAAGGTGATCCATCATTTGCAAGAGTTGTGACGACTAAAAATTGGATACACTTTTTTAAGACCAATTTCTTTAGCATTAAATTTACCACGAAAAAGTCATCGACGACGATTTTTCATGATTAGTATTTTATTCTTGAGAGCACATGGAAAACCGAGCTTAAAGAAATCGATAAGTGGGATACCTTCGAACTGTTCTCAGCATTAAAGTACTGGCTACCGAAAAACGTCTCGAAATACTATCGTTTGAGTGAAGATTCGTATAAAAAAAAAATTTTTCATTAAAAAACCGGATCGATCTTTCCTGCAGAGTGTTGTACATAATTTGAGCGAACACTATCGACCATTCAATGAAAGATTCTGTATAGACAGCAGCTGTTTTGTGGTAGCATTATCGGAACCACGGGCGATTCGGTCTCGTCGTCGATATCCGTTTTTCTGTTGATGATGCATCAAAATGAAAAGCGAGAGAAGAATGTAACTGCGTTATATATCCTCGAAATAATGTTAAAGAGCAGATTCGTCGTGGCGGTAGAATCGTAGCTCAGGGTTTCAAACAAACAAACAAACAAACGATACAAACATAGATTCTTATGGAGAAAAAAAAAGCTAAAGAGATGTTTATTATAGAATAAAAAGAAAAGAAAGGAAAACAAAAACGAAAAGAATAAAATTGTATGTTGTATAACTGATACCTCGCGTTAAGAGGGTTCTATTAATCTATGTGTTACTGAGGCATAACAGTTAAAATTATTACGTTAATGAAATACTGCGCTTCTGGCTCTGGAGTAACGTTTCCGAATAAACCCCGAACATCCAATAAAAACCACAAATTATTCGATGCCTCGATCCGGCGTCGATAGAGTTTCTAACGATCGGGAATAAGTGATTTGCTTTTATTTATCCGAAAGACTTGACGAATTAAGCACCAATTTTTATTTTTCTTTCTCGACTTCTCAACACAACAATGAACGTGTTTTATCCAGGCCAGCAAAAACAACTCCGTGTAAATAATACATATTATACGTAATTCAGGAATGAGGACGAGATAAATATATATATTTTTTCTTTCTTTCTTCCGACATACCTGCGACGTCGATATTTTTATCTCACATGTAACCGCGCGTTTACAATACCGAGTTTAAGGCAACCAACATTTCCAAGTTATCCGCCTTTCAATGTTTTTGTTTATGTCGATTTGAGACTCGAAACTTGCGAATAACAGATTGCGAACGCACTCGTCACACGTTACCTCAACTCGATCATGTGAACGGTGGTCAAATGTGTGGTTTGAAGGAAGCCATTTCCATCGTGATTATAAATATGATGACCGTAGATACATCGTAATTACATTCTAATAGAAAACCTACATATAATTTTGATATATACAGACGAACACACACCCACATACATAAATACATAATATACATGCATACGAATATATATATATGTATATATTATATTATAAAAATCTGCAGAACAAAGTGGATACTAGCCCAGTAACACGAGAAACATCACTAACAAATGTACACTACGCGACGTGTAGAACGATATTAAGAAGCTTGCACGCTCCTTCGATATTTCGTATACGGGCCTACACGTACGTGCAAAAAACGTTGCAAGGCTGCAGCAATTTAATCGAGAAAAGAAACAATAAAGGAGCGTTGTATAAACAGTTTAAGAGGACGTGTGTTGGGTCTTTTTTATTTCATAAATTATGACGTACGAAGTTCACGTTTTTGGAGTGTAGCGGCATTTCTCTTCGGCGATTTAACGTGTAACGTTGTAACACTTCCGGTAGAGGAACAATGAATGGTGGGAATTTGGGAAATGATGCATTCGGAAACGTAGAAATTGTTCGTGATGCGTTTTCGTAATACAAACTTTAAAGTTACTTCGTTTGCAAATAAAATCAGGCAATACCTGATGGAGTAAGTGTCACGTCAGAGCTGTTGTAAATATCGATAAGAATTGAATACCCTTGTGGAGGATCCAGTTTCTTGAGACTCCTCAGGGTCGCGAAAAGCTTTTACAAATATAACGAATTTTCTTTCCACCCTTCTTTTCATTCGACTCTTTCTCTATACAAAATTTTCTGTCTGCTCGAAAATCTTGAATCTCTATTTGAATGATCATCGATTAAAAAATAACAAAATAAGGTTTCCGAACATTTGGGAAAACTGATAAACCCCGATTTCGCACGAGGCCTGACATTTACTCATTCTGAACGCAATCAATAATATTGCAATCAGTCGTGAGTGCTCCTTCGTAAGTTCTGTGAATTCTTGTTTATTACCATGGCAACAACGCCCAGCAACCCTTTGTTTAAGCGCAGTCAATGTACGATTGCGCAGTAGTTCGGAGAATTGCTTGCACAAATAGATATTTTATTACACAAATAAGAGCGGAGGTTCGACACGTGGTGAATATGCCAAGAGTGGGATTTATAAAGAGAATTCTGCTAACGTTGCATCTTCATTTACCTGCTACAGAGAGATAGAATCTTTCTGAGTTCGTTGAGGAGCCATGGCACAGAGGAAACTTCTTTACATTATCTTACAAACGTTCGTTTTCCTCTGTTTCACGAACGCAGGTAAATAATTAAAAAACGATTGCGTATTTTCTTTCTCAAACATTTGATTTTCAATGCAATTTTATTGTTTTTCTTTCTTCCAGATTCCCCCGGGACCTTTGCGGGTGATTGTGTCGAGTTTCATCTGGCACGAGTCCGAGAACACGAATCGACGCCGTACACCGATGACCTTAATCGAAATTACTCGACACATTCGAGCAACGATTTTCGAAATCTCTCTCCCTTTGGAAGTTCTTCGAGCGATTGGACCAGGCTGAAATTGCTCCGTGATGCTTTACCCGAGGATTCCACTGTCAGGAAGAACTTCAATCATCTTTTGACAGTTTTGCTGCTCGCCCACGACCAGGCGACAGGGCCCAATCGCTCAATCTCCTCGCTGGAAACTGTGAAGAATTTCACGAAGGAAAAAACTGCGTCCCCTCCCAATGGAGACGAGGTAAATTTAACGCCGTTAAAAACGTCGGGCGCACCGTCGAGCCTCGATTACCATGTCGAAAATACAACCCTCCAATCGAGCTTCGACGATGGATTTCTCCCTGAAAATTCCTCGATGCCAATAACTTCTTTCACTCCGCGAACGAATGAATTTTTAAACAAGTCGCAAAGTGACGACTCGGCTATCGCAACTGCGATTTCTATATCCGTATCTTCTTCGGGGATAATTAAAAAAAAAGTCAACTCGTCGAGCGGTGAAGAAGCTCAGAAAATAGAAATTGCAGCTTCCAACTCTACTAGCCGAAGACCGTTCGTCGTGAAGAACCAACCAGAGGAATTTGAGCATTTTTTAACTTTCAAGGAACAATCGAATTCCTCGAAAACAGGAAACGGGACTTGGTGCAAAGGTCCGTCTAACGCGGAAGGTTCGGTGGACGCTTTTAGTACGTACAATCAGTCGGGATCATCTCCAATATCGAAAGAAAATATTGCACAAGTGACTCCGACGAATTCAGCAACCACTCAAAGCCATTTCGTAACAGTACCAAGCGACGAATTTCCAGTATCAAGGGAACAGGAGGATGACGGAGAGTCACAAACACAGGAAGTTGCCACGAGTTCGTGGACAGAAATTTCCATTGGAAGTGGAGAATATTCTTCAAGCGACAAGCCGAAGAGCCAATCGAGGCCAGAAATCGCATCTCTCCTGACAACATCGAAAGCTCCAATTTCAAACTCAGACAAGACTGAATTCGACAAAATTTCGAGCACTCTCAATTCGGAAGGGGAAAACAAATTTTTCACAGAACCGACGGTCGTTAACTTGCCGACCATCGACCTACCTCCGGTTACGGAGTCCAAGGAAAATCAGTTTTCAACCACAAACGATGAGGACAGACGAACTACGAATTTGTCAACGACGCTTAAACTCGATACGAACGTACCGAAAGAGACTTTTTTCGATGCAACGAGGACACACAACGCTTCGAGGGCCCGGAGTCCGAACTTGGACGATCCCAGGCCGCCGAGCCGAGGACCATCGAGTGCGTCGAGTGAAAATTCATGGATAACGAAATTTCCCAGCGAGAGAGCATCGCTTGTCATCGAAACAGGCAACAACAATGATGAAATGAAAGCACCGAATTACGGAGAGCTAATGGAAATTTTTGAAAATGAGAAATCGTTCGATAGTAAATCAGACTTTCTAATAGATGCGTCAGTTATTTCTACTACGAGTCAAAACAGATCGGACGATATTGAGTCGACAGATTATTCGGACAAAATAAAAACACCGCTGGAAGTCAAGTTTTCTACGTCAGGCATTCTAAACGAAGCTGAAACGAATAATTTAACGCTCTCGAGCGAATTTCGAGCCGTGAAAATCGATGCAGTAACGCCAAGAGCCAGCTCGAGGCCTGTGCCATCTGTGAACATGGCAGAAAGCAAAAGCATCGAGTCCGTTAACGAATTTCACTCTGCTCGAAACTCGAAAAATGTAGATTCGAAATCTCGAGAAGCTTCGACACTTTCAAAAGTAAATTTCGTTAAAAATCCTCTCCGATCACCGGGTTTGTCAAAAAACAATCAAATTCCACGTGACTACAAACACGGAATCGACGATTTCGAGGCGAACCGTAACGAATCGAGCCAAATCAACATTTACGAGTTTGGAGTGAGTGCGAAAAACCGGAGTCTTTGGAGGCAGCGAATTGACAAACAATCACTGCTCACGAGCACCGTCCGGCGGTTGGAAAAAACTAAAGAAAACGTCGATCCTTCAAATTTGGAACGCAGCGAAAATAAAAAATCTTGGAATAATGCGGAATCGAATGTGACCGTTGCCGAAGAGCCGAACGGCTCGGCGACTCGAGGCCGTCTCAAGGAATTGAGGCCACGTATAAGAGGCAACAATAATCGAGCTATTGAGCAACAACTCGGATGGTTCTATCGACAAGGGGAAATAGAACGCGGAAGTAAATCGAGGTAAATTGTACCAGCAGCATTGAAACTTGCGACGATGTCAACATTTTCATTGGTTTGTGTTTTTTTCCCCTCATTTATTGGCGATTTTTCGGTTTTGTAGGCTGAAGGAAAATCACTATGGAAAAATTAAAGTCCGGTGTAAAAATCCACATCGTTAGTGCCTCCTTAATTTTGTACGTTTCAAGTTTTCATATTCATAAGCTTCTACCCTCGAATCGTTTACCATAGAAACTGTGTAATACGCTATACAATGAAGACCATTGTAAAAAATACAGTGTTTGTTAGAAAACTTGTCGAAACGAAAACTAAAAAAATTTGTATTTTTTTAATCAATTTTTTAATTTCTAGCGTGGGAAAAAATTGTCCATTGATGTCAAAATAAATGAAGTCGAAATTTCGACTCTAAAACGTAAAGCGATTCAATCATTTGACTTCTTACGTGCCGATTGTTCGTAAAGGTGAAAAATCATCGAGTAGGAACATTGGGGTTTTGTGGGACTCGTGAAAACGTGTGAGGATCGAGGTTTCGTGATGATTCCATTTTCGTTGAAGCGATAATGGGCGTGATAACATCGTTGGCGAATTTTACAATTTCAAATTTATTAGAAAAAAAGTATCGTGATAATATGAATGTATGGGACATACGACGAAATCCTGAGCAAATCGACGGACCATGAATATTCTGAATATTTTCAAAATTTATTACGGGGGAATTTGAAAACCACAGTTATGAAAAAACACGAAGAACCAACTTAATAATCGAAAACACGATCGAGACAATCCCTTTGAGCGTGGCACGTTTATTTTTTTAATCACTCCGAAACTGTGTCTAGAGACATATTCCTATAACCACGTGGAGCTATGTAAACTTGTATAGAAATCAAAGAATCTGGATTGAACCGTCGGCAAAACAGAAATACGACGAGTATACTTGCAAAGATTATTGCGTGTGTGTGTGCGTTTTATTTAATCTCCGGGGACGCCGTGCAACGAATAATACCACCTACAACGCGCACTTGTTTGAGCATGATCGACACTCATCCGCAATTCCCCTACCCCCATGGGGATGGAGTATCGCGGCGGTGGGAGAATTAGCGAATCACGTGACCGACGCGACGCAGCTCGTACTCTGATACTCGTCGAAAAGTCTCACTCTCCCTCCATGAAACCAGCAAAGAAGACGCATCTCAATTTATCGATATCTAAAGAGCGGTGAAGATGAGTTACTAGTCGGAATCCGGCTTGCACACGCAAGTGTGCCCAACAAACCCAATAATCATGGAGTAAGTTGAACAAAATTGCATCTTTTTCACTAACTAATCACCGTTGTCATGAATCTTGAATCTTGGTTGGAAAACATTCGCAACGCTGCCTGACATTCCTTCTGCGCCGCCATTTTGTGAGACCCTTCTGAACTAGCTGCGAACTCTCGAACAGATACGTTTTCCATTCCAGTATCAAATGCTTGTCACGTCCGTTAGTTATAATTTTCCCATTAGTAAACATGTACTCCTGCTTTTTCTTTCATTTTTGTTAATTGCTCTATCTTGATTCCGATCCAATGCTGACTAATACTGCTAATACACAAATAGACTTACTCTGTGCATGACGTCACCGGAATTGCATCACCATAAAAAGGGCACGAGTATTTGAAAATATGTGGACCTATAAATTTGACTTTTGGTTGCACTCCATTGCTCATTACTCAAGCTTGTTATTATTTTCCTCGATTGGCCGAAACAAGATCGAGACTTTCCAATGTGATTTCGCAACTTGTTGCAATACATCGTTTACACCCAACCATATGCTTTAATCTTGTTTTTTTTTCTTGGAAAAGACCACACACACTTTTCAAATTGGCCATTTTATCTACGTGCTTAAAATCCCGCGTTTTTCCATCCGTTTCATCCAATCATCTCGATTTACCAATTTTTAACTTTTACTCCATAATTCCTCTTTCAAAGTGAATGTTTTTTAACACATTACAAATAATGAAACTTGGATATTGATAAAGGGAAAGAATTTGTTGATGATTTAATATTTTTTTGCACAAACTTTCACAGTTATTAATTATTTAGACTTCTACGAGCTTTTTAATGGCTTGTATCGAACGGATTTACTTTGATTTGCTACAAACATTTTATTGATAGCTATCATACCTGTTGTAACATTTCAATCGCATATAGATGAGCTTTAAAAGTAAAATACAAGTTCTGGGCATAATAATACAGTGAAAATATTTTTCTGCCACTGGAAAGCCATTTCAAGGCCAGCAAAAAAGTTAGCCTTTTCAATTAAAGCAATTAACACGAAACGAATGACTATTCAATTTTAATAATTTACTTTTGGGGTTGGACAGTGGCGAGAAAAGACTTTCAATCTCAATTTTATTCTGCTCAATATACTCCGTATCGTGATCCTACTCATAATTTTTTTCCTGAGAGTTTGAGATCTCGCAGGGGTCACTGGTTGAGGTCTCGATTCACATTCATCTCGTTGTGACGGAACTAAATAACAAATAAACTAAGCTATCTGCTTTGAAAGGCAAAATTATTCCGGACTGAAGATAAAAGATTAATTTCCATTTGCTTCCTCTCAGCAAAGTTGATAAGACAAAGTCCACAATTTGCTCGAAGCATCAAAAGGCAATAAAGATTCTGCTGATTTTTGTATTCCGAAACTGCTGAGGAAAATTTGAGAAGTACTAAACGAAACAAGGATAACGATTCGACTAATCGTGTGTTGCTTTTTCATATTTTTTAATTGACAATTTATTAACGAATTCTGTGTCTTCAATTGACAGGGCCAAAATGGCGCTCATTGCGAGTTACGTCCGCGCGACGACACCAATTTCATTTTCACAAATATTAGAGTATCTTGGCCAAACTCACAACGGCAATGTCATTACAACCGGAGTCGTGGGTTTGGAAGTTGGAGCCGGTGTCCCCTAGTGGGACATCGATCGGGGAAGCAGAGGAAGATTGGCAGTACATTGACGACAGTAAACCAGCATCATTGAGCATCGACGGAAGCGAAGCTGAGCTATACAATGAAAATCCATCCCGAGCTCAAGTGGCTACAAAGTTGTTGGAAGAGTTGGACGAATGGATAAAAGAAGGTGAGTTGACTCGAACAGCGTGTCATTTCAATATTGAAATGCTGCAAAAAAAGATTCAATTGAGATTGAATCGAGAATAGAAACAAATGGGATTGCAGCGAAGCTGTGTGTTTTCTTTTCGTCCCAACGTAATCCGTAAGCCAAACGGCGCTAAGCAAACGTACACACAAAACAAGAAAAAATATCGATGAAGTTGGAATGGAAAGTGTCACGAGGCAGAACAAGAAGTTCGAACCACACGCGTAAAGCGAAGCACCGTTCGCTTCGAAGCGTTATCTCTTTCCCGCTTTCGGAAGAGAGCGTTGGGAGCTCGGGAAAGAGATATCGATGAAAAATGCGACGGAGAATGAGAAAGAGGGGAACGACTTGTGTAGTTCCCCCGTAATCTTCAGCCAGCAATCGAGTTTCGAAGTATGAAAATGATAATTATGGAAAAGAGTATTTGTATTTCTCGGATTCTCTGAAGTGGGGGTAGAACGGGAACGACACAAGTTCTCCAAGAGCAGCGAATCGTGCTCCGGAATCCATAGTTTTCGAGCGAGTATATGTGGACGCGTTACCTTTTTTTATCCACTTTTTTATCCGTCATTTTAGTGTTCGCAAGAGTGGGACAAACTGGTTAACCTCTAGAAGTGGCGAGTCTGGCGAGCTGAAGTCAGCGAGAATGAGGGGCGGGCGGGAGAGAGGGAACGAGAAAGAGGGGCGTCGGCGGGTGAGAAGCGATGGCGGGAGAGGAGAGGGGAGGGCGGTAAAGAGGTGGGAAAGTCCAAAGATAAGTCGAAGTCGGTCTTTAGTGGTGTGTACGGGTCAACCACACAATCCATATGACCAAGACGACGACGTCGACTCTTGTTGCTCGTTCTCTCCTACTCCCCGTCGTAAGCACACGATCCCGACTTCAGTATCTTTCCTTGTCTTCGAGGCGACGAATCTATCCAGCTTCTGTTCTCCGCTGCTGCTCCGTTTTCGCACCCGTGCGTGTGTACGTTAATACGTGCTAGAGCGAAAGAGAGTTTGCGTATAACACACATTTTTTATCTTGCTTCTGTTTCATCTACGTCGGCTCGTCGCGGCGTCACGTGCACCCATAGTCGTCAGTGGCTCGGAGTATCGTCGGACGTCGGCTCCATATGCAAAGTTTCGTCAGGTTCAAACGGAAAATCTCGTTAAGGCGGCGGCGGCGGTCACGGAATTTTTGATATCTGAGAAAAGAGAGAGCTTCGACGCGGGGCTTAAATCGCCGTGCTTATCGGCCGCAACGCCTCCCGGCCTGGGTTCACGCGCGAAACACTTTTTATTTTATATTTTCCTTTTTCTCTGCCATCACGTTCCCTCGAATCGTGCTATCTCCTTCATTTTTTTTCGATTCCCTCCGCTCTAGCTGTTTCTCACTTTTTATTACATATCGCCTTCTCGCTCGTATCGAACACTCGGAGAAACATTCGCACAGTGTTTTGAGAAAAAAGAGAAGAAAAAAAGCCCATCCTCTCGCTCTTGCCGTTCGAAAACACACTCTTTCGCCACGTCACGTGGCAACTGAGTTTTAAATAATAAAAGAAATTTAGAACCTTCGTGTGATACTGGCATCTCTAAAAGTGACGCGAGTTATAGATCCCACAGCTCGATGTTGGAGTGTGCTAATGTTTTATAATAGTATGCAGTTCGCGTATCGTTACACGTGGAATCGCGAAATAATCGTAAACTCTCAGAAATTGGTGAAAAGACGTTGATTGGATTGGCACAGCTAACGCCGACGATCGTTGCGAAGGAATTACTGAGCGTCGCCTTGTTGACCTTGTACCACTGTCGCACGTCAAAGATAATACGATCGCGGCGCAACAACTCCATCACGATAACTGGTATTTCATCAAATTCTCATCACTCTCCCTCGCGCCAGCTGATTATTGATAATACCGTTCGAACATTGGCCAAACAACGTCGATTATGGCGATGATGCGTTACGCCGGTACGTTTATTCCTCCACGATGTATACATCCCGTCATACTTTTTTGTTTCACAGCAAGCTTAAAGCAAAAAATTATACGAATAACAGTGGATTAAGATTCAACAGTGGTTCCATCGATTTCTAAAGAGATCTCTCTCTCTCTCTCTTTCTCTCTCTGTTTTTCAATCTCGCATTTGGGATTTTAAAGTTCCGTGAAACCGGCACTTTAATCAATAAATCATTCGTTCGATTGATCTGCACATGTTAATGTTGCAACGGATCCTTCGGATCATTGACCATGATCTATGGAACTCATGCTCCATTGATATCTATTCTGGTTTAAAGTACTTGATATTACTCGTCAATTCTCGCAGGATGAGATTATTCACAGCGAGCTCTCGTCGTCTCGCAGACACATCAAAACGAAACCGTCCAGTTACCCCTCGCTCTAGATTCAATGCAGACTTGTTGGTTCATCAGAGATACAAGTGAAAACTACAAATGAGAATTTACCTGCTGTTACGGGGGGGTTTGCTCGAAAACCATTTTAATTTAGTATACGAACGAGCTGTTCGTTAGAGCATGAAAGAGCGTAAACAGGTATCTCGCCCAACTTAGTAACTGGTCTTCGTACATAACACGTATATGATTTTTCGAAGATATGTTATTCCAGTGTTACCAGTATTCGCATATATCATTGTGGCTCAACTTATCCTCGAATAAAATTTCGTTTTGTATGTTATTTATAAAATCAATCGGAAACGAGAGTTTTATGATTAGTAAGACAGCCTCGAGGCTATCGATTGTAGATTTTCTGATGCTTTTTTCGAAATCTCGTGACGAAATGATTGGTCTGTCGTTACCAAAACGTCAGATGTCTATCCGAATGGTTGAATATAAATATTCCGATACGGAGTATCTTGTTCGATTGCTGTTTTCGTCATATTGCGGACAGCTGTCCGAGGCTTGAGAGCCAAGCATTATATTTCATTGTGATATGCGTCCGTGTGGACCGCAGTAACTCGCCATTTGTGTATTATATTCTCGCATGCATTATGTGAGAAACTCGCTGGCTTGCAATCATTTTTATTGAATTTTTTTCTTGCTTTTCTATCGTTGAAACAAGCGATATGATTAAGTAGGCTACTGGCGATATTCTCCTTAGAATATTGCACAATTAATGTTCTCTCGGGGTGTAGCGATCCCTGAGATACATGCGCTCACTCGGAGATAGATCGATCCGTGCATTCGCGTTGTTCCAGATGGCACCACACTCGGTTCTTTGTTCTCGTATAAACAAATTAATTTATCAAGCTGTTGCCGAGATCAAATGATTTACCTGTTTGTGTAGAATCGCCGCTGAATTACAAAATATTCTAAAATAGTCGATGGGTTAATGAGTTTCCTCCCCTCCCGCCTCTGTTCACGATATCAAGTCTTTCGTAAAACGGGACAGGCCAAAACGTATAAGGTTATCAAGTATTGCGTCAATAAACAAGAATTGATGACGAATAATCATATTTCTAGAGCAACACACCGATGCTTTTATTATTTTTCACTGTTTTCACTATTTTATTTTCTGTTTTACTAAGTTTGTTCCTTTGTTGGCCTCGTTTACGATTAGCGTCAATCGCCTTGCTGCCCGTTGACATTAATCTAGTTAACTGCAACGAAGTGTGATAAGCGCCGAGTGATTATTTGTATATTCCGATATTGCGTATTTTCCTCTTGTTAATACATCGCGATTGATTATTCATAAATGATATCGCCTGTTCAAAGCCGTTATTTATAAATATGTAAAATATCTACAGTCCGGTCGCTTAGCAGCGGGATGCTGATGCGTGTGGAAAGAGAGAGAGAGAGAGAGAGAGAGAGAGAGAGAGAGCGAGGCTGATCCGAGCGGGCAATTGTTCTTGAAACGCTCGCATGTCCTTGTCGGAAATGAATATCTTGTTTTCCTCGTTGTACAAGGAATGTCCACGTTTTACATTCTCATATCAAGCTGGGACACTCCTAGTCCTTTCGTCTATTAATTTGTTCAGTTTTCTTTACAATGTTGTCGAACGAGTTGGTCGCACGAGGGTTTCGTAGACTGAGAACAATTTCGAGCGAGGATAGAGTGCGATGTCTCGGTTTCCTCCACCTTCGTCTAGGAATAATTATTAATTTATCATGCGTTTGTTGCGCAATAAAGTCTGCATTGTATCGCGCAATTAAAACCGTTGAGACATTGTATTGATTTGTCCACTTGTTTTTTTCCTCCTTCGCATCATACGTGAATAATAAATGTTTTTTTGCTCGCTTTGCAGAGCCGTTCTCCAATTGGTTGGAGGAAAAGATCGAGTTGCCTATATTCGAAGAATTACCGGCGCCAGAATGCGGACAGAACAAGCCCATCGTGTACGCCGGTGCTCCAAAAACGCACGTGCAACAAGAAACCACTCAAACGTTGCTCCAAGAGTTCGAGAGTGTCCTTGGAGACGTTGAGGCATGCCATCAAATTTTTCCTCCCGTCAATTCGGCTCTTACACCGCCACAATCACCACCGCCATCACCACCAAACAAAATCAACGGTATCGATACGCAACTGCTCGTAACTCTACAACCGGTGTTGCAAACACCACTTTATCCATGTCCCCGCATAATACAACAGCAGCAGCAACAACAACAACAGACGATCGTTGAAACGCCACAGACTAACGCTTCTTCTTATCTCGGGCAAATATCAGGCGAATGGAACGCCGAAAATGTCTCGCTGGTACCGTTGCGAGACGTTGCCAGCGAATTGGCGGCGGTCGATGAATACGTGCGCTCTTGTGCCGAGGAAATAGCGCCATCGAGCCCATGCACCAGTTCCGGTGCCAGTTATTTCTCATCCGAGGATTCATCCAGTCCGGACGATCCCGATTGGACCGGGGAATCGAGCGGCAGCTCATACACCAAACAACGTACTTCTCGTTTAACGAAAAATCGTCATAAGCCATACTCCCGACCGTCCGTTGAAGACAAAAAAGTACGCAAGAAGGAGCAGAACAAGAACGCGGCGACGCGTTATCGACAAAAGAAAAAACAGGAAATCAAAGAGATTGTCGGTGAAGAGCAAGAACTAGTCGATCACAATGTTAAACTCAAAGACCAGGTTAAAGAGCTCAATCGAGAGATCGGATATTTGAAAGGTCTTATGCGCGATTTGTTCAAAGCCAAGGGTCTTATGAAATGATCGAAATTTCTAAATTTTCGTCGCTCTGCTACGCAGTACTTGGCTCGTTTTTAATCATTTTTTTAAATTCTAACATTTTTATTTTATCGTATACGTATATTTACGAAACTGTTATGAAATAATTGATGATGAAACACCAACCGTGTTTCCCGTTGTATGATTTTGGTAATACGAGTTTTTAACCGTTCCCCATGTTCGCCGTCTCAGCTGATCGTTCTCGCTCGTCCCGTACTTTTTTGTCGTTCGTGTTTCCCCACTTGAGAATCAAGACTATATCGTCGATTTTACATCCAATCGTACCTTTTTACATCTTACTTTCTTTTCTCTGCCCTCCCTTCTTGCTCCCCTCAACATCCACCAAGCCTGGATATGATACTTAACACATGTGCTCGACGACCTTATCCACGGAATATTGAAACTCGGGTGTGCGATCTTATGATACTTTTACAAGTGGAAACCTGTCGTCACACCTGTCCATTCCGTCGACGAGATCTCATCACGTATATGGAAAATCGGGTCTCCTCATTCCAAATTATTTTAACAATCAACAATTTATAATATTTTCTTAAGACAATGGTACAATTATCATAAAAAAAAAAAAACAAATGAAAAAATAAAGAATGTATTGAGTTGACCGAATTTCAGAGCTTTTCCAGTTAATCTGTCACCCACTTCTTGACTGTAAATGAAACGATGAAAAAAACGAAAATTTCATTTCCACTTTGGGCCTTTTCTTGCATGCATTCGGGGGGGGGGGGGGTACTTTTTATTCGAAAATGATTCGTACAATTTTTCGAACATTTTCAAATTTTTTTTGAACATATAGTTCATCACAAACACTTGTATATACATGGCTTCTGTTGAAGCAGAGTTCTCGAAAATCGTGTATTGAATTTCCAAATTTTATCAATTTTTTATCGTTGTTATCAGGCGGTTATGTGCTCATAAAATTTTCAGGTGTTTGTACGCTACACTGACTGCTGAATAAGAAATATCAAATTCGTTTCCAAAAATGAGGTTTCCTCGATCGGTCAATCTCATCGATATTTGGATTGAGAAAACACATTGGTATAATAAATCGAATTTGGTTGAAATAAAACAATTTAATATGTCGAATTAAAAAATATTCATTAATCGAAAAAAGTTTTCTTTATGTTGTGTTTTGATACCGACACGAGTGTTCGGCACATACTCTATCTACGTGTGTATTATAAATATATAATTTGTGTAAACTCTTGATATTTCGGCGTATAAATACACGTGCATCCACACACGCTCTACGAGTGTCACCACTTGTTCGTCAGTGAAACTACTTCTATGCATATAAACTCGGAATACCCGATCTCGGTCGTTATCATTAGACCTACTGCAAATATGTATAACCTCTAAATATCTGATAAAGTATTCTAATCAGTATACAAATTTAGGATCGTATACTAAAGTTGAATTTTTGAATTTAAAATTATTACTCGGTATTGAGATAAAAAAGAAGAATTAATATACACATTCGAATATGAATAAATTAATTTTTCATAGATATATTTTGAGGAGCTGATCTCTTTGCGATACTGAAGCAAGCGAAACAATTTCATGATCATAATTTGAGCTCAACTTTACTTTTTTTTTTGGGGTTATGACTTTTCTATACCTTGCTAATATATAATGACGGAAGGGCATGCAGGTTTGACATGTGCAGAGTTTTTGTCGAAACCAGAAATTTCACGGTGTGCCAGTACCTTGGACACTTTGGGCCCGTTATATACCGTTAAATTTTGCAAAAAATACAGGTGAGCTCTAAAACTGTAGGTTATACTTCAACGGATTCGTTGGCCATACGCATGAACCCTTTTTTGAAGCTCGTTGAATAAATGAATTAGGAATCATGCTACTCATGGATCTGGAAACACCGACACCGTCATCCAATTTTTCGGGAATGATTATGCTAATGACGTCAGGACAAAATGGTTGCTGTACGAGAGTACGAGAGAGTTTTGCAGCTCTGGGAGTTGGGAATCAGACGAAACATAAGACCATTACGAGCACGAATTGCAGGTTCTCCCCACTTGTATGTATGGCTTTTTCTTTCTATTATGCGCGTTCTCAGTCGCGAGAGGTGGGAAAATAAGGAAGGAAGCGAGAGAGAAAGAAAGAGTTACCGATGCTCGGTAGAAACCGTAGAAAACGTATACCGTGGAGGATCAGGGGCGCTGTTTGCTTCAGTCCGAACGTTCTCACTAGTACGCTAGAAGATCTTGCCACGGAAAGAGACTGGCATCTCTCTTTCTTTATTTACTCTGCCTCCATGTCATCCCGGAGGTTTCAGCTGCACAATAATAAGCGCGTACCCATTATTTTTTCTTGTCAGCAAGTGAAAAAATAACCGCTATGTCGTGAATTTATCAACTTTGACGCTCCTACAGATTTATTGTTCTTTTTTTACGCATTTACCCAAAAGTGCTGCTGTGCAACACACGAGGTACTAAACACTTTGTTACTTATGTATAATTACGTTTCGGAAACGTTCTACGCTCTATGGAGAGCCTTTCACCCTTCGTTTTTTGCTTTCTCCCACAGTCTTAGCGACTCTCTCCCTTCCTTTTCGGATGTTGTTTACCGCGATCGTTTATTCCCAATTAAAGGTACCGGAAAAAAAAATCATTCCTCGTTAAAATAGGCTCATTTCGTTTTGCGACCTTGTCTCTCCAGTACAGTTTTCAGAATTTCTACAGTGATTTTTGCTGTGCTATTTCCGCGATTCGGCGTCTTGTTGTCAATTCCTTGTCACTGTTTTTTCATTTATTTTACTCTTCTAAAGTTCACTAAAGCTTACGTAACAAATTAATCATTTAATACCATTTATTTTGAGATTTTGAATCACCGCAGGACCAGTGAAATGTTCATTACTAATGCTACTCCCAGTTGCCACATTTTTTTACGCAAAATTTTATTTTTTCGATCGAAAGTTCAGTTTTATTAACAAAAATCGACTAAAAACAATAAAACGATTATTTTATCCACTCGGAAGTGAGTAGCCGCGTACGCTTACTTCGCGATCTGGTTTCTAAACTCGTTTACGGTGAAAATTGAAAAAAACTGAGTGGAGACAGTTACAAACTCTGCAACTTTCATTTACATTTGCGTCGGTCTCGAAATATCAAACAAAAGTGACACGCTGCAGAATCGTTGGGATAGGTCGTGATTGTTTTTTTTTGTTTTTGAAACATCGAAGTCTACATTTTTCGTTTGAAACTCGGTTCTGTTTGCTATGGGAGGCGTCCCAGGCATCGAGGTCTCCTCGCGGTGAGTGCTGCGCATTCCCGCGGCTCACATTTATTTCCACGGCCTTGACCCGAAATAAAAGTATACACGCATTTGCTTCTCCCATCACTTAGTCAACAATGAGAATGCAGAGGGAAAAAAATCATGATTTTCAATCCGTTAAAAAGTACCCGTAAAGTTCAATTTCCATTGGATGAATAGACCGGAATCCCGAACAATTAGCGGACGCTAATGAGCGGCTTTTGATTTTGTGAGCACGGCCGATCGTTAGTCGGAGGGGGGCCATGAATGAGAATGTACGAAAGAAAGGAAATAATCACGTAACGTGCTCGTGGGGCACGTTTCCTTGCGATGCCTTGTAGTTATTTGTTTACGCATTTTGGATTTCGAGGATGACTCAACTGAGTGAAAGTATTCGACGACATACCCAGTCGCGGCACAAGTTCTTCTGAGCTACCCGTAGATGGCTCTATCGTTTGTATACATTTTCAAATGAATTAGAAGACAAAACATCTCCATTGGATTCATCAGAATAAAAAATTTCTTGCATCCAATAATAAGCTTCGATCATGAACCTTTTTTTTGTACGACGAAGTTGGATTTCGTAAGCATTTTATGGTAAAAACTCAAACAGTGAATAAAGTTTTCACATCAAGAAAATTGCAATCGTTTCGAACCTCGTTGTGGGATACCAACGTTCAGGATACTACGATGTTAGTGGGACTTCGAGAACAGTTCGTGAAAAAAATATATCGATCAGGATATCCAAAACCGTTTGAGTTCCCAAGTGTCATTAAATTGTGAAAAAATTTCAAAGCGATTAGTTCCAAAGACCACTTAATGGTTTCTGGAACAAAAGTGTTTTGTGGATTCTTCGAAATTTCTCGTCGTCAATCAAAGCTCGAATTGAAATTTCCTCGTACGGGAAAACTCAAAAAACAAGTGTTTCCGAAACACTCGCTGACAGTTGCAGTTTCAAATTCGTTGCCGTATAAACAAATTTCGACAATAAACCTGACCGTGCACTAACGAGCGAATATTTTGGTGAAATGTTGAAACTTCGTCAAGCTTTAAATATTTTCAAAAACGTGTTTAATCAGTCGGACCGATCCGAAGATTAGAGTCCCTCGAATTCCGGTAACTCGACGATCGATCATCAGGAAAAAAACGGGCGTGACGAGTCTCCAAATATAAACATGCGTCATACGCACGTAAGACATAAATTTCGCATGTATCTTTTGAAGCCGCCTTCTGCAGTTTACTCACAACGAGAACGAAGCATCGTGACAGCAGGTTGCAATAAAATTGATCAGAAAAATTTTGAAAAATGTGAAACCTGGATTCTTCAGGCTCAACGCACAAGCCAAGATTTTTGACAACTTTTAGATTTCCAATATCAAACCCACACCCAATACTACTTCCAAATAATTTAACAGCACGAAATTGATTAGTTGCGATATTTGACAAGGCACAATACTTTCGACGAAACCAATAAAAATTGAATCTCGAAAAATTCATTTTTACGTTTATGTTCGAAGCAATAAATAAAATAATGAAAATCCATAGAAAGCTTAATACAAAAATGAAGTCGAATATTGAATAAGTAAAAAATTATGTTCGGATCGTCTGCTCGAGGACAAAAAGAGAACGAGGTTTTCTTCGACTTAGTCTCCTTGGCCTTGCACCCACTTGTTTTTCCACGCGATCACACGTGTGTCATCATTGCGAGAACGGATTTATACACACGTATGCATGAATGCCAGCATCCTGTATTGGTTAACGAGATGTGTTACCTTTTGAGGTTCGATCGGCGGAGAAAAGATTGCACAGCCAGCCAATGTGCCCGATGCATTGCGAGATAAGAGCGACGTAACGACGGGGCGAAAATAATAATCAAGAAAACGAAGATGTATCATAATAATGGATATTTGATGGAGTCCAGTCGCGACCATCATCGAGGTTATTCAACCGAAGGAGAGGAAAGTCATCATGCGCCTTCTGTACGGACAGTTTCGGAATATGCGCTCTCCCACAAACACAATAATCCGGTAAAATCGTAATGAGATTTAGAAACTTTGAAGATTCATTGTGTTTGGTACGAAAAATAGTCCGAAGTGCAGCTCGATTATCGAATAATTTTGTTATTCATTGTTTTCCCAATTGATCAATTTTGGCAATAGTTTGCTCGAAGATAATGATGAGCTCGAATATTCATCGAAAATCATTGAATTTTACTCGTATTCAGATGAAACCAGTTCCACCGGGAAGAAGCTCGAGTAGCAGGCCAAAATATGAGCACGTCAGCGAGAAACGAATCCATGTTACTCGGAGTGGGCAAGACTCGGATTTTTCGAGAGACTCACCCCCGAGTATTCACACTCCGATTAAAGTATCGAGGCACGAAAGTAGTCCCTACGATGGATCGGATTTGTATGTCACGGGAGCACCCTACCGAGCCTCATCTGAACTGAGGTTTTAGCATGTTTTTTTCTTCTCATCTGTAAAATGGTATTGTGAAAAAAATTGCGCCTTGTATGAAGAACAATTTCGGAGTATTCCGAGATTCCGTAGAAGCGACGAAAAATATTTGACAATGTATTTCAAAAACTTGATCGCTTCAATGGCTTTGCCGAATAAAACCACCTCGCAGTGTTGCACCATAACATAACGGAATTAATTTGCAGTCGTGGATCGCGCAACAGTCCAGCACCGAGTTCGAGAGCTGCTGAGAGAGCTCCGAGTAATTACAGCGGCTCGGCGAGATCGGGACACTCGACGGTCAAGACTCACACGTCTCGACACGGTGGAGTTATCGTGGAAACCATGTCGACACCCAATCCCTTCTGTCCAAATACGAAGGGAATCTGTTGTCTCATGTTACTCCTCAATCTGGGCTTGATTCTCGTCACTCTCGGTTTCGTCATAGTTATCCAATTTTTCACACCATTGGTCGTTTGGTGAGGCATTTATTTTTTGTGTACATACTCAAAATTGTTTCACTTTGAAATTTTTCATAAAAGTTACCCTCAAAAGTATGAATTCCTTGTTCATCGAAGATTTCTTCGGCTCTGTATCTGCAAAATTAACACAAAACATTATTTTGGGGGCTCATCAAAACATTTGATTGACATTTCAAATTTTTAGCGTTCGACATTTGAGAAAAATGAATCCATCGAATTTCTTATTGTTTCAGGATTCTTGGTATAGTCTTTCTTATTTTTGGCTTCATGACTCTTATCGGAAGTTTGTTGTATTGCGTGCACGTGTTCAGAAACGCGAAGCATCCGCATGACATTAATCCGGAGGATCTTTACTGGACACGATATTGGCAAGGCCATGTAGGTTCTGCCCCGGAAATACATTACAAAGCTGAGGGAAAATATGCAGACGACGCGGCTAGCGATCGTTTCAGTAAATACTCGACGAATTATTCGGACCGTCACAGTGGTCACCGATACTAAAGAAATCATAACGCTGACTTATTATTATCGTTACGTGACGTTACTCGGTGCACACTCGCTAGTTGACTGTTGCAACTTAAAGTTCGTTAATGACGAACGAAGCAATGCTGGGACAATTCGAAGTCGAATTATATTGTCACTCGTCGTGACTCACGGTGTAAATTCACCAGGAAAATGATTTTTATACGAAATAAACACGAAACGATACTCAAAGCCTTGGAGACTTGGACCAGTTTCGTTTTTGGCTTTGTAACTAAATAGACTGCCTTCATGTGCCGTGACAACTAGTGTTATAACGATAACGTACTTCGTTTTTTTAGCATGAATTTGGTCACTAATTTTTCATACCTCACACTCCTTTTAATAAACGAATTCACGAACGGACACACGTGATGATTTAATGTGCAATTTGTTACCAATTATGTATTCTAATAAATTAAAGAAACAACATTTCTGTTTTACCGTTTCGTACGAAAATATATGTATATTTTTGTTTGATATCGTTTTAAGGTACACAGCAACCCTTGTCGCAGGGAGTGATGCTATAAAAAATAGAATGACGAGCTTAATGAGAATAAATTAACTTATCAGACTGGAACTTGGTGGACACGGTTTTGTTACGTCTGTTTAACAATACCTGCAACCCTCGCGATTTCTTTTTTTCATTCGTTAATCTCAAGAATGTTGAATTAAACGATTAGGCAACGTTCGATTCAGACATTACGCTTATCGTTGGCAGTGAACTGTCGCTCCATTCTGCATGCGGATAATCCCGCGGCGGACTTTGTACTTGGACGAGAAGTTTACTCTGGCGCCGGAAATCTTCGAATATCATTTCAAATTGTTCCTTCATAATACGGACCGGATCACCGGAAGCACGTTCAATTTCCGCTTTCTTGTCATCCTCTTCATTCAACAGATCCCGATTTTCATCGTTGTGTTGTTTGTTGTCCGTTGCCGAAAATGATTTTTTTGTTTTCGATTTTGAACGGTTAGACGTCTTTTCATTTTCTTCGTTGTGCGATGATTCACCGGTGTTTCTGCACTCGAGGTTCGGCGCGCTTAAAAATTCCTCCAACTTCCATTCACCCTTGTTCTCCGAATGGTTCTTCATGTTATCTGAAATAATCAAGAGGTGAAGCTTTAGGTTTCAAGCCTTTGGTCATTTAATTGGAAAAAGAACAAAACGCCTTAATCGGAATATTGTTGTTCGAGATGCCATAACCCAATACTTTTTTTTTTTTTTTTTATCGAAAATCAGACCCTTGGTAATGAACTTGGTCCGTTTTGTTGGATCGTAATAAAAAATCGATGCTTACTCGGAGAACTCGAAAGTTTCGGTTGCCCATGCTGTTCGTGAGTCAGAGAGATCGTATGAGAAGTTTCTTCGCCAGGAAGACTGATAAATTCTTGTTGCACTTTTTCCGCAGCCCTTTTCATTTCGGAGTTGTCAGACAAGGCGTTGAACGCGTCACCTATCGGTGCGGTCGATTTTTCGAACAAACAATCGACGATGGGCAACGAGATTTCCGATAATTCAGCAACGGAGTGGGGATCAAAAGAATTTTTGGAAGATGTTGACGTAGGAGAAGAGCAGGCTACACCTCCATGAATCAGAGATATTTGCTGATTGCTGGTTTCACGTATTGTCACCAGCTGCTCTGATATATGATTTTGTAGTTCTCTGTACAAAATATTGAAACATCGAATCATAAAGCAATGATAGCCTATGTTTTTTTTTTTAATATAATACTTCTATTTTTCAAGGACACTGACAAGAAACTACTCGCAAGATTTCAAAGTTATCAGCTTCAGGTAAACTCACTTCAGTTTCTTTCGAAGATCGTTCAGCATAATATCCTTGTAAGACGACAAAGCTTTGATTTTGTCTTTTTCCAACTTGAGATATTGTACCTCCATGTATCTTTGTTCAGCCACTTCTATTTGCTCATTCAAATCTCGCCTCAAATCCCTTGCTAACTTTTGCGATGCCTCTATTCTCTTATTTTCCTCTCTAAGAGCAGCGATGACTCTTCGGTTCTCAGCAGCAACTTTTACACTCTCATTCAAGTCCATTCTCAATTTTTTAATTGTCATTTCCGCATTTTTTTCACGTTTTTGACTCTCCTCCAATAAAATGGACTGTTTTCCAACTTGCCTGAAACATAACGTAGAAACCGAGATCGAATTGAGAATTAAAATTTAATTTCATCACTTTATATAAAACTGTGGTTAAATAAACCTTGCAAAATGAAATACATACTGTTGTAAACTCTCTTTGTCTTTTCGTAGCTTCGCGGATGCTGCTTCGAGTTCCTTACTGGTAATTTCTAATTGCGACATGCCGGCTTCCAACTTGGTACATAGTGCAATTTTTTCAAGGACCTGCAAACGAGATTTATATACCTCAATTCAAAAGTAGATTGTCCTTAAAGCTATATTTTTTAGAACTCACATCAGGAGGAAGTTTGCCTGGGTCTTTTGGTATCCTCAAAAGTGCCTGCTCCATTTCAGTCAAAATTTTGCTAGATCTTTCATCGCGCACTAATCCTTCCATTTCCTGCATCAAAATACCTAAAACTCTCACTGGATTATAGATCCCTAGTCTGTCGTTTGAACAATCGAATATTCCTCCACACTGAACTCCTCTATCTGTCACTTCTACAGACTCCAAACTACTGGCTATCGTTGTTGTTGATGGAACTCCCGAATGGGACACAGTTTTGATTTGTTCGGAAGACTTTTTTGCTGCTTGCTTAACAGGAATTTCATCAAATATTCTGCTATCTTGCTAGAATTATAAAACTCCAATTACCTTTACACAAAAAAGCAAGTTGTACACTTTGAATTCTCAAGTGATCATTAAAAACTTACCCGTATAAATTTATGGGATTGGTGAGTTTCAGTTATTGTTCGAAATTCCTTGCGCTCATGATTTTCGTGTCTCGCATGTTTTGTCGATTGAATCTGTCCAGCAAATTGTTGCAAACCTTGTTTAAGAACAGGGCGATTCTGTTCTCTCAAGGTTCTGCTCCAATTGCTTGTATGACTCTCGATGATGTTATTAGTTGGTGGTTTGTCTTCCATCATTTTTGGGGTATTCAAACAGCAGCTAGTCATGCCAGAGCTGCTTTTACGTCCTTTTGTTTTGACAGTGACTTCTATGGTTGTTCCACGATTGTCTATCACTAAAACATCATTGGGAGACGATGGTTTCAGCTTCTGGAAGGTAAAATCTTTGTTTCTCAGTTTCATATTGTAGTTGAATCGATAAAAAAAAAAAGTTACAAACCTTACTACTGGGCTTTTGTACTTGTTGCTTAGTAGCTAAATCCAAATTATCTTTTTTCGTCCTCACAGCCAAAGACTTATTTGTAGTATTGACTTTGCCGATCATTATGCTATGATAAATGGAATGCCGAGGTCGTGAATTAAAAAACAAACTTGTCCTATTATTCTCACTTTCCTATTCGTTGTTTATGTGATAGAAAACCGAGATAATCGGGTACGAAAAAAACACTTCAGCGGAAAACATAGGTTACGGAACTAACTTCGTTTACGATCAGACAGAAGTCTTCCACAGTTAAAATTTTTTGAAAAATAAATTATATCATAAATCATTGCGAGCAAAGATCATACCGTTGATTTTTTTTGTTTCTTCAAAATTTGGCTAGTCCCCTATCTGCATAGGGACTAACCTCGGATAAGCAGAAAAATTTGAGCATATTTTTTTCTTTTTCGAATGCTATAAGCTATGACATGACAGCTTGGGTAAACATTGCCTCAGTAGAAAATCTTGAAACTCGCTTATTTTTTTCACTAAACCCGTAGAAAAATTTTCATCTATCAATATATCGGATGCTTTGATTTAAACGATTCCAGTTGATTGAGAGATTACTGTCTCAAAATTACGATTCTGATTTATATATCTTTTTTAATCCGGTAAATGATTATAAAAATAAGTGAATTCATCAATTTCTGCCATTCAAAAGTTTTTCCAGTTTATTGGTTGACTTACTGTCAGCTTCGCATCATCGGCACAAAAGCGCTGTACTATTTGCGCGACCGACCGCCGATTCATCAAGAGCAGCAGCAGCAGCAGCCTTTCACAAAAAGACGCGTAACGTTAGGTTTGCTCACGAAGTTCTTTTAAATAATTTCTCTCGTTTTCGTATGGACTACGGCAACTTTTTCTTTTTTTCGACCCCTCACGACTTTTAAAATCTATTTTTTTTTCTACGAATTACGCTCTCGAAGTATCAGCATTGTGGTTCCAAAACAAAAATGTATGTAGAAACGGAGAAACAACATCTCAAAATAATAACCTTTCGCAAACAAATATACGCGTATGCATATTGGAATGTCCAAGCCTAAACACTTCAGGAGGATGCCGCAACTATTTATCAAATCAATCAGCTTTAATTACGAAAGTGAAATTCGTTGAATTGACGCGATGAGACGACGATAGGGGATAATTCCTTTGAATTTCCCGCTTTATGATTTTGCATAATTTCCCGCGAGGGAGCTGTGGTCGCTGGCTACCAGTAAACTTTAATGTGTTTATGAACACCAATCAGGTTGAAAGGAAAAAAGAGCGACTGCGCAAAATTATTTTCAACATCCAATCGGTATCTCGTAGAATTCAAAAGAAAAACAGTTGTGATTAAGCTTTGTATGTACCAGTTTCTGTCCAAAGAATTTGCTCAAGAGAATGATCTTTCTGAATTACGAGAATCGCCTTCATGGGATCGCGACATTGTTCTAATTCGTCTATCGTTGAATATTTTTTTTAGCATTTTGTTTACTTAAACAGTAATTTTTTACAGTGAGTTCCGCTGGTATTAACCAAAATGAGTGATCAACCGGCATGGTGAGTGAAAGCCATGGAGTTTTTGGCATTCGCGTCGTTGACACACAATGACGACGCTATTTCCATTTCACTATGATTTAAAAACATTAGGGACTTTATTGTTTGACAAATTTGGCATCCCATAATGTTAATTTTCCATGTATTGATGAAATTAGTGCGTAGCTCTTTGATTTTTTCTTTTTGATGCGGCCTCAAAAAAGGCGATCCCACCTGGACTTAGGATTCTCGTATCGACTTGCGGGCCCGGTGTGGGGCTGAATGCTATCGTGAGAAAAAATATTTGGACTTACGATACGTCAAGACGAAGCGTGCTGTTCTCTCCCTTTTTTCAACCAAATCTTTGAAGAATATGCTTTAGTTCTTTTCAGAATTTTAAACGAAAATATCTGAAACGACTAAACTGGGCCCAAAATACACAATGGGAAAACCATGAACTGTGCACTGCAGAAAACTGCCCATATTTTAAATAAACAGTTTTTCAAACAACAATAGATCATTTACTGTATACAATACATTAAAGTTCTATCGGTTTTGTGTTCTCATGAAATAAGAGAATTATTATAAAAGATGAATTGAGAAATTTCTTTCTCACGTTGTATCCAGATCTATTATATATCTAATTTTTGATGTCGCCTTTTTGTTTCATAGGTCAGTGATGAAAGTTTTTTTAATTGATTTGGGAAAAAAATGTTCTCATCACTGACTGTTTTTTATTTCATTTATTTCAGGCTTATGAAAATCTGGTTATATTCCTGTTTTTTTCCAGGCATTCTTTTCGACAAGACATCAACAATTCCATTGATAAATTGTTCACAAAGTTGTATGAACTATGGGACGAAATAGGATTGAACGAGCATACTCGTCAAGCCAATTGCAAACAGGCTACATCGCACTTTTTGGTACTCCATCCCTCCTTTATTTTCATATGTTCATATATGAATATAAAAAATGCACTGTCAAAAGTTTTAAATACAAAGCAGCGCATTAATGCGCAGCATACTTATTTTTGCAAAAGTGCCAACTTCTAACAAATTTACTTTTTGGGCTGTGAAAATTCAACCTTTTTGTTTAAGTGAAACTATTTTGTTTCCAGGACCTGATAAAAGACATGATAAAGGAAGTGGAGGATAGAAAAGAAAACTTGTTGAACAGTATAGCTATGATGCTTGAGTCAATTGATGTATTGTGTACAGAGTTGAAATGCAAGCATGAAATTGAATCGTATAACAGTTTACCTCTGATGGAGGTTCAATCAAAATTAAAAACTCAATTGGAAAGCTTGAAGAAAAAGAAAGAGCAGCGTCTTCAGTGTTTAAAAGAACTTCAAGAACAGGTAAAAGTATTATGATTCGATAATAGCTGAGAACACAGTGGATACAAGTACCAAAAGAATATTGATCTTGAAAAATTTTCATTCTTCATTTGTATTAGTTTTTTGAGTCAATATTCAAGAATAGACGTACCAGCATAACTTGAACTTCCAAATGCAACTCTTTTTCATTGCATCAAGTCTAATCATGATACCCATTGAATTCATAGGAACGTCATATTTGCAAAGCCCTGGGTGTGCAACCAATTGGCATAAGTGTTGGTGTACCGAGTTACGAGGAACTTGAAAACTTCAAGTTTTATCTCGAAAAGCAACAAGATGAAAAAGTGAGTTAATTACTATGTATCAGTCATAAAAGTTATCATATTGCTCAAGACTGTAGTTCTTGAAATGATTATTCTTTAAAGCGATCATTTTTATATGTAAAAAATCAAAAATATTCAAATGCAGATCCGCCTCGAGCGCATATTCAAAGATATGCAGCATTCAATAATTAACATGATGGATGCATTAGCATACGTTCCGAACTCTGACTTTGAAATTTTGGTATGCACGAACGAGAATAATTTCGTTTATTCAGCCCAAAACATGGTCAAATTGCGAGAATTACGAGACTATCTGAAAGAAAGTTTGAGCACTGCAAAAGAAAAAGCAGCTTCGAGACGAGAAGAATTGATTGCTCTCTGGAAATATCTCGAAGTGCCGGGAGACTCATGCAAAAATTTCCTTGATAAATATTCAGGATACAGCCTCAACGACCTTTTTGCCGTAAGTTCGTCATCGAATTTTTTTACTCCCAAAGTCTTAAACATTTGATATGTGCTTTTTCCTGCTTGCTTCGAATTTTTTAAATATCTTTTCGATCACCTATTCCATTTGCAACTTTTTGAATGTCGATTATGAAAGGGGATTTTTTTTTTCAGTTGGAAGAAGAAATTAAGCTTTGCAAGCAAAAACGCAGTGAGAACATAGCCAAATACGTAAAAAAAGTTCGGGAGGAGTTGAAAAGTTTGTGGGACAAATGCAAATTTGGCGAGGATCAGCGCAAGAGATTCAAGCCGTATTATATTGACTTGTACGACGAGGATCTGCTCACGATTCACGATGCAGAAGTCGAAAGACTTCGGGAGTATTACAACAAAAATAAGTAAAGCTATATTCTTATTTGTTTCTCAGGTCAACTCGTGCCATAATATTATAAAATCTGATGAGCTCATGGAATTGTCGAATCTGAACGAAGACATTCGAATTTTCAGAAAACTCTTCGAACTAGTGAACGAATGCGAGAATTTGTGGGAGAAAGGAAAAGAGCTTGATCAACGAGCCAACGATCCAGAACGTCTGCACAACCGCGGAGGACAATTATTGATCGAGGAAAAAGAACGTAAGCTCATCCAAAAGAAATTGCCTAAACTTGAGGAACAAATAAATATACTAATCGAACATTACGAGGCTGAAAACGGAGAACCTTTCACCATCAATGGAATGTCTTGTGATCAATTCTTCCGGCAATCCATCCAAGATTATGCCGAAATGAAAGAAACTCTAAAAAAACAACGTGTGAGTAAAAAATAAATAAGGAAGGCATTCGTTCCTTTGACAATATTGACAGCTTCTCGTCGAACAAAATTAAGCAATTTGTAAATTTATTTTGACATTTAGCAAGCAAAAGCGAAGGACAAATCATTAAAAAAAACACCAGTTATGAGTACTTCTCGACGTACACCAGCCACAACGACGAGTCTATTAAGACCCGCTCACACATCTGTTAAGAGAAGGGATGACAAGTCACCTTTAGGAAATTCAGCTAAACGTAATCGCATGGCTCAAAGCGACAAAACTCGCCCAACAGTTTGTACCTCGAAAGTACGAAGAAGTAATCGGGTAAAATTTTTTCTATATTCTTTTTGCTTTTGCTTGTTTGTCCGTGAAATATCGGTATTACTTACGCCGTGGATTTCTGCCTTTCAAAAAAGAATTGATTTTTCTAAAATTCATTACAACATAGTATCGGAGAAAGATCGGAGACATCGGAGTTCAGATTTATCATCGTTTTTTCGCCTGAAAAGTTACTACTGTTGTTTTCAAACATGATGGCCATTTTTTTTCCAAAAAACTATGCTCGTCCATCGCTGGTCCAATTGTGGGCCCATTGCCTCAATTTTGTTCTAATGAAATATTTTTTATTCCTTTTGCAAGAATTCAAGTTTTCAATGTGAATCATATGATAATTCAAAATTTAATTCCACAGATTCCTCGGAAGTTAATAAAAACGTTAAACGCTTCGAATCGATCGACGACTAAACAGACAGAATTGATGAATGACACACAAGCAACGATTGGAAGCGTTGCGCAATACGAGCAATTTCAGCAACATTTAGAACAGCGAGAAGAATTAAGGAGTTCTCTCTTGCCGGAACAAGTTCTAAAGAAGGCTCGAGGAAGGCCGAAAATGCGAACGCCAGTCAAAACACCGGTAAAACCATTGAGGAAAAATCTCTCTTCTGTATCGACGACACCGAAACAAACACCAAGATCTAGCCATATTCGTGAACCATCGCGAAGTCCGAAGATGACGACGACTCCGCGTCTCGCCGCAGCGCCGAGCAAATTGCCTTTTTTCTTCTAGACAATTTCTCACCTGTCGATGTTGCATTAACCTCCGTTTCGAGTTCTCTATTCCACCGTATTTTCTGTCATCCACATTCGAATTCTATAAACATGTTTTTTCCATTCATCGAAGTGGGAACTGCTTCAAAGCGTTGCAAATTTTACCAATAACATCTACACCAAGGAAAGCTATTGAACATTAAAAAAAGAAATTTTTCGAAATGAGCACTATTAGACAAATTATTGGAGAAGTTGGTATATAGTTATCCACAAGAAAGTAGGAAAAATGAACAATGGAACAAAAAGAAAACTGCGATATTTTTTTAGCCATCCGAATAAGGGATGAGCTGTAGTGGGAACTATCATTCACAAATGTCGCAGTGCGAAAAAGTTGTGTTTGACAATTCCTCAGTACTGACATCGATGTCAGTTGAATAATTAAAAAAAGTTCTTTTCCTTTTTGGAAAAAAACGGATTAAAAAAAAACTCGGAGATATAGTATTTTTATTATTGAATATCGTCTTTTGTATTATTTTTATAAATGACTAAGCGTTACGAGATTTACATAGTTATGGCCGAGGGAAAGGGAGGGGGATGAGTTAGCCCTTAACTTGAAATTAAATAAGAATTTTTTCACGAGATCCACTTTTGTTTTTATCCTATGTGCACTTTGTAAATAAATAGTTGTGTTTGACAATTCAAGTTCAATTTTGACATCGATGTATGTTAAATAATTAAAAAAAGGTTTTTAAACACTCGAAATTTCCCGTATAACCATACTGAATTTTTTGTATATAAAATTCCTGACTGAAAAAATGTTTGCATTTCGATTAGTTGTTAGAAAATTCGTATCTCAAAATTTTAGAAGATCGATTAACTTAACACGGATTTTTGTTTTCGATATTTATAATTAATTCATTCCCGACAAACGTCGATTTCAATCCGACAATCACTGCCAAGAGCCTGACAAACGATTTACCCTCAAGAGAAGCTAGAAACCCAAAAGTAGCCAGACAGAGGTTCACGGAACCCCGTAAGTCGATCCAGCTCCGCAGTACCTCGGTACCCCCTTGCCCCCTTGCACCATCATACGCGCAGCTGTTTGGAGCGTTTCATCGTTTCGCACCTTGACGACGCCACGCGTCGAAGCCTGCTCTTTTCTGTTTTCTCCCCCTCTGTCTGTCTTATGACACAACCTCTAAACGTCAAAATCAATTTCAAATGCTCTCCGGCAGAACTGCCGCACGTATGTTGCTGTCATTGAAGATTAATTGGGTGTCTCAATGCGTGAATTATCGATCCTACGTGTAACTCCATATTTGGATCACGAATTCGCTATATTTTAAAAAGTGTCTTGGTGTTTCTCTTCTCTTGTCATTCGTCAGAACAAATTTTTCATACGTTCGACCGAGTCGAGAAAAAAATCATAGCAAGTATCAGTTGAGAAAAATATCGATTCCCAAGGATTTTCGGTAAGTGATATGCAATGACATACAAAGTTTTCCAACAAATTATTTTAAAATCTGTGGGGAATATCAGTCGTTCGAAATATAGTTAAAATCCCGTTCAAACAATGTCGCTTGAATGAATCATATCTATCATTATAAATATTTCTTTTTTTCTCAAGATAAAACAGTGACATCAAATATGCCCAGTTCTTATCTCTATGCTATAAACAATGAGGGAAGAGTCTTTGGTCTTTCTACGTCCGGCGGAATGTGGCGAGAGTTCATGTATCTTGGCCTTGAGTTTAAACAACTTTCGGCTGTGCCACATTTCATGTGGGCCATTGGCGGTGATCGACAGGTTTATGTCCATGTGCATGGACTTGATATACCTATCAGAATTAAAGAAGAAACCTACGAGAACGAGGTAAATGAAATTTTTATAAATTCCACTCATTTTTGAAAAAGTTCCATTTGTACGTGAAGTAGGCCGTCTCAATACATTTAATTTTCATTGGAAAATTTTCTGTGATTGGTTTGTGACAATTCAACAAAACTTGTTTGCAGAACTCTGTTGAAAAAAGTTTATTCCCTACATAGCAAAGAATAATAAAAACCTATATCACGTCTCTTGAAGTCAAATGTCAAACAATCCTTGAAATTTTATATCGAGAGTGAAGAATTTTATTATGTTCAGTGATAAATATCAATCTCCATGAAATTCTACAACATGATTTCCAATGTACTGGTTTCTTTCATTTCAGTCTGCTTCTGGATATAATATCCAGACATCTTCAATCGTACTAAAGTATTCCTTAGTTTCATTAATTATTTATTTGTCAACAGAGATGGTTACCCCTGGAAGGTTTCAGCGGGAGATTACTGCCAACGGATAGATACAATTTTTCAAATCAAGATGGTACGGTCGATCGTTCTCGGGACAAAGTGAAATTACCATCAATGGCATGGCAATGGGAAGGTGATTGGCACATAGAAACGACATTGGATGGACAGCCTCTGGATCACGATGTTAGAATGAGAATTTTTTCACTTAACAAGTCATGAAAATTACAGTTCGTTCGTGTATAGTTTAAACGAAATTTAATTGTTCGTTCATTTAATTTCAGGGTTGGACTTATGCTGTTGATTTTCCAGCAACTTATTCGACAAAAAAGCAATGGAAATCTTGCGTTAGAAGGCGCAAATGGGTACGATATCGCAGATACAGTGCGATGAATTCTTGGTGTGCTATTGCCCCTCTTCATAAAGATGCTACAAAGGTCAGTTAATCGAATGGAATAAAATAAAAATAATTAAGTTATTGCTGGAAAAAATGTGGCAGTAGAAAATATTTTTTAAACGAAATAAAGAAATTTGTACGATTTAAAGACAGATTAAGTGTTGATATTTCTAGGAACCTTTCATCGATGTTGCTATTGGAGGAAATCAAATTCCGGGAGGGAGTCCTGGAAGTTTAGTCGTGTGGGCCGTTACAGCTCATGGAAGGGTAAGACTGAGAGACTCCATACGACGAGCTGAGGATGCATCAACGAGAATTTGCGTCGATCTCATATATTATGTTTCCAGGTAATGTTCCGGGTCGGAGTCAGTTCGACTTCGCCCGAGGGCCAGAGATGGAGTGCTATAAAATTGCCAACAGGATACGAAGTTTGCCAAATAAGCGTAGGAGTTTCTGGGCTTGTTTGGGCAATTCTCATGAATGGGAAAGCGATCGTACGCATTGGTGTCACGAGGGAAAACCCAATGGGTACGAAATTTTTTTCTTGAGTTTCATTCATACCCAGAGAAAAGAAAGGGTCCTAAAATCAATTCACAATTTTTCAAGCAAAAATCTACGCTTGAATCTCGAATCAAATTTGAAATAAAAAACAGTAAACAAATTAGAATATAAAAAATCTCGTTCAATAAACCAAAATTCGTTGAATAAATGTTGCGGCTTCTTCCCAAGGCGATGACTGGTCAGAAGTGGAGCCGCCACAATCGGATCTTCGGCTGTTGCAAGTGAGCGTTGGAAACGATGCTGTATGGGCAGTAACGCACGAGGGCAGCGTTTGGTTTCGGAAGGGGATAAAGGGCGAAATGAGTGGCGTTTGCGAGCAATTGTCAACCGGTACGGGATGGGTTGAGATGCTAAGTAAAATGGCACTCGTTTCGGTAGCACCAAACGACCAGGTAATTGAAGGAGGATTTTTCTATTTGGACGTTTCTGCACCGTTTTATTTATTTGTATAAACATATTTTGTCCAGGTCTGGGCCATCGGTTATGAGGACAGATGTTTATACTATCGCAATGGTATAACCAGGTCTGAGTTAACTGGCAAGAAATGGCGACTAATTAATGTTCCCCTTCAGCTAAGTCGAGCTAGTAGCAATGCCAGTTTGTCGTCGAGCAACAGGCACAGTATGTGCGGGACACCTCAGCAACATCGTCATCAGAGCTGGAGTTCTCTGGTATATAAATGAAATAACAATTTTAGTAACTTTCTATTTAGTCCTTGAACAAGTAAAATCAAGGCCCAAACAAAGTTTTTTATATCCAAACTTTTCGGGTAATTTATGTATTAATTGAATTTTCAAAAATAAGGCGATGGAAGAAGAAATATCATAAACCGTGAATTCACACTCTTTAATTGTAAAGTTTTCATGACAATTTCAGAATCGACCTCACAGTACGAGCGAAGGTACAGCACTGATACGAGATTGGGAAGAACAATCAAGATCGGCGCCTACGCCAACGTCATTGAAGTTATGGCAAAAAACGAACGATGGTACACCGTCCGGTAACATTCAACAAACATCGTTCAAAGAAATGTACGAGCACGAGGAAAAAAATCGGTAAATTTTTTTTTATCCATTTTCTCGGTTTTATTATAAGATTCTTGAACGAACACTGGAGTTTAATCCCAATCATTTGACAGATCAATAAACTCGGTGGAATTGTGCGATTTAACGGAAGCGAGTGTTGCCAGTATAACTATTTCAAACGAGTCCTTATCGCAGAGCGGCGAATCAATAGTTGTTTCTGGCAAAGGAATGGGCAGTACAGTTAAGGTTGGATCATTAAGGATTTTATAATGAATTTTCTCCGAAATTCATTATTTTCCGTTCATTTTTTCAGCTTATTTTTTAACCATAAAGCTCGAGTAAATGGATACGAAAGAAAAATCCAAAAAAGTTTTATGAATTTTGCAGGTAAATCCGGCTGCCTGGAGCCCAGTACATTCGGTCGGTTCGATGGTCGGTGTCGAAGCTCATCCTGAAACCGACGGAAGCGTTTTCGATCCCGATTTGACCGGTGACTCGGGGGTTTACGGCGAAGATGAGAGCACGGCCGCTGTTTATTGGGCCGAATGCGATGTATCCTGGTCAAAAGTTGAAGCCGGAGCTTGTTTCGTTGATCCGTCAAATCCACCGAAATGGTAAGTTATGAAATTTCGCATGTAAATCGAATTTTTTCAGCGGATTATTTTCATGAATCTTCGATCCAAGCACTCACCGATTGATTAAACTCGAAACTTTCACGATGAAACTAATAAGAAAAATCGCTTTCAAACCACTCATTGATGTTCTCATCATTTTTTATTTGTAAATAAAAAAACTTTGGGTCGATTGCAGAAAAAAAACTGAATTTGAGGAAAGTTCAATAATTTATGAATTGGTAATTTTGCAGGATTGCAGATGGAACACACTCGATGGTTCAAGGCGAAATCGTGGAACCGTGGAGAATGCGAATTCTCGAGGAATTAAGAAATCGTATAAAAAATCTTGAATTCGATCTTTCGAGATACGAGAAAGCGATCGAAAGATCATCCTGGGTAAAAAATGGCGATGCTCGTTGCAAACTCAAAGGTAGTCTCGTGTACGAAGATTGCGTTATAGAACTCGAGTGGATAAGCAGCGACAGTGGGACATTGGATTCTGGAACATTGACGATTCTGAATGCTGATGGAGCAACGACGATAGTAATAATTAAAATGATCAAATTATCAATCAATTATAAAAGTCTCGATGAATTTTATATCCTCAAACGAAAATTCTAATTCTTCAATTTTTTCCGTTAACTATTATTTTCATTCATTTCTCATTGGTGCAATTGTGTGCATGAACTTGATCAATGGACTGAGTTTAGCTCATAACATTATCATCGTCATTCTTTTTACAGATGCAATTTCCCATATCGGAAATTGTTTGCGTCGTTTGTTGCAGTGAGCCTGGAAATCCAAGGCTCGCGATCCATACGCCTCGTTTGCCACGATCGAAAGTCCTCAGACTCCAATTCGCCAGCGATACAGAAATGGAAGATTGGATGGGTCACATAACTTCAGGTAAAATTCACAAAATTTTAGTAACAAAATTCATTGAATTATCATCATCGCTCTTCTTCAGTCACCTGCAAAATGAACAACGTGTATGGAAGACCTGGGCCCAATTCGATTTGGGCTACCACAGCTCTGGGTGACGTTTTCGTTTACGATCCTGTTTTGGCAGAGGTAGAAAACCCTTCGTTGTTGAGAATTCTAAAATCCTTCAAAATTCAATAACCCAATTATTTCCGCAGGCAAATCAATATTTGGAGGGACTTTATTCACAAGAATTGGACACTGCTGGCAAAAATTTACCCTTCGAAAGTATTTTGCAGAATGGCTTCCAGTGCGGGAGCGCTTTACACATATCGGTTTGTGTTCACGACGATGCCGATCGGTAATGAAAAGAAATCACTGGCCCAAAATATTGACGTCGAAGTACTCGATTCATCAGCGTTGACTAATGCAGATGATCTTTGTTATTTTTTCCGAAGGCTATCGTTCAATCTCGTTTGTCACATGACGATGGTCTTGCGGCAGAAAGGAGCAGTGGATACGCATGACATTGCGATGCACTTCAATCCACGGTTGAAGGAGAACTTAATCGTTAGAAATACTTATCAAAATGGGCACTGGGGTGACGAGGAGAGAGGTGGTAAAAGCCCTATAAAAGCCGGCTCTGATTTCACGCTGAAAATCATTTGCGAGGACAACGGTTATCGTATATTCATAAACGATAACGAGTTCACATTTTTCAGCCACAGAATATCTCCGCAAAGTATAACGCATTTGAGAATAAAAGGACTCATGACGTTGCATTCCGTGCTCTATAAATCACCCATGGTAAAACAAAAAAATGTGTTTGACGTGCAAATAAGAATCATTTTGAATCGCGTATATTTTATTATTTTTTGAAAATTCGTTCTGACAGGTTATAATCGAGCCGATGGGAATGTTCTGGCGACAAATCGGTGGTCATTTGAAAAAGGTTGAGACTTGTAGTTCAGGGATAACTTGGGGGATCGGCTACGACAATACTGCTTGGGTTTACACAGGAGGTTGGGGTGGACTTTTTCTTAAGGGTAACTATCATTTTATACCCTCATATTTTAGAAAAGTTCGGAAATATCGAAATTCAATATTCATGGGCGAATAAATGGGTGAAGAAAACGATGGGAATGCTGACAAGAAAATTTTTTGTGTAGGATTGGAAGCCAGCAACACGGGAATAAATCCAATGATGGATACTCACAATTATTTCGTGTACGAAAATCAACGCTGGAATCCAGTTACCGGTTACACGTCGCATGGACTCCCAACGGATCGTTACATGTGGAGTGACGTAACGGGACGCCACAAACGTACTCGAGAGCATACGAAATTGCTGTCGATGCATTGGCGTTGGGTCTCCGATTGGATCATTGATTTTCATACCCCGGGAGGTGTTGATCGCGACGGCTGGCAATACGCTACCGATTTTCCGTCGCAGTATCATGGCAAAAAAACTTTTACCGACTACGTCAGACGACGAAGATGGTTCAGGCGTTGTCTTCTAACCAGTAGCGGCCCTTGGCAAGAATTGGGCAACACAAAAGTCGTCGATGTTTCTTTATACGTCAGTAGCAACCAAATTAACCCTCATCGGCTACTTTATTGGTTTTTTTCTATCTAATTTTATCAGCTTTTACTCATTTTAGGTTTCTGAAAAACCCGGCACCGATTCACCCATCGACGTCTGGGCCGTTGCCGCCAATGGCGAGGCTCTCTTCAGACGAGGAGTTTCAGAATCTTGTCCCATGGTAATTATGGAACGTACCCGAAAAATTGAAATGCTTCGTAATTTTGAGTAAAAACGTTTTTTCAATTTATCCTTAGAAATTGTGTGTTTTCGACTGCTATTTTCAAATTAAATTGTTCATTGATCGACGATCGACTGCTTATTTCATTGACAGGGTGTTACGTGGGAGCACATACCAAGCGATCAACCATTAGTCGGCATATCATGCGGTCCACACAATCAAGTTTGGGCGATTGGAAAAAATGGTTCTTCCTATTGGCGGTTTGGAATAACTGCTGCTAAGCCGATAGGCGAAGTTTGGACGAATGTCGAGCCACCGGCTGGTGCACATCTAAAGCAAATATCCGTTGGTTCGAACGTTGTGTGGGCGCTCGACGATTCTGGAAGATTGTCCGTTCGACGGGAAATTCAGCCCAAAGTTTTTCCCGAGGGAACCCACTGGCAAACCTTGCCAGCGATGCCCAACGATCCTATTCATATTGGTATTAATTATATTAAATGCCCATTTTTTTCGTGTACTTTTCAATCAAAGCTTTCATTTTTTCAATCGCACAAAACGAAGCGTTCAATCCAATCATCGTTACTCATTCGCTTGTGAAATGATTCAGTATTGTTATTTGAGTGTTCAAGAATTATCATCATTCATCAATTCTTCAGCCTCAATTCTCTGGTTTCTCGAATCTTTTTCTCCTTTGTCTCAGCTATGACAGTGCTCAATAATATTTGCTTTGGATCAGATCAATCGGTAATAACCGCGAAGCAGGGATTCCGTCACATTTCGGTTGGCAGAGAAACCGGTCAAGTTTGGGCGATTTCTGGTGCTGGAATAGTTTGTCGGAGGATTGGCATAACTGACGATAATCCAGCTGGCACAGGATGGGTTACTGGAATCGGGGTGAGTTTATGATGAAATTTATTCAGTTTTATTCACGTTATTATTTTGCATTGCTTTATAATTTTATTACATTTGTCTCCGGTCAGATTTCGATAAATCTCTTTTTTCCTTCATTTGTATTGATGGTCGACTTTTCCCAACTGATTCCACTAACGGCTTTCTTCTTAAAGGCAAATTGGCAGTACATAAACGTTGGGGGCCTCGTAAACGGATCGAAGTAGTAATCCAAGACACCAAATTTTCGGACAAACAGCATATTTATAATTATATAAAAATAGCCTAACGAGATCGGATATTCGATCACCCAAATCCGGGCCTTTTTCGAATTATTGAAATGCTCACTTCATCCTGAAGACAAGTGATCAAATGATACTACAGGTTGTTCTTCGCCCATTCTCGTAATATTTTTTTATCCATAGAACTGATTATTCGATGAAAAACGTAACATCAAACACGAGTGAATTAGTTTTTATAAACGATCAGTTCCGCTGTTATAATTTTATGATATTGATCCAAAATCTTAATATCCGGACATGATTTCTGGAGCTATTGAAAATATGTTTGGAAAAAAACGGATTAAGAGAATGATGAACCAACGGTTCTGAATATATTCTGCCATTTCTGCTGCGTCTATTCACGCATAATAAGAAACTGCACAGTATTCCGAGCGACTCCACTTTTATTGCTCGACATTTAATTTTTAATATAGTGTGATTGTTCGACGGAGAATATTTTAAGGTTTATCAAAGAATAATGAAATCAATGTTGAGGCTCGTCTTGAATATAACCAAAGAGTGAGATAATGTCTGTGTATATACATATATTTATATACAAAATATAATCGGTAAAATGAAGTGATAAATAGGCGCTAGTCCTCATAAGATTTTTGTGTTTATAATTTTGAAATGATTTGCAAGTGCCATTTAAGAATCATCGGCCAACCAATTTCTCGGAGCTTTTTATTCTCTCTCTCTCTCTTTTTTTTTGTTATTTTTCTACAACTGTCAGATCAGAGGGACAATGAGGAAATTATAATGAAATAATAAAACAATCCATCGTCGTTTATATCTCTGTACAATAAAAGTTTATACAAAGTCATATAAATTATAATTATTCCTCTGCGATATCTCCTTACGTTCATGCGTAATTACATTATGTACATTTTAAGAGCTAGAAATAACGCTTAATGGTTTCGATGACTGTCATGAATGCAACGAAAATAGTATTTTGTGAAAAAATTCACAGGCCTGAACGAATAATTTGTAATGAATCTTTCGAACATTAAAAATCAGCGTTTGTTTTCAATGAAATTTTTCAAATATTATGGATCGGACTATTTTTAAACTGAATTCATGGAATTATTAATAATATCGACAATACCTCGTTGCAACTTTGAATCATGAGTCGTAGCTTCGGGACATGGATGGTTCTCATTAATCATGTGTCAAAAAAGTGCTTAACGTAGCGATGCAACTGATGAATTACGAAATGAATTGAAACTATAAAAATACCTGTAACCAGTAATTGCTGGTTGAGTTTGTAAATTTCCGGTCATGTCATAACGCATAAAACCAGTTACACGTTATGCCCATTTATGGTCTGTGCTCACGTTGCATGATTATACTTAAGGCGATTCAATGACATTGTTTTTCAACAGTTTTCATTATTTCATCTCTTCGATTTGAAAAATTTAAAATTTAGTAACTGTTTTCACAGGCTCGGCATATTGCGTCGTAACCGTGTTTGGAATCAGGCTGTTTCTTTCGCCCTGTAAACTGTGAGAAATTCCGTAGAAAAAGTAAATTGAGAAACCTGAAAAAAAACGTCCCAATTTATTTGATTTTCGATGATAATTTTGTTCTACTGTCAATTCACTCATTGCCGGATTGAAAATAAATGAAAAACCAAACTCGCCTATGATCATCCAAACGGCGAATCTCATCCACGTGAATGAATCCAGTTGCAGCATCAGATAGAGATTTATTAAAATACTGCAGCAGGGAATTAGCGGAACGAGAGGAACTTTGAATGCGAGTTTTGTAGCCTGGACTGGCTGTCGACCGATGGCGATTATGAGCCAAAGCATTATGAGGCCCAAAATCGTTAATACGACATAGGTCAATACTGTTTCCCCAATGAAGTCGCCCATGTTGTTGAGAACGAAGCCAAAAATCAGAACCGTGATAGCTGTGACACGACGAACAAGAAAGTTATAAATTTCTTCTCATTTTATCAATGACGCGGTAGTGAATCGAAAAGCACGAACGAAGCCCACAGCATTTCTCGATCCCGATTACTTTGAATTTCCTGAATTAGTGCTGACACAGCATCTCAAGAAAAAAAATATCTGAAGCAATTTTGACATTTTTAACTCACGTTTACCAAAGTTTCGTCGAGTCTGTTTGAAACTTACTGAATGCCAATACTCCGTAACTTGCGACCGTACTCGAAAACTTGGTTGGTTCCTTGATATTGTGAAGATTGAAAATCCGCTTGAAATAATCCATCGGTGTCGACTGCAGTGCGTTCGGCGGTAGTTTAGTTTCGTACTCTGAGTTTTTATACCTATGAAATAAGAAAAAAGAATAAAAAGAATAGTTTAAGAATAAAAAATAAATAGACGTCAATCCACTCAATGTTCGAAAGGCCCACGACAAAAATACTGTTAGCAATTGAAGAATGAGGTTGCGAGAAAAAAAAATATTTACCTGAGTATAAGCACGGAAATTGCAACGATGGTATAAGCCAGAAGAGTTCCAATCGACATCATGTCGATCAATTGCTTAAGATTGAAAATGAGAGTCATCGCAGCTGAAAAACAATTTTTTAATGTTTAGTCTTAGTTTGCAAACTGGAGAAAATATTCGAAAATGAGAGTCTATTTGGAAAGTTCGACTCTGTGGAAAGCATTCTTCACCGCAGTAATTTAATTGTAATTTTGTCGTCCCTGTCGATGAAAAGCTCTTTCGTATATTTCTTACCAGTGAGCAATCCGGAAAGAACAGTGCCGATCACCGGAGTCTGAGTTTTCGGATGGATTTTAGCAAGAAATTTGAAAATCACACCGTCACTAGCCATGGCGTAAAGTACACGAGGAAGCGGAAACATCGCGCCGAGGAGACTCGTACAGAGAGCGAATATCGCACCGATATTCACGATCCACATGACACCAGGCCAACCAATTTGTGCGAAGACGTATGGGAATGGAGCTTGTGGATTCTAGCATTGGATAGGAAGGATTAAACATGTGCGACTGAATTGTCCAGTGCCAGAGAAACATGCCAAAGTTCGAAGGAAATTTTCCACCGCGAATAGCAACTCTTGAAATATTGAATTTACGACTAAAGTCGAGATCTAAATGTCTAATAAGATTTTTCGATCAGGTTTCCTTCGATGAAATCTCTTATTGCGAAAATTTGAGGATACGCCTTCTTCCACGACGTTTGTTGGCGGAACCGTTGAAAATAGAGTAAAAGTCTCAAGGACCAATCTTCTAGAGCATAAAATTTCCTGAAAAGTAGCACCAGAGAGAATTCTTAAATTTTCAGCAGTCTCGCCCGAGGGCGAAACGAATCAATACCTTAAAGAGCTTCGGGCGTGACCCTCGAGCAGGTATTTCTTCGAGCTCTCGAGTAGAAAATACTAAGAGTAGAAAAATGTCACTGAGAACTTTTTTGTGGGCAATTTCATGCTGCGCAAAATTGGTCCTGTTGAATTTTACGAAATCTTCGACGGTTTCGGCACCAGCGGTAACGAAACGAAGCGTATTATTCAATCTCTAAGATTAATATCTCATTAGGAGTTTCATCAAAAAAACTAACGATAAAGTAGGGAAAAAACGATTTCTTGGGGAAAACAAGTTCGTCGGAGCGTAAGATTAAGCGAGTTTGATTACCTGGTCATAATAAGGCCACATCATCGTGAGAACCGTGGAAATTGAGAAATAAGCCGCGAAAATAATCGACAGAGAAATAACAATGGCAATTGGTATTGTGCGCTGTGGATTTTTTGCTTCCTCGCCGGTCGAAGCTACAGCGTCGAAACCAACGAAGCCGAAAAAACATTTGGCTGCTCCGATCATGACACCTCCAAAACCGAACGGCATGAATCCACCTGTCCCTGGATTCTCAGCGCTGGCGGGTATGTCTTCGAGCTTGAGTCTCCAATTTTTTGGATCAGCTATAAAATGTAAAAATTTCAATAGTTGCGTTAATTCAAAAGATCTCGATATTGGGAAAATCTGCATTTTCCTCCGAAAATAAACTTCCGGAAAATTCGATTTTTTCAACGGTATCGTTGGGACTTGAAACAAGTTTATTCGATGATCACCTTTAATAGCACCAGCCACGACGATAATCGTAATAGTTGCAAGATTTATAACCGTGAAGCCCATGTTCAAGTACGAGGATTCCTTGACACCGATGCAAAGTAGCCCGACCAAAAGAACGACCATACCGAAGGCGAAAAAATCCGGATACTCCGAGAGGAATGAAATATCAATGGGCATTATTGATTGAAGATAATCGCGCATCACATTGCCAAGTAGAGAGTCAATATAGTCGCTGAGACCTCGGGCCATGCTCGCGGTGCCTGGAGACAGAAGAAAAAATCTTTTCTCTCAGTTGAAAGGATCATTAAAACGAAAACACTCTTCAGAGGACTCCACCACTGACTGACGGGCGATTTTGGCCGTGGAAAAAACGGGTTTAACATTTTTTTTTAAGTCTCATTTTAAGATTTACATTTTCGCAAATTCTTCAATTATTTTTATTAGATTTTTCATAAATTCATACACAAAACTTTCAGAGCATTGATGAATTTTAAAAATCCATTTTTTTTGTGTATAATAATCACTCGATAATTTTTTTCCGACGTACTCTTTTGAGTATCAAATCAATTAGTGGAAACTTGATTTCTCGTTTGGAAGGAACAATTTCAATTGAACTTGAAACATAAAAATTGGCGTCGGACAATTGGATTTGGGTGCTCGGCAGCACCGAAAATATAAACGGTTTTTTTTTTAATCCTGAATATCTCGATGTGTCCGGGTTCTCCGAATAGATTGATAAGACAAAAGAGTATCTCGACGAATGATAATCAAGAGTGTTTTCGAAAGGGAAATCGTGTGTTCCGACTCACCGATCACGTATTCGAGTATGAGATTCCAGCCAATTACGAAAGCTATGAACTCGCCAACTGTCACGTAGCTGTAAACATATGCAGAGCCGGCTTTCGGTACCCTCGACGCGAATTCGGCATAGCACATACCTGGGATAACGGATCATTTCATAATTGTATTACGTTCGAATTGGCACGTCGTCGCTGCGTAATACTTTTTATTACGTTTCCAAATAACGTTTCGAAAAAATTTATAAAATTTTAACAAATTGTCGCTTCGAGGATTTTCGGAGCATTATTTAAGGGATGCAATTTTAAAAAATCCCAAAATTCCATCTGATCGAGCATCACAGAGCGAAATTACGGTGCAGGAGGGGGAAAACGAGTAGGCAAATTGTAGCTTGACATCTTTCGTGAATCGTTGCCCATGAAAAATTGAACGATTCTTCGCAAAACACTCAACTTTCAACTACAAGAATAACAACCCCGATACAATGTTTTTTTTTTTTCTTTTTCTTTTAAAGCACCAACCTTCGAAATAATTTAACCACGAGGTGAAGTCTCGTGGTTCATGATCGACAATTGTGCATGCACGATGGCCATGAAACGTGTTTGGTAATCGCGCATTGAGTGCTATCAGAATAAGGTATATCTTAGTGCAATGGATACCGATTGTTATTCGAAAAACCTCAAACCTGTTGCTCAAATAATAACCCGAGGATGTAGTTACGACTGTTACAATTGTTGACTCTCTTCAAGTGTAAATGCGGCGCCATGACGAAACTCAATAAAGGAATAGAAAACGAATAAGTTTTTGAGCTCATTAAAAAACCAAGGTCAAAGCGATCATCGAGGGCGGGAGAAGAATGAAGCTCGCTGCGGGAGAATATGAAAATTCGCCGGGAGTTGAACCGATGAAAAAAATGACGAGGTTTCTCCTCTGCCTGAGCAATTTTTACCTGCGAATGCCGATGCAATTGCAGCGATAAGGAACGAAATGCAGACAGCGGGGCCAGCGGTTTCTTTGGCGACTCTGCCTGCCAAAACGTAAACCCCGAGGCCAAGAGTGGAGCCTACGCCGAGGGCTGTGAGGTCGAAGACGCCGAGGACCCTCGCGAGTTCGCCCTTGTCGCCGTCGTCGTCGACGTCAACGCGTTTCCTCGAAAATGCACGCCACAGTTTCGCTGCCATTTTTTGCTCTTAGGCCGTGCCCACTGGTGGGGCACCGTCAACTGGAAGCAATAATTTGTTCTTTTGAAAAGAAGCGACCGCACGTGTCTATACGTGACTGCGTCGTTATATACTCGTTCGTACGCGCGAAACGCGCGATTACGAGAGCCAAAGTCACAAAAGTTTACTTGTTTTATGAGCAATTGTCCTGAGCCATTGTCGTCGCACCGGCAAAGGGAACGACGCTGCTCAAGGTCATACGAAAGGAAAAATCCTCAGTTACGTAAATAAAGATACAATCGTATCGAATAAAAATCCGTTTGAATAATTCTTCAATCGAAGAAAATTCTCAAATCTTCTCAACCATTTACTCATTTTTTATTGCAAGAAATATAATTATTTTTCAAGAATTTTTTAAGTATCTACTTTTTCAATTTTCAAGATACTTTTTCAAATTTTTCACTTTTTCGTCACTCGAATTCTAAACAGCTTATTTATGGGTGCACAAAGTCATGCACGTCAGAATTATATTTCGTTTTGTTTTCGAGTGTTATTTATCACGTCAGACTCGCTGACGAGTGAACATTTATTGTAAATCACAAATTTTCACTCTCAGCATAGTAAGTTCTATGATAAATACACGAATATACATCGAATACGTTTTTTTTCAGGGTCGCCCGAGCAGACTTTGCAATATAAATATTTGAAGTGACTGAAAAGATTTTTTACTCTTTGAATAAAAGGTATGAGTGGAGTTTTTACTGTGGTGGAAAGAACAATTCTTAATATTGTTCCCGGGATACTATATTTCTTGTGCTTTGCTTTAGAATTTTCGGCCTCGTTTTCTCCGTGTACAAATATTTCTTTCTCTCTCTATCTCTACTTTTCTTTTCCAATTCTCCCAAAGTTCTTGACAAACTCGATACATTCTTATCGCTCGATTTTACTCACGGGCCGAGTAAAAAAGATAGATTAAGCATAAAATGACACGAATGCACGTTTTATTCGCGCGTACGATCTCGAAATTCTCTCGAACGACTTGTGTAATAGTAGATTGTATTTCGCGAGAATTTCCGATTTCACTGTTAGATAATGAAGTTTTTACCGTCTGCAAATTCATTGTCTCGTTCCTTCCTTTCTCTCGCTGTTATAATCATTATCGTTGTTTCGAGTTTCTTAAATCCTTATCCACGTTATTGTTTATTATTACGAACATTTATTATTCCGTCGGAGAATAATTAGTTGAAGGAATGCGAGGAATCGTAATGACGCGTGTAATTAAAGTTTGTACTTGATCGCATTGAAAAATTCGCTATCCTCGACACATTTATTCACTTACTTCGCTTTTAACGAAAGAAAATCAATGGCAATAAAACTGGTAATTCAACTTTCACCTGGAAATTTATATTGAAAAGATGATTATGCCGATCTGCGTACGACGGGAATTAATTAATTGCGAGGGAGCCAAAAGAGCGAGGCAAAAATATGAGGATCTTCGAATTTATAATTCTACGCATATTTAACAGAAATTTCAATCACGATTCGCTACATTTTTTTCGTTACTTGTGCTTTTTATCTTTCCCTTTTTAGGGTCGAGTGAATGAAGGAAAATTGAAGTGTCATCGGCTTTGACCGAGATAATTATGAATTTTTCTGAAACTCAATTTTTTCGGCCTCATTAGAACGAGATACGTGTGCGGGGATAACGCGTTGCGAAATACTCGGCGCAATTGGTCATTGACACTTATGATCGTGAATTCACGACGGCGGTATATAATCGCGAAGGACACATTGAAATTGGGACTCGGTGATTTCTTTTTTGCAATGACCATCGCGGCTATAATTTCAAGGATAAGAACAACCGGTGAGGACACTTTCGCTCGCTCGAATAACAATGCTTTTTTCAAGTTTGTTTTCATTTGAATATATCCAATGAAATACGATTCGAGAAGTCCGCGAGGCGGTTGTTTGCGTTTGGGGGCAAGAAAAAACGGTGCAAAATTTTCGAGGGTAAAATGATGAAAGAATGAGATGCTTGGACGAACTTGAGACAAAGTTATCTCTCGGATAAATTGATAAACCTTGGTTTTGAGTCGCTGTGAGAAAATTGCTTTTATAATGAAAAGAGAAAGACGGGAAGATGGAGATGCGAGAGATAGTAAAAGTGATTAACGTTTTATTGGCCGATTATTCTACGCTAATGTCTGCGTATCTTCTCGAGTCGACGCCTTGACACGCCGTTACTCACTCGCACGTGGAGCAAAAGTATCTCTCCCTGCTGCAACGGTTTTACGATTTTTCGTTCCGTATATTCGTGGAGAAAAAAAGAACAGCGTATCTCCGGTTGGAATGTTCTTGTTTTTAAGTCGCGTTTGTTTTTTTTCACCGAGACAAAGCCCGGATCAGACCGTTCCTCGTTTTATTTGCTCGTGATGCAGCTGATGATAATGTTACATTGTATGCACGGAGATACGTCTGGTTTCCCTCTTCTTTTCTCTCAATCACGATAACTCTCAACGATGCTCAAATACTCGGAAAATCGTCTGCTCCGCAACGACGATACTCGCCGTATTTCTGTAAGGAAACATAAAAATTATTAACAGACGCAATTCCTTGGAAAAATTTACGTGAATCCCTCCAGATCTTGTTCTTCTCTGTGGCACGTGCCAAGCATGCATTTATGCCGAAAGTAGTGCGCAGTTGGCTTATTTATAAAATTCATGTGCCACGCTCATTATCGCACGTTTTAATTAGCAATTAATATTAATTTTTATCGATGTTCTAATTCGCACGATTAATCATCTGTGTGATACTTTTTTCCACTGCGACGAAGCACTTTCCTCGGTCGTTAAATTTGAAAAATTCGATTCTGCGGGGCTTTATTTCGAGATTCTTTCGCCCCAGGCTAGCCGCGAACGCTGATTTTCTTCTTTCTCTTATCCGCTCTCATAAAAATTTCATCGCTCGATAAATCACGTCATTTATTTGCAAAGCAATTGTCTGTGTCGTGACGTCCTGAAGATCATGATCACGAAAACCGTTCGAGACCGACGATACAAAGATCGATAATTATCAATTAGGATTCCCATGCACAATATCGCATTCAGTCCAATCGAAGAGTTTACCTAGTCCGTTTAGACGATAAGAATTTCAATGGACTCAAGTGCTTTGGATCTAGAAAAATCGGAATTGATCGATCTTCGATTTCTACTCGCCTAATATTTGTTCGTTTTTTTTCTTTTATCGCACCACATTCGAGATTTATTTCATCATTTTTCGTCGATTTTTTCATGGAACTCGAGTTAAGAGATGCTCAATTGGTTTCTTTTTCAGTGAACAGAAATTTTTGTTCTCCTATCGATGCTCAATAATTGGGAGCAAATGAATAACGTTATGATGCATAAAATACTAGACAATTTCATTGGGAATATTCTCCGAAGGCCAAATACATCAGGAATAAACTGAGTCTTACTGGTATCAATTTAATTTGCTTTTGCCAAGAAGAATCATGAATAAAATGTCAAGGAAAATTAATCATTTCATTGCTGTATCGATCTGGATCGCTAACATCATTAGATTAAAATGCGGCACACACTCGAGTCTGCTGATTGCAACATTCTCAGAAGCACGAAATTCCTATCTCGATATCATAAAAAAACTCATTTTTCTGTGTCAATTTAATATTCTTAGGAAAAGTAAGTCTCGAATTTCCACCAGCAATTGTTGCATCGTGGAAAAAAAAAATTTTCTACAGCTGCTCTGAACTCAAAAAAATTCAAAAATTCGGGGAGGGGGAAGGGGAAATATTTTTTGATATTTTTCGTGAGCATTATTATTTTTATTGTCATCATTGTGAAAAAAGTGAATATTTTTTGCATCATGCAAATTGGACTGGAAAGGAAACATTAAAAAAATGTGTGTGTGGCTTTTGAGAGACAACTTCTTGAATTTATTGCTCGAGACTGGAAAAGTGACAGTACATAAAACTAGGCGTCCTCGAGTATCCTATTTGCAAGTATTGGCTCCCGCTGTTTTTTCTCTCGAGTAAATATTGCATGTGCACCGTCGAACGTAAGAGAGTAAAAAAACGAAATCACTCTACTCACCGTGACGCGAATTCGATCACGAGGAAATGAGATCGATTTTTAAAAAAAATAGACAAATAAAAAAATAAACAATTTCGCACGAGGAAAAACGTGGTACGGAGGGACGGTCAAGAAACTCTCGCGAATGTGGAACACCGGATGGAAATTTGTCCCAGTGAAAAAGTAATCTTTCAAGAAACAAACAAACGAGATAATAAAAAAAATGGATGTGGAACAGTCGGTGAACTGGTCGAGTCGGAGCTTGCCGACCAACTAATAAAGACTTTGTAACCGAGTCACGATCCTCCTACTCTTCCACCTGTCGTAGCGAAACCTCCGATTTTCCAACACGGACTCCCACTTTTTTTTATTCTTTTTTCGCCGACTCGTACTCGCTCATTCCTTGAATCAATTGGTCAATTTGTCAAAGCTTTTCAACCCATTTCGATAAACCACGTTTACATGCGATTTTACACATTCGAAAATGATTTTTTAAACGACAAAACTGTATGCATAATTAGTTGGCTATTCGTAACGATTATTTAACTTTGCACTCATTGGGTGAAATGCTGAATAGTAAATATAGAAAATGTTTTATTATATACAATTATATACAACGAATCGATGTATTTTACATGAGGTAAATATCGTGGTAGTTGTGTGAAAATCATTCACAATTTTCTTATTATGAAAGAGATAGAAAAATTTATTGGAAGAATAATTTATAGAAAAATAAAGCTACCTTGAAGAATGGGGCTTCATTGTACTAATGGGAAATGAATCAGTCGATCCAATAGTTTATCCTGCTTTATATTTCATGTCGTGGGAAATTCACCTGGTTTTAGAAAACTCGCCGGATTCGTGGCGCATCCGGGACACGTGTGAAGAGAGTCGTGAATAAATATTTCGCAATCGAGGCAAAACGTTTGGGTGCATTTGTTACACACGTACACCTGGGAATAAGAAAATCCATTAGAGCTGAAAGCAATTTACAGAGAGAACGAAGTCGATGTTGCGTGAGATCGTTATGGAAAAATTGAATGAGTTCCCATTCTGTAACATCGGTTAACTGTTTGATTGACCGTTTCAAATGACCAGTTCGAATAAATTAGAAAATCATTTAAAATGCCTTACTTTTTTTTCGACTGTCATATCCTTTTGGCAGCCGTAGCAACAGGTGACCTGCCCGGTATTTTGATCTTCACGAAAATGCTCGACTGGGAATAAATAATGATACGATCTGGTCAAGTGCGGAGCCGAGACGAGAGTCAAACCGCATGCTCGACATTCAACTGGAAGTTCACAGTGTTTGCTCAAACATTGGGGACACAGATATCCGGCGCTCGTCAATTTTGAAGAGTCGTCGACGCTGTCAGCGTGACTGTAAAAACATTTAACGAGTTCTCAATGGATGCTCAGATTCTTTTTTTATCTGAGATCAAAAATGACAGTTTTTTTTTATCAATATTGTGCCAATGAGAATCAACAGAAATTTAACAAAATTAAACTCGTTATGAAAAGCTGTGTAAATATTGTGCAAATTCTTGCAACAACCGTAATCGCATATTTACCACATGCAGACGCTCATTGTCGTTTCGGCTGCGGTCGTTTGAAGAGAATGATGAGGAAATCCCATTTTTACGAGAGCGGCGTCCAACCTCGTAGCCGCTGGTGGGGGATCTATATGAGCTTGTAATTGCTCTTTAAAATGTTTGTCATCCAACGCAACACCGTGGTCACCTCCTGTTGCTGTGGCTAATCGTTTGCTCACATGCAATTCCGCTGCCAAACCTATCACGCTACATCTCACACCGTCGGTCTTCAAATTCTGTATGAAAAAGTTTTCTTTACTTCCTGATGTCATGGAAATATTTTTTCATCAATTTATACAGTTTACGGCGCAAGATAAATTTCTTCTCAATAGAAATATGAGTTGTTTTACAATTTATTGAAAATCATCAGACCGAAAGTTCTTCTCAACCGACTCAAAACACTCGAACTTTTTTCAACAAAGCAAGGAAATTTCACCTGTATAGTTTCGTTTATATCCCCAGGATCGCACGTTGTGAGAGAGCCCATAATAATCAAAATCTCTCTGCTCGAATGAGCTGGAAGTACACGTAAGGATTTTAGAGCAAGTTCCAGTGAATTCTGAAGACTGGGCTCTCCAGTTAAGGTGGTATGCAGTAAACTTTTTATTTCCTAGAAAACAGGGTGTAAATAACATTGGGTTGAGCATCACCGACTGACAGGTAATTCAATAAAATGTAAAATTTAGAAATTCCAAATTTTGGAAATCAATACAAAATGAAACATCAAAAAGCAGAAAAACAATTTGAAATATTTGATATGGCTAACCTGCCCATGTTTCTTTGAGTTTCCAGATAAATCACTGACTTTTTCTGCTCTCTTATTTCTAGTCAATATTATCCCAAGTTGACTTATTGGATTTTGATAGAAAAATTCTTCTATGAAGTCTTCTAAGAGCTGAAAAACAAATTGTTTCCTCAATTAAGTAAAATTGTTGTTCTAAGAAAAGCAACTTCTTAATTTTTGTAATAACAGCTGTATTTATGATAGTTTTTGTACTTTGATTGTGCACATTAGACGTGTTGGTTTTAAATCTTGATTGGACATGGATTCTGAAGCATCGAGGATAATATAAAGGTGTCTCATCATTCCTAATCGTGCACCACCAACTTTTTCTAACTGGCGTTTTCTCTTTGCCTTGTGAATTATATCTGCTACAGATCCATCCAACATTCCATGATCGTCTTCTTTTATCGCTTCCCTGGAGTGTCATACATTATATTAAATTACATCAAAAATAGTAGTAATGAAATTATTACAAAAAACGAAGATGATAACTATGAAAACGATTTATATTTATCCTACATGTTTCTCGAATCAAACACATTTGCAACGATATTGTTGTAAATGTCATAGCAAATAAATGTAATAAAAACATAGCCTCTCACCATGTTTTTTCGTAACCGGTCTCCCATCGATATTCTTTTCCACCTTCATCGTCTGCCATTTTTATCCTTAGATATTTGTTAATGAAATTCTAATCTTAAAATTCACAATCCTTAAATTAAATCAAAACAAATGATTTCTAATCCAGATTCTTCAAAGTTGAAATGAAACTTTGAAACTGACAATGGATAATATGAATAAATAACCTCTTTTGCTATTAGCGCAAATTACTGCTCTACGAGCCCTACGACAACCTACGACTACGTGAACGACGATGATGATTAGATATACATATACCCGATATACCCCCTTAAGAAAATTGAGAACATCAGCCTGTCCAACCTCCTGAAAATTATTACCCAAATTAAAATAACACCCTTCCGACGACGCTTCCTCGGTGACGGAGGATCGGGGGGGGTGGGGGGGAGGGGGAAAACAAAAAGATTGTGTTACATTGAGAATTTCTTATTAATTTGTATTTCTGTACGAAGGATCGGTCAGAGTATCTAAAAATATTTGGTACTTCGTACCAATGATTATAACACGATAACGAGCTGTTAAATTCATTTTTACCAAATGCACCGGCAGTTTCCGGAGAAGGTGGAGTCACGCGGGAAGTTCGAACCCAGACGAACGAGCTTCCCAAGAATCTTCAAAAACTAAATGAAAAGATAGAAATCAGTTTCAATTGAATGATAAATTAAGAAGAAACTATGCATTGAGGAGAATTAGAAATGAATGGATCAATAAATAGAAATGAGCAATGAAATAAAAGGTTACACTATCTCCCGCCAAAAAAAAACGTTGTACAGGGTTGCCGTAGTGTCGCCGTGGCGAGTGTTGGTGGCGCTACTGTCGACAGGACGCCGCGCCGCGTTATCCGCTCTGTTTTCATTCCTCCCGTGTGTCTGTATTGGCGAAATAAAATTTTACACATATCCTCTCTCTCTCCCGGTTCTCCTGTGAGAAAATCTTCGCAAAAGTTTCCGACAGGCCGGACATTCTCGGCCCTATTAAACATATATTCGTCCAGTAAGTTTTGCAACAATCGAGCGCCGAAAATTCTGCGACATTATCCACGCTGCGAAGAATCTTCTCTCGTTCTTTTTGTCATACTTTTGCTCAAATATTACGGAACTTCAGGATTGCTTGTGTGTGCGTGTATATGTTTGTGCGTGAGTGTACAAGGAGTATGGAGAAAAGAACCAAATAAAAAAAAAAAATAAGAGAAAAAACAGGAAGTGCACGGTGTTTGCGACTTTGCGAATGGGCCGCGCGATGTAGGCTCGTTTTTTTCCTTTTCTTTTTGGTTCGTGGTAGAGAGCCATCTTGACGACGAGAATATACGGCTTGTACTCTCCATCGTGCGGCGCGACATATAGACCCTAGATCTAGTTGGGAGACAAAAAAAAGGATAAAAAGAGTTGAGAAAAAGATAGTTTTCTCGACGCGGAAGACATACAAGGAACGATAAATAAGGCGGCAATGGAAATGTTTCGGTTTAAGCGCGTTATTGAACATTTTATAGACATATCGTGAATTTTGGGTAAAAAACGGAAAAAGAGAGAGCAGAAAAAAAACAATCGACGCGCTTCGGTCATTCCGCGACGATATAGTTGCGAAACTACGAAAAACCGACGCTTTCCTCCCGGTTTTCACCCACGCAACAGTGAGAATTCGTTATTTTTCCGTGTTTTATTTCTGATACTCGAATTGTTCCATTAAGCCATATTTTCGCGTAACTTTTTTTCATTTTGGCAATGTACGCTACTGCTTTTTATTGCCAATCACCTGTACAGCGTGTTTCAGACTTATCGCGCGGTTTTTTTGTCGAGAATATATGAAATTTGGACAATATAACATTTCGTTAACGCTGTCACTACTATAATTTCACTTAATCTTTTTAAACCCCTATGTGATGAAATGAAGACTCAATAGCGCAGAGAAATATATTTTTGCCTCTGTTACTTTGTTCTTTGCAAAAAAAACACTCATAATTTTTTGTCCTCTTTTTTTCTACAGCCGAATTGACTAAAATTTTGAAACATTGCGGCCACAATGGAAGCCGACGATGGCCCGTCTACGGCCATCAACAATAATCCAGCCACAATAAGAGGTAATCTGATGAAATTTTTCAAGTTACCAATTCCTCTTAAATTCTTCAAAGCAACATTGTTGCATATGGAAGTGTATAGCATTACTTGGAAAAGCTTCCGATGATTGAGACTTTCGTAGTCGCTGCATTACATTCTTTGTATTCCTACAGAAAATTTGATGACAAGAATATTCATTGTAATAATTATTTAATGAAGGAAGTTCACTACAATGTTTCCATTACTAATTTTTTACCATTTTTTTTTAATTTCTGATAGTTCATAATTTTATGGTGCAAATTATTGCTCTGGATTACAAATAGACTCCGTTCACGACATTGCTAGAATCGTTGTGAAATCTTTGCCACGACTAGTAGGCAAATTTATGAACTTTTTTCTCTTTTTTTAAAGCTGCTCAAGAAGAAATGGGTAGACTGGATATTCTGGTTTGTGGAAAATGCCATTCGGTATTCCACTTTGTCGAAGCATTTCAGGAGCATCGCAACAGAGAAGGGGCCTGCTCTGAAGTGTCACATTTCCGTGAAAATGCGAATGTAAGATGATTTATGAAAGGATCAAATATTTATAATACCTCAGTCAAAGATACAATCAAAAACTATAAATGCATTTTCTTAGAAATATTTACTTTCTTATTTCTTAGAAATAAAAGCATTCATTGTGAATTTGGTGATGCGAAACAAATCCAAAAATATATATCTAAGATTACGACAGTACGTGTTAAATCTATTTGTTAATTTTTTATCTCTCCAATTGAGCAGCACGAACAGAAGGCACAAGTATGGGCCTTTCTGTTGTGGAAAGACTTACAGATACAGCTTGAAGGGGGTGACAAAGATTCAGCGAATTCTTGGAAGCTTTATCAAAAATGGTGTAAAATGGACGTCCACATTAGAGATGCCTGGGTCACTGCTGGCAGAACAATACAAACATTCAGCAAAATAAGCAACACAAAAATGCATGACAGTCCTCGTCCTCAGGCACAGATGAATTCAACTAATGAAGGTGAAATTTGGATTTTGAAAATCTTCACTTGCTACAATTAATTACGTCAAGGTTCAAAGTGTAGTAATTGGAATGACAGAAATAATTATAAAAAAATCTGAGTTCAACTTGATCTAACAATTTGAAGATGCGAATTCATGATGTGAATCGACATTTAATAATCGGATTCGCCATTCGTAGAATCATTGAACGAAACGATTGAATATTCATGATGTGCTTTTATCATTTTCAGGTGGAAAAATAATTGTTCGCAAAGTAATAAGAAATGGGCAACCCGAAGAGGCTAAAAATGAGTCAAGAAAAGAACCCTTGAAACCAACAGAATTGAAGAATCTAAAAACTGGAGAAAATGCTGGAGAGCTCAAGGACAAAGTCAGAGCGAAGCCCACAATTAGGCCGAAGGTGAACGAGTTTAAAAAAAGCTTCGAAATATTAAGCAAATTTTTATTTAAAAAATTAACAAGATATCCAAAACGCAGGGAAAATTTTGTGGTGCACCAAATAACGACTGATTTTCTTTTCTCAAAGGTAAAACCGGGCAAGGTTGCTGGACAAGACGATGGCGAACCCAGCGACACAGAATATGTCGTAGAAAAAATTTTGGCCAAGCGATACAACACGAAAAAACGATGTTCCGAATATTTATTGAAATGGGAGGGTTTCAGCTAGTAAGAACTTGCATTTTTTAAAAATATTTTTTCTCGAGTATAATCTTACTGTTTATATCAGTTATAAAAATCCTGATTTACTGACAAACTTTTCCTTCCAGTGAGCACAACACATGGGAACCGGCCGAAACAGTTGGGACATGCAAATTTTTGCTCGAGGAGTTTGAGAGGAATCTCGCCAAACAAAAAGAAATAAAAGCTCAACAACAGGCGCAACAAAATGCAAAGGCAGCTGTAGCAGCACGTAACATTGTTTCCAAGACGCTCCTCAAAACTGAAACTAGCAAAGCCGGTCCAAGCTCAGCGGCTCAAACGACGTGCGTAATTTGTATTCCATTTATTCGAAATATAGATTCATTTAAAGTAAATCATTTTGGAACAATAAGTTCAACGAATAGAATTTTGTTTGCCGTGGCATGTAATTAGCATGAAAAGAAAAAAAAATGGTTTATTTCGCAGAAGGCCGATGCGCTCGAGCAAGTCAAAGGCACTGGATCAAGTGAAGCAGTGGTGTGGCTCGATGAAGGACGAAGATCACGATGGTAAGATCGAAATTATCATTGAAAACACGCAAAAATTGATCTTCCCTTGTAAAAAAAAAAAAAAATTGAGACAAAGTTTTGTTAAGTTGTAAAAACAACGTAATAGTGGAAAAATATTGGAAAATCGCTCTAAGGAAAAACAACTTTTCTCACCAGTTTTGGGCAAACGACGCATGGAATTTTCGGAGAGTGATTCAGAGGATGCGGGAAGCAGTGCACCGAAGAGAGTAAAGGGTGAGACTGGCAGTGACGATGATTGGACAGCCGAATCGGAGGAGGATCGAATAATGGGCCGCAGTGACGTAATACAGAGGGCCTTCAATCGTGCGAACGTGCAGTCGAATGGTTCGAACCGAGTAGTTTCAGGCGGAGGAGATTTGGCGTCGTCATTGGGACTTCAATCGCCGGAGGCTCCAAAAATGGGTCAAAGTCCAGTTCTGGTAGCAAATGCGAAAGGTGTGGTAAAGGTGGATCCGAAGCAGATGCCGAATTTGACATCGGGAGTTTACGTAATGTCACGAAAAGATGGTATAATAAAATTGGATTCATCGCCTGGTGCGAAACTGGCGGTCAAAGGAGCGACATCGGCGAGTCCTCAGGGTGTATTGATGGTCCAAAACCGAACGGACACAATTAATACCGTTGTAAGGAAGCAAATATTGGCGACGTCACAAGCAAATTCAATAACGCCTGTCAAAGTCGTACAAAAACCCGATGGAAGTCAAGTCGTAACACAAATGAAGGTCGTAACGAAGAATGTGACAAAAGCACCAACCGCCCAGTCGAGAGGCGGTCTCGTGATGCAACAAAAACCGGAGCCTATTAAAATTCAACCTAAACCGGATGTTAATCAACAGATACAACAAATTCACGTGGTTACGGCTGTTCCGGCTCCTGGAGTTGGTATATCACCGAGGCTTCAGACAAGCACGACAACGACGATACGTCCGAACACTGGAGCGATTCAACGTAACCAAGATGCTTCACGCGGCTTATTATCCAGGCCGGCACTCAGAGGTGCGACACCAACGAGTGTGTTGGGAATGGGTGCGACACGTACAATGGTCCGAGCCACGACTCCGAAGGGACCTCAAGCCGCGACGACCCCACTAGTGAGGCAGACACTGACAAAACGTGTTTCCGGAAGCCCTCAGGGAGAGAGAACAACACTAACGAGTCCTCAGGCTTCTGCCCCTCCGCAGATACGTCCCAAAGTCACTGTACTAACCGCTCAATCTGCGTTGAGCCAGAAACCCGTGACGAGTCCAATAGTGCCGAAACAATCACCGAAGAATCAAGCAGGCAAGCCTCAGTCGCTACTCTCACCGCAACAAAAGTTATTGATGGCTAAGAGAAAAGCGCAAGAAGCAGTGGGTCTTGTTAAATCAGGAAATCGTGGTCTTTTGGCTGGTGCGAGAGCCGCACAAGCGCGTGGAGGTCGAGGAAAACCTTTGACGAGTACCGGTCAACCAGGAACACCAACGAGCCTCGCTGCGGCTGCGTTGAACCAAGGAAACAACACTAATAAGCCAAAAGAAAGCAAATTAGTCGAGGGAGATAGTTTACACATGGAATTTCACGAGGTTGGCTCGGAAGAGAGTAGCAACAGTGACGCTGAGCCGGACATTCCACCCCAAGAAGTCGATAACGTCGTTAACAAACAACCAGAAAGTCCACCCAGACCTTTCACCCTGTGTCCGTTGACGGGGCGCATTATCGGACCCGATGGAGAACCTATGGAAACACAAGCAGAACCGGAAGTCGCGGCACAAACTCCGAGCACAACAACGAGCATCATTGACACGAGTCAAGCCTCTATCACAACTACGGTCGCTCCGTCATTACAGGAAAAAGAGGCCACGAACTCAACGAACGTCGATACAAATGCCGAGCTCGTTTTACCCTCTCTCGATGCGCTCACGGATGCAGCTGGTATAATGAGGGTCGAAATGAGCCCCGGTGGCACAACCGGTACCATTGTACAGAGCAACGAAGCGACACCTATGAATCTAGACGCGGTCGCAGTTTCCACCACAGAATTGCCGTGTCTAGACGACAGCGAACCTTGCGAAACGAATAACCCAATTATTGCGACTAACGAGAACGTTTCCCTGGCGGAAACGACCGCAACCAGCACCGAAACCACAGCTTCGAGCATCGTCACGAGCGCCAATCTTCCCGGAAACGTCGATAAACCTCAGGAACAACCGATGGAAACAACAACGACGACTCCCACCGCCGTTCAACCCCCTACTAATCCCGAAGAGGAGAAATTCGATCAAGAAAGAAGAAACGCCGCTGAATCAGAAGCTTCGAATCTCGTTACAATCACCGGTGAAGACGGCGTAGTTTATCAAGTCGCTGGCCACGCGGAGGATGGACAAACGCTTCTCGTTACTCGCAGCGGAGACGGCGAACAATCCTGCGTTTACGTCACCACCGAACAACAAAACGATGACGGCTCTGTTCTCACTCTCGATCACGCTGTCGCCGAAGCTGTCGCTCAATTGATCCCCGATCAAGTCAATCTTGCTCCACAATTTTACGTCAAAGAAGCTGAGACTGAAAACAACGAGAATCAAATGGTCATGTCCATTATGGATGGCAGCTCTGGCAATGTCGCCACTCAAGAGGATCCTGATGGCCAAGCACAAGTCGTCGCGCAAGTCGTTCAGGCTGATGAACCGACTCCAGGTTAGTTTATTTTATCAATGCTCATACGACTTTTATAAAGTTCCACATTTTTATTAACCCAAATTTCCGTTATGTTTTTTTTTTTTTAAATTTCATCGTTTTTTTATATTTAGAATCTGAAACTATATGAAAAATTTAAACGCGAATTTCGCTGGTTACTCTCGGAAAATCACAAAAGTTTACGGTCGTAAAATACATTTTGCAAATTTTGTCTCATTGCCTTCATTTATTCTTACAAAAGTGGACAAGCTCTGGTTAATCCACGATCCATCAACGATTCCACGTTTAACTTATTATAGCGTTTTCTTATTGCATAATGTTGAAATCACTTAGTGCATTGTATTTCATTGCAAAAAATAATGTTACCTAAATCTCATTCATGAATCCGTTCCTGTGCGAATAAATCATTTCAGGTGGTACAAGAAGAGTCGTGCTGTTGTTACCGGACGGAAATTTGATGATGACTGAGGTCGACGAGGAGCAATACGCGGCCCTGGAGTTAGACAAGTGAAAAATGAACGAGAACAAGACATTTGAGGAAGAAGTAGAAGACGAAGAAGAAGAAGAAGAAGAAGAATTGAGCAAGACAATTCCTGCTGCGTGAAAATCTTCGAAAAAACGGATCTACGCGAAAATAATAATGCATTAAGGAGATAAAAAGTAAAGAAATACATGAACGAGTCGTACGAAGCAGGGATGTCGAGGAATGTACATATGTAAGTGTTAACTTCGTACGACGTAGAGACCGATAACTGTCGGGTCAAATTCGGTGATTTTTTTCACCGTATTAAAGCCCCAAGAACTAAAAACGTAGATGTGACACTGAATAAGAAAAAAACAACAACAAGAGACAAAAATCTATGCTCTAGATTGAAGAACAAAAATTTAACAGGAGAAAAGATTTAAAAAAAAAAACAAAATAAAACGATAAGTTACGTGTTTTAGAACTTTGTCTCAATGTTTAACACACACACACACACACACCCGCTGATATATTTTTATTCTTACATTTAATTAAATATATCGATAACGATGCGTAAGCACAGTTATAGAATAATCAATCATACTCTTAATAACAGGACCGAAAACAATAAATGAAAAAAAAAAAAAAAAAAAAAAAAAACATCCACACGATCTATATTCGCTCGGGAGTAATGAAGAAGAAAAACAAACGAAATTATATATAAATATATATATATATGCATATATATATATATATTGTATTTTCACGATCCATTACACGATCGGGGGCTTCAAAATTTTTGTTAAACTGTGTCTACCATATAAAGACAGATTTCGAATTTCCCGTGAAGGGAAATTCACGGCGCAAGCTTATGCTTTTCTTGCAGTCGTTTGAAGAAAAAAAAGAAAATCCGGAAACATTAATACGATCTCCGAGAAAGAAGGTTATCAAGCGAAAGAAATATAAAAATACTGTGTGAAAATCGGTATGAAACCAATTTGTTATACACGAATCGGGAAAGCCCTTGATTTTCTTATGATCTTTATATTGCTTTTTTTTTTCATTCTTTTTTGACGAAAGTCTCTCTTCCACTACATCTTACTCTTGATGATGTTCACCGCGAAAAAAATGTGCCTATTTTTACGAAGGATAAACAATTGTCCTGAGTTTAAGGGCTCGCTCGAAATTGCGCATAAAAAAAACTGAGCATTCGCTTGAAATTTCGCATCTTACTGTGTTATTTTTTTTCAACAATCCTGAAAATTGATTCTTGGGCTATTAATCGCGAAGCCTCACATGTGTAAACAAAGAAGAAAAAAAACCCCTTATCGTGTCCATGGTCGACGATATGGAAATTCTAGTATTTTAATTACACACGTTAGTTCTTCTGTAAATAACATTGTCACCTTAATCTCCTTTATACTATTACGAGGAAACAAAATAATAATAACGATGATGATTGTTTTCGAATAAACAATATGCATGAGATGAAACAAAGAAAAAGAAAAAATGGCAGTAAAGTTTTTGGTTACGGAAGAAATTGACAGCGATGAAATGGATATTTCCATGGAAAATGACAAACCCAAACGGGCCAGTGTCGAATATTTGGTTCATGAGATTTTTCGAGATTTCTTTTTATCGGGAAATGGAGATTCACCGTTTTCTGGAACCAAGGGACATTCGCACACCGAGGTAATCCAATTATTCTGGAAATATTGGGTGTTGAGGTTGAATAAATTGAAGTTTAAACAGAAAGTGTTACACGTGTTTTCTTCAAACTGAATATTTTTGTATACTTGCTCAATGAATGATTGAATCCTCGTAAGATTCGCTGGGCTCTGTTTTATTATAAAATTCAATTTGATTTTTATCGACTGAAAATTTTGGCTCGTAGCAAATCGACAATTACCAAATTGCTGTTGGCGAGATTGAAATTACGAAAAAAATAATTCAAGAAGTGAGAGCGAAGCACGAAAAAAGGCTCAACAAAATCTCCCAAGATCCAAGGGCTGTGGAATTGATTCGACTCAAGAGACGACCCATTCACGATCGTTTGGAATCTTCGATAATCGAGAAATATGCTCTTCTCGATTCAGACGATCTATTGCCGAACGAAGAGAAAAGGAAAGTCGATTTTCGCATGAACGATTCGGCGAGAAAACGTTGGACGGAAAATATCTCTATCAGGAGCGACGACAGTTTGTTCAAAGTACCCGAAATATCAGTGAAATCGGTTGAAACGATCGAAGAGATTTTTCATCCGAAAAAAAAATTGAAAAACGATGAAATTTCGGTGCAGTCAACCCATAATGGACTAAATAAATCAAACATACGAAGGAGCATAATAAAAACTGAGGCACAAAAAGTTATCCTTGTTGCTCGACCTCTGACAGTAGAATTCAAAAATTTTTTACCTCATCGAGTTTACCGAGTAGGCAAACTCCGTTTCTCAATGAGAATAAAACATTTGCCTCAATTCTAAACGTTTTTTTCTCAATGATTAATGAAATGAAACGATGTTTTCAGAAATCAATCGTGATAAAGAACGTGAGCAAAAAAGTGGCGAAATTTCAACTGGTCCCATTGACGGCGAGGACAAAATTTTCGATAAACCTTCAATCGAGATCGGGAGATCGTGAGAATCTTGCACCAGGAATTCGTCTGAGATTACTAGTAACTTTTTCCAGCGACGATTCGGACGATTACGAGGAGCGAGTAGTCGTCAGAGTACAATCAGGAAAGGACGCGGTCATTTATTTACGAGCTCACAGAGAGTCGCCGATATTAAGGGGAACGAGTTATCGGTTGATGATTTACGAGAAACTGTGCAACGGCGGAAAAGAGAATTTTGATAAATTCTCGTTGATCGAGGTTAACGGATCCTGTGAGAACTCCTCTGAAAATTCATGGAATTTCAGCGAGCGATCGACCTCGGTTTACAGTAGCGAAACCGTAAGGCAACTGGAAACAATTATAATTCAATCTTCTCCGTTCATCTCTATTTGGCGAAACATCCGGGAATACAGAAAGTCACGATAACGTCAAAATTCGAATTTTTTAGTCAGGAAGCAGTGATATTTCTGGGGAAGAAAAATTGCCAAATGCTTGCGGTCATCTCTCGTTCGCACAGTTCGAGTGTAGCAAATGTTTCGTCGGCGAGCAAATAATTATAATGACAAAATTAAAAAACTTTGGCGGAGCTGGAAAGTTTTTTGTTATGAGTGAAATCGACTGGAATTCCATGAGCATCGATGTGAGCTTAACGAATGGATCTGATACGAGATACATCGCTATACACATCATCGGTAAAATGCTTAAATTATCCTGAAAAAATAGGACGTGTCCAGTGAGAACTTGATAATTCTGGATTGCTTCGCCATGTGGCCTGCTTATTTTTCTCTAAAGAGGAACGAGGAAATCCATGTAATAACATATTTTTTTCCCAAGTCTCGGGGAGTTCAGGTGGGATTTTTTTATATGAACACGTCACGAAGAAATTGCAAGTGGTATAATAGGTGGACAAATATTTATAATTATAACTCTGCTTACACGCGTCAGGTTGACAAGCTCTACGTGATATGCGATAATCTTGCGATCCACCCAATCGAATTGCTAGGAGACGGCATCATGTACGATCCGAATTTAATCAAAATTGATAAAGTACGTACTCTCGATGAATCAACATTTTTTATCATTATTATCCTAGATTTGCACGAATCGTTTAGGGTTTAGTGAGCCCAAATGTTCGTCACGTCTTTAGAATTTTCTAAACACTTATGAATATGATTATGTACACGTCGCACATTGTGTCGCGCCAAATAATAATAATAACGAATGAGAGCAAAGGAAATTACAGCAGAGCGAAGACACGGACAATGGTGAGTGGTCGGAAAATCGGTCGATAGGCGGCTTCGACTGCAGTCTAAATTTCACTATTGAAAGGGAGAATGAGGTGGTACAAGAAACCTTAAAAATGACTAATTCCACCGGTATAGAAATTTATTATCGGTGGGACAAGAGTGTTTCGCATACGATAGAAAGGGAAGAGAAATTGAAGAACTGGAAAGATTTGCCTTGTGGGCTTTTAACGATTCAACCCGAAAGTGGAATATTTGGGGCGTGCGAATCAATCACGTTCAAAATATCTGTTCGATTGACGGATGTATCAGATGACATTTACCGAGTTGTCCTCCGGTTCATTCTCGTCGACATTCCTCTTGCTGCGATTCCATTGGATTACGACGATTTCACTGAGAAATGTACGGAACGCCGTCGCATTTGCGAAACCGTAAGTATTTCCAATATTTCATTCTCAATCCATCAGGTTAAAGCGCATTGAAATTAATGAAAAACAGTCGGTGGATGTGCGAGTCAAGGAAATCGAAATATGGGCTCGACGCATCGGATCTTATTGGAGTCTTCGATCCAGCAGTTCTGCATCGTACGAAAATTTCGAAAATGATCAGGACTTTTCCGATACTTTTGATTTTTTTAAATGAAATTCGAATTGAAACTGCAATTTGATAATAAAAAATATTTTACAACTAAACAGCGCATTTTCGTATGTGAAATATCTTGGTCGATTATTTCGAAGCGGGCAGAGAGTGGCAGAGGGAAATTCCGAAAACGGTTAAAAATTCGTTGTATGAGAAATTTTTATGCTCCGCCAATAAAGTAGTTTTCCGCATTGTCAATCTAGCACGCAAGCTTTTTCATTTCTGTTCGTAGTACCTCGACGTCGCAGCAGATAACGCTGTAACCATTTTTGATTCGCTGTCCTCTGCCAAATCGCACTGCGTTTTATACTTCATCTCCTTCTCGCTGTCGTAAATTGTGCGGGATCCTCCTCTTGTAAGAGTCCCTTATCCCCGGTGTGTGTGACGGGAAACGGGAGTGCGAATCACATACACTTACGCATACGAAAATATACACGTTGATGCATGACACAGAGAGACACGCACGGTAAGCGAGAAAGAGAGAACGAGAGTGGGAAGACGGGGGCGCCAATCAGGGCGCGGGCAAAACTCCAGTCCTCGTTCTGCCTGCGGACTGCACGGACACAGAGGTTCTCCCGGAGAAGGGAGAAATTTTTTTTCGTTTGAGGATAAGCCCATCCACCCGCCCTGTGACCTGTCAATTTCGTTGATAACGTGGGGACCCAACGGGGATTATAAATAATTCTGTATTTACATGAATATTATAATCATATATGCATATATCTATGGGTGTATATATAAAATCAAGCTCTCGTAATACTTACGTCGTAAAATTGGCAAATTCGGGAATATCAACTCGCTACCTCCCTCGCTCTATCGCTCAGTCTCTCTCTCTCTCTCTCTCCCCGTCTCTTTTACTTTACTCGTGCTCGCCTCTCAACTCTTTACTTTCTCATTTCCGCACGAATTCGTCCCCGGGGGCGGAGAACAAGAAAACAAAAAAATACTTGATCGGTGCGTGAGTGAGAGTGCAAGAGATAATAAAAAAAACAGACGAAGAGACGGACAGAGTGCGTGTGTTTTGTGTTGTGTTCGCGAGGCGAATAATTTTGCCTTGCGCTATGTGAACGTACGAGAGAGAGCCGCCTCCGAATGAAACAGAGGAGAGTCAAGTGTTAAAAAAGTTTATGGGCTCGTGCGTCCGCTCTATCAGTTGTACACCGTCATTGAAAAACGTATGCATATACACATATATGTTTGAACACGACAACGATAAACAACCTTAGTCCTAACGAATATCCGATTCACTGTGAAACCTTAAGACTATTGGAGCTATCGAAACATAACGAATGTAGTGGGGATTCTGTAATTACAAAGGATCGAAAACAAAAGAAATATTTCAATGTTCGTCGTGTGTGTTTTTCGGATTTACCGTGCCGGATTGCGTGAGTGCATACCGTGAATTTAATCACGAGTTACTTCAAAAAGAATTCATCAATTCGGAATTTGCATTATTGTATATTTTTATTTTATTTTTATTTTATTTTCCTTACATTCGGCTCCGTATCGAAGCAGTGACTTAGAAGAAAATAAATAATACAAAGTGAACGCGTGGCTAGTGTGAATTATGGAAGATTCTGAGAGATGAACAATTTGTCGCAAGGCGAACGACGAGACGACGTCGACACAAATTTCGAATGAACGACAACAAAAACTAGAACGAAATAAAAGTGCTCCATCGAAAATAAAAAAATCACTCAACCCACGAGGAATTTGACTGTCTTTTTCTCGGCCTCGCAGTGGTAGGAGATCAGAAACAACTTTTTTTTTCTTTTCTTTCGTAACTTCCGGTCGTGTGGTCCATCTCAAGGGATATTTCATATCCCCTGAGAGACAGCAAAAAGGTAGAAAAACGTCCCGAGCAGTAACGGACGGGTTAAAACTATCGTTGCGAAAAAAGAGAAGTCAATTAGTGGAAAAAAAGAGATAAAGAATTCACACGTCCGGTCCTTTCTCAGTCCGTGGGTAAATGAAGCCAAGCTGAATTTTCGCTTCTTTTACTTGACCTTAGAAAACGCACGCGGAACATGACGGTTTTTCGCGGTCAAGCGTGATCTTTCGATCTCTCTTTCTCTCTCCATCTCTGAGCTTTAACGAAATTCTACGCCGTGTGGAAGTTTGTACATATATATATACACACACACACACACGCAACTTGTATATCTACATAGATATATGAAAATATGTATAGAAAGAGATTTGAAAACGATTTCGTACTCTCGGGCTGCTAAAAATAAACAGTATGCGTTAAAGGAGGAAAAAAGCAGCGGGGAAGGAGAGAAAGAGAGGGAAACACTTGAACGTCACTAAATGACTACGCGAACGGTCTTATGCTCGTGTATATATGTACTTCTATGTGTATATATGTATATAGCTATATACATATGTGACTGACTGTTGCTCTCTCCCGTGTTGTCTATATTTCGGTCGCTTTTCGATTGACACGCTCGATTGACCCATCGGAACGCCTACACATATTTGTAGCGAGAAAAATGCATTCTTTTACTTCTCTCCGACACTCTTGCATTCTAGTTTTTTGTGAACCGTTTATCCGTGCTGTAATATTTCTGGACAACGTTTTTTTTTTTTTTTTTTTCAATATTACTTTCGTAATTCCCATTTACGTAAGATTTTAGATTCTCGTGTGCGTAATTTTCAGTTAAGTGGGATTTTCAATATTTTTGCTAATGTGGAGAATTTGACAATCTGAAGAAAGTCGAAGGTTTGTCCGTACGAAAAAAAAATGTTTCTTTAACTATTTTAACGAACGACTTAATTCTGGAGAATCTCGATTCCGACGGTTTCACATTTTTTGACCCGTCAAATTGACATTCCAGTTTTTACGGTTTTTTTCATCGCGGGCTATGAAACTTTTTAGTGAAGGATAAAAAAACGGTGCATTTTTCTCGTTAAAATATCGGGAGGATAAAAAAGAGAGAATGGAAGAGGAGAACGGAATCGGATGAAATTTTCGACAGTGCATCGAAAGTGGTAGAGGCAACAAAAAAATTGTATTTTCGTTAGCTCTCGCCATCGGCGTCGTCGCGGTCGTTGACGAAGAAGGGAGCAAGTGCGTGCGACGTAAACCCGCGAGGTGGAGGGATATAAAGACAGACAGGACGATTTTAGTGAAACAAGGAGACGATAGAGGTGGCGGAGGAGGACGAGGACGACGAGAACGCTTACTGACGGGGCTCATCCGCTAACCGACCAAGATGGCGGACCTCGAGGCGGTCCTGGCTGACGTGAGCTATCTAATGGCTATGGAGAAAAGCAAATGCACACCAGCCGCGAGAGCTAGCAAGAAAATCGTTTTACCTGATCCTAGGTACGTTCATCTTGCTCTGCGATTTTATTAATTATGTAGACGTACACCATATAAAGTGTCGAAATGCGTGTATATGAATTGTCGCTTACGATTATGTATTTTCTTCAAAACCCTTCCACCATTTCAGAAACAATTGAAGAAACATCGACGACTATTTATTTTCTCTCCGCAACTGTCATTTTACGACTATTCCAAATGGTTCAAGGACCGTTATTAGTTTAAGGGTGAATGATACAAAAGTTGAAATAATTAGAAATTGATCAAATTTGGTGATAATGTTCTTCAACATCAAGTGCGAAAACACAAATTTTTTCAAAATTTTCTTCTGTTTAGTTATCGAGTAATTACGCATTAAAGCAGATTTCTTATGTCTGGAATGTATACCTATATATATGGAAACGCTATGCTTATACACGTGAACTTTAGTGATCAATTACTCGATAACTGTACAGAAGAAAAATCTTAAAAAATTTGTATTGTCAAATTTGGCACTAAAGAATATGTTGACCAAATTTTATAAAATTCTGATCATTTTTAATTTTTTTATGTTTTTAGCATGGTTTAGCATGGCAACATTGTATCGCCTGTGCAATATATCCTTAAGGAGTTTCGGTACAGGCGATACAATGTTGCCATGCTAAACCATGCTATAAACATAAAAAATTTCAAAAAGTTTAGAATTTTATAAAATTTGGTGAACATATTCTTTAGTGCCAAATTTGACTATACAAATTTTTTAAGATTTTTCTTCTAGACAGTTATCGAGTAATTGATCACTAAAGTTCACGTGTATAAGCATAGCGTTTACATATATATAAGTATACATTCCGGGTATAAGAAATCTGCTTTAATGCGTAATTACTCGATAACTAGGTAGAAGAAAATTTTGAAAATATTTGTGTTTTCGCACTCGATGTTGAAGAACATTATCACCAAATTTGATCAATTTCTTAATATTTAGACTTCTGTACCGAAACTCCTTAAGAGTATGGATCAGTCGACTAACCTCACTTGGAATTTTCGAAATCGAAATTCTTTGAGACAGTTTGATCGATTAAAAAAAGGCTCTGTCAGCCTACGCAGAACGATGGCAAAAATCGACTGACAGAGCCCTTTTTTAATCGGTCAAACTGTCTCAAAGAATTTCGATTTCGAAATTTGCAACTATCTCTCTCGCACTCACGGTTGCGATACACCAACTGATTCATCCTCTTAACGTGACTTTTTATTATCTTACGAAATTTTCCATCGTAACAATCGAGAATTTAGCGAACGACGCTTACGTTTTTCACACGGAGGATTTACGTGTCCAGAGAAACAATGAATTTTTCGACTAAATAAAATACGCCGAAATGGGAAATACAAAAAATATATGATGAAAAACGAACGAAACGTTTTCTCCCATTCGTTTAATTATTTTCTTTTGTCTTGCACTCGGCTCGGTTGCGCGCTCAATTGTTTTGCACTCGGCTCCGTTGCGCGCTCACTTGCTTTGCACTCGGATCTGCGAACTCCACATTTTGTTTTTTGTTCTACCTAAGAGGACAAAACAGTTCGAGGAAGGAGAGAGGGAACGAGAAAAAGATGGAGTGTCGCGGTGGACGAGTCGGCCTGTGTTTATCAACACTGCTGTGTCACCGGGCTCGCTTTCTCTCTGTCTTTCTCTCGGTGCATCGATCTACGTGAAGGCGACTTCTCGCGGTGCATTAACCGAACGTCACCAACCTTTTTGGCGCTCTCTCCCCTCGTTCTTTCCTGTCTTCCCGGAAGTTGACTGTGAAAATGATTTTCTAACATCGGATCCCTTTTTTTTTTTAATTATTTCTCCGACCGTATTTTTATCGCAAAAATTGGCATGTTTTTTTCCTCCTTTTCATCAAAACTTCCAAGCATTTTTCACCTTTTTCTCTGCGTAATCCTTCAAATCCTCGGGAATTTGATCGATGTTTTTAGATTCGACGTCGCTGCGCTCCCAGCGGATTTCGATAGCGAGGGAAAGGGAGCGGAGTTTGCGAAATTTGATCGTTTCTTTGATTCCTTGAATGGAAAACAGTTGGATTCGCCAATTCACAGTCCTGCCCCCGAATTGAAGGGCGAGAATTTTCATCATTGTTTTCTCATCGATAAATCCACAGCCTCGCTGCAATGAGGCACAATCAGAGGAAAATTTTTTTCTCGTCAGCCCTTTGAATCGACCCCCATCGTCGTACCGCTGAACTTTTGGCCTTCCCTCTCTCTCTCTCTCTCTCTACCACGTCGTCTTTGCTTCGCGGAACAAATTACATTTTAATAACCCTCTCTCTATGCACGAAGTCTCGGACTCTCGGCTATTGCTCTACGAGAGTGAACATTGGCAAAAACACACACACACACACACACACACACACACACACACACACACACACACACACACACACACACACACACACACACACACACACACAGAGATATGTAGACACGCAAGGAGGCTTCGCTTTCCATTCCCTCTGAAATATTCATGAAGTAAAAATCTTTTGGTCCATTCGAGGCTATGAGCCATCCCCCGTTTCCGGAAGCTTTTTATCGCGTGTGCGGTGTGTTTTCCTCTCTAAAAAAATCCACGTCGTCCCTCCGCTCGCGTTGCCTCGTGCAATTTTTTTCTCCCATATTTTTATTCATCCTGCAAACAAGTCTGAATATTTCTGTACGAAAGTTTCGAGGCGGCCGCGGTTGTATCTCGTAAAACAAATCTCGCGCTCGCTTTCTCGTCAAAATTTATACGCACAAAGACATTTCCCGAATTTTGTCCTCCTGGATAAAGCACACTTTTTAGTTTCCTCGCGACTTATTTCGCAGGCTCCGGAGACCCGGTTCCCTCGGAATAGCCTTTCAGAGGGAAGTCAAATTCACCGCATCGGAGCTGAATAACTTCTTCCCTCTAATAATTCAACTCCAATGGCCCTAAATAGAGTAACTCGTGCGAGGAAATTTGGAAAAATGTAAATATCAGAAGAAAACGAGGCTCGAGCTTCCAGTCGCATTCGACATTCCGTTGAACGTGCATGCGCCTAAGTTTTACGACAAAGGGATAATCAGAGAGCGAGGCGAGGGAGGAGAACTTTCCGCATCGCTGCTCCGGATTAGGGGGAGCATTGAAACTCGCCCATTGCATTAGTTTCCTGTTCTATTTCGTCTCGAGAAATTCCTTGGATCCGCGAGGCATAAACCACACACGCTACGACGCGCTAACTCGTAACACTCGAAATAACAACGTTTTACGTTTTGCGAAACACCAGCACACGGCCAGACCTCACACCTGGGTGCCACGGGTTGTTGATTTCTCATTAAAAGAGTGCCAGTACGTTTGGGCCTGTAAAAATCTCAAAGTGCGCTCCTTTTGATGCCTTCGCGGGGAGTTCCAGCCTCAATTTACTTTCGCAGCTGTTTTTCTCTTCAATTTCTCTGCCATAATGAAATACTTCATCGACTGTTTCGTCGTTTCAACGTGTCGCTGAAGTTTGCAGCGTTTAATTCCAACGAAATGATTTCAAAAAAGCCTCTTATAATTCCAGTTATTCTCTGATTTTTTTTCCTGCCGAATTGCAATCCGTAGTTTTTCGAGCTGCACCGATGGTTCGCGAAATAAAAAATTGGTGAATAACAAATGTTTTTTTTTTTTTTTTTTTTTTCGTTTATTTCGTTGGACTCCAACGTCGCAAATTTGCTGAATGAAAAATCGTTCGTTTTCCTCGACTGTTTTAACGAAGGCCGCTAAAAATTGTTGAAAACTCGGCCGCTGCGTACGTCGCAACATTTTTTAGCGCATTTCGGACCTGCCCTCGCTCGGGGCTGTTTAACTTTGGGGCTCGCCGTTGCTGAATTCTCTCATTTTTCACTTGCGTTTATCATTTCTGCTGGAAATGAAAATAAAAATCGCTTGAAAAACGATTTTTAAAAAAACACTTTTCAGAACTTGGAGAAACGCTCGTTCGAATTGTTCGCCACGTAGCACAAAACTTCAAAGCATTTCTCGCTTGGCTGTGAGCATAGAAGGCAGGAGCCGAAAGCGAGTGCCTCTGATTAGTGTCTAGAAGGGATGAAAAAGTGAGAGAGAAATTTTCAGGCAAAAATCACCAGGCAAGACGGCTACTGAACCAAAAAATCCAAATTCTCCATTTTGTTTCATCAAATTTTTATATTTTTACTAAATACACAGAAGTTGAAGAGATTAGAAATAGAGGGAAACAACCGAACCGTCAGACAGGTCGAAATGACGTGATTCGAGGAACCCCCACAGCCCCATAATTTATGGAACGAACAAAAAATGTCAGCCTCCCCGAGACAATGTCGTTGGTGGTGACTAATCAAAGCAGTCCAGACGGACAAAAAACGTTGTGACTATTTATGGGAAAAGCCCAATTGAAATTTGGTTGAGTTCCAAGCAAAAACTGCGCGGCCATGGAAGGAAAAAAATTCATTTTAATTTGAGTCTATTTCTGGGACCGCTCTGTCAACAAAGATTATACATTTCAAGTTATTTATTTGCTCGTCAAGGGCAGAGGAGAGAGCCCAGCATACAAACAAATATGTGTAAGCACGAACATATCCGCTTAATCCTCGAGAACTTGGCCCCTGTGTTTCTATTCTCTTTTTCTTTCGGATGGTTCTCTTCCCTTCGCCCGAGTGGACGAGAGCATCTCCAAAGTTTTCGACGTGTCGCTAATTTTCTAAAGATACTTTTCTTCCTTTTGCCCCTCACTCTTCTTTTTTACGACAAAAATGTGCTCTTCTCAGAGTGAAGAGCCCGAAGAAAGAGAGAATCGTGAGTAGGTCATTAGTTACTTCCAATAGCAACGACACAGTTATAATGATTTAACGATACGAAAATTATAATCGAAAAAAAAAAGAATTCATTTTTCTCTTATTTTACAAATAAGAGCCAACGATAACGCCTCGCGAACTCGTAAACTCGCTCAAAAATATTCACGTCAAGTAATTGACTTCGTTTTCTCAAACCACCCGTGTGCGTCGTCGAGAATAATCCTGTTTGAAAGCAAGCCCCAATTTATCGATTAATCGAAATGAATTCAAAGCGAAGCTCTCTCGTTCCCAATTTTTTTCGAGGATCTATTCACCGAGGAGGCTCATACTACCATCTTTTTCAACATTCATTCGAGTGTGTAATTAAATGAGCATTTTCAAAAGCCATTTAAATTCGTCAGGCTTTATTTTCTCTTCTGTCGAAGGTACCATCTTCCGATTACATCACATGCAAAAGTACTTAAGTTGATGTTTCAGTATCGAGGTCTTTGATAAAACGTTGATAGGGGAGAGCCAGGAAAAACATTTGACAGTTGAGGAAACATCTTTCAAATGTTTGTACGAAGCTCCGACTGTTTCTTACTCTTAAGGAAGTTGAGGCATTAGAATGAAAATGGTGTCACCGCTTTTAAACCGATTGCATCTTATAAAGTGAAGTGTAAAAAAAAATCAGTTAAATTTTCAGACAGTTTAGGAGCGTCGTTGCTGAGAAAAATCAATAACAATTTGGGCCAAATAACATGTAATCTTATGGAAGTCAAGACACATTCGGTGATATCTCCGTTAAAAATGATGCTAAAAATATGAAATTTTTTGGGCAACACGAGCAAGGCTTGCCGAATAATGTCAATTTTTTTCAGATTTATTAGGAGATTTGCTGAGATTATATTAATAATAATCTGTTTTCCGTGCAGTTTTTTGAGGCTAGGATCGTCACTGTTCGTGTTTTCGACTGAGCTTTCACCAGTTTTTCCTCTTTTTTTCCCCAACTTTTCTTTAAAGTGTATGCAACATTGCCAAACTGTAAACTGGCCTAACTTTTGAAAGGTACAGGTCATCACTTTTGGGTAAAAAAAATGACTGTACAGCCTCAACTTCCTTAAGATGATGGATCAGTCGGTAATCGCAACCGTGAGTGCGAGAGAGATAGCTGCAAATTTTGAAAAGGAATTTTGTCCACATCGTTCGTCCGATCGAAAAAAAAAAATGTCATCCGATTTTTGCGATCGTGCTGCGTACGATGACATTTTTATTATTTTAATCGGACGAACGATGTCAAAGAGTTTCAATTTCAAAAATTCGAGGTGTGATTACCGACTGATCCATCATCTTAAGGTGATCTCTCACTCGCGAGGGTGCGAGAGAAACAGCTGTCAAATGGTTGCACGCTTTACTCGGACATGCTTGATTTTTTGAGATAAATAAAAGTTACACCTTGTTCTCCGATAAAATGAGAATAGCGAGAGAAATTCTTTGACCGGTTTACCCATTGAAAAAAGGCTTAGTCAGCCCACACAGGGCGATGGCAAAAATGCTGGGCTTTATGACGCTGAACTTTGCAACGTTCGAGTCCAACGAAATGATGTAAAAGAACTCTCGAATAATTTCAGTAAATCTCCAATTTTGTTCCTTGCCGAATTTGCAATTCGCAGTTTTTTAAGCTGCGCCAATGATACGTAAAATAAATAAATTGGTGAATTACAAATATTTTTTTCGTTCATGTCGTTCGACTCCAACGCTGAAAACTTCAGCGTCGTTGGGCTTTTATTATTTCAATCGGGCGAATGGTGTCGAAAAATTTCACTCTCCAAATTTGCAGCTATTTCTCTCGCACTCACGTTTCTCATATACCAACTGATCTATGCTCTTAACAATCAAGGAACGTATGACTCGTAACGTTATTTTTAGAAAAATAATTGAGCAAAAAGTATTCCTCTAAATTCTTAGAAATTTTTTTCACTACAATTTTCATTAGTCTCGATATAATTAATAGTAGTAGTTTATTTCCAAGTATACTCTTACGGGTTTTTACATAGTTCCCCCCTATTTACAAAAGTCCCCGTTTACTTGCAGATATCTTTCTTTTTCCTTTACGTATATTTTCTTCAATTGTTCTTTTCATTCACATTTTTCCTTTTAGTGCATGAGGCTGAAGTTTGCAACGTTGGAGTCCAACGAAACGATCTAAAAAAATTCTCCAAAAATTTCAGTAATTCTCCATTTTCGTTTCCTGTCTAATTTCCAATTCGTAGTTTTTCAAGCTGCACTGATATTTTGTGAAATAAAAAATTGGTTAATTAAAAATGTTTTTTCCCTCATTTCGTTGGACTCCAACGTTGCAAACTTCAGCATTGTTTTATAGTGCTCTATTATCATCTTCCACTCCTTCTCCTGCTGTTTTCTCCAGCCATCTTTCTACTCCTTTTACCTCTGCTTTCCTCGTGTGCGCTTTTGTTTCGCTGCACTCGTGTGCCAAAGTTTCCTTTTCTCACATTTTCTACATTCGCTTTCCCTTTGGATCTTTCCCTTCCCATATTCCCACCCCCCTCATTCTCGCCTATGTTTCTTTTATTTCCATTCTTGTGGTCCTCATTATTCGATGTTTATAGTCATATTGTTTTACAACATTGCTTATATTTTCATCTTGAAATGTCGTTTTCCAATGATTCAGGGGCAAATCTGGGGTGCTAACGGAATATCGCGTTGAGCCAAGGTTTACGAACTTTGTACGGAGTTGAAGTTTGCAACGTTGGAGTTGAACGAAATGAAGGAAAAAAAGATTTATAATTAATTATTTTTTTTATTTCACGAATTATTGATGCGGCTTAAAAAATAACGAATTGGAAATTCGGCAGGGAAGAAAATTGGAGATTTACTGGAATTATTTGAGAGTTTTTTTAGATCATTTCGTTGGAAACTTCAGCGTCATGAACATTGTCTACTTATTCTAAGACTAAATTGAGTGTTTTATTAAAATAAAATCCAAAAAAATGTTAAAATGAGAAAAGAATTTCGTATTTTTCCATTTATCCGGTTTTCCCCAGTTTTCCACACGCTGCTATCTCTCTCGCACTCAGACAACTGATGCATCACTTTGGGGCTATAATTCGATCGTTATCTCTCCGCTGCAAGTTGTCGATTTTGGTTGGGAGATCGTTGCGCAAGGTGCTCGTCCGATCGCCGTAAAACGTTTGATCCATAAGCTCGGACAGATTAAAGACTCGTTAAGAGCTCGCGAGGTTCACCGCCGCAGAACAAACGATTTGAGATTTTCATCGGAATGATACGATAGCTGGAGGATTTTGTATTGGAAAGTGGGAATGAAACTTCTTGATCTCATCAAACGTTTGTTTTTCAAAGTGTCATCATCTTGGCCAAATAAATAAATAATAAAATGAAATGCAATACTTTGTATTGCATTGTGTACGTGCGGAGCAAAAACATTCTCAACTTTTTATTATTTAACATCGTAAAACCTTAGCCGCGTGTTCTCGATTAGATTAGATTAAGCGGATTATCGCAGTATCAGCGATTCGTTTACTCGTCGAGTTCTCGCGGTTACTTGATTTCCTCGATATTTTCATTGACCGTAGGAACACGATGATTCGAGGAGTAAATGGGCAAACAAAACCGTCCGGAGTTGTTGAAAAACTGGGTACTCGAAGATTCGTGTACGGCGGCGAACGAAAGAGCGGAAGTGGGCGAAGATTTTTCATTGGGATTGTAGCTCCGAAACGTTCGATTGTCTTTTCAAGGCTTTTGGAGTTCAAGTATCCAAAGCTCGATGTCCGAACGGAGTGACGTGCGCTTTGGAAATGAAATTATCGGTCTCCTCGAACCGAAGTTTCGTCGAGGTCCGAAAGGGAAGGGGCGAGAAGTCCGCCTCAAAAGACGCGACACCTTATCGGTCTCGGTCGCATAAAAAATTCATGGAATGTTAGGTGGCGGGGTTGGGAGCGACAGAGAGAGAGAGAGAGTGAGAGACAGAGGGAAACACAGCGCTGCGATCTTGGCTCCGAAAACACTTTGTGGCGAGGAGCATCTCTTGGAAAAAAGGGAGGAAAAAGAAGTGAAGGAGGAAGAGCGAAGAGGAAGGCAAAAAAAGGGAGATAAGAGGCACAAAAAATAGGAGGGGAAATGCAAAAGAAACGAAAAAAAGGAGGGGGGGGGTGAAAAGGAAGATAAAAACGAAGGAAGCGGGGGGGGGGGGCTCCTGCGAAGAAAAATGTGTTTGGAGCTCTCTCTTCTGTTGCCACTCCTCTGCATCGGACTTAACCCCCGAGGGGTAACGTCAAGGGCGAGGGAGGCAGGGTGAGGGGACGAATGCTTGCCCAGAAGCTTGTACACAGCCCCTTACACCTCATTCTCTGTGCACAAAAGCCTTTGCGGTTCGTATACTCGTTCTACACCCTCTTGGACCTCTTCTTTGCGAGGATGAGTAGAAAAACAGGGAGTCGGATGACGCCAACTTGCCGGAGAAACGAACTCGACTTGATACTCGACTGACCTTTCTCCTTCCCGTAATTTTTTTTCTTCTTCTCCCAACGTATTTCCTTTTTCCACGTCATTTTTTTCGCTTTCGTTCAACATTTTTATCCTGCTGTAAATTTTTTTTCCTCCCCTTTTCTTTATTTTTTTTATCAGTCTCTCCAACTATTTGCTCCATCCCCCATAACCCTTCGCGGAACGGAGGCTGTCCCACTTGAGAAAATTGCCAATAAGTCCGTCGAGTCTCCCTCGAGTCGAGCCAACCCCAATTCCCTTCTCCTGCAACGAGCCTTTCTTTCTTTCTGTTTTTTATTTTCCAAGTTTTTTTGCTCTTCACTCTTCACTGCAAGGCCCGGGAAAACTGGGAGAAATGCTCGAAAATATTCCTCCGGTTTCCCCGGATGCTGCTTTCTCGATGGGATCGAAATCTCAGGTTTGACTATTTTCCATTTTATTTGACCGCGCCTGAAAGGAATCGCTTGAGATTTCAATTAAAACGATGTCGGTTCAATTTCATGGACGAAACAAACGCTCGTGAAATTCTTGCTCGCATCGAGTGCGAAACGATTCCCGACGGAACGAATCGTACGAATTGTTGGAAAATTCAAATCGCAGCATTTTTTTTTCCATCCACGATAATTGGCGGAATATGAAACTTGACAAAATGGGGCGAGCTTCGAGGGGTTTGAAATTGAAGAATTCTCGAATAGGAATTTAAATGCTTCTCCATAAAAAACGTACCCGACGATTGTAGCTGCCGAGTTGAAGTTTTTACGGGGAGCAATCTTAATTCGACAACGCAGACGTTGCAGATAAGGTCAGAGAGGACATTTAACTGAGACAGGGTTTTACACTCCAGAGGCTGGGCTGGGGAGAAGGAAGAGAGTACATTTCTTCCCGTGCATTTTCGTCTCGGGGTAGAAAATTTTTTATTCCTCGCTAGAGTGAATGAAAGATCGAGTTGACGGAGGAAATTCTCGGAGGACGGTAGGTACACAGGGAACCCGTTGAGCGAGGGGATGTCCTGCCCCGATGCCCTGCTCCTCCTGTCAACGCCCTCTTCCTACTCCCGAACCCTCGCCTTTTTTTCTTCTTTTTCATTTCTTCCTCTTCATCTCCTTACGTAAACCCTCCTTCAATTTCCTCTCTATACAGTGAATTATTCCGAATTTCATTAAATTTCGTAAGCAGCATCTATTCGCAAAGGATGCATTATTTATTCGCTCTTTTTGTTCCACGTCCTCGAGAGAGTCTGTGCTTTCATGAGCTCGTTCATTTGAATGAACGAAAACAACTCGTTACGAAATGAATTTGTTGAATTTCTCTCATGAGTTATGCCACGAAATCGATCAATTTCATCCCCTTCCTAATTGATGGACTGATCGGTTATTCAGATCGTTCAGAATCTTATTTTGTCACGTTGCGTTCCCCGGGGATCGACTCATTTTGATAAACTCCGTGAAATACGAAGGGGCGCACCCGCAACTTTTCAAATCGACAACTTTTTATCCCCTTTTCGCAAATACCTGAATTCGAGTTTATCTATAAATTCGATTCGGCCTCATTCTATTTGACGGAGTCAAAATTCGGCTCTTTCGAAAGCAACGATTTTTGGTATGAAAAAAGCAAGCGAGTTTACAGACTTTGAGTTTCCAGAAGCTTGCAGTAATCATAGAAATATAACTATGAAAATCCCCGAGGAAAATGGTGCGTCATGCTTCCACCAAAACTGCCTCTACGATTTTGTGCTCGAGCCCGAGAGCCGGAGATCGAAATAGGACGAAGAAGCATGAAGAATAAGAAAGATTTGTCATAAGCTAAGTGGACGGTTAGCAGAGAATGAGAAGAGTGTAGCGAACATTCTGACGAGTTCGAGAGGCAAAGGACAAGCGAGAGCAAAACAAGTTCGTCCAGAGAAAACTCGCTTTTTGTTATCTCAGTTGGAATATTTCTTTCTGCCTCGGCATCCCTCTTCATTAAACGTGACTCGGGGTGTGGGGGGTTGACGAGGAAACAAAAATCTGTCGTCGCGAGTCCTCGCGGCTGAGCGTACCCTGCGCGCAGCAGCAACAGAACCGATCGATTTCGTCGAGGGGAAGGGCTGGGGAAGCTTTGCACTTCCTGCATAGCCGGAAGTTTATCCCACTCTTCTCCTTAGGGAAGCTTCTCTCCTCCCCTCCGGGCTTTCTTCCGCTCGATTTCTCTCCCCGATATGACGTGTTTGTGTTTGTGACGAGTCCGGCAATAAAGCTGATTTCGCCGAGTTCTCTTTGCCCCGGAGATAAGTAAATATCGACATTTATCGCCAACAAGCATTATGACAAAATTCTCTCCAAATGACATTAATTCAATTATTCTCCACTTTGTCCTGTATGTTTTTTTTTTTTTTTTTTTTTTTTTTTTATTGCACGCTCCACCAGTCAGCTTCTTTTCCTGATTCATTTATTCACCACTCAATCTTCCTCCGCTGCTGCTCCCCGGTTCAAAAGATTCTTCAATAACCTTCAGTCTCGAAAATCGTTTAACTTTGTCGATTTCCCTCCTTAAAATGCATTATTGAACGAAGCATTTTCACAGATTCAAATCGTACCGCTGAGATTCCTCGCCGCTTGCTTTTCAGCTTCGTTCCCGTGACCCTCGATTCCCCCGTTAAATTTAAACTCATTAACAATCACATCTATTTATATGCATATATCTGGGAAAGCGGTGCGGTTTTAACGATAATGCAAGTAGGAAAGACGAGTGGTTCTTATCATCGGAGCTTTTTGCGGTGCACGAATGACGTGTGTAGATTCCACAACGCACGCCGCCCCCCCTCTCCTCTCCCGCGAGAATAAAAAATGCAGTAATTGACAGAACGAGAAAGAAAGAAAAAACAGTGAAGCAATTAGTGAAAATAAACAGTCGATTCGAGAGAGAGAGAAAGAGAGAGAGAGATATTCATAGTCCAGCCGAATAGAAATAATAAAGAGCGAGGAGGGGGAAGAACGCAAACGTGAAATCGACTAGTGATGCTCGCTTCTTTAAACACATTTTTCAAACGTGTTTGAACCCAAAATGAGGAACGATATAAAAATGAAAAGAAAATATCCGACTAAAATACAAATTCGCCCCATTCTTGACTCCAGCCGGTCACGGAAAGATTAACGCTTCGAAACTCCCAGAGTCTCGGCACAATGTTTGTTGAAAGTCAAAGAATTCGTATCGTTGCTGCACGAACCACCGGAAATAGCTGTGTCGAAGCTCCAACATCTATTGGCCGTATTTTCGATCTCTGTATTTTTACATGTGTGGCAATCTGAAAAGAATGTAACAGTGTGAAAAACCATTATTTCATGAAATTCATGTTTGGAATATTTTACAAATTGAATGGGAACTGTTTGCATAAGAAAATATTCGAGAACAGCGTCGCCAACGATCGCAGTACAAGCTTCATTATTATTCATTATCTTCATTCCACTGAGTTTTCACCAGTATTTTTCCAAATTTTACTTCGCTCGTGTAGAAAAAACGAAGGCACAATGAAAATTGAGAAAGATAAAAAAAAGAAACTCTGAAAGAATTGCCATTTTCAATTTTACAGTATAGAAAATTGAAGAAAAAAAAACAAACATTTTTCTAATTTTTCAAATACCCCGTTTGCCCCATATTCGAATTACTTAAATTATTGCAATTTCACTAATGAATGAAGAATCGACGATCGATAACGTGACGTAAAAATTGGATAGATGAAAATTACTTCGTGATTGAACGTTCAATTAGCAACCACCGGTTGTTCTGATATTTCAGCAGATGCTCCAAATTCGAGAGCCCTCGAGATAGTCGAATGAGTCGGAAGCATTTAAATTAATCAATATCGTCAATGGAAGACCATTTTCATCAATGAAATTATTTAATTCGTCGCGTGCAAGCATCAGATTTATATTATTGCCGAATATATTCCAGTGAGCGACCTGTCAAAAATTTCCTCTTATTGATTGTGCGAGATGTGCACTATCAACGAAAATAAATTATCAAAACTTACCCACGACAGACGAGTTTTCCAACATCCTTAAAGCACAGGGGCCAATGATTGGTCTCGGCGTTGCTTATATAAAAAATCTCGTCTAATCGATGACCGACCGCAAGGAGTTATGTGATAAAATGAAGAAAAGCCCGGAACGTACGAAGCTCTAAGCCGAGGAAGAGCAGCAGCCACAAATGGGAAGGAAGAAAACGCGCCATCTCTCGAACTGCTGATACATCGACGAGTACGTTCGAAGAGACAAAGAAGACGGAAACTCCATCTCAAAACTGGAAATGATAAAATTTACGATGACGCGAATAATTGCACAATAGATTGGCGATATTACGGTACATCGGAATATGTAACGTGCACAATATCGATAATCACGTGACGCGTTGTATAGTTCGTAGGAGAACAATAAGCCATTTGAACCGGAATCCATAGCATTGGTGCGCTAGCAGTGAGTACAAACATCGGTGTTATATCGCTCTGATCGAGACGTGCATCCAATTTAACACCGATGAAATATTGTTGTCTGTGAAGAGAGATGTATATGTGCGAGAGGATCAAACGCAACAAACGATCCGTTTATCGTCGCTGACCAATGCTGGCTGAGACGAAAGAACGATCCGCGCCACTGCAAAAGTACGCGATGCGGTATTAATATTAGTCGATATGACGTCCACTCGACTCGAAATATAACAGCTGTGACGGACGAACATCCAACGATCACAGACGACCCAATCAATTAACGGCGTATGGATCAATAAAGCAACAATTATGGTGGATTCATTTTTTCATTTCAATTCCAATTGAACAACAAGCGGAATGTCGCTCATCGTGGTCTGTCACACGTACGAACACAATATTTTCAAGCACAATATTTTAGAAGCTTGGCGAAGTACGAATTGCCGAAGAGGCTGTAATCGACAACATCGAAGTGGCCATTCTTGAAAACGAATTTGCGGAATCAAAAAACTTGGGAGTGTCTTCATCAATCACGCATACGACTACGCCATTTTTTTCTCATTCCATCAAGGCGTCTTCGAGGCGAGTGTGATAGACATTTTCTGAGGTTATGTTGACACGACCTTGCCCCGCCCTCGTTACACAAATCATTCGGTTCGGAAGTTTATTGTTGGACCCCTCCGATCCTCGAGACTCTTTATCGTTGAAAAAGTTTCTCTTGATAAATATGAAACTTCGGAAACACAATAAAATTGCTAAATACTCACTTATCTCGAAAGGAAGCCCCGCTTTTGTTTACTTTTCACAAACCACATGGTTATAATTGATGCCGGTGTAAATCATTTTCTATAACCGTTATGCCGTTATTTACACAGAAACGAAATCTGCGATTCGTGGTGTCGCTCTCGTGCCGGCCAATCGACGCGAGCGAGCTACTGCCCTTTTTTCGAGCGGTGTCGCCATCTAGTTTCGTGGGCTATGGATTATATTGCGTTTTAGAAGATTGTACGGAGAGAGAAAGAGAGTGAGAACGCAAAGAGAAAGAGAAAAGACTCTTAAACGTTCGCACGAGCGATGAAGATCATCGCAAGCTTGCAGAATGTATATGGGCGGTGTACCTATTAATAGGTTAATGTGTACGTTCGATCAAAGTGTATAACTCTCCCTTTCCCCGCTTTGTACGCTCGACTTGTTTGTAGCGTGCGCGCGCCCCCTCTAGCCGTTTTCTTCTGTCTATCGTGCGCTACTTTTTACACTTTTATCGTCTACACTTTTCCTACACAATTTTCCACGTGCCTCGCTAATCATGTGTGCTATACATGTGTGTATTTATTTAAATACGTACAACAAACACGTGCAACGATGCGAAGCTTCGTTCCCGCTCTCCCCTCCCCTCCCCGCCCCCTCTCTTTCTCGTCGTTTTCGTTGACATGACACGTAACCTATGAAGCGAAAAAAAATTATGGGGGAAAAAAACGAGAAAATAGAGGAGATTAGTTCAGGCACTGATTGAAATTGCCCCGGCTCTATGAGTTGCCTAATGAAGTAATTATAGACCCATGGATTATCTCCTTACATTTCATAGCGTCAGAACCTTATCGCCGTTTCATCAAAATATTTAAATCACACCTTTCCCTACCCCTCTTCTTTCGAATCGAACTTTTATTCAAATGAGTCTCGAGAAAATGTGTTTCGCTCCAAGCACAAATTACACGGAATAAATTACAAATAAATTTCGGATTGTTCTTGGAACGAATGAAATTGATGGTGGGTGGGGACGAAGCTTTTGAAAAAAAAAACCAACAACGAAGCGTTAAAAGTGATTGAACTCAGAGTCTGGTAGTAATAGGCCGATCGGATCTGGACAGAGAAATATTAGTTTGGGCACGAAGCGACTGAACTTTCGTACCCCCGGATCTACTGAACGATTTTCAATGCCTTTCGAAATCTTCCACCATCTTTTTCGTGTGGTTTAATCGGTTCGGACACTGCTTCGGGCACTCGAGGAATGTTTTTTCTCAATCCATACGAGCTCTACGGGGAACGCACTCGACTAAATTTTCGACGCTACTCTACGTCTCGGCCGTCTAATTTCGAGGTTAATTCACGTGCTCTTTTCGAATACGTGTCGTAAAAGCAGGGCAAGTGCCACCCACTAAGCTGACTCGACGAAATTGATTTATCAGGTCAATTCGAAACGAGTTTTTTCGATCAAATCAATTAATTGTGCAGTGATAAAACACAGTGTTTTTTTTTCCATCGAAACGAAAGGATTCATGGACAGGTGTTCTTCGGCCGGCCCTTTGTGCATGATTTAACGGATCACACCCCTCCCTACCCGTCGATACGTTTCCTTTCTCTCTATCGGCGATCCTCGAGCAAGGCCACCAGGCTGGGAACGCTCTACTTTTTTTCTTTCTTTTTTCTTCTTCGTCCACACAGTCCGTCGGAGCTTTGGGCATGAAAATAAATGCGATTCACGAGACTTTAGCGTTACTCCTCATGAATCGAACGATAAGTATGGCTTCTGTGACGTCGCACGGGAACTTCTGAATTCGACATTTTGCGTTTCGTGTGCACGAACCCTCCCCCCTCTTTCTCACTCTTTCTCTCCAACGCTCTTCTGGCACATTATTTTTTTACGATACAACGACACCATACGTTTCCCAAACGAGACAACAGTTTTGTCCGGAATCGCATGCGCGGGGCATGAAATCTTCGAACGTGATTCTCAAACAAAAATAATAAAACTTTTGGCCAATCGATTGTGTGAGCCTGCGTATATTATGTTTTAGTATTCAAGGGCAACACTCTCCATGTTAATTATTTATGTAATCGAGATCTGGGTCAAAGTAGAATAACAACCAATATAACGATCATAAAGACGTTCATGACGTCAATAAAACCATCATAGCTGTGATGATTTCGTCCGCAATTATTTCAATCGTGACAATGACGTCAGCTCGCACAACAAAAAAAAAACAATAACAAGAATGACCTTATGAGTGAGAATATTAATTCGGAAAAATACAAAGATTTCAATAATATCGATGATTGTGGAGCTTTGAAAAAGGCTGATAAATCAAAACTGTCAACATGCTTAGTTTATAAATTGTTACTAACCGTCGTAATTTTTATAATTATTATCACGAATCATTTTCACTGTTTCAGTGTCCGGAGCGTAATGCACAAATACTTGGAGAAGAAAAACGAAGTAAACTTCGATAAGATATTCAATCAAATTTTAGGTGAGTCCAAACGTATTTTTTTCGATTTTTTCCTTCAATTTGTATCGGTTGAATCAGTGCCTAATACTTTTCACAACTTCTTTGAAACAGGATCCCTTTTATTCAAAGACTTCTGCGAAACTGTAGCGGAAGAACCAATATCTCAACTTAGGTTTTACGAAGAGGTAAAAAATCAATAATTTATTATCATTCATATCGACACTGTCATACTTTCATTAGCACTGTATCATCGTTGGAAACAATTTTTTTTACTCGTCAACGTTTATTCCAACGAAGTAGAAATTGCCGCGTAATTATTAACATTTGGAACGCGAAAAATACTTAAATTTCATAACTTTTTAGATAAAGGCGTACGAGAAACTCGAGTGCCCCGAAGAGAGGAGAAAACACGCGCGAGAAATCTACGACAATTTCATAATGAAGGAATTATTAGCGCACACACACGTAATACTATGAGATAGAAAAAATATTAGAACTTGTTTTTTTTTGTTTTTTTTTTTTTTTTTTTGAATTTTCGTTTCGTAGATGACGAAGGTAACAAAACACCGGGATATTATCTTGCAGGAGTATTCCGCCGAGGCTGTCTCACACGTACGTCAATACCTTATGAAGAATGAAGTTCCCGTTAAATTGTTCGAGGTGGGTTTTCGCTTAGAGCCCCAATTCTACGTTCTCCCCTCGTTATGTCGATATTATATTCAAGTTGAAGAAAAAAGGTGTTTGTTCGTTGCAGCCTTACATCGAGGAAATATTTAATCATCTGAGGGGAGAGCCGTTCAAAAAGTTCCTGGAAAGGTGAATATTTTTTCCTCCCCCCCCCCCCCCCCTCCTCTAATTTTTTTGTCATTATTCAGAAAGGAATGTTGAAAAATATTTTATTTCCTACTCCCCCGAAGCTGCTTTGCTTCTTTTCACTCCGATCTCAAGATGAATGAAGAAAAAAACTGTTCGAACGGTTTTTTAAAATGATTTTTTTTTCTACATTCGGTCCTCGATCATTGAGATTTTCTTGAGCGTTATTTTGGCGAACGATCACCGATTTCGGTGCTTTTGGGTCAGTGAGCATAACGAAAGTTTCGACGAAGATGATTTTATCGGAGATTTTAGAGTGAAAAGAAAAGCTTGATGGAATCGTCGATTTTGATTATTCATAGATTCGAGATTTTTGTAATTTTGGAACTGCCCATACGAGATTTGATGAAATTTTGAATTATTTTCAGCGACAAATACACCCGATTTTGTCAGTGGAAAAATCTCGAATTAAATATTCAACTGACAATGAACGACTTCAGTGTTCATCGTATTATCGGACGCGGAGGCTTCGGCGAAGTTTACGGCTGCCGCAAGGCCGACACTGGCAAAATGTACGCGATGAAGTGCCTCGACAAAAAACGTATTAAAATGAAACAGGGCGAAACGTTGGCCCTCAACGAAAGGATAATGTTGTCCCTAGTCAGTACCGGGGTCAGTAGATTTTTCGCATCCTTACTTTCCTCAATATTGCAATTTGAAAATAAAAAATTTTCTCAAATATCTACAGCTAAAGTTACAATTAACTTTTTTTTTTTTAATATTTTCATTGCAAAATGTAGTTACAAGAATTCTATAGAAAAATTGATTTTTATTATCAATCGTCCCTCGGTAAAAACGATTTTCGAACGAACGTTGCAAAAGCGAATAAAAAAATGAATTTCTTTTTGTGTCAGTTATGTTTTGATAATTGTTGCTTTTCTTCCGTCAACAGTTCGACTGCCCATTCATCGTGTGTATGACCTACGCGTTTCACACACCCGACAAATTATGCTTCATTCTTGATCTCATGAACGGTGGCGACCTTCATTATCATCTTAGTCATCACGGTGTTTTCGACGAGCCCGAGATGAAATTTTATGCGGCCGAAGTGATACTAGGTCTGGAACATATGCATCGAAGAGCAATCGTCTATCGTGACCTCAAACCTGCCAATATATTGTTAGATGAGCATGGCCACGTTAGAATATCGGACCTCGGACTTGCTTGCGATTTTTCAAAGAAAAAACCTCAGGCCAGTGTGTGAGTATAATTAGGTCGAGACTGAAATGCGGGCGTCAAATTTTCACGGGTTTCTATAAACACTTGATTCATTAATTTTCCATTGTTCGTTATATATCGATCGAAAACATTTTTGTGTAAGAATTTTCTTGATGATGCATTAAAAGAATGGAAAACTCGAGCTTTTTCATTCACCGGAGCCCAGAGAATTTCCTGGCATTCCTTCATATTTTCGAATTTTTCTCATTTTGTTGATCAATTTTCTACTTTTCAGCGGTACTCATGGTTACATGGCTCCGGAAGTTTTGTCGAAGGGAACGCCGTATGACTCAAGCGCTGATTGGTTTTCCTTTGGATGCATGCTGTACAAACTTCTCAAGGGTCATAGTCCTTTCAGACAGCACAAAACAAAAGACAAACACGAGATAGATCGCATGACGCTTACGATGGTCGGTTTCAACATTTTAAATCATCGATTCGTTATTCCAAAAAAAAAAAACAAAAGAAAAAAAAACGAAAGATTCATGCGTTTGGACCTCAAGGACTATCGTTTGTTTACTTCAAATTTGATTGGTTTTCGACTTTGCTGAAGGTTCTATTTCTAAAAGGGAGAAAATATTGAAAATTTTTCGATTGATCAATGTTTCACTTGATTTAAAAAGTAAATTTGCCTTCCCTCGATTACCTCTTCTTTTTGACTGCCATGCAAAATAATGAAACGATTCTCCCTTTCTCTCTGCTATCGCGAGCAATGAAAATCTCAAATGGACTTGGTCCAGAAAAAAAATTACATTTTTCAATCTACTCGTGAAATATTTATCTCAATGTTTTTTCACACATCGTCTCGGGAATTCCACACCCAGTACGTGAGTCAAGGGTGTGAGGACGTTGAGAGCCGGTACAGAGAGAAAGAGAGCAAGCAGCGTGGCTCATGGCACGATCGATTTTCAAAGGCTCGGCTTTTGCCCCGGGCGAGGGCTCGAGAAAGAGAAAGCGAGACAGAAAGAGAATAAGCAGGAGCACGATATCTCTTTCTCTTTGTCTCTCGAGAGTGAAAAATCAAAAGTGCATTATCGAAAATTCGCGTCCATTCAAACATTCATTGAAAATTGGGCTCCAAATTAATTTTCCTTTACGTTTCTACTTTTTTTAACGTTTCGAAATTGGAACTTTCAGTTTTCACCAATGAAAATTCTTGTCCTGAAGCGATTTGTTAATTTTTAAATCTTCTTATCTTTACTTTTGTCAATTTATTCGATGTACCCATCGACCCCGAGTCTGAACTTTGTGGAGAATAATCAATCGTGTTATAATTACGAATGAGAAAAATGGGATTAAATGAAAAATAATGTTTACAGAATGTCGAATTACCCGAAAGTTTTTCGCGGGAGCTTCGATCGCTTTTGGAAGGTTTGCTACAACGGGATATTAGCCAAAGGCTTGGTTGTCAAGGGGAAGGAGCTGACGAGCTAAAAAGGCACCAGTTTTTCAGTGGTATAGATTGGCAACAGGTTTATCTACAAAAATACACACCGCCGCTTATTCCCCCGCGTGGTGAAGTCAACGCAGCCGATGCTTTTGACATCGGTTCCTTCGACGAAGAAGACACCAAAGGCATAAAACTCACAGACGCTGATCAGGACCTTTACAAAAATTTTCCTCTCGTCGTGTCGGAAAGGTGGCAAGCCGAGGTCGCCGAAACCGTTTTCGAAACTGTAAACAACGAGGCTGACAAGGTTTGATCTTCATTTCTACACTCATTTAAAAAAAAAAAAATTATTTATTTTTGGTTAATGAGAAAAAAATTTTTTTTTTACAGATGGAGAATAAGAAAAAAGCGAAGCAAAAATTACGATTCGATACGGACGAAAAAGGTTTAAGAATAAAACAAACATATTAATCTCAAATTTTACCAAAAATTCTTTTTCATTCATTATTTATTCTATTTTTCAGAATCCGATTGTATTTTACACGGTTACATTAAAAAATTGGGTGGACCATTTGCAAGCGCTTGGCAAACGCGATATGCGAAGCTCTACCCTAATAGGTTGGAACTACATCCGGAATCGACGACGAAGCCGGAGCTCGTATTTCTCGATCAAATCGAAGAAGTTGGGGCGGATCTTCAACTCGTCAAAAGCGAACAATGCATCGTCGTACGAACTCGCGAAGCTAAAATTGTGTTAACCAATCCTGTGAGTAAAAATAATGTTGAGAAAATCATTGAACCTGTCTACTAACTGATGGAATAAAAATCTTATTATCGTTTCTCTCAAAAAAGTTCGTATTTTGAATGACAATCAAAAATTATAATCCATAACTCTGAATCGAAAGTCACGATATTACTAATTCGTGTGAATTGATCGTGTTGATATTAGGACGAGATAAGTCTGAAGGAGTGGGCGCTCTCATTAAGATCAGCGCATAAATGTTCGATGGAGATGTTGGGCAACATGGCAAGAAAGGCTTACAAGATCTACGGGACTGAGCGTGACGCGGTAATTCCGCCGATTCAGCGATCGACGAATGGCAATTGAGGATAATTACAATCGCGAACCGTATGAGAAACGTAAGAATGAAAAAAAGAAGAAAAAAAACTAATAAGAAGATAACAACAAGAGAAACAAAAAAAATAACAAAAACGAAAGGGAAACAAAAAGAAGAAAAACGATTAATCGTCGTCACACTCCAGTCCCCACTGCCCCGCAGCAGCAAAAACCAGCAGCAGCAAATTTTTTTATACTACGAATAAAAGAAAAAGTGAAGAAAAATAAAAAAAAAGTAGCGTTTCAAAGATCGAAATATCGTTCAAATCGATCCACATGAGTACATCGATTGTGCATCGTAATTTCGAAATATCAATGAAAATATAGCGAAGGGCTTCGCTCAATATACAACGAGACTTCGATAAATCAGCACATATGTCGAAAAGAACGATCCGTGTATCGAAATAGATCGGAAAAATCGATGAGATATAGAGAAATTTTCTGAGGGACGAGGAAAGTTCGCGAATGCGAGGACCTAAAACGCGACGAAAAATAACGAGCGAAACTGATAAAAACATAACGAAAGCGTTGAGGTGTGAGAGAACAACGAGGCTTCTGTTCGTGGAAGTTCTCGAACCTCCTTACTTCTTATTAGCGTAATACCAACGACCACCAATCTCCTCCCCCACCCGTCTCCTGCCCTCATCCTTTTTTTCCTACTTACTTAACGAATTACCTGGCCCGGTAAAAACGAAAAGGTTAAAAAACGAAAGTTTCATAAACTTCCCTCTGCCCTCCATCTTGTACGGCGAATAGCGTCGCGCTGTATAGAGATTCTAGCAAAGTAGAGGACCGAAATGCCTCCCCCGATCTCCTCGTGCATTTTTGCCTAATTTTTCCCCACGTGGCCCGCGCGCTTGGGGAAATGGGGGTCGTCCGGGGTTGACAGGGGGGACGATCGGTAAAAATCGGATGCCATAGCGTCACGTCGTTATATTTGTACGTTTTAGTCTGTATATGTGCAGTGTGGCGTTAGCGATTAGCGATATTTGACCACACCGATACACACCAAACCACACAGCCGAAAGAGCGCCGTGGAAATCAAATTGAACGGGAAATTATTAATAAATTAAAAATAATTTGAAGGACAACTATGAAAAAAAGGAAAATATATTCACAAACCGACACTCACATTAAAATAATGATAAATGAAACATAAGAATTTGGGGATCATTTAATATCCCTCCTTCCATAAAATTCGATTTTAATATCACTTTTTTCCATTTATTTTTTCTTCCCCCCTTTACCAAGCGAGAAAATATGAAAGCAGGACGTTCACCCTCGTCAGACCACTGACACACCGATACTGTATCATACCCAATCGATATATTATTACCCAGCAAGATGAAAATGTACTTTTAATTATTCTACGTTGTAATATTCTTCGTTTACTTAATTTATTTTACTAACGCCCTGAAAACGTTTTATATTACTTGTATACATCGTTGCAATTATATGAAAAAAGATACACACACGAAGTAAAGAACACGAGAGAGAGAGAGAGAGGAAGGAACAAATCCATTATTTATTACGTTTACTATTGTGTTAGAATCTCACCGATCGTGAAAATCAATGAATACATAATAATAAAACGGCCGTTTGTATACTATTGACAGGAAGATTAAAAAATCATTACCAAAATAACGAACAGAAACGAAAACAAGAAAAATACAACAACAAAAAACTGAATATTGTTATAACTGTGTAAGCTCGGGCTGACACCGCGCAGTTCGACCGAGCAATAAAACAAAAATATGCGATATTTATCGAAGTTTTCATTTTACTGTACGGACATGTACTGTTTATCGAGTTTCAGGTATTTTTCATTTAAAAAATAATAATTAGGTAAATACTTTCTTAACAATAATGCAAATTGCAGTGCTAAAAGAAATTTTCTAACGATCTCGAATTTCCCTCAACAGTCGAGCTAACGTTGGATCGATATCAATAGAGCGAATTCTTCTCTCAAGCGCGCCGAAATCCGCTCTCTCAAGCCATTCCGGTGGATCGATATCTCTGGACGGCAGCGGAGCTATCAATCTCTCAACAGCCGCGCACAACCCGCACCAAGTACGAAAATTCAACGATTCGACGATCGGACCAATCGCCTCCGTCAACCGTAATTTTTCATCCTCCCTCATTGGCTTACCAAGAATTTCATCAAGCCCGTCGTTCACATCATTCGCTTGAATTATTCTCAATCCGTCCATTCCTTCCTCGTAATAACGGCTGAATGCACGACCGTAAATCAATTTCCTTCCGGAAGTCAGCGAAACGTGCTTTCCAAGATAACTCAACGGCGTCAAATCTAAAAGAACAAGCAACATTTTTACTGCTAAATTATGTCATTTTAATCGTGAAGATCAAATTTTACCTGCCAAACTCGCGCTGTCGAGAATTTCAAATCGCGCACTTTGCCGAGAAAACATTCTCGGAGTATTTTGTAACGGCACCTGAATGTTTGTCGATTGTCGAGGACCCCGATTTACCGAGTGGAATTCACCCCTGACACGCCAAGCCTCCTCGAGAGCGAGTCTCCTCTGAAGTTGCACGATTCCGAAAATGAGTTTCGGTTCATTGCATTCCGTGCAACCATTACAACTTTTTTTTAAATTTATTTTACAAACCCTCAGAGAGAATTCTTCCTCGATCAAATCTCTGTCCAATTCTCGACTCAAATGTTTAAGAATTTCTGGACTGATGAAGCTCGATGGGAAAATACGCTCCTGAATTTGAATAGTCTGTTTTTCCGGTGGTGGCGTCTTGACCTCGGTCGCTTCGCCAGTGGCTACGAAGGCTCTAAAAAACTTTTTCCTCATACGAGTCTCCCCAGAATCATTAATAAAAGAAAAGGTCGGATTGCGTTTGAATTGTCAAATTTGGAAGCTTCAGGTCTGTGAAAAACTGACTAATAAAATAAAACGTACGAATTCCGTCGACTTTCGTCATCGACTTGAGAAACTTGAGTTTCTGGAGGTTCTGGCGGATCTCGGACTTCATTCTGCTGACCGTAAGTCGAGCCGCGACGACATTTCCGTTTTCTCAGACGTTTACCGCGTCTTCGCATCGGTAATTCGTCATCACTGTCGCTGTTATCATCGCCTTCGTCGTTTTTTGAAGATCCCTGGAAAAAAAATGTGTTTTATTTTTGGAATTAGTTTGAGGAAAAATTAGTTTATTATTCAATACTTATGTATTAGCTTTCATGACACTATAAATCATTATGAATTTAGCTGGATTTATCAACTCTCCAAATTTTTTTTTCAAAGCCTCATTTTTCAGCATGAATAATTACCTGGTCGCTGAGTTCGATAACTGGCAGAGCAGGTGACGGTGGTGGAGGTACAATGGGCCTCGTTTGATGTTGAGCAACGCTCGGTCTCGTAATCTCACTTCTACGAGGTGTTGGTTGACGCTCGAGAGTCAACGCGTGCCAACTGAGTGTCTCATTATCCTAAAAAAAAATGAAATGCATGTGAGGAGAAGAGGAACATATTTTAATGGAAGAGAAATCTGAAAATTTTTTTCCCTCGAAATGTTTTTCCACCCACTTTTACTAGGTCAAGAAATCGACGGAAAATAGAAGATAATTTTTTTGGCCCGAGAGAGTATTTGAAAAAGGAAATAAAAAGTAGCAAAATTTCGTGACAAAAAAAGCTAAATAATTGTTATTCAGATCAGAAGTTAATTCAATTTTTTTTCCAATTTTCATGGAAACGTCAATAGTAAGTTTGCCAAAATTTATGTAAATTAAAATTACTTGTTCTTGGGAGCTCGTTCTCAAATCAAGAATCAAAGTTGTTCGTTCACGTGGATTACACGTAGCTGGTTGTTCGTCGTTACTAAGACGATGAGCGGTGAGCGGTCCACTGGCCAAAGTCGGAGCTGGAGTCAATGGTCTCGAGTCCGTTTCCGTGTACTTCCGGAACAATTCCTCGGGCACCGTCGTCGTCGCTTCCACGTTAGGCGCGTTCCCTTCAGTTCCTCCAGGACCATCGGGGTCAACACCACCAGCCAAAAGAGTCGCGCGGATCATTTCCATCTCGGCGGGTAAAAGGAGTGCTTTTCCTTCTGTGGCCTAAATTTCATGCATTTCTTTCAATATAGGAATTCATTAAAAGCAAATATATAAGGCTCCAATCAATTGAATTTTTTCAATTCATGTCATAATCAGCACTGATTTTCATATTTTTTACCAAAGGTTCGTCGGTAAGGGCGAACCTAATACTTGATTTCGAGCCGCTACCGTCTACATTTAACATGTTTTGTTTGAAATGAATTTCAATGGTCGATTTTACCCATGATTCCTTTGCCCTCCGCACGAATTCTTTGGCTTCCCCATCCGCGGGATGATTGCACAAAACCGAACATCCGTAGGGAAATGGATTAAAAAGTCCAGCGAATGGTCGAAGTGTGAAAGGAGCCGGTTTACTGGATCCGATCAATTCGATTTTCTGTAATAATAAAAAATATTGAAATACGAAATGATAGTCTGAATTAAAAAATGATGTGGAAAAACTCCATTTTTTCTTCAAAGAAATAAAATTATTTTGTTTCCTCAAAATATTGTTTATTTACCTTTGGCTCGGGTTTGCAAACGCGTCTAACACGTGCTGCTATAAGACCAGTTGTACTCGATACTCTTGGCATGACGACCGAGAATTTAATAGTCGAATCAATTGTACGTTGGGAGTAAACGCGACGAAAGTATCGCAACGAAAGTATAAAACGAGGGCACTCACGAGCTCCGGAACTTGGATTTGTTTCGGTGTGGAGAGAGAGGCACGAAGAAACAGTGAAGAGAAAGGGAGGGAAGAGAAATCGAGGAAGAGACGGTACGACGGATTTTCTACCAGGCGTCTCCTCGCACCGTAATTTTCGTTGCCACGGGTGCGATGGATCGATGTCCGAATTAAACGCATACCGACACAGGAATACCGGCACTTGTCATACAAATAAGCAATTTTGTGAATTCTCGAGACAATGAGAATTTGCCAAGAGCGAAGTTCCTAAGGATCCTTCAATTTTTATCTTCGTTACAAATTTTCTTGAGCTTTCATCTTCGAGGCTATTGTTCAAAGGGAAAATATTCTAATCGAGTTCTCTAAATGACGTATATAGATAAGGAAAAAAGAAAGATAATTCCATCATTTCCTCGACCTCTTTATTAACCCAATTTTTGGTTTTTCAGGTGCCAAATATTATCAGTTGGAATAACTGAACCTGTCTTCGTTCAGTGATAAAAAGATTGCAGCTGTGTGTGGCCTTTGTATTTTTTCCTGTATTTCAGACCTGTCACGATAGTCGAACTCTTCGGGAATGCCGTTTTTCCACCAAATTTCGTGTCGTCGTCTGTAATGACAAGTGAATTAAAGAGTTATTACAAAATGCCACTTTGCCATGAGCCACTGCCCAGAACCTCCATCCTTTCATGACCATTGAACCGGTTAGTACAAATGGTCATTTGAGTCTACTTACCAGGATGGAATCTGTGATAATCGTACAAGATGTGAAGGTTCTTTGGTAAATTTTCATTTTTCATGTTATCCAAAGGTACTTGTGCATTGATCGGTGTGATGTAAAAATTCCTCAAATCACCTGTAAACATTTAAATTCAATAATTGTTAAAATATATTTGTCAAAACACTTTGATTTTTAGTTTTCTGAAAATAACAACCATGACCATTGAACACATTTCCTCCCACTATCTTCGGCTTCGAATTTCTTTTGTCACGATGCAGACTTCGATTACGTTTTAGTTAAACTTACCAACGGTTTCGATCTCGTGAAGCACGGAATTTGGCAGAGAATAATTAAACTCTTTTTCAGCGGCAACGAAAACTTGAAAACGTTGAAGAGGATCATCGATTTTGGTTGAATCATCCGTAGATAATTTGTGTTCTTCACAAATCCTGTTTAATTTATCGGAAGCGTCGGCGGCCGGCTCGTAGGATTTAATGGGGCGTAAGAAGCTGAAAAAAAAGAAGACACCAATCATCGCTGGATATAAAATGAAGCAAGTTCGTTGCATTGGTCGTTCGTTTTAAAAAAGTAAGCGACAAGATAAATATTTTTCCATTGAAATATGCACACTGCCGACCGAGTTTCTAGTAAGTTGTTTTAAAATTTCTCCCAGTATTTCCGGGCCTGTTCTGTCGGATATGGTGTATGAAAACAAATTGTGTCAATGACATTTTAAAAAGTTTGGATTCCGATCGGAGGAACTCATTTAAAAAGTTCATTCTCCCGATGCGATTCGATTGAAAAATAACGTTGAGATGATGTGCCAGACGATAATGGCTGAAATTTGGGTACTTTTGTTCGAAAAATTTTCGTCCGCAGCGTATCCAGCCTTTTCATTTACTACGAAGAGATGAAAAGAGGTTAGGATAGGATTCGGTTGTCGCAGATGTTTTAATCGTAATATAGTGGTTCAATGCAACGAATCATCGCGCCAAACTTTTCGCACGTTGCAGAGCGTGCGACGCGAACGATTATACGGCAGCAGAGAAGAGAGGAAATCGTAGGAGGGCGGAGGTGTCAAGAGAAGAACTCGGCTGTGGAGAGATCGATGTCAGCAGAGTGCGCATACAAGCGGACCGTACGGTGGTGTCCTCACGCGGTATTTTCTCAAAGAATCAAACTCAGGAGTGTATCGCAAACTCTCGCCCTCCTGCAGGCACTTCCCCCTCTCGAACTGCACTGCCGAGAAAATGTTTTCAATTCGAAAGATCGACGCATCGGCCAAATTCTGAGATACTAAAATGTGCAATGTAGGAGGAATCGATACGAGAAAAAAATGAAAAAATGAATACGAGAAAATATGAACGAAGCATATTATAAAATCGAGGATGGAGATGTTTTTTTTGGCTACGTGTAGAAACGCTTCGGTAATTATCACAAGGACAGAGAAACTATATACACTCCTTCTTTTTCCTACTTTATTATACGGTTTATGAAATGTGTATGTATGTAGAAATGCATATATACATGAAATCGAATTGTTGTTTTACGAGTTTGGTTATCGTACTGAGGTTTATAAACGTGTGATCTCTTCATTTATCCGTTATGCAAATAAATCCTGAGATAATTAACACGAAGCGATAATTTACTTCGCAAAAAAAAAAACAAAATGTCCCACAGCCGTGATAATCAAATTTATAGATGCTGCTCGCTATAAATCGTATTTAGGGGGTCTTCCTGGGAGCTCCGATAGAGATTACTATACACAGATTTTTAGTTTCTTTTTAATTTCAAAGCTTGGAGTCACGAGACGATCAAGGTTCCCGTGAATGCGTTGGCAAACTGGAATAAATATTCATTTGATTCATGACGAATGTGGAGCGTTGGTTAATATCGGCGTTTAACGGCGTGAGATCGATCTTTGGAAAGGCGGTGCAACTGATACACTACACGAGAGGTGTGTATATGCGCAATGGCGTTATACACGTGTGTACGAATGTATGCATCGAGAGTCCGTGGATTTTTCATCTCAAAACTCATTTCCAACTGATTATAGCACTTTTTTTCGTTTGCGTATTAAAAAATTAAATGTTGCCGGGTGCATGGAAAAGATGTTGACAGGAAAAAACGAGCGTAACTTGCATTCAAGAACGAAGACGGAAAAAAAACCGGCGTTCGCACAGTTTCTTCAGGATCTAACGTGTATATTTCTCTTGTCATCGCGTTATGGGGAGCTTGTCAGCAAGCGACACGGTGTCGCACTACTGCGTTTCAATTGGAACAGAATAACACGGGCAACATACGACACTGTGCTACACTGTATTACACTCTTTTACAGAGTGTAGTTCAGTGTCTCCTGTTAAAAAGCTCCCATATTATGAAGCCGGAAGATTGGGATGTGATAGGAATAATGAAAAAAAACTTCGAGTGCTCGAATTTGCAGGCGCTTGGCTCACGCTTGGCTCCGTCAATGTTTGGTACAGCCCTGAGCTGTCAAACCTCGCCGCCAGGGGGGTGCAGGGCGTCGGTGGGACAATCCGTGCGGGAGGCAGGAGAGGAAACTCGTCGAGCGGCGTAGACCGTGTGAGAAAAGTAGTGGGGGAAGGGGGAGACAAAACGAACGGCAATATGGCCGCAGTGTTCCCTGCGAGCTTGCCACTGACGCGTCGTTTCCGCGTACGCGAAAGTTCTCGACGCGAAGTTTTAAAACCGCAAAACAAATAGTAACGATTCGAACGGATATCACGGTATCGTGAAAACAACGCACCGGTAGTTTTAACGGTGAAACAATGTGAGACGCGAAGTTTTTAGTGGAATTACGGTGTTTATAGACGTGAAAATATTCGTTAAGGTATAAAAAGGAAAAAGGGGAGCATAGGAAAATCTGAAGGTTATTTTCTTACCCTCGTGCAGCAAGAGATTTTCCATCCCATTCGAATTTTCTCACGAGAACGTTTCTTCGTCGAGTTTTAAGTTTTAACGTTCGTACCCCAAACTCCGTCTGTGGAAACCGAGAGAGAAAAAAAAATAACATTGAGTGTGTAACGGGAGCAAGAGAGATAGGTGTGACATCGGAATGTTGAAAACCGCTTGATATTCGACGCAGTTGCAAATAAAATAAGGGCAACAACATGACGCTCGTAGAGACTTTACGATAGAGATAAACAACGAGAAAGGATTCATTGAACTTGCCACATTTTTTGGTATCAAGAGAGATGCTCCACTCGACCAAAGACATTGGAGTTTCGAGCCATGCCTGATGAGGGCCGCCATCTTGTCGATACTGTTGGAGCGGCGAGTTTATCAAGTGGGGCCGCTTGGTAGCGCTAGTGCAACGTTCCGCGCTCTCTACCCTCCCTCCTACTCGCGCCGAGAGTTTCACTCGCCTGCCTCTTGGGGCGCGCGCGCGCGCCTGGCTCGGTGTTTCGCTTTCTCTCTCTCCCTCTTCCTTTCCGTACATGTGTGCGCCTACGGTGTGTTTTTTCTCTCGCTCGTGTGAATCTCCGTCGGTGTGCCGTGCTAGTTCACTTGTGTGTGCGCGCGCGTACGTCTCTGTGAGTGCAAGTACAATCCCACCGACGTATTTTTCCCCCCATTGGTGTGTGGCTGCGCGCCCGTACGTCCGCCATTTTACAAGTCGCCATTGAGAGGTTGAAAAACCCTCTACAAAATGTTTTCTTCGATCTGTAAAAAAAAAAATCGTAAATAAAAGTATCCGATGTGATCTCGTCCGCGTTTGTAGACCTTCATTCCGTGTCATCTCTCGAAGATCACTGTGCAACAGAGAACGCGTTCGAAGAAAAATCACCGTCTCAATATTCTAGGGGAAGAATAACGAAAAAAAAAAAGAAAAGGCAGTGCTTAACGGTACGTGGGCGTTTAATAACACATCGCAAAGTTGCCAACCTGTGTGCGCGTGTGTTTTTCTCTCATGCCTACGTCGGTAGAGAAAAAGATAGTGAGTGAGTGAACGTGAAAGATAGAGCGAGAGAGAAAGAGATCATTACTGGTGAATATTATTTTCATTCCTTCCGATCCCCTACTTCGGTGCCCCTCGCGCGCGCGCTCTCTCTCTCTCTTTCTCTCTTGGCAAGTGACACGAGTGTGATATTTCGAGGATAATAATCATCAAAACATATGTGAGAGTTGCTTCATTTTTGTTTATTCGAAAACAAATTGAAGCTACGAAAAAATACAAGTGAAAAATATCACCGAGCAACAAAACAACAAGTTGTACGCGCCGGAATTGTGTGAGTAGCGGAATAAACGACGATGGATAATAAGCCATGACGCACCCGTCCCATCAGACGAACGGCGCCAGCTTGGAGGACTGCCACACGAATTTCTTCGCGCTGGTGAGTTTTTTCCCTCCCTCTCTCCCTTTCGCCCTCGCGAGCCTCTGACATTATCCGAAACGGAATACTCGCTTTACCTACGGAAAAATCCTCGAGAATCGTCGATTTTCTTGACTCTCCGTGAGAAATAAGCACGATCGTCCTCCGTGCCTCTTTTCCCTGACCCTCTTACGTCCCTGCTTCCCCTGACACGCCGTCTTCCCCCTCTCCGTCTGATCGGCCGTTTCCCGGCGATGAGATCGCGCGCTCTCTACGAAATGTGTACACATACTCCGAATATTTCAATACTTGGTCAATTTTCTACTCGCTTGAGCTCATAAAACATCCCAATTAAACTGTTAAATTTTTCTCTTACACTGTCTCGCCGTTTTAGCAAAAAAGCATCGTTACTCCGATGACGAAAATAAAAAACTAACGGAAAAATATACAAGGAAGTCTCCGTACGAAGTCAGTGTTATGAGTGAGGTTAAATATGACTTAACCTTGGAAAATATTCTTTATCGCGAGATCTTGTGTTTTTATAACCTCAAATCTCGAGCATTCGAATACTATTCTTCCCAGACAAATGTTTTCTCGTACTTTTTTATTATTTTTACTATGGAAATTTCTATTCGCATTAAGTAGATTAAAAAAAAAAAACTCCGTAAATAGTGGCACCTCAATCCACCCGGAAATCGTTTTATTTTATAGAACTATTTAAAAAAAAGGATTGTTAAAATAAAATAGAGTCTCTGATATTTCTTCAAAGTGTCAAAATTTCGAGTTTCTATTAGAATTGACACGAAGCTCTATCATTATGAGCGTTGAATTCGTGTTTTTTGTATACATTCGTTGTTTCTGTATACAATCAGTGCATTTTTGGGGTTAGGTTATCAGAATCGAATGTTTTTCGCATAATTATGTGAACATACGAATTCTGGAAGTTGGTGCAATCGGTTGGCACATTCGAAGATTTTTTTATGAGACGAGATTGAACAGATTTTGAGTTTCGATGGTTCAACGAAATAAGAATTCCGCGCGTGATTGATTTAAACGCCTACGGAATGGGTAAAAAGTACTTTAGGAACAGTTGTGTCAACGAGTACTGACAATTTTCGCGAATGAAAATCCGCTCAATTTTTTTTTACCCCCGTCTATAAATTTCAAAGGTTGGCCAGCCGAATCGCAAGATTCACACAATACTCAGCAACTAAATGACTTCGGTGTTCCCTCTTTCCCAGGTTTTTTATTCGTTGCTCGGGACAACAAATTCGACTTCGCAGAGGCACCGCGTTTATTGTGTTTTTCGTTATTTAAATCTCGTAGGAGTGTCGGTATCCGTGGAGCGCCAATGATTTTGAAGTTTCTCGTGTGCCCAATGTCATGCCTGATTCGCATTACGTACACGGACGTACAATGTTGTGTGTACGCGCGCTCCTCCTGCGAGGGCAGAATAATGGCAGAGACAGAGAGAAATGAAAGAAACGCCGTGGTGGGGGCGCGCGCGCGCGAGTGACGAGGAGAGCAAAGTTGTTTTACGAAAACGACGAAGGACGACATTTTCTTCCGTTTGCTAGCTTCGACGAAGAGAATGAGACGAAAAATGGAACGTCGTTTTACCACCGTCAGTCCCCAGGACGTTACGTTGTCGCGAAACTCGAACGTTGCATTATACTGTCAAAGCAGCAGGCACACCGACTTTTTATATATTTATAGAGAATGTAAAACTGTGAAAGATCGGAGAGAACGTGCGAGAGAGTCTAGTCTATGGTGAGCTGTAGCTGCAGCAAACCTCTCCCCGTCCGTCTCTCTCTCTCTCTCTCTCTCTCTCGATAGTCTCAATCTCTCCTTCTTCTCTCTTTCTCCTTCGTCGAAGCGCGAGCGCCGAGCGCAGCAGTGAGGCGGCAACCGTAGCGAGTTTTTAACCTCGGGGAGTTAGCGTAACGGTGAGCCAGTTTTCTCGCTCTCACGAGCGACGGCAAAACGCGTTGGAGGCCGCCGCGCGGGGACGAGTGCAAAGCGCGATCAACACCAAACGAGAGCGAGACAAAAACGTTGATGGAACGAGGAAAGTGGAAAATGGGGGAAAAACGGGAATTGAGCAGGGACGAGAGATTCGAACTTGTTTCAATTGTCATTTCTGTTTGCTAATTCTCTCGGGAATAATAATGAATGCTGTGTCTATGCTACGACTAAAGTACGCGTCTGAAAAAATTACTCTCAGCTTACTCGAAGCCATTTCCCGGAGTGTATCGGTGGATCGCAAAATTTAGTCTTGAAAAATTTGCCATAGAATTGTCTTGCAGTAGGTAGAATACGCTCGAGGCCTTGGGGGAATAGCTTCGGTTTTTTTTCCACGCGCTTCGCGCGTCGTAGAACGAAGGGAAATGCAAAAAGAAGGCAAGAAATGGTTGACGAATTCTAGGCAGATAAATGGAACAACGAACTCGGCGTCAGATCGCGATTACGGAAACCCCAACGCGCTCCGGTCAACAAAGAGATAAAACTTTCGCGTTGAAAGAGCGAGGCAGGAAACGTCGATTGTGTACCGACTCGGAAAAACAAAGGCGATTCGTATCGGGATACCGAGTTTTTTCACGATCGAACGAAGAAAAAAATTCTTCCTGCTGAAACGTCACTGAAAAACTTTGATTGCATCATCGCAGCTTCGGATTCGGATGTGCGAGAGCGCTTCGAGAGCTTCTAGTTTGGCTCTTCGCTCCTCATTTTTTTCCTTTCCTTGCGCCCCCGATGCAGGCGCAAAGAGCTGGGAAATTGGCTCGTCGGCTCGTCCTAAAAGAGCAGGCCGCGCGTCGCGTTTACGAAGATAAGGAGGAGGACGAGAGGCCAGACGCGCGAGCGAAGGAAAGGCGCGAGAGGGAGAGAGACGGAAAGTAGCCTGACTCTCTTGCGGTCGTCGTACTCTCGACTCGTAACATTCCTTTCGCTTCCACAAGTCTGGCCACAAGCCTCCGTACCGCACTCTCTGTTTTCTACTACATACTACGTCGATGTACTAACCCAAGAGAAGTCTACTATCTCTCAGTCACTACTGTCTTCCTCTCCGCACGTATTTACTACCGAGCAACAAAACGAACAAAACTTGGCGGCACATTGCCTCTGTGTTTGCCTCCCCGGCTCTCTTCCTCTCCTTTCAATCGCGCTGTCTCTCAGACGCTAAGCCGAGCTCGCCTGCGTTGCCAAATCGTCGAGAAGAGAAAAACAAATAAAAACAGCGGTTGAGGATTGTGTGCGCAGGAAACAAGGAAAAATCGTGTCCCACTTGCCGCAACAGCATCGTTTTACAAATACACACAAACAACACACTCGTCACGTGGCTACTTCGATCGTTCGCGCCCGATGGCGCTTCGATCATTCCCCGCCAGCTGATCTACTGCCGGGACAAGTGCCAATGAGCTTTTACTGTGCTTCGACCGTTGACGTTTATCGGCAACGCTTCGTATCGTCGGTAGGAACAAAGTTGAGGGTTGGTTCTTTCCGCCGTTCGAGTCGAGCCTCGAGGTTCGTTGTTCGACGAGGAGAAAAATGAAAAATAGGCGCAAGCGGAAACGGGCTCGTTTACGTTGCGCGCCAATCAATCCGGCCGACGCGAGCGAGATGGCGTTGCTTCCCGATTCGTAAATCCCAAAATTCTAACCTCAAAACGCTCAGCGACCTTTCCACGATTATCCCGGGCTCCTATTTCCATCGGATCTCGCCCCCACTCCGCAGCTCATTTCCCCAAAGTCTAAAGTACTTTTTCAAATAATATTCACTAAATCCCCGTGTGTCCCTGAGAGCCGATTATTCCGAAGAAGAAACGTTGAAACGCGTCAATTCAAAAGCGTCTTAAGCTACCGGTTCTTTCCGGGCTGGCCTAGGAATTTCTCCCGTATCCTGCTGTTCTCCAGGCTCGATATTTCCTTTCCTTTATTTTTTCGCCCTTTCTCTTCGAACGATCTCTGCGGCTTGCATGCGTGTAGAACATCGAGCCGGTTCTCTCCCCTCCCCCCCTCTCGGCGCTCGTCCTCCGGGGCGTTCTCGGTCCTTCCCACACAGCGCCATCCCCGACGCACCGTAGAGAGTAGAGAATCCCGGTACCCCCAACATACATATGTAAACCTTACTATCTACGTCGTTCGCCCATGCCAGGCACAGAGTAGAGGAACGCGGCCCGCTCGGCAAGCCGGAGGGAACAGGAGGGGAAGTACCGAGAGCCGAGAGAGACTGTGCATCGATACACTTCTCCCGTGTACGTCAGACCTTTCTTTTGCTCTCTTCGTCTTTTTCGTTTCGACCCACCGGCAGGAATTGTTCGGACGCACGCCCGGTCTCTCTTCTTTCCAGGCGCATGTGCGCCCTCTGCCAACATTTTTCCTCTCGTTCTCCCTCTCTTTTTATCTGTGTATTCAACATTTTTTCACTCGCCTCTCCAGCTGCCTCATTCCACTTTTTATTTTTCCTTCGACTGTAACATTTGACCTTTCGTGTGTACATTTAGAGGGCATCCTATCCGTACGGAACTGCTTCTCGAAAACCGGTGCGAATTCCGCTTAAAATTATCACCTTCGGTGTCAACATTCGTTCGATCTTCGTTTCGCTGAATCCTCAAGTTATTTGATAACCTAAAAATTTTTATCTAATCTTCCTAAAGTTTCGAGCGACGGGAAAGGGAAAATAGTGAACGCGATCGCACGTGGTGTTTCGGTATTTCGAGCCGTTCGCTCCTCGGAATAAAGCGACGAAGAGTCAGGCAAAGACGGAGAGAAAATCTCGCGTTGAGTTTTAGCCCGTTACGCGGGAGTTTTAACAGGAGGGGTGGACACAACCGTCAAACCCATATGCACACGTGTACGTGTGCGAAATGGCCGAGTATAAAGATTAAGCGGAGCACTCTCGTGTCTCGGCTCAAATCACCACGGTCACGCTGTAGCGCGCGACTCTGTCGAGAGCCGGAGGTGATGTGTCTCTCCCCCACGGTCATTAACGCGCCTCTTAACGGTCTTCGTGTAAAACGATGTTGCCTCGACTAGTGCTCTTTTTTTGACGAGTCAATACAAATACGATAGAAAAGAAAGGGGAAAAAATGAGAGAAAAAACGTTTGCTTCGAATCTCAGTTCCTCAAGGTCAGTAGGTTCGAAGAGATGCAACTGAATCCTCGCTTTCGAGTTTGTTGTAATATTTTCATAGGTAATTATCGTAAATCGTTTCGACCTTTCGCACGTCTCTCCAAGGGACCGATCGCACTGATCCGATGGTGTTATTAAGGTATTCCTTTCACGAACCAGAATCTTCTACAAATAGCTCGTTATAAATAACAGTAAAGTAAAAGTGCATGCGAATAGATTGGCGAAATTTCAGGTCGGGTTATCGAACATTTGATGAAGAATGGAAACTTGAAAAATCGTTAAATCGATACGGGAGCTCGTGGAAATTCCATCATCACCACATTTTCATTCAATAATTCATATATTAAATAACTCTAAATTCCTGATACGAACGGTCTCACGGATAGGAAAAAATTTAAGAATATTTGGTACAGGCTTACAAAATATTTTTATTACGTTTATAAATAAGCCTCCGGATATAATAATGCTAAAGACCCATAAAATTTCGGTTTTCGGTCCGTTTGTAAGCCATCAATATCGACTGTTTTAAGGAGTTTCGGTACAGGCAATACAATGTTGCCATGCTAAACCATACTAAAAACATAAAAAATTTCAAAATTATGAGAATTTTATAAAATTTAATGAACATATTCTTTAGTGCCAAATTTGACAATACACATTTTTAAAGATTTTTCTTCTGTACAGTTATCGAGTAATTCATCACTAAAGTTCACCTGTATAAGCATAGCGTTTCCATATCTATAGGTATACATTCCGGGCATAAGAAATCCGCTTTAATGCGTAATTACTCGATAACTAAGCGGAAGAAAATTTTGAGAAAAATTGTGTTTTCGCACTTGATGTTGAAGAACATTATCACCAAATTTGTTCAATTTATAATTATTCAGACTTTTGTACCATACGTCGTTAAAAAATCCATAGCGACGATAAAAATAAAGAGTTATCGAATGCTCAAAAGAGATATTAAGGAAGTTCAAGCGATGTGTACCGGATATCATACGAAAAATAGATTAGATTTTATTATTCCAATCAGGTATCTTGTTGAACAGCGCTTATGTGTGAAAAATTTGGAGAGGTTTCACCGGTTGGCAATCGAGATATATTCATTATTGAAAAATCACGGGTTAAACATGGGCTCTTGGGGAAGCTTTAAAAAATTGCGAACTTCAACAGTAAATATCTCAATTTCGAGACGGTGACTCGTCGGCATATTCCGCCAGAAGTTTAATACTGTTTTGAGCTTTCCGTTTAAAAAATTTGATTGTGCAGAGTTGGAAAATAATATTTCCATAAGATACGCTTGAACTTGCTCGACGATGGAAGTTGGGAAAATGGCAAAAGCAGAAGCTTTTCCCAGATAACCGCGACTTCTCAGGTTCGGAATCAGTCCAAATTTCGAGTGCCCCAATTTGCGCCACCAAAAAGAAATACGGTCATGCGAAAGGAATACCTTAAGAAGGTGGATCAGTCGGTATATCGCAGTCATGAGTGCGAGAGAGATAGCTGCAAATTTCTAAATCGAAATTTGAGGCAGTTTAACCGATTAAAAAAAGGCCCTGTCAGTCGATTTTTGCCATTGTTCTGCGCAGGCTGACAGAGCCTTTTTTAAATCGATCAAACTGTGTAAAAGAATTTCGATTTCGAAAATTCCAAGTGAGCTTAGTCGACTCTTAAGGGCGTTTTGGCGCTAAAAATCAAATTTCTGCCACGTGGGTTGCTCCAGATCGATGTTTTCAATATTATTTTCAACTTTTTCTTTCTAACCAACGAAACGTTGATTGCGCGCTGGTGGCGAATTTCTCCGTGGCGACGTAATCCATGCGTTCGAGAATCGTTCGTAATCTACTGTGACCAACAGGACGTTGGAAGGTTCAGATGGTGTTTCGGAGCGTCTCGAAACGCGCGAAGGTGCCGTCAGATTACGGGAGTGAAGATGGGAGATACTAAAATCTTGAAAACGTCAACAAACCATTGGCGAGCGTTGCGCGAGTCCATGGAGGACGTCGAGGCGGAGAGCACACGTTTTTGTGCGCTTAAATAGCGACGAATCGTATTCGCCGTTGGAATAAACGCCGGTGTAAACGTGCTCAGCGGGTCGACGGTTGTTCATTGACGGTGATTTGGCCAAAGTTTTATTTCTGCAACAGCGCGCGCGTGTTCTCCCAGAGTGGTTGGCGCTACCATAAGCACTCAATTATCGGGCATTCGTCGGTTTCGCATAATACGTTAATCGCCCATACGAGCGTTGCGAATGAGCGTTAAAGAAAAATAAAAAAGGAAAAATCTCGTACGTGGGACGTAACGAATCGGCGGGCGGGGGTCTAAGGAAGCCCGTAAATCCGCGCTTGCGTCCCTATTCGCCGAGAGGCAATGGGACGCGCGCACCTCTTCGCCTATCAATGACCGGTCACAGGCTTGCGCGCGTGAGTTTTGTGTACGAAGGGGTGAGAGCGCGAAAGATAGAGAGAAACGCACGTCGCGTTGCTCTCTACACAGTATCTCCGGCAGGCTGCTCTCCCTTCCTCCGCGCGCCTCCCCACCCCCTTAAGCTGATCAATACAAGCGCGCACTACGTGCAAGGCCGTTCGCGTGTTACTGCCTAACGCCGGTTGTCGCTTCCTTCCTTTCGGCCACGTAGGGTTACCACACTGGACGAATGCTAAGTTCCTCCAACCCCCTCCCCCGGTTCGCACTCACTCAACCCCTTTTTTTCGATAAGAGCGCCCCGGAGAAAAAGACAACCGAAGCTTCTCCCCCTGCCCCCTCCCCCCCGAAGCGGTGCCCAATCGCCGGCACGTGCCGTTTGTCTGGCTTCCCGTCCCTCGCTGCTGCCTGCCTGCCTGCCTGCCTCTGTTCCTCCTTCCGCTTTATTGCCGCGTAAATAATGCTGCGGTGCTCAAAATTCCCCGAAATATTCCTCAACAAATATTACCCTTGGATCGATACATCGATTCGCGCGCTTTCTTTTCTTACCTTTTACTTGCTTCACGACTTTCGACTCGCTATTTTCACTCTAATTTATATTCATCGACGTGTTCTCAAAGCGATTCTCGATGTTTCACCAATTACGCGACAGACTGTGCTGGGGAACCCGGAGCCCGGCGACGATCAGCTGATAGGCGCGTTATCTCCTCAGCCCCGATGCTTTCCTCTGCGGCTCAACGGCTTCTGGCTTAGGCAAATGTTTCTTTCAATCCTCATCTGCTGAATTCTCCCGATTGGGTATTCAACCCATTGGCGTTTCTGGCTTCGCGATCAAACACATTTTGCGTCTGTAATCTACGACCGTTCCTTAGACTCATTTCGATCGTGAAAACTTTATTGTCGAAACAACGATTGTGATCCTGCGATGAGGAATTTCGTTCGAAAAATTCTGCAAAGAGATGAAAATTTTATTCATTTTCAAATTTTATTGAATTTTATTGAATTTTATGAAAGAAGAAAAATTTTTATTTTATTTTTGAAACGTTCGAAATACAGTTGCTGAATAATTACCAGTCCGCAAGCTCTAATATCAGGAAAATCTTGAGTTTTTTCCTTTGCAAAGTTAGCGGAAATTTTGGCCAATTTGTGAAAACTCCGTGTCGAATCACCAGGCTCAAAATAAGTAAGCATTTTCAACATTTTTCATCCTTAATTCATAACTTTTCCATGTTTTTTTGCACAGACGGACCTCTGCGGCATAAAATGGAGGAAGCTCGTGTGGGGCGAGGTTACCGGGGGCTTTGGGGGTACCCCCCTTGAGGATCCGGTACTGTCAAGCTTCTCGAGGTGTCTAGCCGGCGATATACTGTGCGTATGGCGTCGCGTAGCAGCCTCACCCTCCTCCGCTAATTCCGGACCAGGTAGCGGTGGGGGAGGCATTTTCGATCTTGGTATAGCACCCTCACCTGCTCCACCGCCGTTGTCCCTCACCGCCGCGAAGGAGCTCTGGATTTTTTGGTACGGCGAAGAACCAGATCTCTCTGGACTCGTTTCGCCCGAGCTCATCACGTGTGGTAATTATTCCTCATTTTTTTATTATTTTCTTTATACTTTCGACGTTCATATGTGAAAATGGAATCGTTGGGACTAGACGAGAAGAAGACATTTTCGTCTTTCCAAACGTCGACGAATCTCCTTTTCTCCGATTAACGAGCTCATTTGGATTTTTTTTTATTTTTTTATTTTTTATTTCATTCTTATTTTTACTTTTTTCATTGCACATACGTGAATCGAATTTTCTGGACTATCCGATGGCGTTTTTATTTTGTAAACGAATAAACGTTGTTAACGAGGAATATTTACATTGAAAAGGAGCTTAGTTTGATCGTACGCATCGACAAGGAGGGGAGGGGGGATGATTCGACTACGTGATTCAAAATTCGTTCAATTATCCTTGAATAACAAGGGGGGAGAAATGCGACGCCAAAGGACCGCCCAGAGGTACAGTTTCGCGACAGGACTACGATAATACCAAATGCGTTACACTCGGTGGCGAATGTTTGGATGCGGGAGAAGAGCTCACTGCTCGGGGTCACTGAACCGTGCTCGCGTTCCCCGTTCTCCCGCGACAATTTGCCCCTTCCCCTTTGCTCTCTACGGGTACTCGAGTGTTTCGGGAAATATTGTAAGCTCCTGATAGCGGCTTGTTTATACTTCATTCATTTTTATTCCGTATTTTCTTGACGAAAACTGTAGAAATTTTTTTTTAAATTATTTTTTGATTTTTTATTTACAGATGAAGCGTTTTCTGTCATTGATCCTGTTCGGAAAACCCTTGCGAATCGGTCGTAGAACGCGAATGACGATGGAGCAATAATTTTTTCGAACCGCGACCTTATCGTCGGGCGTCGATGTTGAAAAATACACTTTTCGTTTGCCACACTATAAAAATCGCACTCTCCGAGTTGCCTCAACGATATTGACGCATGTGGCGACAAAACGTGTTGCGTGTGTGACTTTCGACACGCGCGAGCTCAAAGCCCGCGATAATAAACTCATTCATCGCTCGAGCTGCCGGTGTGACTGAATCGTGCTCTCTCGCTCTTCCTCTCTATTCTCCGGACCGCAAAGCACATATCCCGGCGCCTCTCATAGAGCTCTTTACTAGCACCTGAGATACCGGAATTTTATTTATTTTCGAAAGTAAAATATCGTTATGGAAATCGTACTTGAAAGAAAATTTGATGAGCTTTTCAGCTCGAATCATTTGCTCGAATGTATAACTGGATTTTTGTAGTGGAAAACATTTCATTTCTCGACAACCTACCACTGGATTTTTTCATATCAACTCATAGAATCATAGAAAAATATTGAATCAGATATTTAAGAAAATTCACTGCTCCGTTCATATTTTAAATACGATTTTTTGATGATTTTTAATCTCAAATCGGGAGAAAAAGTCGATATTTTCAATCTTATTATTGGAATCTTGATTGGTCTTTTTAATTGTTCTTTTTAATTCACTTGAATATTTTTATTACATTTTAAAATAAAAAAATGAAGTGTTCTTGGGTTTCTTGAGGAGGATCGAGATTCTTGGACTGAGAAATCCGTAACCCCGTGGACGAGGCCGAAGTGAGAGCGTTCGAAATTATATAGCTCGTGTTGGTTGGAACGGAGGCAGCAACGGTATCGCGCTCGAAAACATTTTCCGCACCGTTGAGACTCGGCTTGAAGCGGCGTGCAGAGACGTGGCAACGTTTTCTTCTTCAGGCACAGAAAAACCGTAACGAGTTTCAGTCGCGTTTTGATGATTTTTTTTTTTTTTCGTTGAATTTTCCCGTCAACATCTATTTCGAATTTTAATAAAAATTTTAAATATTCATTTGCCATTGAATGCGCGTCGATTTGAAACGATTCATAACGAGTCGGGAAAAATTCTGCTGCGCATTTATCTCCGTCACAGTTGAGTTTTCGAGAAAAATGAACGTTACGCATTGTTTGTTTTATTTTCGCAAGGAAACGAGGTTTCTCTTGCACCGGCGCAACCGATAGAGAGGCCCTGCACGTAAATCGTCCGTTTTCTTATGGTAACAGTAGAAAAAATTCTGTAAGGAATGATTTCTCAGCATTTTTACCGGCTGCTTTTCGCAACGCTTGTTCCGGTAACTCATCGTTTGGCGATGAAGCGTCGCCACGTTTTCGACGTCGTGAAAGAAACTTGGTGAACGTTCGGAGCAGATTTTTGTATTGGGAAAATGTCGAATCAAAATTGAATGTGTTGACGTATTATTATGACGTCACGTGACCTCGTTTCGCCCACCTGACGACTACAAATAACGCGTGAAAATAAGCACGAGGCTGACATTTTTTGTTCTGTTGTCACTTCCTACGCGTCTATTTCGAGATTATCGCGTCGCCCGCCTAATTTTCCATCGATGCACTTCTGTTCCACCCATCCCCCGGGCGCTCTCCCTCGTTGTTTATCGATCGACAGAAACACGTGTACTGGACCGGCCAGTGGTTGTCACTCGACGGCATAAGCCGCTGGCGAAAGAGCGCAAGAAAGAGAAGAAGAGGGAGAGAGAGAGAGAGAGAGAGAGAGAGTAATGGAAAATCCGTGCGCCGGCGTCTGCGGATTTTGATCGTTGACTCGCTACAAATTTGTAAGAGACAGTCAAACATTTCACCCCCCCTTCAAAAACCATGAAACACAGGGAGACGCTGAAAACGTATTTCCCTCTTGGTTCGTTGATGCGCCTTACAACGAGCAGCGCTCAAAACCTAAGAGATCCATATTTTCATCGGCAAAGGATAAAGCGCGGGCTCGCAGACTTTCACCGTAATATACATAGATGGCACGACGATCTTCTTTCTCTCTCATTCTCACGCTATTTCTATGCTCGTGTCTCTCTTTTTTCTTCTCCGCCAACGAAACAGTCAACTTCTCCCACGCTGCTCTCACTGTTTCATGGTTTTTTTTCTCTCTCTCCCTCTCCGGCTCTCAGGTCTTTTTTATTTCACAATGTGACTTCTATCCTTCGTTTCTCCCACCCGATTTTACGGACACGAGCCGATGCATCGATTGCTAAACTCTGCTGCTGCGTTTCTCCACCATCACTACTCCCTCTTTCCTCCGACAAATACACCAAAATGAAATGCCCACGCGACCCTACCAGCCAACTTTCGGACTATTCAAGATGGCGTCGTGTAAACACTTTTTTGAATGGCTCCTCATGCCGTTTATTTAAATTTTCCTTTGACCTCGCCGATAAACATTGAGATCGGTAAAAATGGAAACTGTACGAGGATTTTGACCCATTTGCATACGTGCCTGTTGAAGCATTGACTTGTATTAATATATTTTTTTTATCTACTTCTCATTTTACAGAAAGTGAACAAGGCTCCTGGGAGAGTGGTCTTTCGTACGAGTGTCGATCCCTTCTGTTCAAGGCTCTCCATAATCTTATCGAACGTTGCCTCCTGTCTAGAGATTTCGTTAGACTTGGCAAGTGGTTTGTCCAGCCTTACGATGGATTCGAAAAACATCGGTGCAGCAGGTAAATTGTGGATAATACATTCCTCTTGACATTATGTTTCTAAATATAAATTAATCGATTTACAAGATTTTCCAAAATTGTTGTATTCAATGGGGAAAAAATGGTCGTTTTACAGCAGTCACCTGTCCTTCTCGTTCGCGTTTTTCGTGCATGGGGAGAGCACTGTTTGTGCAAGTGTCGACGTCAGGCAACATCCGGCCGTGCGACACCTCACGAGAACGTGTCTGCAACGAACCCAGACTACCCAGTCCGGTGTCAAGGGTAAACAACAAGATTTTCAGTTGATAAAAAAAATATCTATAGATGAGTGGAGCGCATACGTACCACTGTGTTGCCTAGTAACGTATTATTTGTTCGTGAAAAATTGAAAGAAAGACAGTCGACGTCATATTCGACTATGTAAAAGCGCTCGATTTTTTTCATACGACCCTGAGCTGCTGCTAGGGCTTTTCATACTGTTCTTTGGGATGAGACATTTGCTAAAATTTCAGGACTCTAAATAAAGGATGTAAAATTTTAAAAAAAATGCTATTATTATTGTAATGGGTTTATGCATAAATATTTTAAAATGAAATTAATGAATTGCAGTGATCCTGGCACCATACGGATTGGCTGGAACCTTGACAGGACAAGTCGGACGCGTCGATAGTCAACTGTTGGACGAATGGAAACATTTTTATCCGATAAATGGTACGAATATGGATAATGGCTTGCCGCCGTTGGTTGAGGTCCTCGTTGGAGGTGTAAGAATGCGTTATCCTTCGTGTTACGTTCTCGTAACTGATATGGACGACGTACCAACGGAAATGCCACTTTCACCGCCTTACAGTCCGGCTAGTTACGAAAATCCGAACTCGACGCAACGCGATTTAAAAGCATCTACCGAACTACCCGAACGCGTTTGGGCCGAATGCTCCCTTGGCTCTCCAATTTCCGCTACTTCCAAGACCGAAACTTCCTCGAACTCCATTGAACTCGGCACTTGGACATTCGTCGATTCAACACAAAAGTCTTCCTGTACTTGTTCCAAGTGAGTGTACCCATCGGTCTGAATTCTTGTTTACTTAACATTTGTTTTTTGTTTCGAGTGAAAACCGCGATGCCATTCGCGATGCAATACAGTTTTATCCGTTATTTCCATAGTTTAATTTAAAATCAAAGAAACGAAAGAGAGAGAGAGAGAGAGAGAGAGAGAGAGAGAGAGAGAGAGAGAGAGAGAGAGAGAGAGAGAGAGAGAGTGAGAGAGTGAGGAAGAGAAACAGAACGGTTTATCCTATTGTTGCAGTCAAGTTTTGAGCCAATATCATTTTGAAAGATAAAAAGATTTTAAGCCAACAATCGCGAGAGATAAAATATTGGAATATTGGAAAACAATTGGAATAATCCTAACGGATTCGAGCTTTTATAAACATTTTAACAATAAAAATTGAGTTTTTCTTAGTATCAGGAACTCAGAAGATTTATAACAATGATTTACGTAGTGTCCGTATAAATTTTCCAATCATTATTCAAAAAGATAGCTATCAAAACTTCTTTCTCTGCCGTGTGTTCATAAGGCTTCAGTAAAATTCGAAAAATTGCATCCACCCGTGGGAATATAAAAATAGGAACCCTCGTGAACGTAAAATTGTGCATTTTTTCTAATTCCCGTTTGTTTCGTTAAAAATATCCTCGTTTTTTCTTCGTTTTGCATGTTAGGGCGGTTACCAGTAGTGTGCAAAATGGGAGAGAACGTTAGCAGTTTACGGTAGATTTTTTGTTTATCAAATCTTTTTTTTTTTCTTTTTTTTTCCTCTATTTACCCTATGGCTGCTGCAATGTGTGCATGTGTTTGAGTCGAGAGAACGTGGCTCGAAAGGCAAGAGTTAGTATTTTTCCGGTGGAATGAAAATCCTTTGAATTTCGTGTAAAAATGAAAATTGAAAATTTTCTAGTCGGAAGAGAGTGAGAATAATTTTGCCGGAAATTTCGTAACTTTGCACCTCAGCCATTCGCTTTAAATTTCATGTTTCGCTGAATTTTCACGAGTGTGTTTTGAGCTCCTTAAAAAAAGTGTCCCTCTGTGTGTGATGTTGTGACGTATAAAAAGAATAATCGGACATAGTGGAATTGAAAAAAAGGAGATGATATCTTTGGAGAAAAAGATGTTAAAAGCATCGGTTGCAGGTGCACGACCCCCGGGGGTTGGAAAGGCCTCGCCTCCTCTCACGTTCAGAGGGAGAGGGTTGATAAAGGTGGACGGAGGGTCGTGCCTTTTCATCGACGTTCTACCATCCAGTGGGATGCCTCTTGCCCCTCTGTCCCTGCCAATGCCCCCAGGTGGGTAAATCTGCCTTTCCCTGCAAAAAGAAATAAAACGAAAAAAAAAATCCATTTTCGCCCCCCATATGATCAAAGCGTATTCATTAATTCATTAATAACAAAAAAAACGACAAAAACACGTTTAAATTGTACAGAAATATCGGAAAATCTATCGCTTCATTCCCCTCATAAAAACTGCCTCACTTTTAACCACATGGCTTATAGTATTTTTTTCCCCAAGTGAAAGATTAATTCCATTTAATAAAAAATTGACAATCGTTTTTCTAACGATAATTTACAAATATAACGTTATTTCGTGGAACTCGAGATTTCATCTAACTCCATTAGGGCTCTCTGTTTTCGCACCGTTCCTACGTTTTTTTTTCTTCATTTTTACAAATTTTTCATTTGAAAGCAAGGGAAAACAAAATTGAAACTGAAATTCGAATAATAAGAATAATCTTCAGGTCATCAATGTCGAGTCACGCTTGCTACAACAACGACTATATCATTCCAAATAACAAAGGGTATGCAGTGCATGATTCTAACCGCTCACTGATTGTTATTTTTTTTTTTTTCGTACTTTTTACTTCCCGTAGTTGGATTTTTCTGTAAAATTTTCACCGATTCGATAGAATTATTAACATACAATGGAGCAGGTGATTGAACCTTTTAACACTGTTGCTCAGGGCTGGGTTTCTTTTCTCAATCCTACTATATACACAATTTGTTTAGTGCTGAAAAGTTCACCTTGCAACGCTCACAATCAGCTGTATTATCGCATGCGATTTGCTTGTAGAATAGCTTAGAACTAAATCCAAATTAGAACTTTTATCACCAAATAATATTTGTAAATTAACTTGGCTTCATTCCGCCAATATTGGAGACGTAAAACGTTGGATTTTTGCTCCATGCATTTTAGTAAAACATCAATTTCAATTGATGTTACCATCAAATGTTACCATCAAACGATGGTAAATAAACTAATATTCCACACTTTATTGCAGTGGGTGAAAATGATTTTTTGTGTCTCCAAATATCATTTACGTAACTTTTCATTAATCAATCAATTGAACAATTGTGATTCATCGCGCTCAACGGGTGGAAGCTGAAATTATGTGCTCCAGCTTGAATTTATATTCGATTGTACAGACTTTGTCGATAGTAGCGTTTTTGTCGAATATATCGGAATATTGATAGATGAGCTATTTAATTTCGAATATATCGAAAAATCGTTTCTATGGATTAATGCATGAAACACTGGTTGAATCGAGGAGTACGAAAAAATGCAAAATCTTGATGGGAATTCAGGTCAAACGTCAGCAGAACGGAAGGAGCACCGAATACACCACCCGGTGGGCCACCCTCGTACCCGAGAGGACCACCAACAGGCGGTGATTGTCCCCCGGTGCCATCGGTTGGTTCCCCGGGTTCACCGGCGCCATCACCTCTTCCGACGCCCCATTCCGAGCCGGCATCGGTTCCTCCGGCTGATCCAACGATGCCAACGTTGTCACCTCAACCACCTCCGAGTCATCCGAACACCGCACCACCGTTGACACCCTCGCAAGGACCCAAGTCCGTAGCTTCGTCGACAACGACTGCTTGCAACAACCAAGCACCGAGTCCATTACCATTGCCAACGTTGAAACGACCGATCCTCGCATCGAGAGAATACGAGGGTGCTCTGCTCGATGACGAGCAACCACTTTCGTGGCTCTACGATTATTCCACCCAGGAAGCTTGGCTCAATCATCCTGTAAAACGCTTCAAGGGCACAACCAATCCACCACCCACCAATCTACGTAGTAACAATCTTTACCCACCCTCGAGCGTACAAACAATGCAATCACAGGCACCCAAAACCGACATCAAACAAGAGCCAAACTCGAACAATACTGTGAGTTCATGATATTTCTCATTAAACATTTATTTCTTCATTCAGGGCTTTTTTTCGCTCGAGGCTTCTTGGGAGAATATCTCGTAAGGGGCTCAGCGATACCGTTGAACTTTCCAACGATCGTCTGTCCACTACTCTACCTTTAGTGCGTTGAGAAAAATTGGAAATTGTGGATTCTATGAGGCTCGTCAACATATCACGTTTTTTTTCTTCTGTTTCTGTTTTCGAATTTTTTATTCTCTTCTTTTTACGTTTTATTATTTTTCTCTCGTTTTTTATTTTCACGTGTTAAATTCATGTGATTGTCCACGTCGTACAGGGCGAATGCATGGGTGGCGGTAGAAACGATCCTTACGAGTTCGACGCGACCGGGGAGGAAAACAGTATCGGGGTCGATGGTCTACGACGACAGAGGGACGATCAACCAAAACCGGGCTCTTTGTTCACGAGCGAGGGACTTCAGGCCTCGTACAAGGATCTCGAACAAATATTTGACAATTCTGATCCGGATACTTCCAGCGACGAGACGGTATAATTCAAAGAATTTTGTTTTCTTATCACTTTTACCCTAGTTCGAGCTGAACAAAAAACGACACCTTTCCATCACTATTATCCAACCTGAAATTTCATGCGAGCTTTATCACATATCGTACGATGAAAAAATTCGTTGTACTCAAAATGATCATGCCATCGACCACCTTTTTCAATTTTTCTCACTCGTTCACGAATTTGGCTAAGATATTTTTTACATGATGCTGATGTTTACATTGTTGGAATGCAGCAATTATAAATATTCTCATACTTTTCATATCGATCCAACTTTCGAGGCGAGTTCAACCAGCGAAATAAAAAAAAAAAAAAAAAAACTACGAATTTTTTGTAAAAAATCACGACGTTGCATTCCATCGATATAAACTTCAAAACTATTTTACTAATCATATGTATGTCTTTATAACTATCAACATATATAAATCTATAAACTTATTCATTTTTCATGTGTTTTTTCTGTTTGATATCTGGTAAAATGTAGAATCTGAATCAGCTGCAAGTTCAAACGCCACCGGGCTCCAATAAATCAGCTGGTGTGCACGAAGAGACGCGTCTCGATTCAACGAACAAGCATAACAACCGTGGGGTTGGTGTATTACGTCCGGAAGAATTATCGAAAATGTTTCCAACCCCACCATCTCTTGAGCATAATCCTGTAGCATCACCTTGTCAATTGAATGATTCGACGATGGATCAGACCGAGTTGAGCATGTCACAAAGATCATTAAGACACGTGCCTGATATTTATCCTAACATGGGCTCACCGCAAGAGGAAACAATTGAGGATTGGTCATACGTTTTTAAACCAGCTTCGATTTGTAAACTGGTCGGTTCCTCAAAGTACGCTCCATTAACGAATTTGCCAAGTCAATCGTTGCCACCGGTAACATTGCCTTCGCATTGCGTGTACAGACCTTCCTGGCAGTGTAATCAAACGACGAATAATACTAGTAACGAAAAATCTTTGATACAAACGACTCGAGCGTCTTCGGTCCAACAACAGCAGCAGCAACAACAACCACAAAATCAACAAAATTCACAAGCTCAGCCGTCTCAACATAACCAGCAACAGACCCCGACACCGACTCAACCACAAATCCAACAACCGCCAACCCCGAGCCAACAAATTCCAAATCAAACTCAACAAATCGCGGCCCAATCCCAGAATTGTCCATCGAGTCCGGCACAGCTTCCGTATCGTGGCACTGGAACAATCACGAGACCACCACCTCCACCTTACGACCAACCGAGCCCTGCGACCTCGACATCCTCCTATTTGAACAAAAATCTAAACAGCATTGAGGCTGATACACCTGGCCCCGCAAGAATTCCTGAATCGAATTCGTTGCTCGTCAATATTTTACTCGGTGACACCGCTCTCAATATATTTCGCGATCACAATTTTGACAGCTGCAGTCTCTGTGTCTGCAATGCCGGCCCCAAGGTCGTCGGTAACATCAAAGGCGCCGATGCCGGAATTTATCTCGCCGGCTCATGGAACAATACCGCGAATAACGGTAACCTAGTTTTTCCCGACGATGATCAAATACGTTGTAGTTGTGGATTTAGCGCTGTCGTCAATAGACGATTAGCCCATCGTGCTGGATTATTTTACGAAGATGAAATGGAAATAACGGGCATCGCTGAGGATCCTGCCGAGAAGAAAAAAGCTTCTCTGGTCAGCGTCGTCTGCCCCGGAGACAAATGTCCTGAAGGCTTAGATCTCGTACCTTCGAGTGTTCTTGAATTGCTACGTGAACAGTGTATGATCGTTCAGAGCTCTGCCAGCAGTCTTTACAGAGCTGCGAGGATTTACGCGAGCTCCAAAAGTCGCAGTAGCTTTGTACCGAGCTTGAACAGCCTCGAATTTAACGATGGAAATGAAGTTTCACTCGCGGCTCTCGATCAAGGAAAAATTGATACTCTACAGTCTGACAGAATGAAGAATACCCTCGGCGTACATCGTTGGGCCTTTCTCCGAGCTCATGGACCACAATGCACCGGCGATATCGTCCGCATGATGAGAGCTCTTCAACCTCTTCTTCAAGAAGCCGTACAGAAAAAGTGCACCACGCGAATGTGGGAAGCTCCTTACACCGTCGCTGGACCACTAACCTGGAGACAATTTCACAGACTCGCCGGACGCGGCACCGATGATAGATGCGAACCACAACCCATTCCCGCACTCGTTGTCGGTTACGATCGTGATTGGTTATCACTCTCGCCTTATGCTCTCAGCTATTGGGAAAAATTACTCCTTGAACCATACGCCGGACCAAGAGACGTCGCTTATGTCGTTCTCGCACCTGACAATGATTGCGTCGTCGGCAAAGTTAAATCTTTCTTTCGGGAACTCTCCACGACGTATGAGGTAAGGAAATATCATATTTTTATTCACATTTTTAGTAAATACTGATTATATAGTGCAGTGCTTGGTTTGTTTTTTCAATTCCAAATCATACTCCAACATTTATAGCCGTAATGATACGTAGTTACGTCGAAAAGGCACTGACTGAACAGTTACACTATTCATTAAATTTAGCTCCTTTTCTAAGTTCACAATGAAGAATTCTTTTATTGCTTCATATTATTCCGAACAGTTAGAGCTTTTAAAGTCTTCTTCGAAGTCCCTTACGTTCCTTTTTCCCATTTTAATAATCTTTCGTCGTTTACAGATTTGTCGGTTAGGAAGACATACACCAATCTCGAAAACAGCGCGCGACGGTATTTTGCGGGTCGGTAAAAACAGCGTTCAGAAAGTAACGAAACAACCGATTGACGACTGGTTCAAACTTCTTGGTGATAATCAAATAGGAGAATTACTGCGATTATACGCGCAGGTGTGCAATCATCGTTTAGCCCCGTATTTGACACAAGTTATTCAAGATCGCAGCTTATTGGATCATGGGGAATCCGCAACTAAACAACAACCGACCCCTGTTTCGGCTGCTGATTCGATGCCGCCTACGCCGGATGGCACGACGATCAAGACCGAACCTAATGGTAAGTAAAAAAAAGTATGAAAAGCGCACGAATGAGGTTTCAGTCTTGATCGGTAAATTGCGAATTCTTGTGTTCATAATTAACTGGCTGTTGTCATTTGTAAATGAGTTTTATAAGTCAACCCTTCATCGAACTTTGAAATATTCGAGGCTTTTACTGACGATAATAATATTTTGGGTGAGGCTATCTGAAAACTGAGATATAATTGCCAAAATCCCGTGGCTGAAATGTGTTTCCGAAATAGGAAGCGTCTTCGCAAAAAACGGGTATTTGCCGTTGAGCTATCGCAGTTTCGGACCAATGTGCTATTTTGAAAATGTCAAAAATGAGTAATAATTTGCGTAACACTCTCAAAATTTTAACAACAGAAGGTGAAACGACTCGCAGTGAGACACCATCATCGAACGCTACACCGAACGCCAATTCTTCGATGGGCAATACGACACCGACGCCACAAACACCCACTTCTGCAAGTTCAACACCACCGACGGGCCAGAACAGTTCTGGGACGACAACTCCACCAACGACGACGACCAATATCGGACCCGACGAAGAAGAGGTTGAACCACCTGCCATTGTCGTTTATATGGTCGAACCATTTTCCTTGGGTGGAGCAGAAGATCCTGATCGTCGACGTCTCGCCATTCTCGCACTTTTACGAGCTTATTCCGCTGCCGTCAATAGCATGCCCGAAAATATTCGATCAAACATCAACGTTCAGGTAAAAAATAAAACAACCCGACCGGTTCCTTTACAATTTATTATAAAGTTGAGATCATCAAAACGCAATGGGAGTTTTCTTTGTTTTTGCGTAACCACTAAATTTTTAATACTATATTCAGCAACATAAATTCGTGATATTTTTTGGCCCAAAATCAACATGATCCACTGATCGAAAATTAGAGTTTATCGTACTCGATTATAATTCACTGTTTTCTCGCAGTTGATATCGTTGGAGAGCATAATGGAATTGGGACGAGCGCGCGAGAGGCGAAAGATTCAAGACGAAATGAGAGCGTTGGCCTTGAACGTTTTTCTACAAGGTCGACGACTCTTAAATCATAATTCGACCGTCAAGAGTCTAACGGGTTTCGGAACAGCAGCTGCAGCTGATCTATTTCTCAAGAGTAAAGACGTGAGTTGAGGAATTCTGAATGTAACTCGTTCCAGGTATTCATACTTCCTCAGGATAAATTACGAAACTATAGAGTTTTCATTTCTTCTAGGAACGGAACAAAGCACCCTACAGACTTTATGCACCAGCTTATGTTCTCGCACCCCTGAGATCGAAGAGCGAAGCACCTGAGAGTTTTGGTATCGCCGGACCCGAGGAATGCGCCGTACTTTATTTGAGCTACTGTCTCAGCGAAGATCAATCGAGATTGTTGGCCGTTGCAACCGATGATCGGGGTGAAATTTTCGAAACTGCTACCATCAACATCGACGTGCCCAACCGAAAGAGAAGAAAAAGGGCGTCTGCGAGACGCGTTGGTTTACAAAAACTTATGGATTTCATATTAGGCGTCATGTCTCAAGGTGTAAGTACATTTTTCAATAAGCGCTTAATTTTTTTTCAGTCTCAATGTACTACTTAATTGATATTGTTGATTCGATTCAATTACAACGTCAAGATTTTAACATCAATTTCATATTGGCGTATCTAAAGGTTCAACCATGGCGACTCGTGGTGGGTCGTGTTGGTCGCGTAGGCCACGGTGAATTAAAAGGCTGGAGCTGGTTATTGTCTCGCAAAGCCTTATTGAAAGCGTCGAAACACTTGAAAGAAATTTGCGGGCAGTGCAGTTTGCTCTATCCTACCGCAGCTCCCTGTGTTCTTAGTGCTTGTCTCGTTTCCCTCGAGCCGGACTCGACCCTACGATTAATGGCCGATCAATTCACACCTGATGAAAGATTCAGTCATGCGTCTGTTAATTGTCAGCTGTCGACGCCACAGGATGTTACTTGCACTCACATACTCGTCTTCCCTACTTCTGCAACGACCCAGGTTCGTCATTATTTTATAATAATCATTGTAATTTCCACAAATATATTCAAGATATTCTTTCCGATTTAAAATGATGCTTCGCACGCAATTCTATTGGATGAATTCGGCATACGAAAGACCTAACTTTTAAATTGTCTGAGCAATCGTGAAAATTAAAGTAGAAATAAAAGTATTTTATTGGAAATTTGAGTAAAAAAAAATCTTTCCGCTACCGATTTGAACGATCTTGTTACTAAGTTTCCTTCAAATATTCATCGATGATTTTGTTGTGATTTCAGTCGTCGCAGACCGCGTTTCAGGAACAACATATAAACGGTCCTGAGCTCGGTGACGATGAGCTCTTTTCCGCTTTGAATGACGATATGCCTGAGGGCATGGAAGGAATGGGCGATTTCAATGATATATTCAATGTATGGCCCGAAGCCGGTGCTGGCGGTGGTCAAAGCCCTGGTGGCAGTCCTCACAGACCCGAAGGTTCGCCGTTAGGTGGTGATGGTGGTGGTTCCGGTATTGGTAATCACGATGGACCAGGCAGTCCATTTCCATGCAGCAATACGCCAAGGGTACATTTTCCTCAATTTCCTCTCTTTGTTTCCCTTAAAAAACAGCGAATGCATAGTTGATACTGGATTAAAAAAAAAAACTATTTCGAACAATCTTCGCTCTCATTCCTTGATTAGTGCAAACAAAATGTCATAACTTTCGCAAATTGCGATTTGATCGTGACTCATCAATTTCTTGTGGCAATAGTTCATGTTTTCCTCTGAATTCACTGATAGGGCGCAGTCGCGGATCAAGCTGAAGAAGTTGGCACTCTTCTCCAACAACCTCTTGCCCTTGGATATTTGGTCTCGACCGCACCAACGGGTCGTATGCCACCGTGGTTTTGGGCTGCTTGTCCACATCTTGAGGGTGTTTGTCCTGCATTTTTGAAAAACGCACTACATCTACACAGTCCTGCTATACAGCAGAATAGCGATGATCTTCTTCAACAACAAAGCGCATTGACTGCTCATCCATTGGATTCGCAATATACCACCGATGTCTTAAGGTAATTATTCCGCTTTTGACAGTTTATTTCAAAGAGTTTTGAAAGTATGACGGACTATCCGAAACGTTTCAATTTTTTAAATAAATTCAATTTATTAACCGACAATCTTGCAGTTTTTGGAATAAGAATCGAATCCTGTTTCTTTTCTTTTGATTTTATAAATTACTTTTATAAAAGTTACTTCTATATCGTTGATTATTTCCAATAAGATTATTTTTTTTTTTCATAAATTCTATGTTTTATTCATTTTTATTTAACATCTATAATTATAAAAGTCAAAAGTTGATTATGGTGAATGTAATTGACATGTTTTCTGCAGATACGTGCTAGAAGGGTACAACGCGTTGTCTTGGCTCGCGGTTGATGCAAATACGAAGGATCGTCTCTCCTGTTTGCCGGTTCACGTGCAAGCACTCATGCAACTATATCACGCGGCTGCTGCCCTCGTCTGACCCACACCCTCATCCCTTGTAGCGCAATGCGCCAATCTCTCTCACCAAATTATTATCATTATGAGAATCGGGAGCTTTGCGAGCGCAATTTCATTCCAAGTTGCCCAACAACTTTTTTTCGTCCACTGGTGGAAAACTACTTTTTCTAGTTTTTCTTATCCTGTCCCTTCCCTCACTTGCCCTCAACCAACTGCGTTTACACTCATGAAAGTATGACGCGGTGAGACTCAATTGCCGAATGATGGAGCTGTTGATCAAAGGATACAAAAAAATGTTGTCGGTCGTGAATCAGCGTTCGATGAGAATAATTAACCGGTCCAAGATTTCAAAAGGGCGTAAGTCGCGATGAAACGCTTGGAATTATATAATCGACTTCAGTTTTTTCTCTAACGATGGATATTTAACGAATGCAGCCCAAATTCGCGTTATTTATTGCAACGAATGGGATTTACGTCCGTCATCTTGAAAAGTTGCAACTTGTTAGTAAGGTTTCGGTTTAGTTGGAAGGAAAAAGTGTTAAAAACGTGGCCGTCGTGAATAACGTGTTCTATGGAGTTACAAAGATGGCTCGCCGAGGGCATAATGTAGATGTAATAGAAGAAACACACACATACGTAAAGTGATATGTAATCAACGTTATTTTATTTTTCGGGCAGTCGCTATTCGCGGTTTAAATGATTAAGTTCGTGAGCTGAGAAACGAGGGAACAACGAGTGTTCGCTGCTCTGAAAATTTTTAAATTAAATTTATCGTTCGGTTGGTTTGCGAGTTGCCACGTGATGGCTGAATCGATCGAATGAAACATGTGATCGTCGTAATATTCCATTCCGCAGAAAATAACGATTGTCCGGCAGGTGAAAAGACGTTGATCGCATGAAAAAAAAAAATAAAAATAAAACACGTAACGCAAAGCGAATGACGTTATTTTGTTTTCCAACCGTTGACATTTGTTCGACGACCTTGAAAAAATGGCGGATCATTGAGAACCAAGATTCGCACCCGTCAGCTTGAAAAGTCGCATTTTCGGCCATAAGGGTGGTGCGAGATAATCCGTGTTTCAAATTCCCTAATCGCGAAGAGGAGGAACAAATTTTTCGACTGCAAACAATGTTCTCGAATCCTCATTTTTCTGGCCTTTATCGCATCTGGCAATTGAATTGCAACTGTATTTTTCTGTCGCACAATTGGCCAAGAATTTGTGGGAAAAATTATATAAAATTTTATTTTGAAAGCCACAATTGCCGGGGTAGTTACGATCAAGGTGCAAATTCACTGAGCACACCGGGAGTTGAAACGAGAAGCGATCAAAAAACGAAATGAAAATATACTTTGCCTCTCGGGTCGATTTTAGATAGTTCAATTGAAAGAAGAAAAATAAAATGGAATTTGATGGGAAAAGAATAATCAGAATCTCTAGGGAATGGTTGCGTATCCAAATGTTTTTTAATTATAAATTGAACTTTGTACAAAGCTTTTACTTATTGCCAGCGACGAAGTAATATAATGATATTACGTTGTTTTTTAATTTTATATAGATGAATATAGCGTGAGTAGATTAAAGGAAGAAAAAAAAACAAACAAGACAAAATGAATGAGAATGAAAAGAAGAGCGCCAACCAATTTTCGGCGCTCAGAAATACACGGCCCATAATATATATATATACATTTCTTTCGTTCTTTATTTTTTAAATTTTACTCATTTGCCTCGTTAAAGCCCCTGGTGTGAAATCTTAAGTGCGACGATTATAATTACAAAACTCGCGGTCATGGGTCCCTGTTATCACGTTTCCTAGACCCGCAGACCGTGAGCCTCGATGAACAAACCAGCAACAAAAAAAAACAAATTTTATTCGAATTAGGTGACATTCTATATTATACATACATCGTAGTGTAAAGAAAAACAAGCAAAAAAATGTAAAACTTGTTTTCAAGAATAATTTATGAAGTGGAGACATCGCCGAGATTAGGAAAATGATTGTAAGTCGAATGGTTAAAGAAAAATAATAATAATTAATAACCAGAAAAGATCGAAAAATGTGTAAGAGAAAAGAAAATTCCCCTGCACCTTTGGAAAATAATAGAAATGGGATAAAACTTCTCAAATCGAGAGCCATCGTGGCGAGGAAGAACGAAAATGGAAAGGAAAAAAAATTGCGTCAGTCGCATAGTACAAATATGACTTGTACATAGGAAACCCCGTTATCCCCTCCCTGCCCTTTCCCTCATTAATTGGTTAATTTACTTACCTCCCACACACTCACTCTGTATCTATAGTATTTATTACTTGGGTAGAACGTCATTATTGGGATTATTATTATTATTATTATTATATTAATATTACGAAATACAGTTTTATGTGTATATATATTATATATACCGTTTATACTCATTCATACACCCTCGACCATTTTTTTTCTTTCATTAGCGCTCAGAATTATTGAAAGAGAATCCGTTCGTTATATCTCATTGCGAGTTCAAATACGATGAAAAAGAAAAAAATGACATTCTTCGACATTCTGTTTTTAGATGTATGGCACTCAATTTTTATCGACACATGAACGATACGAGAATTTTTCATTGTTCAATAGCAATGTGCACAATGATATATGTGTAAAAAAATGTTTTTTTTTCTCGCGAGAACGAGTAAGGCTTATTTGTACCAATCTCGATGACGTAAGTGTATATAAATGTAAATAGTATTATGGTACATTCTATCACGGTTCGTTCACAAAAGACTGTACATAACGCGCGTAATAACATTTTTTTTTTTTTTTACATTGTTTTACGTACAGATAGTTGGCTTGCTGACTAGCATTACGTCCGGCACTTTGATATTTCCGTTTCTCTTTATAATGGGGCACGATTGAGAAAGTACGGTTTTCCAATAACAAATGAGAAAAAAAACACAATTTTTTGAAAATTGGAATGGAATTATACATTTTTGTTCCATGAATAAAGAAAAAATTATTAGTTTGAACTTTCCGTCGAGACGCTGTAGTTGGCTGGACGCCGAGTATTAAATAAATATTAATGCATGGGAGCATCCATCGATTCACGAAATTTTAATTTAGAAATATTTATCATATTCTTCCTATTGTCACTCTCGTGGCATACGAATGTGTAAATCATCAGTATGTGAGAAAATTTAATTCTACACTCCTTCTTTTAGCTTGAGTAAAACAATGTAGAGATTCAAAAATTTTCTTTAAGTCTCATCAGCGTATTTAAGAAGCCGTATAAATATTTTTGGAGATTCAATTTTTTCTTATGCGGAAATTAAAGTATTGAACGTGTGTACTTTTATAATTAATTCAGATTAAAAATTAACTTAGTAATGAAATATTAAAAGATGTTAAAATAGAAATTTACGATATGAAAGTTCAATTGGTTATGAGATTTCGAGTCCATACTTTCCCAATCACGCTCTTGTCGTCACGACCGTTGTTTTTCTCTTTTTTTTTTTTAGGTATATAACAATTGAAATATTCGGTGCTATTAAGTTTGCATCGTTGGAATGGAACGAAATTACTTTCAGTTATTCTTCCTGCGAGAATTTTTCAACTCGCTTACGTCTAGAAAAAATGTACGTAATTTTTAAAGTTTAAATCTGCATCTATATTTTGAATGGTAAAAAATGATTAGATATTCTGTTGAATTCCAACGAAGCACGCTTAAATATCATAATAGCGAGACTAGCGTTCCCTGATAGTGGACGGTGATTTGGTTTCCGTGACTTGAATTCCGTGACTTATACCATACGGTCTCAAGTGATATATGAGGTATTCTAATACGTACATCATATTTGGCGATACGTAATGGAACGAGATAGCGCTGTCCGAGCAACAATCGAGTCCGTCTTGAGTCGGGTAATAAATATATTTCCAGTACCAAAAATTTTTGTCAACATGATCCGGTATTAAATGATGTTCCGGTACAAATGGAAAAAATCTACCCCGTCCGTGAGGATCTCTCGTGTCCATGGCTTTTACACCAACTTTTTCCAAACATTTTCCCATTTCGACGTCCTCCGCACCTCCCGCATCGCCTCGACATTTTGAGTTGTCCGGCAACGCCTCCTCAACAAATTTCCTTAGACCTTCTTTGCTGAGCACGTAACCAGCTCCTCCGCTCATATAACCCTGTTTCACAAAGGGCTTGAAACGACAGCCAAAATAAAGCGGCGATTTTGGATCGTAAGATGAAAGCATATAGCGAAGATTTTCCACTATGGCGTAACTATAAAAAGAGAAAAAATTATCTTTACTCCAACGATAGTTCAGATTATACCAGATAATTTTTGAAAATTTTCGTTCATTTCTCATTCGTTATTTCGGGAATTGTTCTACCATAACGTATTGAGAGGATTTGGATGGTTGATTTCTGATTATTTGACTTACGTGTCGTCGTCGGCTTTCATAAACCAATCGACTTCGTCCTTGTATTTCTCGTAAGCGAATTTAAAAGCTTCTTTGGTTTTTGCCCATAGATTGTCTCTGCCTTCCTTGACAGGAAGTACCACAGTTGGTAAACTTGAATCTGCAACAATATAAAGTTGTCATCATTGTTGTTATTATTATTCCTATCTTATTTTATTGTATCTGCACAACTGCTGGGTTTATCTAGAAAACCAGAAGCAAGAGTGACTTGCACAGGGAGCAGGAACCGAATGTTGTCAATGTTTTGTAAAATTACCTTCAACAGAACTCATAAAAAGTAAAACGTTACATCTTTTTCCCCATGTGGCTTTTACATGACGAGCTTTGCTTTGATGATTTTTAGGTCCGGTCATAATCCAGCAGAGAACACGTACTTTTTTAGCCATTTCTTGAGCAACTTTATCCTCTCCTCTATGAAAATCTTCATCTTCTCCGTGAAATTTTACTTCAGCATCTGGACCAACCTAAGGAAATTAAAAATAGCGTTTGAAATGATGCATTACTTTAGGCTCAATGAAGGGCTTTTTTTCAAACAGCAAGAATGTTAAAATTAATGCGCAAAGCTCAGTTTTGGTTATTTACCTCAGACTCCATTTCCGAATAGTGATGAGGATCTTTAGATAAAAACGAGGTACGCGGTAGCCAATTCAACATGCGCTGTGAATCTTTTGTCACTGTGATTAGAAGGCATGCTGACAGAAATCCAAATACCACTCCGGTAACAAGGGTCAACACAAAACGCTGACCTCCACGACCTTGTATATGAAGAGGATGGAAAATTCATTGATTTTTGCATTTTTACTATTGCTCGTTAGAGTTCCTACAGTACTCCAAGCTCGCATAGCCCCGAGAAGAGAAGAAGAAAGATACAGCCATAGACAGAGGAATCATTATTTTGCCAAATACTAAAACCTTCTAGTAATATTGCGTTAAGGTTAATGCTTAGTAAACTATTATTTCAAATTTTGCATAGTTTTGCTATTGTATTAATTAATGGAGATTTTGTTATGATATTCCCAAATTTGACCAGTTCCGGGGCAATAATGTAGAGACTTGTTAATCAATCATTATTTTTCTATAGTTTTGCCTATAATGTTGTAACCATTTTGTGTAATCGAACAAAACAAAATGCAATCATTTTTATAATCATATTATTGAGTTATTTTTTATATCTATGAGAAAAAAATGGGAATTTAAATTTAACATATTGCATATCTCGTCTACCAACATAAAAATGATCGTTTTTTGTTAACGTTCATAAGTAAACTGCCCTGAGTAAGGACCCCCGATTTCAGGAGTTAACTGAAACATACTTTTCGGCGTTTGAACCCTCATATCTGACAAAAACTCGAATATTTTGCTACAGCAGTAATATTTTGGAAATTAGGAAAAATATGTGAGGTCCTTTGAGGGAAGAACAATCGACTTTCGCGACTTTGAGGTATGCTAAAATAGTCCCTCGGGTTCGCTTGAAATGGAGAAATTGTTAAGGCATTGCAATTTCATGAACCCTTTGGTATCCCCTTCGGTTGACGTTAATTTTGTGAATACTCGAAAGAGTAAGTAAAAAAACAAAATTCACTTCAACTTCCTCGGCATTATATATGATTGCGAATGCTCAACAGTAACGATCGACACATAGGTAGTAACGTAATCAAAATAAAAAGTGAAAAATGCGTGCTTTTCACTCACCGTCTAAAGTAATAACCCGTTGCTTAGCCATTTTTTTACAAAAAGAAATGTCGGTCGTCTTTCACCGAAGCGTTCTTTCTCTGCCGAAGCAAACAGCGATAAAATTTGTTTTGCCCTCATGGATCAATTTACATTACGTTGCACATTTTCACATTCTTTTTTTCACAACCTTATTATGTTGAATTTCGTCCCGCTCTTATGTTAAGCAACGTCCGATGGACTGTCTTTAAAACTTGTTCCATTAGACTCCGGTTCTTATATTTATATACTCAGATAATGTACCTCACAGATATAGTATTTTACACTGATATAAATTATATTCGTGCATATATTTAATCTAGGTTTATCGGCAGACTTTTTCGTGACTTCGTATGTGTTTTTCAAGCTGGTTGATGTTTTATGATCGGAAAACTATTGACTTTATCACATGTCCTCTACAACTCTGTGTGTGTGTGTGTGTGTGTGCGCGCGCGCGCGTGCACTTATAGGTGTAATCGCTGTGTAATTCAGTGTTAGTAACGTCAGTAAGATAAACAATATTTCTCATGAGAAATGAGAAATAGTTGGATATAGACGTCACCTTAAACTACTGTGATTGTGCGTTTCAGTAGTTCTAGTAGTTTACGCAACATCTGCTACGAGGCTACAAGTTCCACTTATCGCCCAAAACGCCCAAAATGCCCCAAAATCCTATCCCAGTAGCCGTCGTCCGGGGTTATGGGCGATAAGTGGAACGCACCTTACGTTTCTCGTGAACGTTTCGTCGCAGGCACACATAATTCTCCCCACTGTACCTGAGACGAAATGCAAATCCTAAACTATCTTTCAACACCACACGTGTAGTGAATCCTACTTTACCATCATTCACTCACAGCACATATCATATAACGAAATGGTCCAGATAACCGAGCGGAAAAGCAACGCGCAGTAGGCAGCAAAAGAGAGTCGACAGTCGACATCTCAATCACACACCACTACCCCACTACGGTGAGTGTGGTCATCGAATGCCGCCCGTAAGAACTGGACTTCTATGTACGTCTGAATTCGTTGGTGTGGTGTAGCAGGAAAGCACAAAAAGTTACTAGGGCAGGTACGACAGTGGTACAGGCCCAGTGCACAGGTCCGCCATGGGGGGTAGGTTTGTAGTTTGGCAGCATTGTCCACAAGTAGATGTCCCACCCCTTCCACCGCACAAAAATATTGACAGAATCGAAAAATCAGCGAACACTTCCTGACCGACTAAAGGTAGTCTCATAACATTTTATTGCAATTTTCGATCCGACTCTCGTTACGTTACAAACGCTCTTGTAAAGATAATATTAGGTCTACCGGAAAGTTCTGTTTGTTTTTGGAATAAGACAAAATACAAGGAAAAGGACAGAACTTTCCGGTAAACCTAATATAGGAGATTACAAAAAATCACATGGTTTCATCCGACTTTATATACAGCTAAATATAAAGCTAATTGAATTCGCTTTATATTTGCGAATTTCGTTCGTAGAACTCGACGCCCGTCAACAGCGGTCGCACAAACGATAACGCAGAAAATTCGAGGAGCGTATTAAGCATTTAATTTTTTTTCCATCTTTAGAAGAATCATTCATGGAGAATGATTTTTTTTCTCAATTTTAATTGTCTATTTTTCTTTGTTCGTTCATCTTTTTTTTCAGTGTCGACAACCATGCGTTAATAGTTTCCAACAAAATCGCATGTTTCCAAATCACAATCGCATTGCACTGGAAATGGATTTTACAGTTTCAATTTATCTAATTAAGCAGTCGAATTTGTACCAGTAATAAAATCTCAAAAACAGGTTTCCAAGGTAGAAACAGCACGACCGCTGACAAGGTACGTGGACAAGGTACAAGTTCAAGAAATGTTCGCTTTACGATAGCAAGCTCCGCGAATATAATATTCAATAATTAGAACTCGTAATAGCGGACGTTATTGAATTGATTTCCGCAAATCCCATATCACGACTCGTACCATAGACTTTCAAGTGATAAATGAAATATTCTAATATGTGCATCATATTCGGTGGTACGTAATGGAACGAGATAGCGCTCTCCGAGCAACAATCATAATTGTTTACAGACGGATAATAAACATATTCCCAATACCAGTCAAGACCATTGAGATATCCCGGTATCAAATGTTGTTCCGGATCGAATGGAAAAAATCTGCCCCGTCCGTCGGGGTCCCTCGTGTCCATGGCTTTTACACCAACATTTTCTAAACATATTCCCATTTCGACGTCCTCCGCGCCTCCGGCATCGCCCCGACATGTCGAGTTGTCGGGCAAAGCCTCCTCAACAAACTTTCTTAGACCTTCTTTGCTGAGCACGTAACCAGCCCCACCGCTCATATAACCCTGTTTTGCAAAGGGCTTGAAGCGACAACCAAAATAAAGAGGTGACATTGGATCGTAAGACGAGAGCATGTGACGAAGATTTTCCACGATTACGTAACTATCGAACAACAGACAATCGAACACGTTGAATATTTTTTAAGAATATGTATCATTTTCAATATTTATTTTTCGCACTATCAGAAACTGTTTAGTAACTTTGTCCATGATTCGCCAAGTTTTCAGTTATGATAACGTATCTAAAAAATTCGAATATGTACTAATTTAACCCTTCGATAATCGCGTTATGAGACTTTCTCTCAAACTTTTTTTTCAAGGTATAGAGCCTTCCAAAATGGGGGTTAGTACGCATGGTTCGGGTTAACTCGGCCGGTGTCCAGTAGCGTTCGGCGGTGTTCGGTGCAGTTGGAGGGGAGCGCGATATAGGAATTGGCTATGAGAAATCTCTCATCAAGAGACTAATGAACGTTGGCGAGGGCGTGACTATCGAAGGGTTAAGAGGGTTAAGAATCGTTTGACTTACGTGTCGTCATCTGCCTTTACGAACCATTCGACTTCGTCTTTGTATTCCTCGTACGCGAACTTGAAAGCTTCTTTAGTTTTGTCCCATAGATTGTCTCTGCCTTCCTCCACAGGGAGCACCACAGTCGGCAAACTTGAATCTACACAAATATGTGTCGTTGTTATTGTTACCGTGACCGAGCTTGACTTTGTCGATACCCAATGTCAAGCAGCCTCTGACGAGGCTAACACTTGCTGATTAGATAACCGGCTCAGCCATCCGTAGATTAACGCATCGTCAGTCTAGACACTAAATTTTAATTTTTTTCTTCTGAACCATTAAATAGAGAGTTTTGAATGTCACTACGATCATCGATTTTTTATGAAATAACCTTCCGCAGAACTCATGAAAAGCAGAATGTCGCATCTTCTTCCCCATGTAGATTTGACGTGCTGAGCCTTAGTTTCATGGTTTTCGGGTCCCGTCATTATCCAGCAAAGAACTCGAACTTCTTTTGTAATCTCTTGAGTAGTTTCGTCCTCCCCGTCTTCGACATTTTCGTCTTCATGAGATTTTACTTTCTCTGCTGGACTAGGCTGCCGAGATTATAAAAAAAAAAAAAAAAAAAAAAAATTGAAGCAAATTTTTAAAAATTTGTATCAAGCAAAAATGATCCAAACGACGCACGCGCATTTTGCTGATTACTGCGGTATTTACCTCCGGACGGAAAGTAGAGTCACGACTTGATAACAGTGCTGTACCTGACATATCGTCTAGAGAAATGCTCAACGGGGTGATCAGAACATACGCAGCTATGAATCCGAATACCATTCCGGCAACGAATTTTGTTGCAAGCCAACGACCATTCCAACCTTCCATGCGCCGAGAACATTAAATTCATTCGTTTTTTCACTTTCACTTTTTAATTGTATACTACAGGATGAAAAATGACAAGGTAAGAAGAGAAAAAAAATGTCCTTTCCGGAAAGTTTATTACTAATCTCTCTTTTCGAAAATCTGTCAGAATCCAAAACATTTATCGTTAAGATGATGGATCAGTCGGTAATCACACCTCGAATTTTTGAAATTGAAACTCTTTGACATCGTTCGTCCGATTAAAATAATAAAAATGTCATCGTATGCAGCACGATCGCAAAAATCCGATGACATTTTTATTTTTTCGATCAGACGAACGATGTGGAAAAATTTCCTTTTCAAAATTTGCAGCTATCTCTCTCGCACTCACGGTTGTTATTACCGACTGATCCATCATCTTAAGGAATAAAAATTGGTTCTTACCGCTTATCGTCGAAAATCGATCCGCCAACGGGCTTGTGCAAAAAGAACCAGAACTCCTTTGCATTCTGTCGCTGTCATGAATGATGAACGTTCAACCAAATCTGAACAATCCAAACTGGAGGTTTCTAACGCTTTTGTCCTCAAGAAAATGTTGAATTTATCTCTGTCATGAGAAAACATTAAGGCATGCGATGAAAACTCTGTATTTTTCCCCACTCTGCCCACTAACTGCAACGTTCCTTAGAAGAAGTGCAATTTTTTCTCAAAAGTATATTGTAACGGAGAAACGATTGTGGAACGATCTCATTTTCGAAAATTTGAAGCGGGAGAGGTATGAAGTCAGTTTTTTCCGGAGGATATTCTATAAATAATAATTATGAAAACTTACGTGCTTTCGTGCAGGTTTTTTTCTTCAATGTCGGCTCCCCAAAATTCGCTCAATCCTTTGATACGCCTCGGTAAAAACTGGTCATCGGTTACCAGATTTCACCTATCGCTCGCAGAGACTGCCAGGCAGATCTTCGAAGATGAGATTTTGGGATTGAGTCGCCTCCGCCTTCTTCTTTCTGCCCCTCGCGACCGCGCTCAGTCTTAGTGTTACTCAAGACGCGCACACATTAGCATAATCCAGCCTATTTGCTGGGAGGACCGCTTTCCAAATATTTTGCAAACTTTCAAACATGCGCGAAGAGAAGTGGCCGCGTCATTGCGGCAAAATTTTTTTTTCTACTACGATTTTAGTTACGACATCAAAATCATGAGCTCCTGCGGCATAATTTTCCTTACAAGAGCACTTGGTTGTTTGCTACGGAAGCGAAAAAAATGTTGAAAAAGCATTCTTACGAAGCGAGCCAGTTAACACGCTTCGCACAAGGGTTTGTCCTTCGTAAATTCGGTTGCGTGCGTGTGTATTCCAAGAAAAGTCTCTCGCACATTTACCGTAGAGCGCTGCCTTCCGCCAGAGAGCAGTGTGTTCGCGAGTAGCTTCGGACGGGCAAAGTCAAAAGTGTTGTCAAACAAATCGAATGAATCGCAACAATGAAATAACGCTTTGGTCGCTGGGCCTCGAGCCGATGAAACAACCATTGTACGCCATTCATTTTATAAATTCATTACGACTTTTTATTTCGATAAAGAACCGTTGACGCGTTCGCACATACTTGAAAAAATATCAAGAGACGCGGTTCGACACAAAGTATTGAAAAAAAATCAGCGTGCAGGAGAAAAGCCAGTGCGAGTACGTGTTACCGTTTGTGACTCTTTAAAAAATATCTCTCGAGGAAAAAACTCGAACAAGTGCATCGACGGTCCCTCGTTCCCGAACGATATCACAAGAACCCCGAAAAATCACAAATCCCACTTAAAAAATTCGAAACAACGCTGCCTCCTCTTCTATTTTTATCCTAAAAGAGAAACGAATAATAAATAAAGAGAGCCACTATTCGAGTATCGATCAGCAGTAAAATTTATCATATCAATATGGTGATGTAATACGTGTTAAAAGTTCTTGCCCTACGACCCATCAGTTTTTATCCGAATTGCTAATTCGAATGAAAATCATACAAATTAATGAATAAAAAAAACAAAAAATAAAAGGAAAATGATCGACAATCGTCCGTGGCAGTACTTCATTGAAAAATCATTCTTCTCCGGATTTCAAGAAACTATTGTGTCGACATCATTTCACGTCGACTTGAAATGGATACAATCGTATTCGTAGTAATAAAAAAACCTCATATTTATGGGTCAGACAGTTGTGAAATTTCTCGACACTCGATTCATTCTATGCACAGCCAGCGATAGTTTGATTATTATACCAGAGCGCTGGAGTGATCCGTTGACAAAGCTGTCACCGTGAAATTCAAGTCAAAAGTGTCTCTCACACAAATCATTCTCGATTTGTTTATTTTGACTTACGGACTGACTTCAGTGCTCTCTGTAGTGGGGGAAAAATTTGGAAGTGTTCCCGAGGACAAAAAGTTACGCATACAGTTTGACAAAATTTCAAAGCTGTTAGGCACCTGCTGCATTCTGATGATTCGTATTTTGATACCATGAAAAAAAGAGGGAATCGACGAGTCTCTGAACATCTGTTTGAACTTTATTGTGACAGGTCTGAAGAAAAAGAGCGAAAGAACGTAGCAGACAATGCATCTAACAAATTTGAGTTGTTCTCTTGGCAATTTACAAACAAAATATTTTTATTACGTTTATAAATAAGCCTCCGGATATAATAATGCTAAAGACCCATAAAATTTCGGTTTTCGGTCCGTTTGTAAGCCATCAATATCGACTGTTTTAACCGTCAATCAAATTTTTATTGCTCAACCAAATTTTTACGACTGTTTTCACGAAATTCCGATAAATTTTTTTCAAACTCATATTCTCTCGATATTCCGCCCCGTCTTCACGAAATTTTGATCAGAGTTTGGCCATTTATCGTTATACCGTAAAATACGATTTTATTGAAATCGTTCTTCGCCGATTAACGCGACACATGACACACTTGACGCACAACTTTTGTCACAGCAGCAAATAATTTTGTCGTCACTGTATTAACTAAGCAAATTATTTGTAGTAGTAGCGTGACGTACGCTGTGTCTTGACAAAAAAATTTCTCTTCTTGTGATTTCTTTGAGGTTCGACGAATTATGGCATTTCGCAGAAGGTTACGATCTCACGTTTTTTTATATTTTCATTCCTTTCGATCCTGTGACTATTTGGGACTCTCTAGCTGGAGGCGTGCCAGAGACGTCAATATTTTCTCACCTATCGAGGTACATTTTTTCGCTCAAAATTTTCATATTTATTTGTTGTTTTTTTTTTTCACCATCACTCATAAAAGTGGTTGAAAATTCTTTGATATTTAAGCTCCTTCGTGAATGTGGCACTGACTATACTCCAATCTTCCCAATGTTCTTGACTTTTCATTCATAGTTCTACAGTCACAGTGGCAAGGTCATAAAATTCACGAACGTGACAGCTGACGAATACTTAATCATTCGTTTCTACTTCGGTTGAGATGCTGTAACAGTTGCATGATTAGGGATCGATAGCTGAGGCGTCGATACACGTTTTTTTCGGACACGCTTGATATTTCAAGAAAACGAAGAATTTGAAGTCAGCACTCCGCCGTTTGGCTATTCATTACGTTAAAGATTGAGCGAAATTGGTGAAATGAGCACTCGTAACCTCGCGTTTGCTTATTTCGGCATCTTCATTCTTCTCGACTTGGCCCATTCCTGTGACAGCCTTCTGTCTTTTTATTAACATTTTTTTCTTTATCCATTTCCCTTTGCGCTCTTTGAAGCGATTTTTCACATGAAAAGCTGCAGTATTTTCGCCAGGGACGAATGAAATTTTGGATTCAGTCGGTGATGGATCCTCGATTAATTAACGGCTTGTAATGTCATTCGTCAAAAGATAAGTTGAAAAAATTTATTTGCAATTTCGAATTAATAACTCTGACATCAATTTAAAGCGACTATATCTTTATTAATTAGAAAGTAAAATTCGGTCCAATTTAGACACCCATAAAATACGATCCTTCGGGCATGATCTACCTTGATTACCACTGTATATGGATTGAAAAAAAAACTTAGGCTCACAGTCACGATTTTCACAGTAAACTCTTATCACATACTTTCAAGTGATAGATGAAATAGTCTAATACGTGCATCATATTTGGCGATACGTAATGGAACGAGATAGGGCTGTCCGAGCAACAATTCGGCCCGAATTTAGTCGGGTAATAAATATATTTCCAGTACCAAAAATTTTTGTCAACTGGACTCTGTATTAAATGTTGTTCCGGTACAAATGGAAAAAATCTACCCCGTCCGTGAGGATCCCTCGTGTCCATGGCTTTTACACCAACATTTTCCAAACATTTTCCCATTTCGACGTCCTCCGCACCTCCCGCATCGCCTCGACATTTTGAGTTGTCCGGCAACGCCTCCTCAACAAATTTCCTTAGAGCTTCTTTGCTGAGCACGTAACCAGCTCCTCCGCTCATATAGCCCTGTTTCACAAAGGGCTTGAAACGACAGCCGAAATAAAGCGGCGATTTTGGATCGTAAGACGAGAGCATGTGACGAAGATTTTCCACAATTACGTAACTGTCGAACGAAAAACAATCGTACGTTGAATACTTTTAAAATAACTTCGTCGCTGTTTCAACACGTTTTCAGTTACGATGACTTATCTAAAACATTCGAATAATTAACGATCTTACGTGTCGTCATCTGCCTTCATGAACCATTCGGCCTCGTTCTTGTATTTCTCGTATACGAATTTAAAAGCTTCTTTGGTTTTTGCCCATAGATTGTCTCTGCCTTCCTTCATAGAAAGCACCACAGTTGGCAAACTTGAATCTACAGAAACGTGTTGTTATTATAGTCATTGCTCTGGGTGCGCGATGAGTGCGCTGTTAAATGGGCGAACAGAACACAATAGAAAAAAATGCTGCAAATTAAAATTTGCAAATTGCTTCCTCAAGATGGTCAAGATGCACGATGCTCAAAGCTGACTCTATGAGGTGCTATATTTATCATTTTGGCTTCCTCACAGAGGAAGCTTTGAGCATCGTGCATCTTGATCATCTTGAGGAAGCAATTTGCAAATTTTAATTTGCAGCATTTTTTTTGTACACAAGGAAATAATGTAATTTCTCTACCTTCTTTTACGAACTTTAATTTATCATCTCTGTTTAAATCCATAAAAAAAAACTGAATGACGAAACATCAGAAAAAACAGTTTATGCAACTTTCAATTTTCATCGTTTTTCTATTTACATTGAAATTAAATAATTCCGACAACTTTGCTGGAAAGTATAGAGGAAGTACAGACTTATACACGATATCTTACAAAATTTCCAAAAATTGAAGCGGTTAGACGATTTTTTGAGAAACTCATATTTTCGTAAAATTCAAAAAATCATAAAATTTAAACCGCTCAACCGACATTCCCCAAATTCAATACCAACCTTCCTATTATGATAGTCTATTTATAAAAAACAAAATAATTAATAAATCTTAAAATTTTCGAAAGTTAGAACGTCGACACCCTTTTTATGAAAATTTCAAAACTTGTAGGGTTTGTAATTTTTTACAAATTATGACAAAATTATCAGAGAATGAAGAGCTTGTATAGATTAACATCTGTGCAAAACGGTAGCCATGTATCTCAAACCGTTTCCGAGTTATAAGCGTTTTAATTTTGCAGTGCCATGGCACACGCACACGCACGCACGCACGCACGTACACACACACGCGCGCGCGCGCGCGCACACACACACACACACACACACACACACACACACACACACGCGCGCGCGCGCGCACACACACACACGCGCGCACGCACACATGGACATTTTTTCTAGATATGATTTTTCGATGTTTTGGGACATTTTGAGCACATTGACATTGAAAAGTGGAAAAAAAATAATTTTCACCATCACATAGCTTCCTCTATGAGGAAACAAAACCATCGATGGCAATTTGAGAATAACATAAAATAAAAATCGAAGATTTCTAAGTATTCAAGTATTATTTCATGTACTCTAATGCGCGACCACCATCATCTTATTCGTCACTTTATGCGAGCTTACCGTTTGCAGAACTCATGAAAAGTATAATGTTGCATCTTTTCCCCCATGTGGCTTTAACGTGCCGGGCCTTCGTCTCATAAGTTTTAGGTCCTGTCATTATCCAGCAAAGAACACGAACTGTTTTTGTCAGCCCTTGAGCAATTTCATCCTCCCCGTGTAGACCATCTAAAAAAAAAAACAAAAATCTTTTAATTTATGCATGTGTGCATTGTTGAATGTTGAAAATAGTGCTTTACCTGGTCGACCATGTGGAAGAATACTCAACGGGGTGATCAAAACATACGCCACTGTAAATCCGAATACCGCACCGGCAACGAATTTTTTTGTAAGCCAACGAGCATTCCAGCCTTCCATGGGCAGAACATTAAATTTATTCGTTCTTTTGCTTTTACTCTTTGCGTTACAGGATTAAAAGTGCCAAAAAAAAGAACGAGAGAGAAAATATCTTCTTCGAAAACATTGGAAAATCATAACCAGTTCCCCTTGACAATTAAAATTTCGTTCCGAAAGCTAATTTTCGTAACAATAATATACTGATTACAAACGTTTATAACTTCCGGATGCATGTTGTTTGGAATTCCAACGGATTCTCGATCATTCGTGCGCGCTTCCAAGCTAAGAACTTCCGTGTTTATTATTTCATTGTTTGCCATTTTTTTTTGTTCAGTAATTCCGTTACTGGCGAGCATCAGCAATTTGGTGATACACTGCAAGGTGCAACTCCTCAGAAGCGTCAAACTTTTGCAATATCGAGAATATTTTCATGAGAAAGTTGAGATTTTTGCACATGGAATATTAACTACGTTAAATGTTTATAAAAATTATTCAGAGGTTCGATTTTTCCGACACGAACTTCAACAGATGCAAATTTTCAAACTTCTATATAACTTCTATAATAATTATGATTGACATATGAAAATTAATAAATGAAAATTAAAGTCGAAAGCCAAAAACACTCGATTTCTTACTCACCGTTTTTAACATGCATGTTAACCGACCACCTGGAAAAGGATTTTCGTGAAAAAAACGAGTCTTTTTGTATTTTGCCGCAAGCCCTCGTGGTGAATATTTTTCCAAAGCGGAACAATTCAGATTGCGGTGAGTGTTGTAGTGCTCTTCGTTGACAGAAAACGTTGAATTTTTCTAATACGAGAAAACATCATTCGTTTATCTACATACCCCGACATTGTGTTTGAAAATCTGGACATGCGATGAAAATCTACATTTTTTCTCCAACTGCAATATACTGTGACGTGGTAATTTTGCACACGTCACAAAATATGTAAGTAAAATTGGCACGACACGGGACAGGAGCGTCTTTCGTCATCGACGAATTTCTCTCGAGCAAATCCAGAAGGACCAAACGCTAGCGTAATTATCGAGAACAAATATTATTTTGAATTATTTTAAATTATGCGATACGAGCGAACGGCGGTTGCCACCCGAACATCATCGAAAATCCAGCGTTGCAAAGAAATTCATCAGTCTGAAGATCCCAAAAGATGGATAACAAGATTCAAGATCAATAACGAGAACTTCATGCCTCCACCCCAGCTGTCGAACTCAAGATGCGTCTCTCAGCATCTAGAGGATCTCCGTGCTTCGTCCCGAAATCTCTAATAACATTGAATAAATCATCGAAATAGCCGCTCAACGAAACAAGGCATAGTCGCTTAGCATAACGTCGAAATTATTGCTAGCGAGTCGTCAAATTCAAAACATATCGTTGAGGTCAGGTCAGCCAGAGAAGGCTCTCGAACATTCAAGAAGCGAGACAGTTGAGATTCTCATGAGTAGGCTAAGGGTGGGGGATGAGAACCTCGGTTCGCGTACATGCTCTCGGTGTGAAATGACTCGTTCAAGAATTCGACGCCCCGAATTGTCAATGGAGAGAGTCCGTGGTCTTTTACCACGCTTCACCTACAGAGACTACAAGACAGATCTTTGGAAGTACATTTTTCGACTCAAGTGTACCCTCTCTTTTTACTCCCCTCAGCTACACTCATTTTATTTATCAACACGATGAATTTGTTGATAATTATTGCTCAAGTCGCATCCACCGACCGAAAGTTCCATACGAAATACGGAACACCAAACGCGGTATCGTCAATTATTCAAAACATAAAAACATTCAGCGGAATTCATTTCGTCGTTTTCATATATTTATTTTTTTTTTATAAATCACAAGTTGGAACTCGGTTTCCTGAGTGTATGGACTGAAAAGTATTGTTTTGGTTCACCCGTCACGTTCGATTGAAACTCCGTCATGATTTTCTCACGATCTGGAAAGAAACTTTTGAATAAACTTGATTTCGTTCTGATCCTAATCATTTGTGTCAGCCAATTCCAGACCCCGAAGTCAAAACAGTATTTTAACGATGTTTCAGAATCTGATCTAATCATGTTTTTCCTTAGATAGTGTTTCGAAAAGCTTCCGCAAAAATGACAGAAATCAATCGCGAGACCGATGTTAGGCGTAAACATGTATTCACAATCTCGTTTACTTTTCGTTTGTCCGATTTTTTTATCTTTCTTTTCATTATTCTAGTAGCATTTTTCAAAAAGATGCCAAAAATTTATCTTAATGGTATGCCTACCCCAAATAGTTATCCGAAAGTCATCTTTTAGATGACCTGCGAAAACGTTGGAAAACGCAACGAAAACTTTTTCATCGACTGAAGGCAATCACTTAACCTCCAATTTTTTTGTCTTTGTCAACACCCACCCGTCAAACTTTTCACTGTGAAACCCGCAATTATGTACATATTTATTTTTCATAATTAAACTATATGTTTGTGTTAAATTTGTTTTCTATGTTTTTTGTCGTCGATAAAATCCATCAAACGTGGCGACGTCCCACTTAAAAAAATCAAACGAAAATCTGACGAACGAATAGGAGCAAAAATGACAGAAATGAATTGGTAAATAATTGAAGATATTTTTGTTTATTTTTTTGTAAAAGTAATGAACCATTGTTAAAATTTGATGACAGGATCGCGTGCCCGGTAGAACACAAAATCACACGTCCTGCTTGCAGTGAAGAGGTTTTTGAACACCCCCTTAAACCTGTTACCATAACCGTAAGAATCCCGAATATTATAACTATATTGAAAGATGATCTACTAAAATATCAGCAAACTAGAATAAATGTGGAAAATTATTGGCATTAGAAAAAAGATATGAAAAAAGTAAAACATTTTCAGCTTGTGGATGGGCGCAGTGGAGTTAGAAGAAGTACGTTACGCAGTACGAGCACTGGATCATCCACAGGAACTCCAACGCCTACCCATGCACCCATTCCCATTGGAAATCCTCTCTGCGATCCTCTCTCAGGTCACTCTGCTCTTGATGGCTCTGATCCACTCACACAATTTGCAAGAGAAGAATTGGATCCTCTTTCAAGAATGGCTGCAGACGAGGTATGCTTCTGTCAGATTCTTTGAATTTTTTTGCAATCTATATGCAATTTGTGGATACTTTTTTCTTTCAATTTCACAGGGCCATATAGAATTTTTTTCAACATCAATATCTTTTGACAAGTTCTTGTTAAAATTTGTAACGATTCATTAATTTCATTCTATACCAAATGACTCATTTTATTAAAGCTCTAATTTTTAAAATTTTTATAAAATTTTATTCAAGTGGGATTATTCTTCAAACATCTCGGCGGTTGGAAAAAAAAACAAAGACACAGCGGAAGAATTGGTGGAGCCTTGGTCTGCTAGAAGAACAATGATCCTTAACAAATACACGACTTTGGAAAAACTGTCCATTGTCACAAGTTTTCTGTCAGGAGGAGAGAAAGGTATTTTCATTTTTCACAGAGGCATCAAACATTTTTGAACAACTCAGTCCATCGTTATTTAATAATTCATGATTTAAAGTGGTAGTGAAAGTACAACCTACGGGAACCTTAGTCGACAAAGTTCGAACGAGACTGGAGCAATTGGACGATTTTGAGGAAGGTTCGGTGAGGCAAATGTTGGATTTATCACAACAGGAATACGCGTCCCGTATCGAGCAATTGAACAGTGAGCTTGTACAAGCATGGCATTCGGATCAACGTGTGAAAGCACTGAAAATAGCAATACAGTGTGCCAAATTATTGGTCGATACGTCGGTGATTGTTTTTTATCCGAGTAAATTTGTTCTCATAACGGATATTCTCGATATTTTTGGTAAACTGGTTTACGAGAGGCTCAAAATGAAAGCGGATTATTGCAAGTAAGTACGTTAAGGGAGGTCGAATTAAAGAATTTTAACAAAACAACGTGTAACTGAGTGATAGAAATGAAAGACAGAACAATAATTTTTATTATTCGTTTCAGGCCTGGAACCAAAGTATTGCGAACATTGCCAGATAATTTTACGCCCGACATGGTACCAGAAAACGCTAAGGAAACTTGTCGGAATTGGTTTTACAAAATAGCCTCAATACGAGAACTCGTGCCACGGCTTTACGTTGAAATGGCGATAATAAAGTCTTACAGTTTTCTAACAAATGACGAATTCGCGACTGCACTTTTGCGAATAACCAGGATGATACGAGGGATTGGGAATCCTCTGATTGCCGTTTACGCGAGATGTTATTTATGCCGAGTCGGACTCGCACTCAACAAAACCTCCGATTTTGAATTCGTACGTGAAAACTTTTACGACTTTCTTGCCACGTATCGACAATTGTTCGGGACCGGAGTCAAAGCTGAATTGTCCAAACAAGCCACCAACTTACATTCCTATCTCAATCTTTATACACCGGCCCTCGATTGGATTCTCCAAGTTATGGCTCGTACCGCTTCGGAAAATATTCTCGTCGAAGTTTTATCCAGATGCAAACAGCAATCGCAAAGTGGACTCTTGCTCAACGCCATTCTCGTTGCTTTCAAACCGGCTTATATCGCTACGCGATCTATGGAATTTGTCAATTTCATTGCCCAATGTGACGATGTGGATGGTATGTTTAGCTTCATTTTTTTAAAACTCTGCATTCAAAAAAATCTTTCTCACCGCTCCATTTTCTGGCTCAATATTTTAAATCAAATAAACAATTTTGAATTGCAGGTTTCCCGCAGTATCTTCTGTACCGGAGTTTGGGCGAGTGTCTCATTCAAGAATCGCCACCGAAAGACGATTGTCAATCGGTATTGACAGTTGTGTGGAATTACATTAAAGGTCTGAAAGACCCCAGTAAATTTATGCACTGCACTGAAATATGGATACAATTCACCGTGATACATTTCACCGTGAAAGAGCTGAATTTGTTCCTCGGTGAGATAATAAACAAATTAAGCCCGAACAGATCTTTCGAGCAATATTACTCGCAGCTTCAGGGTATCGTCGAAAAAATTGTGTCTCATACTCAAGACTTTGAGTCGCTTCTCACAATGGTAGGCAACAAAAAATGCCTAGAAAAAATTTGAACGAATATAATAACGCGAAAGAAAATAAGATATTGGCAGATTCCTATCTGATTTTTCGTTATTGTCGCAGGAAAACTTTTTGCCTCTCATCGATATGTTTCACAAGGAAAGCGTAAAAGTTGAAGTTTGCAAAAGCATAATCGAGGGTTTTAGTGCTCAGAGCAGTCCAATCACAGATCCGATAATTATAAACGCGCTGATGTTCATTGCCAGAATAATCCACGATTCAGTCAGGTCGGTAAAAAACGTTCACTAACAACAATTTTTTGATTGTATTTTAAATACCAATTATTCATAAATTATAATTTATTGAATTTTTCGTTTTATTTATAATCTCATGATAATCGTTATGACGATTTTTCAGTGCCCTAACCGTTGACGACGAAAAACGTCAAATAGGAAACCTAATATGTGGTCTAGTTCAGCGTGTCGATTACGGTCGTGATTTTGAGAAACAATTAAATTTTTACGCCGAAGCAAGAGCAGCGTTCCCGAATCTCGATTCGGTTCACGTTGTGCTTGTACAGTGCGTCAATAGACAAGCTGTAGATACGAGAAAAATCGTACGTGGACATCATACAAGAAGAACATCAGCTTTTGTCAGAGCTTGCGCAGCTTTTTGCTTCATCACAATTCCCTCGTTGACGCTCGTCCAAACGAGGCTCCAATTGTATTTGCTTTCGGGTCAAGTTGCTTTGCTCAATCAATGTCTTGGACAAGGTGAGACTAGTCACAGTTGAAAGTACATTTTTTTCTTATGCGAAGGGTAAGGATATTCGAAAACATAAAAAATGGACAAATTTTTAATAAATTAAGAGTATTATGAGTGAATTTACGGTGACATTAAATATACAGATTTATTTGATAGTAATTTTCATTTAATAAGAACGCGTCATTTGCATTCAATTTTTTTCAGCCGATGCTTGTTTCAAAGCAGCTCTTAGCCTCGTTCCTGAAATGCCAAAAACCATCGAGGTCGATGGTAGACCAAAAAATTCGGAACCCTATTTACTGTCGTATTTGTCCAATTTTTTGTCCACTCTTCTCGTCGTCCCAGTGAGTTGGCGTCGGCTTTTATAAAACCATATCGAGTCGTGTTAATGAAAAAAAGTATTTTAAGGGCAATAAGTCCATTTTTTTGTATTTTTTTTACAGGACAGTCCTGAACACGGTGTTTTATATTTAATGAGAGGTCTGCTGAACGCGGTTCAACGTTGCTTCGATGAAAACAGTTCTACAAAGCCTTATCTTTATCTCAGAGTTCTTGATCTTCTGTCGACCATCACGCAAGAAAATTATCCTTATCACGTCGACAAAGTAATTGCTTTTACAATTCCACAGTGGCAGCTTAATGACTTTACACACTATTTACTATTTTTATCGTTGGCAGGTCGACTCGAACGACAAATTGTATGGAAGCGACCGTAAGTTCATTGGGGAAGTAAACAAAATTTGTACAAAAGTACTTGAGGAGATATTCAATCACCTTAAATATCTTGGAACGAGTGACCAATTGGAAAAGCAGTCGACACTCGCCCTCGAACTTTTTAGTCGTTTGGTAATGCGAGCAGATCTTCGACGACCAGGATTGGCAAGCATGGCTGTGAGTTTGTGGAGTCTATCGCAGAAATACGGTTCGGCTGATCCAAAATTGCGAGTAAGATATTTCCCCATTAGTTTATTATTTCAGTTGATAAATGAATAGCGTTAACGATATTTAATTTTTTTCGAAGGTCCGAACAATCGAGTACGTAAGGCGCAAAAGTCGATTGCCTCAGTACCAACATTTAACGGAAATAATGCTCAAAATGACGGGATAAATGTCTCGAGTTTGATAGTGTAAAAAATTGTAATATAGAGAAAAAACAAATTAAAATAATAAATAATTGAAAATGATGAGAAGGAAAATTGAAGTCGACGAGGATATTTCACTCGATTAGTATACGAAATTATATTTGCAGAAACTATTTTTGTTTACACGCACTGAAGACAACAAACTGCGACATTGAAATTCGGAATTCACAGACATTTTGGAAGACATCGTTGGTTTCTTTGCTTTTGAAAGACTATTTTTAGTTTGTTCGTAGATTTTCTTTTTCCGCATCATCACGATTTAAAATTTTGGAAGACATGGATTTTACGACAGTGGAGGTGGAATTTATCGCACGTCCTTGGGTTATTCTTTGAGAACTCTCCGTAGAGCGTCCAAAAATATATCGGCGTGTTGCTTCTTAAATGTGAGAGCCGGCCTCAGACGAACTGCCTCGGGACCGCAGCCACCGGCTTGAATACCTGAAACAGAAATCAAAGGATACTTAACCAAGTGAGAAAGTGAAAGATCCGAAAATTGAACTATTTTATTAAGCATGAGTATACAATTGGCTCGGATTGGTGAAATAAAATAAGAAGAAAAATATTGTAATTGGAAATATTTTTAAAAAATCCTGTTTTCCAATTTTCAGCGTGTCGAGTTGGTACCTTTTGTAAGCAATTTCTTCACTACTTTGTCTCGGAGTTCAGGGGACGTGCAATTGAAAGCGATAAAAGTACCGCGACCTCTGGACGAATTGACGAGACTGGAATTTTCCTTCTCAATTTTCTTCAATTCGTTGAGCATGTAATCACCGACTTGAGCTACATTTTCAAGCAAATTGTCGCGTTGTATGACATCGAGGATGGCTTCGAGAAGAACGAGTTTAGTTGGATCACCCATCCAAGTGTTGAAAACGCGGTACGATTGTTTCGGTCTATGGAAAAACAAGCATGAGGAAATCATGTGATTGCAGAATTTTATCTGGGCCTTGGTAAAATTATCGAATGAAAAACGATGACTCCAAATTACTTGAGCTCCGGTGTGTGGTAATAACCGCCCAATTGCATTTTTTTGCTGAACGTTACGACATCCGGAGGCGTCTCGAGATTGAAATGCTCGTGGCACCACATCTTTCCCGTTGGTCCTCCGCCGGTTTGAACTTCGTCAATGAGCAAAGCTGCACCATGCTGAAATAGGAAAAAACGAATGATCATTTTCTCGTTCAGTTTCTCTCTAATAATTCTATGCAATTCAAGTACTTTTTTCGTAATGCCTCGTAGCTTTTGGAAGAATTGAGGCGAAGCGTGATTGTCACCGCCTTCGGCTTGAATCGGCTCGATGATAACTCCGGCTACAGGAACCCTTTTTTCTTTATCGTACTGGACGATTAGACTCTCGACCTAATCGAACGATGTTGTTTCTTTAATTCAATGAGAAGTTATTTTTTAAATAATAATGAATTGTTTTTTTTTGTCTTCAGTTTTTTTGCCAACCTCGGCCAAGCAACGTTCGTCCTCTCGTTCGTTTTCCTTCACGTTTTCCTCAAGAGGATATTTGTAAATGGGGAAAGGTGCAATTGGCCAATCGAAAGCCGGCACGTCGATCTTGTGAATATACTTGCTGTGAGTCGTCGATAAGCTTCCCAAAGTTCGACCATGGAAAGCTCCCTTGAACGAAAGGATGGAGTAGCGGGGTGAGCCAGGACTTTGATTCATCATGCACGTTTCCATTTCTTCTGGCGTGAATGGAGCACCGTGCCTTTTTTTATCAGCGTACCAGAGAAACATATTTTTGAATGCATTCTCGTTCGAGCACGAGCCACACATCATCGTCGTAACGCAGCTGAGACCAGGAGGAATGACCTTAACATCGAAATGTTCGAATTAATGGAATGCTGCTAAGTCCTAACAGTGCTCAAGATTTGTTCTGCCTCTAACGAGACCGGCGAACGTACCCCCGGCCGAAGAAGACTTTTTTTCAGTCTGCTGGGCCAATCCTGACCAGGAAATACCCCAAGCGCTGGCCTATTTACCATCGTTGACTAGAAAGAAAAATTGCATTTTCTTCACGCGTTTAATATTCGATCAAATGAAATGAATCATTACTGACGAGATTACGTGGATTGGTGAGAGCTTCGAGCATTGCAGGATGATTGTAGCCAAGTGGCATTGAAGAGATTTGCATGTAAACATCGAGCAGAACGTTACCGTCAACGTCGACGATGTAATTTCCAGCTGATTTTTCATAGTCAGCGAAAAGTTGAACAGAACCCGCTTGCTAAGAGAAAAGAAAATTATTCTCATAATCTTGCGACGTCTCCCTCAATTTTGCACATAAAACAACCTTTTCGATTAACATTTTTTATTCGTTGAGTTTGAGATTATTTGTTCATAAAAAACGTCAAGAAATTCAACTCTTCGTTGCCTCCGTATTATCAAGCTTTTTTTTTAATGTGTACATTTGTTTACCATGTTCTCATCGAATATTAAGAAATAGAGATTTTTTATCGATCGTCTCTCTACGGAAATAGGATGCTCTGGAAAACGAGATCAAGGCCTCATTCGAGTGTCGGATAAAACAAACAACAAATACAACAAACACGATTGTAAATTCTATAAATACAAGTAATCTTATTCTCTTATCAATCAATACCTGCAATTTATTCAGCTCGTCGAACAATTGACGCGATTGTGGGCCCGGAATTTCCGTATGAACTTGCGGTCTTTTCGGTTCCATATGACTCGTCGTTGATAAACATTGTCTCCAAATATTACCTTGCGTTGAAATAAAATTGAAAAATCAAAAAAAAAAAAAAAATTCTCATTTGGTTGTAACGAAAATTTGAGAATATTTTTTTTCTATTCTGGTCCGTGCGACAAGTGGATCTTTCGATATTTTGACGAATTGACGAAGGATAATTATCCTTCGTCAATTCATTTAAAAATTTGAATAATTTCGAAAACTCTCGTTCAAAATGACAGAACTTGGTGCCTATGCACCCTTCGGGATTGCAGGCTATTATGGTTTCATTGGTGCCACTTAAGGACAATTTAGTTATTGCTCCCAATCGTATATTTATGCGTACAGATAATCTGCTTTGACTGCACACAGTCAAGATCCATTCGAATGAAAAGAAAAATCGAAATAAAATAAAAAAATATATTTGACTCGTGACGTACATGGAAATACTCGTCGTTTTTATTATTTTTTTATCTTAAAACGCGTACATATGCTCTTCTGAGCATAAACGACTTGCGATAAGAATCTGATAAGGATCAAGATCGTATCATATTTTTTCGAATATTCAATATAATTATAAAATCGAGTTAGCGCTTTAGCAATGAAAAATTTTCGGAAGCGATTTTTATAACACGAAGAAAATAAAAAATTCTCAACATTGTGGAAACTACAAAGATTTTTAAAAAATCGAGTAATTTAAAAATTTTTTATACTCACGAGAAAAATACAAATTTGCAATAATTTTAATACATTTAAGCATAAATTTCTATAAATAAACTTCCGAAAATGATCATTCAGTCAATTATTTATATTCAGCTTATTTTCGTGTTAATTGTTTTGAATTTTGAGTTTTACCAATTACGGGTTTCCTGGATATTGATCGGCCCGCCAGCCCCAAGGAACGAGTCCTCACGAGCATTTTTAATATTTCTTTTATATTCTCAAAAACACTAAAATAACTGTTTTTCTATATAATAAAACGGCTGAGAGAAAGTAGCTCGAGGTAGTTAGTAATTATCAGTGAAAGTGTTACGCCTCGTAAACTCTGGAATATTAAAATTCGGTACCGGCTGACCCTTCGTTCGCGGGAGCGAGATCGCTACTGATCTCAACGAAAACCGGTACTATATTTATTGCATATACGTGTACACGTATACGTATAATCGGGACAAGCCCGAAATCTTAGCCGCCTGCGCACAAACATCGAGCCTCCAAAATATTTTCCGCCCCCAGTTTCCATTTGGAGCAAACATGGAAAAATATTAAAGCGTAGTTACTCATTTTCGAGAATCCTCAAAATTCAATAATCAATTATGGAACTTACGGAATTTTGGTAATTTAACGATATTAGATTTGTAATGAAAAATACGATTTTGCAAGATTATGATTTTTGACTGATGGTCGAAAAACTCATTTATGTTCCCAAACAACGAAAAGGCGGATGAAAAAAAAGTTTCCGTACCAAATTCGAATGTTTTATTAGTAAAAAACTAAAAAATTATTTATACTTTTCATTCAAATTTGAAGACTCCCTAGACAGTAATGTTTTTAAGCGATTAAAATCCCCCACGGAATTTTCATTTTTTCGTTGGCATCACTGCATCGTCATGAATTTTCAATCACAATTGAGAAAATGATTTCAAAATGTGTTTGATGAAGATATATAAAACTTATTGTCACGAATGCATTAAAACGAAAATAGTAGAAAAATCAATGCTCCGACATAATAATAGTGACAAAAATATATAATTAGCGTAAATGGAAAGAGGTTGGGATAAAAATCAATAACAAAGAGTTGAGAAACGTAATGGCTTTAAACTCCTTACACTTTTTCCTCCACAGAAGAAAAAAAATGCTTCATCGTTTTTCTTTTAATATACAATAAGTCAGTTCGAGAAAAGTGCATCTCTCAGCTGATGAAGAAAGTTATACATGTATATATATATATATATTTACATTTAAAAAGCAATACGATATTTTCGTGAGGAATTTTTAATAGGAGAGAGCGAACGAGACTTATTTCCGACGTTCGATCCAAGTCCCAAGAGTTTCAATATGCTGGTTTATGAATAGTACTTCTTCTCTTTTTCCTGTTATTATCAATGTCTCTAGCGATCTTCCACTGCAAGCGGTCATGATAATGGAGAAACAAAAGAAAAAAAATGTTTAATTTTTAAGATTGAGATGCGTGAAAACATAAATTGGCAATGAACAGTGTCACGTTGACGGCGTTTGTTCCATGTCCCATAATGCAAAGGTCATACATTTTAATCTTCGTCTCTTGTTTCCATATTTTTAGCATTATTAAATAGGACCAGCGGCGTTCTCATTCACCATGCTAGGGATCAGTCGTGAATTCATCAAGACTTTTCCTTTTCTTCTTTTACTCAAAACGTCAGTTTCCACTTTGCGACTGATCCCTAACCCGGATATTCGGGTAGCAAAATTCTGCTCACTGCTGTCGGCCTCATAGCCGTTGTGTCTCCACATTCAAATATTCTTTACACTTATTTTAACGTCTTTTCTTATCCTTGGTTTGTTTTGTCTCATTTATATTCTTTTCTTTTTAATCACTGTGTTCTCTCATTTATTCGTTCTCCGTGGCCGGAGGAGAAGTCCAAGAGACAAAAGATGGGTATAGAAGAGGAAATTTCCTCGCACCACTTGCTACCTTCTCACATTGAAACCAGGCGTACCATCCGGTCCCATAGGCATTCTGATTACATTGCTTGATATATTTCCTCCGCCTCCTCCTCCTCCGCTGTTCCCATTGTTGCCGTTGTTTCCCTGTTTCCCTTGTATCTTATTAATCGGTTGCCCAATTTGCTCCTCCGGACTTCTCTCTTCACCCAATATTCGCTTTCTCGCTTCTGCATATTCCTGCTCTCTTTGCTTTAACGACTTTATCGGCTGTTTCGGCTTATCCCCGTTCGTCAATGGACCATCCCCGCTACCTTGAGAATCCCGCTGGGGGCGTTTTAAAATCTTCACTGTTGGCTTCGGCGGCACATACTGAGATCGCATACCATCCTCGCCTAGAATTATCATTCTAGTTGTGGTCGTTTTCCCTGTTGTCAAACTGAAAAATTGAACGATTTATACATCAAAAAAACGTCATGAAATTTGATGTTTATTTTACCACAACCCATAGACATACTCAAAAATAAGTAACAAAAATTCATTTTTAAATGTGTCACACTATAATCATTCAAAAAAGTAAGTAATAGGATAAATGCTCAATCATAAATTCATAGATTCCGAGACACAAATTTCTTTTCTCCCTACTGATTTTTAATACTTGGCATCAAGACAATGTTGCATCTATAGATATACCTTTCAGGTAACTTTGTAATATCTTCTTGAACATGGTACGAGGGGATTCTTATGAAAAATACTGCACATGTTCACCATTTCAAATGATTGAACAGAAAAATGTGTCATGAGGCGAGTACTCAAAGTGAACATTAAATTTTTATTTTTATAGGGTGAAAAACTTGCAAATTATAAATTGAGAAAGGGGAAAATGTTTGATTCTTACGTTTGTAACTGAGCATCTGCAAGGCACTCCGATGTGTTCAACTGAAGAGAATTGAGTTTTTTGTCCAGTGCCTGTAAGCAAATCGAAACTTGATTAATACCAAAAAAAACTTATAAAGCCTTCAAGGTCGTGTCCTATTTTGAAATATTCTTCAAATATTTGATCTGAAAATAAAAAATTTCATGTCACGTAATTCATTCCCTCACATTTTCATTTTCAATTGGTATGAAAGCAATATTAAAAATAAATCTTAATACCGCAAGAATATCCGTTTGAGGATAACTTTGAGGTTAAGCGCCACTCGAGGATTTCAAATTGCAATGCTCTGACAAATTTTTCACGTTTTAGTTCACGAGAGTACACGAACAAATGCGCTTACCCCGGATTCCTCCATTTCTTCCCAGCTGTCGAAAACCTCATCGGCCGTCGACATTGCGAAAGTAGAAAACTTTTCTTTTTTTGCGGTTCTTTCCTTTTTCTCTTCTCTATCACAGGTACACGAAAAAACGCCGTTCAAAAGTCTTTCTCTTGCTCACAAAAGTCCCGTGAGATATTTCTGTAGGAATGAGTTAGAAATATATATGTATATATATGCATATACATGTATATTCTTTAACAAGAATTAACGAAGACCGAGAAAGAGAAAGAGAGAAAGAAAGAGCTACGAAAAGTGTGCCCACACAGTCGTTTCTCGGGCTTCTTGCCGCATGAAAATTCTGTATGGCCCACAATCCATATCGTCAGTTTTCACATGTATTTCGCGATCCAACACACTGCGTTGTATTATAATACAATGTTATATTTTTATCGGTAAGTTAATGTGGACCGAAAAGGCGAAGAAGGCGAAGAGGGGTGAACGTATAAATTGCTAGTTGCTGCTGCTACTATTTCTCACCGGGTGGGGTCAAGATTCTAATTTCAACGGTTAAATAACCTGATGTGTAGCGCCACGGCTCTCATATCAAACATTTCTGATAAGTGGTTATTTTTTTTCCATCCGTTGGTATAAATGTAACCTTACTTTTCCAATTCCCACCCTTTTTTGTATTCCTGCATTTTTTTTCTTCTCATCGATTGTTTGTGTCGTACAGTTGACAGCTAAATTGTTACAAAAATCGTGCAAAAGTCATAAAATATACGAAAGTATTAAAAAAGAAACGTGACCTGAATGTGATTTATTTTTATAACGGTATATCGAAATAGATCAATCCTGCGATCACTAATTATCAACAATAACAGCAAAGAGAAAAGTACTGGAAGTTTGAGAATGTTTTTGAATAGGAATGCAGTTAACGATGGACGACATCGGCAAAACCCATTTAAAGATTATTCTCCAGCGATGGATTGCGATGAAATCGATACAACCAAAAATGACGTAAGAAAATTGGCAAAGTTAACAAATAAATTTGTTTATCAATTTAAACTAAGTATTGATTACTTTTTATTTTTATGATCTTCATGGTCTCTTCTTATGATTCTTTTAGCTTACTGATGCATTTAAAAATACTCTAATTGATGTGTCAAAAGAATTTTTAACACATCTGGAAAGAAACAAAAGAGAATGGTATTCCCGTGAGGATTCTTCAGTTTATACTGGAACTGCTGGGATTGCTCAAATGTATTATCAATTTGGAAGAATTTCGAACAACTCATCTTACTCAAAGGTAAATTATTTTTATTTATCGTTGTTTTATTTATTTATTTTATCATTGCAATAATAATTTAATGCAATATAATTTAATTATAGCCCTAATCATTACTATGATTCATCATTTGATTTTCAAACAGAGAGCTCTGGAACTTATTGAAATAAGTCTGAGTGACAAAAGAGCTGACAGACACGTTTCTTTTCTCGTTGGTAGTGTTGGATCTCTTGCAATTGGTGCTATAATTCAACATGAATCTGGTAACGAAACCGAATCTCATAAATTGATAGCAAAGTACGTACTCGTTCTATTTACAATTTGTTGAGTTATAATTTTCTGCTTGCCACAATCGATCAATACTAATAATCGTTAGTTGATGAGTCGTTCTTTGGTTGTAAAGGATGAGATGTTTTTTCTCTCCTTCAAACATTGGGTCTCGTTTGTGTCGATTTCCATTTATTCCCATTTATTGTTGCATTAGTATTTTAAAGATTTTTCTGACGTTGTTATTTGAACAAGTATCTGGATATTCATGTTGATCTGAATTGGTCATTTTAAAACCATATTTCATATAATTAAAAAATGAAATTCGCTTTCAGATTGTGCTCTTTTGCCAATAACGCTCTGGCAGATAAATCGGATGAATTGCTGTATGGAAAAATTGGCTATTTATACGCCTTGCTGTTTGTGAATTCCCGTATTTCCTCGAAGCCAATTGATGAACATCTCATCAAACAGGTTTTTAACTTATTTATTTATTCATTGATTTCGTTCAATCAAAATGATGTGACATTCTTAAGATTTTCCTAGCCATACCAAAGAGCATGTTCATTTTTTTTTATAAAGGATCGAGAATTTTGGATAAATAAATAAGCAACGAAATTTTTATCTTATCAGGCCTACATAGATAGATAACGGTTTTTATTTTTTAGGTCATCGACCGAGTTATTAGAGATGGGAAAGAATATTCCAAGTCACATAATCACGAGAGCCCTTTGATGTACGAGTGGTACGAGAAACAATATCTTGGTGGTGCTCATGGGCTTGCTGGAATTTTATACATTTTACTACAAGTATGGAAAAGAAGTTTTTATTTTCATTTCATTATGAAAAGAGAATAAGTATATTTTAAAACATATACTTTTACAGGCTCGTGAATACTTGACTGAAACTCAATTAGAGCAAGATGTAAGACCTTCGATAGATTATTTGGAAACGTTAAAATATCCTTCTGGCAATTTTCCATCATCGCTGGGTAGCAGTTCTGATAAATTGGTGCATTGGTGTCACGGTGCACCTTCAACGTCTATGTTTTTCTTGGAAGCCCATAAAGTTCGTATGTCTCCGATCTCAATTGTTTATTGAATACAAATATCATGAAATGTTCAGTTAAATGCTTGAAAGTCGTTGAAGCATAAGTTTCTGTGGAGTTCATTGTACTTAGGAAAAAAGTGTTTTCCGCATTTTTATTATAATTTTGTAAAAATTATGAAACATTTCAGGTTTTTGGAAAAGAATCTTATTTACAAACGGCCATTGAGTGTGGGGAGGTTGTTTGGTCACGTGGTATTCTCAAGAAGGGTTACGGCTTATGTCACGGAGTGGCCGGGAACGCTTACACATTTATCTCCCTTTATCAACACACCAATGACTTGAAATACCTCTACAGAGCATGTAAATTCGCACAGTTGTGTCGTGAAGCTAAAGACTACGACAGAGTTCCTGATCGTCCATTTTCGCTGTTCGAAGGTATATTGCAATCAATTACCACCAATAAAATATTCGAATTTCCAAGTTGAATACACCCAATCATACCTTTACTTGATCTAAAGGATCAATGACTGTTTCATGAATTATTTTATTACTTTGAAAAAACATTTTCAATCCACCAAATTTGGATTGTGTTTATTTTTTAATTGGTTGCACGAAAGTAAATGAAAAAAAATCAAATTATCTTCTTCAAGATAAGATAAATTCTAGCCTGACTCGCTGTTCAACAAGCTGTAAATTATCATTTCAGGTTTGGCAGGAGTGATTTATTTCCTCGTTGATTTATGCCAGCCAAAACTGGCAAAGTTCCCAGCTTACACACTGTGAAAATTTCCACTTAAGAAAATCCTCGAGCACTCGTATTCGAGCTTTAGCGGTATTTGTACTCCACGAGGTTTGAAACTTTTGTGAAGGATTGAGAGGAACGACGTGATCGCGTGTAAAGAATATTAATTGGTAAACGAGCGATAAAGATAGCCGACAAATTCCAATCGACCTCGCGAACAAGTGTCAATTTAACTTTTCCTCGACAAAAACCCGTGCTTATATATTCTCAAACAACTCTTGAAATTCTGTAATAGCTTGACTTTTTTTGTGTACTTGAAAAGAAAAATTACAAAAACGAAATGGAAAATTTACGAATTATTATTATTATTATTTCGAAAAAGTGTGTTTTCGAAAATGGAGTTTCCCCAGCTATTTTAATAGTCGAGAATGGAAAATTCGTTAAAATTATTCGTGACTTTGATGAAAATGAACTACAATCCATTCGCCAAGTGAGTATAAACCAATCCTAACAAAGATGATTACAAAATCGATAAATAGTAATTTGTTGTTTTATTATTATTTTTTTTTAATACATGTCCATAATACTTGGTTCAACGTCGGCCCCTGAAATTTTGTAAAAAAAAGTTTTTTTTTTTTTAGTCGTACCCTAATGCGATTTTCGAAGATTTCGGAAATTCCGTTCTGATGGCCGGAGTCGTGGATTCCCACGTTCATGTCAATGATCCAGGACGCTCCGATTGGGAAGGATTTGCAACTGCGACGCGGGCCGCTGCGGCCGGAGGAATTACCACAATCGTTGACATGCCATTGTGCGTATTCATGAGTTCAAAAATCAATGAATAGACAAATTTGACATCAATTCAAAGCTGAAATTCAAACTTTCTAATTCATTAGAAATTCAATACCGCCAACCACGAGTGTTCAAAATCTCGAGGAAAAAGTTCGGGTTGCAAGGAAAAATGCATTCGTTGATATTGCATTTTGGGGCGGAGTTATTCCGGGAAATAAGGTACTAAAAAAATTTGTAAATTACTCAAAAAACAAAAACAAAACAGAATAAAATAATTACGTCGTTATTAATTATTTTTTCAGAAAGAGCTGAAACCACTCGTCAATGCCGGAGTTGTCGGTTTCAAATGTTTTCTACTGCCAAGCGGAATCGACGAGTTTCCTCACGTCACGTTCGACGATGTTGATGAAGCTCTTGAAGAATTGAAGTCGACTGACTCTGTTCTCGCAGTCAGTACTTATCGAATAAACACAAAAATCATACTTGTAATAATCATAATAACTACAAGAACTTTAATATTTGATTTTTCAGTTTCACGCAGAGTGTGAAATCGATGATGATATTTTGAAGACGAATGGCACAGGTGAATACATATTTTTTATCCCACTTTTTTTTCTAATTCCAACTCAGAGATCTTAAAGAATTTTCATATTTCTTTGTGTAGGAAACCCTGCAGACTACAAAAATTTTTTAAAATCTCGTCCATCAGCGATGGAAATGCATGCAATTGAGAAAGTTGCATCGGCATGTCAGAAATCTGGGTGAGTGCATCGGATCCAGGAAAATAATAAATATTTTGAATGAAAATTTGTTGTTGGTTTTCGAATTTCTATTTCATGAAAATAAAACGTGCATTTTCATCAAATTATTTTAGGGTTCGTTGCCATATCGTCCATCTTTCTGCTGCCGAGGCTCTGGAAATTGTTGAAAAAGCGAAAAAAAATGGAGCATGTTTGACAGCTGAAACTTGTCATCACTACTTGTTTCTGGAGGCAGAAAAAGTTCCGAACGGTGCGACCGAGTACAAATGTTGTCCGCCTATACGCGAACGCGAAAACAAAGAAAAATTGTGGCAAGCCCTCAAGACCGGAATTTTAGACATGGTCGTATCCGATCATTCCCCGTGCACGGAAGATTTGAAAAATGGGGGCGATTTTATTTCCGCTTGGGGTGGAATTTCCTCCTTGCAGTTTGGTCTCTCGTTGACATGGACCGGTGGACGACAGAGAGGCTTTACGTTGCCACAAATATCACAATTCTTATCCGCGAATCCCGCCAAATTGTGCGGCCTCGAAGGACGAAAGGGAAAAATCTGCGTCGGTGCTGACGCTGATCTGGTTGTCTGGGAACCCGACGAAATAATCACGGTAAAGATCTACCAAAAATAAACTTTTTTATTTTATTTTTTCAACGTCCTAACATACTGCGATACTGCGAAATCAATTTTTTAATTTCATTTTCATGTTGATCGATTATATTATTGAAAAATCTCCTTTGAATTGCGATTGCAGATTCATCGTGCCCAAATATACCACAAAAACAAGGTAAATCAGCATTTTGCGACACTATTTTCAGAAAAAGTTCAATCAAACAGACCATTAAAATTTGAATTTCTTTTACAGTTGACACCGTACGAGGGACAAGAGTTGTTTGGTCGAGTTCGCGCTACATTTCTGCGTGGCAGATGTGTCTACACAGATGGAAAACTTTGCGACGAATTAACGGGGAAACTTTTGCTTCGTAATCAATAACGCATGAGGGAATTGAATAGACGATGGGAACAGAGGAAAAAGAGGATTCGATGATTTTCGTAAAAAAGAAAAAAAAAAAAACGATTTTTCAGTCTCGCGAGATATTAAGTGTAAAATTAAGTTCTCTTCTTCGCATATTACTCGAATGAATGTGAAAGTTGGGGAAGTTGAGTCATAAGTTCGAATAAAATTCACTAATCGCTCATGCTCCCAAAAAGGAAATTTTCATGAAAATTCCCTTTGCAAATTGGAGTAAAAACAGTTTTTTTCTCACGTTATTATTCGAGTAGGTGAAAAGAATATTAGTCACGCGTCGTACGAGGAAGAGAGCAAGAGCGAAAGAAAAATAAAAAAGAATGTGTGAGCAAGAAAAAAACATCTTCGGAGCAATCTATAGTGTTTCCAGTATGAGGAAAAAAATCTTCGTTACACGTGTGTGTGTGTATATATATATATCCACTTAAATACACGAAACGACGAACAAACACGGATCTATATAGTTATATACGTTTCTAAAAAGCATCTGCATATTTATAGGTATACACGAATATGTCAATGACGTCATCGGATGACGTCAGCGGCGCCCCCCCCCCCCCCTCTTCAGTCACGTTGCCAACGTTCCATAAGTGTTTCGAGATAAAAAGTATACCTACGACGAATAAAGTTCTGTTCGAATCAGACATGTTTTTTCATAACAAAAAATCATCCCCATTTTTTTCTTATTTAGTTCACCTGCTCTCCCCCCCCCCCCTTCTTCCTGGATTCCGCTGTACGTGAAAATAAACTTATATCTTATTTGGATAATAACCTGAAATTTTTGTAATAAATTTATCATGCAGCCACAGCTGATAGTTCTTATTTTTATGATAGCCCACAGAATACATGGATATTAATTGAGCGTGAAACTATACTGGAAAAGTTTGGTTGCTATATGATCCAATTCCAGTTCCCGCGCTTTATAATTACACTTCATTTTTCTGAGAATTCTCCAGCCGCATCCTTGCCTCCCCCCCACCCCCCTCCCGCCCGCGACGGCGACCGTGCAGCTGTTTTGAAACAAAATGATTTTTACCAGCATCCATTTATTCTTCTCTCCCTCCGTGTCAACTCTTTCAAAGCGTCTGCTTGCTGCTTTCTTTAAAAATATATAAAAATTTTCGAATCGCTTTCGATCGGTAAAAGATTGAATATTTGAGTGTTTTTTATTCGCTTTCTTAACTCCCATAAAAACAATTTTAAAAAAGCGACCGTTTTTCAGTTTCGCACATTTACCCGACTTAACAACGTTCTTACATTCGTTTCGTTGTGAATTTTAGTATTTTTCCGATGAACTATAAAAGAATGCTTTCCTTCAACATTATTGAACAACGAAAATATTTCCTACCATTTGAATGTTCAAACGTAAAGCATGTATATATAATGAATCATTTTTCGAAATCTCTGTGGATAAAACAGAATGTTCGAATAGCTATTAGTCATATAGATTGCCTAATATATAGTTTTGATCGTCGTAGAAAAAAAAATTCAAGCTTTAGTGCTTAAATTTCAACGCCTAAAAACTGTGAAAAATTTTATAAGGAAGTTTTTTATGTAGCAAAAAAATATATAAAGTTGATGAGCAAAAGGAGTGTGGAGTAAAAAATAAGGTACCGCGGCGCGGGAGGTAGCGTGAAAGGGGGGATGGTGAGGTAAAAGTGGTGGGGGGCGCCTCGAGCGGCCATTTTGATGGTGACGCGCGTATTGGAGGTCGTGGTGTATCCCACCAGTGACGAAGCCACTGGAGTTTTGACGTGGCTTACTACGTACATGACCGTTTGCCCACTCCGATTGCAGCAAAGTTTGTGACGAGAAATACGTAACTGGTAAGTACCCGAAGAGCTCTCTCTCCTCTCTGCAAAAGCCCCAGCTGGAGAATAATAACAATTGATGAGTACGGAAAACACGCGAAACGTTTCGTGTTCGTAACCACGCGCTCGTGTATTTTTATTTCTATTAAATGCGAATGTTTTTTTTTATCCACGTTTTGCCGTTTACGATAACAATCGCGTCCACGAAACGAAAAAAGCAAAGAAAGACGTGTGTGACCACTGCAGAGAAAAAAGTTTCACTTCCCGAACAACATCGCGGTTAAAATCTCATTGTCGTGTGTGAGTCTCCTCGAGACGGTGTGTGTTCGAGAAACGCGAGAGAGACACTTTGCGTACTTTTTGCTCACAGGCATAGAGGAGCACGGGAGAGGGGAACTTTATAATCCTTCGAAATATGGCGTCTACACACACGGGGATTTACAAATACGAAATTTGTGTATGTGCTTGTGCAAGTGTCTCGTGTGTTGATACTTTCGATGGATAGACTTGTTTCCGTAATTTTCCCTCCCCATTTCCTTATGGAACGAAAAATTTATTCTCACTCTACGATTCATGATATGATATCGCTCTCGTAACAAACTGTGCCCGCGCCAATATACTTTTCTGCTTCTACTTTTTACTCCCGTCCAACATTTTCCTCTACTATTTCATGTTTACTCGAATTCTTTTTCGCCCTTTCTCTCTCATACACTTCCTCGCCATTCTTTCACAGATTATACGCATGCATCAGTTTTGGCGGGAATTTCAAATGGTTATGAAATATATTGAACGAATAGTGATTTCGACGCTCGAGACTAAGCAAATCCACTTTCCAAAATATTGTGAAAATCAAGTTAATTTTTTTGGGCATTATATAATTTATTGAGTTGATCAAATTTATATACTATTTCAGTTTCCTCTTCCTCTGTTTTTACATAAAGCCGCATTTGTTTCATTGTACTTAGAATTTCAGTACTCTGACGTTTTTGCATTTTTAACTCTTAACAGTTTCAAATTTTTCAAGATTTAGAATATGCTCGAGTCTTTACCATGAGTCCTCATAAAATTTGGGATAAAATTTAGGATTGAGAATTCTTCCATAACTATCGATTATTACCATTATTATTATGATAACTCTATTCTATTTTCTTTTCTATGACTTTTTTTCAAAAATTTCTAGTCTGTCCATGAATCATTAATTAAAATTTCTTAGTGATACAAATTTGTGTGCTTTTGAAGGGCTAGCGGTCCCCGGGCTATGGAAAGTATGGTCGAAGAGAACGGATCGGCTGTTGACTCACTGTCGCCAGGCTCACAGAGCGGCGACGCAGCACCTGCCTTAGGAACATCGGTACAGTCACTCAATAGAAATCATCAGCAGCATACTCACCATCTGGTAGCATCAACCAGCATTGTCCAACTTACTCTACCTGCGTCAGGGACCGCTCAGGTATACAGGAGTACCTCCTGTGTATCTTGTTTCGATGTCTGACTCCAATTGATTCTTGTATTTTTTCTGTCCTTTCTCAAAGTTGCGGTTTTCAAAATCGTCTTTTTTGTTTTTTTTTTTCCACTTTACGAGCAATATCAATTGCTTGTGATTATTTTTTATTTGTATGTAGTTATCGATGACTTGAGCTTGAAAATACATTCCCCGAATTCCCAGAATTCTTTCAGTAGTTATTCCCATTTTGTTTGAGAATTATTGAGAATTTTGTGATATTGGAAAAACGTGGAAGAATTTGGAGATTGCTGGTATTCTTTTAAGTCAAAGTGGAGAATTTAATCACGTGTTTTCTTGAATCATTTTGCTGAGTTGTTGTAGAATCGTAGTTTTTTACTTCAGTGTTTTTGATTTCGAAACTACTTTCAGAGTCTCGTTTGTATTCATTCATCTTTGATTCCAAGAAGTATAAAATATTAATCATTATTAAACAGCAGCCATGTAGCTTTCTCTAACGGATGAGTTTTATGGTTTTTGATAAATTTTAACGCTACTTTTTATTGCTTGTCAAGGTGCAATCCGTAATCCAGCCAAATCACCAATCTGTAATTCAGAGCGCAACAAATATTCAACCGGTCGCATTATCCAAAGGAAATGTTATTCTTGTCAGTAAGCAGAATTCAGTCATACAATCGGCACAAGGGAGTTTGCAGACTCTGCAGGTAAAAGATTATAAATAGTGACAATATTACACGGGAAAACGTAAAAAAAATTGATCTATTCAAATTTAATAACTGAAGATCGTACGTATAGTATGAAAATTCATCAAAAATCCAATGATGAATGACTAAAAGATTTGTCTAAAGAAACAAACATTTTTACAGGTCGTTGAAACCGGAAGCGATGACAGTTTTTCAGACGACGAATCGCCGAAAAAGAGAAGAGATCTCCTGACGAGACGAGCGTCGTACAGGAAAATACTCAATGATTTAAGTGCAAGCGAAATCGCAGGTAAGAAATTAATTGAAATTTTGACTACAGTTTCTATAATTTAAAATCTTATACAAAAACGTTGATTCGTAGATTTGAAATTCTAAAAAAAATTTAAACGATGCACGATTGGCGATGTTTCGAGAGAAAACCAAATGATTACGAATTTCAATAAATTTATGAATGCATGTCAGTTTATATGAGCAGTTATGAATTAAAAAAAAAAGAATATCTTGAATGATTTGCAATTTCGGAATCGTTTTTATGTTTTATACTATTCAGAGAAAAACGATGTTGTGTGAACGGTAGATAAAGTAGGATGCCATGCCAAGTTCGTATCGTTGTCAGTGTACCGAAAATGTTGCGTAGTTTATTATTATTCGTGCGCTCTCTCAAATTCTTTGTTCCCGAAACACACAAAAATAAAACACAAAAATCATCATTCAATCATGCTTGACTTTTATTCATCTAATCAAGGCTTTTTTATATAAACTTACAAGGTCGCAGTCCCAATCCTTACCCCTGTATTTATGTTTGACCAACGTAAAACAAAAATGTTATAGTGTTGAAAAAAGAAGAAAACGAGCAATAAATATTTGCCGCCTGTATGACCTGACTGCACGTAAATGTGGCTCCATTGGCGAATGAATGTAATTGTGAAAAAGCGAGTAGTTATTTTTTTTAATAATAAAAAAAGCGACTATTTGTTACAGAGAAAAACGTTGTATCAAAAAATCGACTTTTTTCTTTGTCAAAAGTTGTATATTGAGTCACTCATTAAATTTACGAATTTCAATCGATAAATTTATCTATTTGTGAACAATGAGAAAAAAAATATTCTCTTTTGGCCAAGGGGGTTAAATAATTTATTCGGTGTTTGCAGCGGGTCATTTGCCTCCTATAGAATCCTCATTAGAGTGCGACTCTAACGTGGACAGTGACATGTCTTCCCACTCGCTTCATTACCAAACAGGTTGGTCAATTATATTCTTCTGTTTGTAATGTTTTTTTTTTTTTATTTTTTTAAAATTCTTTTCAATCTAAATAAAAAATGAATAAAATTGATCATCGTTGGAAGGGTTGAGAACTCGTCATCTCTCGTGCCGTGCATCCTTTCGCCTATCATCTAACCGACAAGTCCTTTCTTATAAATTCATCACATTCAAATTTACAAAAAATGTCATTCTATTACAAGAATATTATATAACTCTTTTTTGCCTTATTTTCCTATCCCTGTGTGTACTGTCCGCCAAATTTTCACACTGTTATTTATCTATTTATTTTTTTCATCGTTCTCAATCAAACCAAAGAAAAAAGAACCGATCGTCGCTTGGTATGGTGTCTTTTCACTCGAGCAACATTTCGTACGCAGGATAAACTGATAAAAAAAAAAACGGGAAACTACCGTCCTGGGTTTTCGAAAGATCGATAAATTGATGGTCAAATCTTTTTTTTTAGACTCACGAATTGACGATCTTTTGTGCACGAAAATAATCGTCTAAAAAAGAAATAAACTGTCCACGATTTGCGTTAGACATATTTTTTTTCAATTCAATGTTTCCTAGACACAATTAGTCTGATGTGTCCAAGACACAGACTGAATCGATGCTGAGAATAAATGTTTATTCGGTTTTGAAAGAAGAAACGAAAAAAGAAACGATTAAAAATGTTTTGCAGTCATACCTGCGGGAACTATACAAATAGCGACCCAGGGTGAGGGTGTACCAGGGCTTCACACACTAACTATGAGCAATGCAACAACGGCGGGCGGAGCTATAGTACAGTATGCACAGGGCCAGGACACGCAATTTTTTGTCCCAGGTGTGAATTCTTCGTAATTTTCTATATAATCTCCTCTTTATTATATTTTTCGATTTTCTTTTTATTGCTTTTTTGTTTTTATTATTATTTTTTTTTAATCCTCCTTTCAATTATTTCTCTTTTTCTACACTGAAAGAATCCTTGAAAATTGATTTCCCAGCGCGGGCCACGAAGTGACGAAAAATGATAAATTTCTCATTTTATTCTTACTAATTATGGATAAAATAATTTGAATAAAAATAAACTAAATCCAGTATAATACAACACATAAAATACGTGAATAATCGGGTTGAAGGAGCAGTCAATATCACAACTGTTTTGTATCATTTGAGGAGTACAGCCTGTTTGCAATGTTTCAGCTTACACAGGACACGGTGTCGTAGTTGAGGACGCTGCCAGAAAACGGGAAATGAGGTTGCAGAAGAACAGGTAAAAAAGAAGTGTGCCGCTGAATTTTTTCAAAATAATTCTCTGCATCTATTATTTTCTAGCCAACATGATTTACCTGTTGAAACAAGCATGAACGAACATTGAAATTAACTCAACTTTTACATTATTTATTTCATTCCTTTCATAGGGAAGCAGCCCGCGAGTGTCGAAGAAAAAAAAAGGAGTACATAAAATGTTTAGAGAATCGTGTGGCAGTACTTGAAAACAGAAATCAGACGCTCATCGACGAGCTCAAGTCATTGAAGGAATTGTATCAGCAGAAAACCGACTGAGCTGAGAGCGACGATTGAATTGGATAACGCTTGAGAAACCAATTTAATCACTCGTTACGATTGATTTTTGGGAATGTACATTCGTCTCGATTTGTACAAAGCGATCAATTAATATCGCCATATATATATGAATATATATATATAATTTTATGCATGGATGTATGTATGCAATTATGTATACATATATATATATGTATGGATATATATATATATACATATTTCTTTTCGACATTGTCGTTGAGAAATTAAGGGAAAAAATAACGAGGATTTAGGATAATGAAGAAGAAGGAACCATCCAACGACAATTGTTTTACGTGTAAATGCATTCGTAAATTAAGATAAGTGTCCTCTGTATAATATTGTATTTATGTACGAAAATAACGGCAAAAGGCTTGTGAAAACTCGGCTTTCATGTCCCGAATGATGCAGGAGAGAGAAAGAATGGGGGGGAGGGGGGGAGAAGAGAAGAAATGAGAAGCCAAAGGTTTTTTTCTTCAAACGACGATGACGGACAATGAGGATTGGTTGACGATGAACAAAAAATTTCGTAGGATTGTCGTATTTTTTGTACAAAGAGATGATGAGAAAAATGATTTCAATGAGAAATACTTAAAACCCAAACGCTATGAATTGAAATGTAATTTCGATGGCGTGTTCATGTTCTCGAGGTAAAAACAATGACAATTTCGCCAATCATAGTTACCCCGTCAATACGTTTATTTTTTTCTTCACAGCACCGAGATTTTATTTATGAAATGATCGTCTTACTTTTCAAGATTGCTTCAATCTTAAATCACGAGGGATAGCAAATTTTCTGCGTTTTCATTGTATGTGCAATATCTCCTCAACGCAACTGTTCATCATAATTTTAAACGAATTCTCTTACTTTTTCTATATCTCTTTTTGGATTCTTTTTTTGCGAACTTGAAATACTTTGAGCGAGAAATAAATATTCGACTTTGAGTGAAGAGGTGAAACTCCGCTATAAGAAAACATGGAATGATATTTCTTAATCCGAATGTCAATTTTTTTAATCAATGAGACCGTTTGGTGCTTCAAATTTTTTTTATCCAACTTTGAATTTAAAAAATGTTTCGTTTTCAATTAGTCATAAACAAAAATGTGCGTGTTTCCAAAACTCATTTGCAAAGCCCAGAATGAGATTGAGAAAAAGCGAGGGAACAAGAATGTAAAGTGAATTTACAAAGGAAATAAGAAATTACGAATTCGAAAACGAAGAGAAGCGAAACTTTACTATTAATCTGAGCTCCAGAACTTCGTAAATTGTATGTTTTTTGTCCTCAGTGTAGAACAATGAATTATTTCGAATTTCAAGCTAAAGCAAAAACGTTATTCATTATCGCCGTGATTGCACCAACTTGGACATCACCATTGTAAAATATAGATGTAATATAACAAAAGAGAAAAAACTAAAGAAAAAAAAAATCTGGAGTGCCTTGAAGATTGCAGTACATATTGGTATATGTATAAACGATACGATTAAAAAAAAAAAAGCGTGCCGAGTCTCGTCGATTGATTATCCGCCGTGTTTATCGGTAGGAAATGGCATAAAAAAAAAAATTTCACAAGATCCGACACGATTTTTTAATCCTCTTTTAGAATATATGAACAAGAAAAAATCTAATTTATGTCAAATAATTCTCACAATTTGAATGATTCGCGGGGAAATGAAAGATCCACAATATTTTTAAACATTGTTCGCGGTTCAAACTTTTTTCAGCGAGATAAAGAGAGGGAAAGAGATTTGATGAACACAGCAAAAAATATTGATCGCATTAAGAAATATTGCTAGAAAAAATTTGTTAGAAGAATTGCAGATAAATTTTCTTCACCTCTTTCCCTCTCTTCTTTTCCCTAGAAACTAATCGTGTTACTGATTATCATTTTATTTCTCTATTTTTTGTTGAACTAATCGTTAACGATCTAATTTTTTCACGAGTTTGTCCGGTTAACGAAAAAATTAAACGATTAAATGATGAAAATGGAAAAATTAATAAATACGAGATATGCTGGGAGAGATAGAGAGGAGAGAGAAAATAAGAAAATATGACTATATGTATAATATATATGTATATCTTGGTTGCTGCACCTATCATATTATAACTATTATAAAAAGTATTGTATATAGATAATAATATATGTATTTTTACATATCATTGGCCTTCTTGAAGAAAATATAGCTCCGTCGTACGTTGACAAAGAGAAAATTGGTCGATCGTAAAATTCAAGGGGAAAAATATTTTTGGAACTTCCATTATATATTTGCTTCACAACTGTCGGGACCATTGGCGAAGTTGGTGGATCTGGTTTTCGATCGATGATAAACTCGTGCCACCGATAACACTGTACTGCTCGACACTCTTTTCAAAATCCCAAATTTCTGTGACATCTTCGCAAAACATTTGGCTGTCCAAAAGACAAATTGATTGTTCCAAAAAATGATTTTTTATATTTTCTCAATATTTTAAGGTGGAGTTACGAAAATCGACGATTCACCTTATCGATATCAATTCGCTTAATGTTATTTCTTGCAGTTGAAGTTTCTTAGATTCGGCATGTGCTACTACTTTGCCTGCAACGTGGTGAGCCTCCCGGAAAGAAATCTACAAATTCCAAATTTTATACTCGCTTTGGAAAACCATTTGGTTCCTCTTTTTTCGAGAACGATGTTTGTCCGCTTACCCCTTTACGAACGAGGTAATAAGCGATGTCAGTCGCCAACATGTAATTTTCTAGAGCAGCCTGACATTTTGCTTTGTCAATTGATAAACTTTGCATAGCTCCTTTCAACACTTTTAGCATTGCGAACAGCGTGTCGTGGCTCGTGAAAAGGACTTCCTTGTCTTCTTGCAAATCCTTGTTGTAAGAGGATGAAAGCCCTTTGAGGGTCGCCATAAAACCCACGAACTGATAATTCATGAATTTGATTTTTAATAATCAATCTCTTAATGAAGTTTGAAAAAATAAAACAACAATGTATTTCTAATGCAAACTTTGCCCATAAGGGTGCCAGTTTTTCCTCTGATGAGCTCAACACAATCTGGATTACGTTTTTGTGGCATCAAACTACTCCCTGTTGAGAAGCCATCTGAGAATTTAACGAAATTGAATTCCTGAGAACTGTATATTACGAGATCTTCTGCCAGACGACTCAAATGGATCGACGTCAATGAGAGCCAGAATAAATATTCGACTGGAATACAAAAGGTTGAAAATATCGTTCATCTCAACGTTTCGATCTTCTTGCATAATTGACAACTAAATGGCATAAGATGTAAAAATTGATTTTCCACGCTCGTTTTGTTTCGAAGAGGAAAAGAAATTTACCAACAAAATCTCGATCTCCCACAGCTTGAACACTGTTATTTGTAATTTCAGAAAATCCCAGTTCTTTGGCAAGTTCAAAACGATCTATTCCGAAGGGGTTTCCAGCCAAAGCTCCACTGCCGAGTGGCATGACGTTGACTCTTTCACGAATTTGGACGAGCCTCGTGTAGTCGTTTTTCATATTCCAAGCATGGCTTTGAAGTGATTGGTCAATTCATTGAATACTCAATTTTCTGTCTACTATCAAAATAATAATCTTTTTTTACCTGAGCAACCAATGACTCCAACGAATCGGTTGGGCTCTTTGCAGGTGCGTATAACCTGGCATAATGATCATTTTCTCTTCATCAGCTCTCGCCACGAAGAATTTGATAAACGATATCAACACTTTGGCAACTTCGTCCATGGCTTTTCGAATCCATAATTTAGTGTCCGTTATCGTCTGATCGTTTCGGCTTCTTCCTGTGTGCAGTTTACCAGCAATTGCTATACCTATAATTTCCTACACAAAAAAAATCTAAAAGTCTAATAATCGTATCAAATTATCGTCATTTCTGTAAATCCCATTTAAAGAAACAGGTTGATTCTTTAATTTTCATCTAAATTCAGCGTACTGTCAGTCTTCTCTCGATTGCGGTGTGAATATCCTCATCAGTAGAGCACAAGACAAAATGTCCTTCTTCCCATTCGATCCGAATCTGAATGATCAAAATGTTGATAAATATTTTTTCTACTCTTAAGACATTGAATCTACATTAAAATCTAATAGTTTCTCCGTATTTTCTATTGATATAATTTTTTTTTACCTTTTGCAGTCCATCAATTATAGCAGCTCCTTCGTCATTTGACAACAAATTCACCCGCATCAGAGCTCTAGCATAAGCAATACTTCCCTTATGAATGGAATTACCATCATGTAAATAAATCAATTAAAATATGAAAATTTGAACATCAGGATTTTTTTGTTTTTTCACCATTTTTCAACGCACCTGTATATCTTCAGCGTACATTCGTTTGTCTACACTAATCGATGAGTTAAGTTTTTCCATCTGTTCGTCGATATTTTCCTTGAAACGACCGCCCCATAACTTTTCTCCAGCTGATGACTTTCGAGCGAAATAGTTTATTCAAATAACCATAAATTTATTTTCGAGTATACTTTTAACTTCTATAATAAGCACTACCAACAGTTGTAAACATGATGATTCCGGACAAATTCGAAATAATGATTTTCTTATGGACTCATGACTTGAATTATTTTTCTGAATATCGAGAAATTTTTGTCATTGTAGGGCTTTTACTCACACTCATTTTTACTGTTCAAGCTGTTGAATGTACGCCAATGAATGGACCAGAAACTAATGAATATGCTCGTAAAGCCTACAGATGTAAAAAAAGTTGGCAACTCTATCGTAATTATAACCTTTTGACTTGATTGCCCGAAGATCATGCTATCGAGAATTTGATAAGACATTTTCTACGTACATTCGTATAACCACGAAATGAATAAATCTAGAATTTATTGTTTTTTTATTTTTGCTTTTTTAAAAAATTCTTCCATTTTTCTAGCACTTTGATATTGTTTTCTAATGCTGGTTTCTTTTCGAGGACTATAATTCCATGTTGGGAGGACGGAACATTTTTTAAGGAAAGTTGCAGCTGCTGCAGAACCGTTTCTCTATTTCCAGTGTCTGTAAAGAAGAACGTTTCGGTAACATTATTTCAAGTACGTGTGGCAACATTTTTTCAGGGTATTTGTCATCTTTAACAAATCATGTTCCAGTTTTGAAATTTTCTACCAGGACCATCAAATTCAACTTTTTGAAACAAAAATCATATTTGTGACTATTCGTAGTGTTTTTATTCTGGTTCTTTTCGTATCCCATTGATGTGGGTCAAATGTGTCTAATAGAAAGAGCTCACCTGACAGTTTGCGAAGCACCTTTATTATGAGCAGAATGTTGAATTGTGTTCGAGGCTGAAAAACAATGTTATTTTTTCGTTGTTATATTTGTTTTTTTAATTAACTCAAAGGTAAGTATTTATTGAGAGAAAAATGCTTACTTTTTGTTTTGGAATCCCGCTTAGTTTTAGCACCACAAATTAGTTCATTGAGATATCTTGGTCCCTTGGATTCTTTGCCTTTCTGAGGTTTCGACAATTTTTCATTTTTCATATTATATACAGCTGTTTGATAAACAACCTCCATGGGTTTTTTTCGAATTTCATTGTTTCTCATGACCCTCGTCGATGAAACATCTCTCGAGCTTAAATTCGAGGGATGCGTTTTTATATCGTGACTCGAAGTTTCATTCACGAGTCTCAAATCTCTCTCGTTCGACGAGGCAGCAATTGGACTTTTGGGATTTCCTTTTTCCGTCAAGTTTTTCGATACTTTGCTTATTCGTGATTTCGAACTTGCACCCGAGTTCAAAGATGATTGGGCTAATTTTTTATTGCCCAAAGTTAATTTGCTCTCCTTGATTTTGTCGCTTATTTTTTTATCGACAATCTTCAAAACTGCGGGAGTTTCTGCAATTTCCAATTTTTCATCAACGCTGCTCTTTGTTTTTTCTAAATTTGGAGTTTCTAGTTCTCTCAGTACTGGAGCATTATTTGCCAGTGGAAGTTGACCCTTCGGGTCTGGTATTCGTGAATTTTTTTCCGAAGACAATTTATCAGCTTTTTTAATGGGATTCGTGACTTTATCCGATTTTCGAGGTTCCGCTATTCTAAAATTTTCGTAAATCGGTACATTTCTTGATCCAGTAAAAATATTCACATAAGTATGCTCTTTTTGCAACTTTTTCTTTGCTGGCACCTCAGTTTTCGTAGATTTCTTTTTGATCGTTGGTTTTTTAATTCTTTTAGAAAAATGATCGTTTTCAACGCGAGCGATTGTTGGCTCGTGAGTCGTCACCATTTTAAGTACGACTTGATTATTTTCAGCATCCCTACACACCACGTCATAATCCTGAGACGGGAAATCCTTTTTTGCGAGTATCGCGGTGGTTGATTTTTTATCACATTCCAATTGCTCATTTTTATCATTGTTGCCGTTGTCTAAAAAAGAAAACAAAACATTTCCTCATTATTGTGCACAAAAAGGGAATACAATTTCAAATCACATAAAACGAGAAATCAACGTTAAATCATTTTCAAAGTTCGGAATATTACAATGTTGTATTCAAAAATTATTTCAATCCTAACATTATCGATTGTTATCTAACGTTGTCTCCCTGTTATGATTCTATGCGCTGCAAATCGTACTCCTCGAAATAAATAAAAACTCGAAACTTCGGAGACTGCGAACCCTCGAAGAATAGTAGAATCAGACGAAAAGTAATGTAAACAAAATTATGGTCTACCTATTCTAATGGATTCGATTTTCTCGTGAGTATTTTTGATTTCCGTAGATAGAGGAATCGTTGTGAATTCACAAGAGTTGACATTTTGATGGTCTAAAGGCATTTTTATCTCCTGTGTATCCAGGACGATGGATTTAGACTCGTTTTCGTTCTGCCAGTCGATGCAACGGCTCGAGGAACTTGCTGGGTTTATTCTCTTTGCATCATCCCCAAAATCATCTTCCTTCTCGTGATTATCCCAAATCTCCGCGTCAGGAATGATCCTCGACGATTTCGGATTTTTCGTCAAGTTCATAATGAGACGAGTAGATTTGAGGGCACTTGCTTGAATTTCCGTTTTGCCAGCGTTTTCGTGGTGTACATTTTTGCAGAAATCCGAGTCATCGAGAATTTTTGAAGTGCAAGCTTCGAGACGATCGTAAATGCGATTTTCAAGCCGTAGAAGAATTCCCTGGCTCGTAGCTTCTTGAAGTCCTGGAAAATCTGGGTTGTTTTTTAAGCTTTTCAGTATCAGAAGATATTCCGACTGACCCAGTCGAGAGGGAATGAAAAGCTCATGGAGGCCTACTTTAGTACAGCTGCAGAACGGTTATTACTAAATTTCGAAAGAAATACACTACCCATGCAGCAAAACAAAGTTTCTTCGTCATCGAAGGTTCGAGTCATTCGTTTATTTCTGAGTAACGCTACTTCCAGGGCAGCCAAATATTTTTTGGAGTTGCAGAGCTTTTAGAAAGGATAATATTCAACCAAAAGTGTTAAAAGCCAGCTTAATCAAACGCACAGTAAAACATAATGATAACAATAACAATAATACTGATACTTAGCGAGGTTTTCAACTACTCGTGCTTTGATTTTCGTTATCCATTGATTAGTTCTAAAACAACGTTTCAATGCTACGAAAAAAAATACTTAAAAATATTCCCAATCAAGCTTACAAAAGACTTGCATTAGTTGCAGTCATGTTTTTATGTTCTACTGGACGAAAAGGTGAGAGAATAACTGTCATGCGGGAAAAATCTACAAAATCAAGTTATCGCAGGAAAATTGACGAACGAATGTACGAAAGTATTCTTTTCCTGAAAAGTTAATTGTAAAATATATGAATTATGGCAAAACGAACTTCTGCTAAGTGTTTATTGAAGAGTATACTAAAGCAATAATCGACGGAATTACCTCTCTCCTGATTATTCGAAATTTCGCTGCCAAGTTTGACAGTAGTAGTGTGGCCACGCTGGAGTTCGTTTTTCGGATTATCCTCGGGATCACAAGGGCCAGTAATTGATCGAAGGGTTGTTGGCGAGTTTATTTTGGGTTCGTACGGAATGACATGAATGTCGGGCACGGTTTTGTTCGCGACAAAACCCGTGAGACGTCTTCTACGACGAAATTTATTAGTTGGCGGAGGTTTTTCGTCGGTTTCGACGATATTGACCTTGCCCGAGTCTGCGACGAAGTGTATTTCCGTTTTGGAAAAGCCTACGCGTTTCGGTGCTTTTTGAGAGGCAGAAAAACCTCTGGACTCCTCAGGTTTTCCATTTCGCGACGCGTTACCGTTTTCCGAATCACTCTCTCGTGTCTCTCTTGAATTTGTTGAACTCGTCGGGATCCAATTGACGTTGGAGTGTTTACCATCGAGAATTTCTGGATTATTTATCCTTCGCGAGTCGCCCATTAAATTCACAACCGTAGTATTGGATTTACTGGACGGAGGCAGTTGAATAGCGGATTTTGTGGGTCTGCTCGTTAATTCCTCGTTGTTGAAGCCCATCGAAATTCGTTTCTCTCCCTCCCGTTTCGAATCCGTGGCTTTACGAATTTTTTCAAATTCATCACGATCAAGCTTCACCGCAGAATATTTAATCCTCGTTCGATCTTCGCTGGTCGAAGAATTTTCCATTCCGAATGGCATTTTTTCTTTCTCGTTTATTTTTACGCGCGACAATATCGCCAGATCCTCGTTGGAATTGCTTCTCTTTGGACTTGTCAGAATCGCGGCGCGACTCGAGTATTTAGAGTCGATCCGTCGTAATGGGACCGTCGACGATACCGGATAGGAAAACGTACCGAGCAAGGCGCTCAAACGTTCGCTGATCGTGTCTTCGTGCAACAAACTTTTCTTCTTCTTCGCCGTCTCTATTCTCGCTGTATCCACTAATTTTCCTTCTTTTTCTTCCTCCTTTTCTTCCTGCAAGACAGAATGACACGAAATATTATGAAAGTCAAAGCAATCGATCGCATTCAAAAGATAAATTAACAATCGATTATTTATCGAACGAACCTTATTGAAAAGCGGAAGTAACGAGGAATTACCGACAACCGATGTTGAGTCGGTGACTCTTGAGGATGACCATTGTGAGGCGCGTACAACTTGTACCGATCGGCCGCGTCCCTGACTCTGAAATATTTCCACTTGTCTGCGTGCTCTCTGAACGATGCTCCCATCCGCGGAGTTTCTCTCCCTCGAGTCTATAACCTTGAGCAGAGAGCGTAGTGAAAATCGTTATTTTCATTTCACTTTTTTTTCTTCGCTTTGAGCGATTTTTTATTACCAATTTTCATCATTATTTCTCTTTTCTCAATTATAAGAAGCTTATATTGCGAGTGTACCGTATCTCGTGATGAGATTTCGAGCATCGGGATCGAGATAGCGCGGAAAAGATTGAAGGAAAACGGCGCGCAAAAAAAAACGAACAAACACGGTTCGCACTCGAGCGTAAACAAACGCGATTGTAAAATTTTAGAATTCGGAATAGCGTGCGCGTTAATGACGTTTCGCGGAACTTTCCAATGCTTGTTTCACAGAGGTGTTTACTTTTTTTTCCCACTGCGAATAAGACCTTCGAAAAATGTAAATTAATCGATTATTCGCTTCTCTCACGATTTCGAACACTAAAACTTTCTATTAAATTTAATTTTTCGTTATTTTCATTCCTCGTAAACGTCAATAATAATGACAATAGAAACGCTTAAGGGGAAATACTTTGCCATAAGATTTAGCAGCTCCCTGATTGGAAGTTTGCCATCTTCCAGTCTCGACTCGTGCACGTTCGAGCATGCCAGTGAGACGATCGACGTGTGACCATTCTCGAATCTCTTCTTTCTGAAATGGCACTCCCGGCGTCTCGTCGCCAAATCTACCGGGTGACAGCACAACTTCCATTCTTCCCACGTTATGAGTCGTTGCGCTCGCTCACTGTAAAAAAACAAACACGAAAAGTGACACTAAAGTTGTGAATCACAGTGAAGTTTTTAATATCGGGGATGAAAATTTCCATTTCGCGAGGCGAAGGAACGAAACGCTATAAAAAAAATGAAATTCAAATTAAAAACTGCGCTGCGTTCGCGGAGAGTGAAAAATTTCGAAAAATCTTCACTCGCCGTAGGATCGATTAGATGAGGTTTGTTGCTGAAAAAATCTCATAACCAATAAAAATGACTCGAAAATTTCCAACTACGAAAATTTGACATACAGCCGAGTTGTACTCCGATTGCGAACAATAAAAAAAAAAACGTAACTAGCAGCTACGAAATTCCGTACTTACAGTTACGAGAACTGGGAATTTCACGATCTCAACTGTATTTATAAAATTGCTCAACGGACTCGAACTTTGTCCAGACGATTTGAGCTTCGTTATACCATCGAAACAATTTTTCTACAGTATTTCAATAAAAATTGAAAGTTTCAATAAAATATAACACAAAGTCGTACTTATTTCGTAATAAAACTATTCTCATTTCTTTCTCTACGGCCCTTTTCGGAGCCAACGAATATTAAAACGGAAGAATACTCGTTCTAATCCGGATGTTGACGCTTTTTATTTCATCTCGAGACTACGAGGAATGCCTGTTAAGGCATTCCACCTACGCCCCGACCCCGAACATTTTTAATTTTCTACGATGCTGAAGTTTCCAACGTTGGAGTCCAACGAAATGATCTAAAAAACTGTCCAATAATTCCAGTAATTCTCCAATTTATTTCCAGTCGAATTTGTACTTTGTAGTTTTTTCAATCTACACAATTATGATTCGTGAAATAAAAAACTGATGGATAAATCATTTTATTTTCATTCATTTCGTTGGACTTCAACGTTGGAAACTTCAGCGTCGTAATTTTCTTCATTTTTAAAATAAAAATAGTGCCCCATGAAAGGAGTAATACACCAATTTTTAGATCTTCATCTCTTCCCTGTCGAGCGTTGTAATTTTCAAAAAATCGTGGTTTTTGGAGGTTTTTCGAGAAAACCTTTAAGCCCTGATAATTCCTGAACGCACTGAACACGCCGTAATAAAGGCATAAAAAAAGTGTGCGTACAACAATGAGTCATGTATAGACAACATAAATGTAGTGTGTGCGTTGTGTCGAATGACATTAAACACGGTACGTGTTGAGAATGGCACTATCGGATATATTAATAATGCCCACGCGGGCATATATCTCTTTCGATGCATATGTAATACGCGCGAGTATGGACTTTCGATTAATTTAGGTTGAACGTAGGCTCATTGTCATTTGAGAGGGGCCCGGCCACGCGTAAGAAACGTTAACGATTATGAAATTCAACGTTACAGATTGTGAAAAAAAAACGGTGTGGCGGGAAAAAAGTAGAAAAGGGACGGAAAGAGATTGGGGAAGAGCGAGAGGGAGAGAGAGAAAAACGTCTTCGAAGAGCGTGAACGCCCGCGCTTGTTCGTCGCAATGGGAAATACAGATGGAAACGAAAACAACGCTTCGACTCGAGTGGAAGAGTTTTTTTCTCTCTCTCCGTCACGGTTAAACGCTCTCAACGCGACCCACGTCTGCAGATACAGCTGGGATATTGAAAAATATATAAGGAAACATGGGAATTCGTTTGTTATGAGGAAAGATTATGTTTTTAATTAGCATCACGATGCAGTGGAGTTTTCTAATCTGACAAAGGTTGAAATTGTTTTAAAAAATGGTACTCTTCTCCTGTCTGTTTGTAACCGTTCGGTGGGGCTCAAGGACGATTCTCGCCCCCGCGATATTCAGCCCACGATATACCTGCGAGTACATCCTCGTTTGTAATAAAGAGCTTCTACGAATTGAGCAACGTTTTTTTTGTTTCGGAAAAATCAGTTGAAGAAAAATTTGAGTGAATTTTGTGGGTTAGGAATTTCAGTGAATAGCTGAATTGCCAGGGGTCGATCGTATATTATTTATTACTCAATAGTTTTGTATACAATTGTTTTCGGATAATTTTTGAGTTTCAAGTTACTTTTATTGGTCACGAACTGTGCATGGTTACGAAAGTGTAGGTTAATGGCAGAAAACAAAAAAAAATGATTATTTCCTTTCTTTCACTATTGAGCAACGATCGCTCCTTTCGGTGGCTTTTTATTCGACAATTTTGGACGATTAAACGCGACTTTACGACGAAAAAACTGCGACTCGAGGGTCGAGCATTTCCTGCAATAAGCACCGTCGATCGATCCACGGTGAGGAAATACGATGCTGACGAATTGCCGCTACGTCGTCGATGTGGTAAAAAAAGGAAGAGAGCGAGAGAGAGAAAGCGCGAGAGAGAGAGAGACGGCCCGGTGACTTATCCATAAAAGGTGATTTCAATGAGTGGACCAGCATCTAAACAGTAATGCTATCGTACGCCACTGTAGTAACTGACAAGAAATCACGTCATGACTGCACCTTTGGTCCCCAAAAAAATATGCATTCATGCAGTTAGAAAAAAATGAAAAGATTTTCGAGGCTCATTAAAAATGACAGTTGTATATTTAACGGATAAAATTAGCTTCGATACCTCGTGACAAAATGGGAACTTCAAATATCCGCCGAGATGATGATTGCTTTTGGGAATAAATAAAAAAAAACACTGGAACTGAGCATTCTGGGAACGGTCCGAGTCTTACACGACGAAATTCACTGAACCGAATAAACGAAAAGTTCGTGGCAGAGGATCGTGAAGCGGATCTTGAATTCTCAAGTTTCACATTGGTTATCGGTTGTAAAAGAGGCCAAAGCCAGTCTCTGCCCTCCTGCCAATAATTCTTGAGGTATATTACTGTATATCAAAGATGTATATGTATACGTACTCATAAAAGAAAGAAAAGGCCCAAGTCCACGTAAAACGAGCTCTCTGTCTTTCTCTATGTATTCAAGCATGAAGCCGGTTATATTCGAAGATTTCGAGGGCACTGTCGCCCTCGGCCAAAAAGGACCATTATGCTTCAAGATATACATAAGATTCGAACGTTTCGTCTGATCTCGTACGATCTATTACTATACACTCAATGCCGAAATCGACTCCTACACAGTGCTTAATTACTTTTATTCAAACCTTGTATATGGTGGCCTGGTTAATTTTTCAACGAAATAAATCGAGTTCGTCTGTTTTCGAAAAATCGAACGATTCAAATCGCTGCAGTTTGAATTCGTTTATAAATGACCGCTAAATCGCTCATTTCAACTGAACATTCTTATTTGGAGAGATGATTGTTTTTTTTAATCAAAGGTTAAAATTTTCGACGAAAAAAAATCCATTCGTTAGATAAACCCGAACTTTTGATCTGTTTTTGTTTTCATAATTTGTATTGTTATTTCGTCGAATCGATAAATATTTGTAATTGCGGCGTACATTCATGAGATCTTTTCCACAACGCGATATCCGAGACAAAAGACACATTTTTTAAGAAAAATTATGTACTGGCAGCGTTTTTCTGGCCGCCCCCTTGCGCCCTCTTCCGATGTATGACCGAGACTGTTGGAGGGTCAGTGGACGAAATTCGCGAATAGCACGGTTCGGAGGAGACAAAGCGGAAACAAACCGGTCTCTCGGAGTGTATTATTGCTACAATACCCATAGGCACGAAGCAACACAGTAATATTCACAAGCACAAATAAAATACCCATGGATATTCAGGTACAACGTGTGACTCACTTTATTTCTTTATTATGGTGTGGATGAGCTTTTTTCCGGTAATGACGAACAAAACATCAACAATAAAAAACAATCCCGAGTTTCAACGTTCGGAACAATAGGTATACACGGGAAACACGCGACAAGTATATCACAGTATTTCAACATAGAATATATGAGCTTTATGGCAAATGATTTGAAATAAAAACTTAAATAAAGACCGGTCGAAAGATAATTCACGATTTTTTATTGAATAAACTAAAACACGAGATTTGAAATGCCCTCGATAATCGAGACGAGAGAAAAATCCTCTCATAACCGTACACCGTGAGCGCGGACGCTTGACTGCCCGACTGCTGTCGTCCGATAGTTTACTTGCCAAAGAACGGAAGAAAGCAGAAGAAGGAAAGAGAGAGAACATCGCGGAGTCGCGCACCGCGACCTCCCTTACTATAGAAATTCAACGCTGTTTTCTGATTCAAAATCTTCGGCGTCGATCAGCGTCGATAAATGTAAATACGAAGAGAATGTGCATAGCCGACTGGAGCAAAAGTGAATTTATCGGCGGCGCACCCTCTGTCGGTGAAGCCCTGAAATAAGCGATTCTGGCTTTGGTCTACCGCCCTTTTTGTTGTACACCCACTTTTACACTCTACAGTCTCTTTTTCACCCAGTGGCAACCCTGCTCACCCTGCTGAAGAGTGCAGAGGATGCTTCGTTCGTTCGGTTAGTTCTAACCTATAGGATGCCGACAACAGCAACCGAAAGCTGGATCAAATGTAAATCGCGATAGTAATACACCTCGTTTCATTTAACAAATGTGTTGTCGCTTAACTAATACCCGGAAGGACATAAAATCCTAGATCTCCGAAGTCTACGCGACGAGGCGCAGTGGGTGTGTAAAAATAAAAACCGGAATCAAAGATGAATGATATCGTCGATGTTCGGAATGTTGGGAACGTATGCAGGTTGTGTCTCTCGTCGAAGAAGCCAAAATCATCGGTCTTCGCTGATCAAGCTATCGCGGCTGTTTCACTCGCGTCGAAAATTCAAACCTGCCTTTCAATAGAGGTTCGTTCAATTGTATACACTCTCTTATAAATATATATTATATATGTGTGTGCGTGAGTCTGTATATTACTTGTTTGGTAAATATCTATGATAATGGCAATGTGTATGAAGTGTCACGAAATCGTTTGAAAATATGAAATCATGGAATAGAATAAAAAGTATCGTGTTTGTTATAGTTCACAAAAATTGGAGAAAATTCAGCGACTTAGTCATTTCTCTGCTACCTGTGACTTGTGATTAACCAATGGCTTTTTCATTTCTCCTTTATCACGACTCAAAATCTTGAAAACTTTACAGTTTTTTATTCATTTCCCATGACCAAACTTTTATGCTGTTTACGGTCGCACGATACCACAACAAATCCATTTTATTTAATCATTCCAAACTTTATTCAGAACTTTTTTGGAATATCAAAATTCAATTCACTAAGAACTTTCAGATAATGTTGAAAATCAAAGGGAAGAATTCACAAACAAATGCTCCGTATAATGAAAACTTCAAAGCCACGAATTAGCAGGTTTTGACTAAAAAAATCATTTCTGGACGTTTCACAGATTCTGACAAGCGATAAACTATCGACGTCTATATGTTCCGACTGTCTGAGAAGAGTGAATAAATGGCATTCTTACAAGGAGTATTGTCTCAGATCTCAGCAGAAATTGAAGCAGTGTTTAGTCCAATTGGCCGAGGGTGTGAGTACACAACATTTCTCAACAAGATTCTGATGAGTTGGATTTAAATACTGGTATTCATTTTATAGGCTGGAAATATAAAAGTGGAACCGCCGGATGTCGACGAAGCGATGGAGGTGGGGGAAACAGTACCCCTGAGTTCGGACGAAGAAACTGAAGACGTGAACGACGTGTCAGACGGGTTAGATAATAATGAGACCCCCAGAAGAGCAACATCGATAAAAAGAGAATTGATAGAAGGAGATGAGAATCGAACAGTTGCTGGAGAATTTGCACGTAGCTCAGAATTGTTGTTGAATCCAATGGCAGTAGCCAGTCACAGGGAAGAAAGATCATCAGATGCGGATTCGACTGAGAAAACGAATTCATTGGGTCTGGAATCGAAGAAGGGGATGAAAAGAAAAGTTCGCCGAGGTCCATTGACGCATTATCGTGGTTTGCGTCGTTACAAGCAGAGATGTGCGCACTGCCAAATATATTTGCACTCGAAATACAGTTACTCAAAGCACATGGAACGTTTCCACAGTGGAAAAGAGATAGTTTCGAAGGGTTTACGTGTAAGAAAATTGATAAAAAGGCAAGGAGAAGAAAGTTCGTTGGCTGAGCAGAATTCAATAATTGAGGAAGAAGAAGGGATGGAAACGGAAATGGAAGTGGAGGATGTGGAAGACGAATTGATAAGCCTGGAAAAGGACGCACCGTTGACTCCGGTTCAGCAGAACATAATAAGCCAATTGAAGACATTTTCGTGTTACACTTGCGGAGTTTCTTTCGGCGATCGTCGGAGCACGTTGAATCACATACGCCAGCATATGCCAGATTTGAGACCGTACACTTGCATAGCTTGTTTGACAGAGTTTGCCGATCGTTCAGTTTACAAACTCCACTGCGGAGCATCTTTTCAATGCGCGATGAAAATAGCACTGGTAGTTCCCGAGCACGGTACGGAAAAATATTTCACTTGTAACATGTGCCTCAGGTCATTGGTGAACAGGAAAGAACTTCTGAGTCATTTATCGCGACATTCGGATCGGCAATACGAACAAATGATGGGTGGACCTTTTCGTCCCCCACCACGACTCGAACCAGTGTCCAGTGTGACAACTCCCCAGTTCGTTTCCGCGCCTTCGAACTCGAAAAATCCAAAACGTAAGGACGCAGCGATGAAAGGCGATCGTAAATTGCCTGCGCCCTACAACCACGGGGATCCCGCCCACAATCATCCGTGCACGTATTGCGGTATGATTTACAAACACAAGCAAAATCTGTCACGTCACATAATACTGTGCAAAAATTTGCCTGCCGAGTGTCGGGTGTGCTACAGATGCATCAATTGCGGCCTCACTTTTCTCGCATTCAACAAATTTCAAAACCACGTATCACAAGCGCACCACAAAAAAAACCACATCGTGTGTTATCGCTGCGACGCTAAGGTCAAGCCGAGCGATTTTGTGTCACATTACCGAGAACACTATGGCAACGGCGATGACCAATGGACCGAAGTGCCACCAGATCATGTTCGCGACGAGCTTGTGGTAGTTTCACCTCCAAGATACAGCAAGGCAAACGAAAGGAGTAATCCACGTTTATCGATAAAATCGGATCCGGGTGGAAACTTCGAGTGCGACTCGTGCGGCAAAGTATTCGCGAGTGTTCCGAACTTGAAGCGTCACGTGCGAGCGGTCCACGAGTTGCATGGTCGTTTCAATTGTTTCACATGCGCGAAAACATTCGCTCATGAGGAAGAATGGACGGAGCACGTGGAGTTGGAGCATAAGCGAGCTGCCGAGAGGGTTGAAAATTGTCCGGAATGTTCATCGGTGTTCGAGAGTCCGCAAGAGCTCATACTTCATCGTCGCGACGTTCACGGTCTCGAGGGTGAGGATCATCTCGCTTGTTATATATGCGGCAAGACTTTCGCAAGTGAGACGTCTCTGAAAATTCATCGCGGTCATCATTTCCGGGTTAATTCGAGATTGAGTATAGGAAACGACGGAGCGCGAGAGGGAGAAAAAACTTTAGCCACAGTGGGAACGACTACGACGACGATAATCGGAGGTAAAAATGTGAGCCCCGTTCGCAATAGCGATCAGGCTCGATCTGTCACTTCGCCGAGAGCGAGAAAATCATTTCCGAATGGAAGTCCGCTTGTCGGCCGAGTGGAACGCGGAGCCCTGCAATGTCAGGTATGCGATGATCGTTTCAACGACGTGACAGATCTTCGAAACCATCTGTGGGAAGTTCATTGTGCACGGAGCAAGCCTGAGAAACAATTTATCAGGGACAAATTACAGTGCGAGTTATGCACCAACGTTTTACCGGACGAAGAAAGTCTGGCAAGCCACATAAAGTGGCACGAGAATAATCCCATACTGAGTAACGGTGGGACAGCGAAACGCGAGCAGGCGCCTGCGCAGTGCGATTTGTGCGGCAAATTTTACAGTTCTATCGCTAATCTTCGTAAGCACAAAAAGCGTCACAAGGCAGCGCCATCTGTAGGGGGGGGCGTTAGTCGTGGGAGGAAACGTTGGTCTTTCGGCGAAGGATTTACTTGTGAGGTATGTCGCAAGATATTTGCCAGCAGATCGATCATGGATAAGCACAAATTGGTGGCACATCCGACGAGCAAAAAGGGCGGCAGTTCATCGAAAACGTCAACGAGCGATCGCAGAGCTTCGAATCCTGTGGATCATTATGTCAAACCGACCACCCTCGTGTCACCGCCCAAACGGAATTCCAATGTCTTTCCGGAAGATCGCAAACAATCGATCGTTTGTAATCTTTGCGGTAAAACAATGGCGGACATCAGAGTGTTGGTGAAGCATCGACAGGTAGTGCACAAAATAACGAACGATACGGATTTCGGTTTGGATCCTAATCATCTGAGCAGCCCTCAGGTGGCGTGTACATCTTGTCCAAAAAAGTTCACGAACCTATCGAACATGAGACAGCATTATACGAAAGTCCACGGGGCGAGCGCTGCCAATCGAGCAACGCGTTTTTCTTGCTCCTTGGACGGTTGCAACTTCACTTTCGAGACTCTAGCAGCGAAGCGAAATCATGAAAAAAGTCACGCGAATGTTGTGTACACTTGCGGTTTGTGTCCCCGTCAATCTCTGAGTCCTTCGTTAATGGCCGCCCACATGTTGACTGCTCACCGTGCTAATCGTGCCTCGAGCAACGACAAAATGACTCTTTGCAAAAAAATTCATATCGACAAATACGAGGTTCGCGGTGCGAACGGAAGAAAGTGTCCGATTTGCGAAATAACTTACCCCAATTACAAAGCTCTCAAAATACATTATTTGAAGATACACGAGGACGAAGCTTAGACGAACGTTATCCAGTCGAAATATTCCGCGGGAAAAACAATTAAGCACGACCATTGGGAGACAAAAGAGAGAAATAAACAGGAGAGATGGACTTTCTGGCATTCCTTTTTTAAAAATTCAAAGACTGCGTCGTTCTATCCGATTGTAATTCATTTTCAACATTCTCTCTCTCTCTCCCCCGAAGAAAACGTTTTCGTTTCGCACGTAAATCGCATCGCACGGAAAAATAACTTGTATTTTTATACGAAGAAGACGAGACGAAAAGGAAGTAAATTTACCATTACTTTTTTTCGTTTATTCGCTCATCATGTTCGACCGGAACTGCCTTAAGCGCGTCTGCTGCGTGTTCCGCATTGACTGTAACTTTTACGTTATACGACTATATAGTTGTGAAAAAATTGAGGTTAATCCAATAGCGTTTTGCAGAAGAAACAAAAATCAAGCAATAAACACAAGCGTATAAAAGAGACGCTGCATAGCAAACTTTTTTTTCTTCTCTTTACTCTTTATCGCCAAAATTCCCACTCGAATGTTCCTCTACACATTTTCTTAATCATTTTTTTAATATATATATAATATATATATATATATATATATGTGTATGTATATATATATATATCTCTCTGTCTTACCGATACACAAAACACTTTGATATAAACTTAAAAATTCGTACAACAGTATGAAAAATTATAGACTATTATAGTACAGACATGTATAATATGTATGTATGGGTGTTTGCGTGTGTGTATGTCAAATGTGTGGATGCGGGTGTGTGTACATGTGCTGGTGGTGGCGATAGTGTAAACGTGTATATATACATATATATGCAGATACACACTACATAATAACGTTTTTTTTTGACGAAGTCCCATTACGAAAAAAGGAAATAAAAATGAGAAATAACAATGTATGCATTATTTCAACATACCAGCGGACATATGTCGGTATGTACATGTCTACTTATATACGTACAGTCATTGGGCGCGTTTGATTAGAGCGCTTGAAAGTTCTCGAAGCACGATGAATAGTACTACCGTTCGATGGTAGAGGGGGACACACACGTTTTGAGCGCGAAAGCGTAAGAGTCGAACGCGCCCATTGTGTTCTCTTTTTCGAGGACATGATATATTTCGATGGATTTGTTGTTGTTTTGTTTTCCCTCTGTTCAAGCAGTTTACGAAAAGATTGGTAAGGTGCAGATTGCTTGATAAATATTGCTAAATCGGTTGGTGGTTTAATATCGCAAAAGATCGATCGTAAATGTCGCAAAATCGGTCAATATGATGATCAGTAATAATAATATCGCAAGATCACGATTAGTAACACGATTGGACAATCGTTCTCAAATTTACAACAAAGACTTTGATCAACGCAGGAGCATCACTCGTTGATTGGTAAATATACACGTGAATATAGAGTCGTAAACGCCAAAAATGTGCTCACCGTTATATCGTTATATTTTTTTTCTTCTCATTTTTGTTTCATATTCTCCGATCAAACAAATAACCTCGCTCGCTGCTGTGGCAACACAGCTCGCTGCTTAAAATTTTCGTTTTTTTCGATAAAGTACATATATACACACACAAAGAACGACGACGAAGACGATACACACATATTAGGCCAAATCTCGTTATTTTTTGGTTTTTTTTTCCTCGTAAGACTAACAATGCCGCGGAAAGATATTTATTCTGCTGCTGTTGGTGACACGAGGGAGGAGGGAGAATTATTTGGGGAAGGGTAAATATATGCGATAATTTCAATCGCAAAATTGGTTGACTCTCGTCGGACGTATAAATTGGGGTAAATATAGTATATATTATGCGCGACCCTCCCGAGCGACGCTGCGTCTCCTGAATATAACCTCTCAAAAAAGAAAAACGAAAGTCATCGTGCGGTTGATATTCCTCAATCGGAAAAACGAATTTCTAAAACTTTCTTATAATTTCAGCTTCCAAGTAATCACTTTTCTCATTAGCTAATTCACAAATCTAGATATAATTCGTAAATATAATTGGATGAAAATTGCCTATAAATAGTTAACATAATGTACATATAAGTGTACGAAATATTCTTCGGATTTTTTGCCTTTTTTCATTCCCATCTCAGCGTGTTTTTCGAATTTTTGTGGCCATCATACACACAACGCACGCACGTCGCACTCTCTTCTTCTCCCCTTTTTTTTTCTCAGTGTCTCATCCGCGTAATCCCGACATTGGATTTTATCGCAGTGTAGAACTTTTTTTTGCCAGTAATCGATACTTCCACGGACGATAAAAAACGGGCCAAAGTGAAATATCTCAACGAATTAAAATTTCTTCCAACTCCGATCGAATATATAACCTCGAAAAACAGCGTTCGCGCGATGGCAGCATACGCAAATAAATTCTGATAGAAAAATATAAGGTGAACACAAAATATGATTTATCGTAAAAGTACGAACAACCTCATTTTTTCATCCTATTCGAGTAACGTCACGTGAATAAAATTGAATAATAACCAACTATTATTTATAAAACATTGCACATTACAATAGGAGTTTAACACGTCTAGACCATCCGTCGTTATAGATCGGTGTAATAATATCAAAATATATGTTCGGACATTGAGTCGTGACGACACTTGATACAATTGTGCCAAAAAGGCTGCTATTCGCATCCGACAGTAATTGTTTTCTTTTTTCTTTTTTTCAATTGCCTTCGCGAAGAGGAGAGCGAGAGAAAGAGAGTGTGCGAGTGAGCGGAGTAGTGTATTCGTGTGTGCGGGTGGCATCGTTTGAAAAACGATCAGAGTAGAAAATTTGAAAACGTAAATTCATCCAAGGGTAATATACGCGATTGATGAGCAATGAGAAAGCACGTACCGTTGCGTAATACCGCCAACAAAAATCAACAAATTATTTAACATCAGAGCCAATACTTAATTCGTACGGTATCGCGTTCTTTTTTCCTTTATTGTATATATTTTCATCTTGTTTTCAATTATAAAGAAGTAACAAAGAATAATAATTTCATGATATCGTATTTTATCGCATTATCCCTCAATCGTCATCGTCATTATTTTCCTAAACACACACGCGCGCTCATTGCATGCGTGAGGTTATCTCTTCTGTATATTAAGTGAGTTTCTCGTGTACAGAGTAGTATATCATAATTCTTTTGTTTTATCTTATTTTTCTTTCTTTTTTCACTTAATTCGGTGCTCGTATGTTTACTCGCACCCTATACAATCATCATATAGTATTAATATTCATGTACTAAATAATATATTAAATATTGTGTCAAATATATGTATAAATATACATATATTTATACATAACCTAATATAATGAAACTCGAATGCAGCGTCGAATACGCTGCACGGATCTTGGCCTAGTTTCAATGAATATATTCGATCGGTCACGAATCGACGCTTGCGCTACACCGAGAGCGCGATAATCAATAGAAAATCTATTATAATCAACGTACAGTAATCGTATTATTTGTTTTCATTTCACAATCATCTTGTTGTTGTTTTTTTTGTTCTTTTCTTTTATCGGTTACTTTAAATCGTCTCTCTCTTTCTCTCTCTCTCTCTGACTGTGTGTTTGGGTTCGAAATAAGCACGCCGATGCCCCCTTAAAAGATAGTTGTTTTGTTTTGTTTTGTTTTGCCTTTTCTTTCCTTTTCATTTTTAAATGTATTTTTTAATTTAAGCTAATAGAAAATCGACAACATTCAACTCTACGAAGAATATTCGTTTCTAAACTACAAAAATTTCAACAACTAATACGGGCGCCGACTTTATATTTCAGAGCTAATTAAAAATGTGTACTAATAACCAGGCGCCCTGATACTCGACGTTGTCGACCTCATTTTTTGTTTTGCTTCGTATTGTTCTTTTTTTTTGTTTTGTTTTTTTTTGTGTTTTTCACCCTTTTGTTTCAACTTTTTCACACACTTTTATATTTTTTGTCTTCTCACCGTTTACTTCTCTCGCTCGGGTGCCAGGAACCACAAACATTTTCGCATTCGCGCGTTGAATAAAGACGAACACGAAAAAACAACTTTCGTCAACGCTGATTCGCACGCATTCTCTCTCTCTCTCTCTCTCTCACACACTCCCGTTCGCTCTTTCGTACGCGATACAACAATAATAGAGACGGCATTATAAAATTTTGTTTAATTCTCTCGTTTGCACCTACTTTGGGTTTGTTTTTATCTCCGATTCATTTTTCTTTGTTTTGCTTTCGAGAAGCTCGGGGTACGGCCGCGTATCCAGGAATTTACACTTCGAACAATAGTCGTTCGGTGCTTCGCCGCATCGCGTGTATTTTTCCGGTTACCTGCTGCTGCATGTTATTCGACTGTTCGACTGAACCCCCTGCAAACTACACATGTAACTCTCTCTTTCTCTTCGTTCCCTCATCCTTTCTCGCAGTAATAATAATAAAAACAATAATAATGATGATGAGCGATTACACCGAAGAATAAAAACGAAATAGTGTCGCGGAATCGACGACGGTGATTTTTGCGCACCCATGCACACGCAGGCCAGGCACAGCCACACTACACTCGCGCATACACGCACACAGCCCCAACATGGTCGACTCGTCTCACAATATATAAAAATACAAAAAATAATTTACGAGTGGTGTGTAAGAATTAGGTCATCGAAACGAATGACGCGGGGTTTGTCGTTATTATTATGTTTTTTTTAAACATTTTCAATTTTTCATTTCTTTACTTTTTATTCAGTAGGACGGGGAGGGAGGGAGGGACGAGAAGGGAAGAAAATTCGCGAGGTTTCGGGGGCGGCCGCGTCGATCTCAAAACAACGACGATCGATCGAGAATCGTTGATGATTTTTCAATTATTCTTCTTCTCACGAAAGTCGACTCTTGACTCGAAAGTTTTTTGTTATTTCAGTAGTTTTTTTTTTTTTTTTCGTCGATATGAATTAGTGGAGTTAAAACGAATGTAACAACAACGAAAAGAAGCGGGAGCTTGACTAACGGAGGTGCGGGACAAAAAACTGCTGCACGACAGAACAAAGAGAAAATGGAGGCGGGCCAGGCGCCAACGAAATTTCCGTTTTTCGCTCGCGCCCGCCCACCGCCCCCCCCCCCCTCTCTCTCTCTCTCGCCAAATAACTCGTCCACCCCCGCCGCCTCCTTTCAATCTTCTATTCGTAAAAAATAACAATGATAACAATCGATTATAACGAAAAACGAAACGTAACAAAACCTCACGGTCGAGTCATCCATAGACGCAATCGATACGTTTAAAGCGACAAGAGAAACGATAAAGGTGGTAAATTGCTGCTACAATTGTAATCGGTAATAGTAGTACACTATGGTATTTTCCATCCTCGTAGTAGTTTTATAGTAATAGTAATAGTACTGGTGTAGTATTAGTAGTAGTAGTAGTAGTAGTAATAGTAGTAGAATAATAGGAGTAGTTAATAGTAATAATATTACTTTTCATAGTAATAGTATTCCGTGGATTCTGACAATAATTAGCGTCGTTTATAATTCCGATGATGTACATATTCGACAATAAGAAAAAAGAAAAACAACAAAACAAAACAAAACGATAAAAAGAATTAGAAAAAATGAGGAGACGAGAGCCGTTATAACTGCGAGTGTAAAGGCATCAAAGGAAAACAAGGAAAAGCGAGAAACGATGCTCAACGATACAGACGTTGATGTATCGGACGCGAGGAGGAGGAGGAACAAAGAAAATAAAACGTGGATGAAAGATGATAAAAAAAGTGGCTATTCAAAAATTCGATTCAACGCGATATTATATATATAGATATACATATGTTATATGCGAATAAATAAATAAATAAATAAAAATAGAACCGACGAGGGGGGCCAATTCATATGTAACTCGCGTGAGAGAGAGTTGCGGAAAACGATAATTGAAGAATAAAATGAAATAAAAATGAAATAAAAACCTAAGACGACGCCGCGCGCCTCATTATTTGCTGCGTGTACGCGGAGACTGACAAGTTTTTATAAATTTGTGTGTGTTTGTAGTCGTTTCACGTTTTATCTTATCCTTCGCTTTTCTCTCTATTTATCTTTTTCTTCGAGTTTACTTTTTTTTCTTTACATACACCGAATAGTCGTGAGGTATTGAAAAATATATGCATGATCAATTACAAATCTAATTATGATCCTCTGGTTAGTTAATTATTCAATATTAGTGTTACAAGCTACGGTTGCTTTTTTTCCCCCTTCTCCTTTCTAACCTTCTTCTCGTATCGTGTTTAATAATAAAAGGATTCGAACGAGAACCCCATTCCATCGTGCGTGCTCGTTCGCCTGTTTTTCCGCGCTCCGATCTCGCTATTCTCGTAATTCCCATTCCTTTCTGTCGGATCGTTCGCTTTGTCTTTTAATCGTTCGTAAACGCGGGGAGACCTACACTTCCGTATATTATATATTTATATTAATATACCTTACTTATATATATTATATACATTATAATATATAATATGCATAATACATATAAATATTTTGGTGCGATGTAGACGTATACATCGCGCAGGACAGAATGTCTATACTCTATCGAGGAAACACACGAGAGAGAACTCCTATTTACACGAGAGAGTGGACAGAGAGACTGGCCGATTCTGACTGACCGCCCGACGACCAACAGCAGCGCGATCTTGCGTTATTTTTCAAAATCTCACAGTTACTTTTCTCCTCGCACACATTTCGCGCGCGGCCACCATTTCTCTTAATAATATCATTTTTCTTTTTTCCCCCCTCAGATGACCAGGTACGACAGTTACGCGTGGACACTGTTTCTTTTTTGCGTTCTCATACATCGAAAGTCCCGCGAATTGTTCTCGATACTCTGCTTCGCTCAGACTTTTCGCTTTTCTTTCTTTTATTCCTCCGTGTCTCTCTCTAGTCCCCCTGCTTGGCCAAGTATAAGAATATATATATATATATATCGCGTATATGCAGTGTTCCATTATACTTTTGTTCAGTTTGTTTGTGTGTGTTTTTCTTATTTTGCTTGTTCTTGTTGCTTTTGTTGTATTCGTTTGTTATAAATAACCCCATTATGGGGGACAATCGCGCTAACTGCGTTTATAGACACTTGATATTTCTTCTTAACACAGAGAGATTATCGATTTTTGAAAAGCTACGAATTTCCGTGTGTCCGTTATCCGTTACCCCTCCCCTTCGCAATCCTTTGTCCCACATTCCTCGTACATTTGCCGTACGGTAGTGTTTACACCAAGTTCGACTACAAGTGTACATGGAAAACTATGCATACTCATATATATGTATAGAGATATATACACATAATTTTTTTTCTTCCTCTTCCTCTTACAAAGTGGTTGGCTCCGGTATATAATCGATATCGTAAACGTATAATACTATTTGTGTGTGTGTGTGTGTGTGTGTGTGTGTGTGTGTGTGTGTGTGTGTGTGTGTGTGTCTTTCTCTCATTTAACTCTAGACTCATCCATAATAATGTATATATGCAATCGTTTGTTTTTTTCCCTTTTCTTTTATTATTAAATTCATGAATATTCATTTTAAATATAGTTTATATAAATCGGTACTCTTCGGCGCGTGTTCAAGATCTCCAGAGTTATCATTCCGCTTTTTCTTTCTCACTCTCTCTTTTTCTCTCTATACGTTCCCGATAATCGCGAATCCACGCATCGAAATATCAAAGCCGATTGCTCGTCGTTTTATTCCGTGTATCGATAATTAAATACTTTTTTTTTTCTTTTCTTTTCTTTTCCATGTCTTCGTTATCTCGCGCCATCGTCCCGCAACGGAGAATGATCGCGGGTTTGATTCTTCGCTTAAGCTCAGCAGCCTCGTCCGTGTATTAACGGACAAGAGATCCATTTGATTCGCGGTTCACAATAGTATTCGTATTGTTGCAACGATTTTTAAATCGTGGCTAGTTCCGGGAGTGGGTGAAGGGGGGGGGGGGTCGGGTATGAAGAAGCCGCGGTAAAACTTCGTCGTAATTAAAGATGGCCAGGGGGGAGGGGGGCAATGAGGGTCAAGGGGCGGGGGAGGGAGGGAAACGGCGTCTGTATTAAGGACGCTCGAATCGTCCACGTCCCGATAATTAACACCCTTATTAACAATAGCAGGTACTAGCATAGCTACCACAGTCGTACGTATCGTTAATAGTTATGTATGTGTCCATAGTTAAGATTAAGTATATAAACTAACGAAGGTTTGTTATATTTGCCGATCGGTCCGCGAATCGCGTTTTTCGTCTGGTTCGCTTCTTATTCGCGTATGCAGGTCGGGGGGGGGGTTTCCTTCGCTCAAAAACGATATTTATCTTTTTGCACAGACATTAGGAATCTTTTTGCGTCCACACAAAGACACGTGGGCATTTTTTGATTAGCTCGCCAGATTCGTTTACCTCAATTTTTTCATTATTTTCCTTTCTCTAGTTACTCCGATTTTGTCGCTGCTAACGCTCGGAAGGAGGAAATGGGCGGGGGGGGGGGGGGGGGGGGGTCAACGGGACAAAAAACGCGTCGCGAGATCGTCCGAACGTCTGTTTCGTGTTGTTGATGCTGTTCTTCTTGTTTCTTTTTAAATTCTATGCCATTAATCGTTTTTATACGTTATAAAAATAATATGTAAGAGACCGTACGAAAAGACGAGCCCTGCGCTCCGTCCCTCAGGGCTGCGGAGCTTCCAACCCCCAAAGGTTTTAACCTGCGCCACTCTCTCTTTCTCTCGCTTGCCCTCTTTCGCTCTATCTACTTTTCTTCTATATTATATTTATCATTTTCCCTATCCTACAATCAAGTTTCTCTGTCTCCGCTGTTGCTCTTTAATATTATAGAGAAACGAGCTCATTTCGTTTATCCCGGATCGGGCTTTGCCCGGTTAGAAGCCCGGATCCGTGGCTCGTGAGGAGTCGTGGCTTTTTATTCGTTTGGCGCCTATTCTGTCCTTGCGTTATTCCATTTTTGTTTATTTTATATCTCTCTCACGAAATCTTCGTGAAACGAGGGTGTCCTCGACGTAATTTAATACGTAGGCTCTACAGATACATACATATATATAAATACATATTAATATGTATATGCATATATGTATCTCGTTATTTTTTGTCTAATATCAGTGAAAAAATAAATTATTACACCTTCGTGATATATATATGAGTGTTGGTGTGTGGGTGTGTGTGTGTGTGTGTGTGTGTGTGTGTGTGTGTGTGTGTGTGTGTGTGTGTGTGTGTGTGTGTGTGTGTGTGTGTGTGTGTGTGTGTGCTAATCGTGTTTCTCGTGTTTTCCAAATGTTTTGTTTTTTTCGTGTGTCGCATAACGGCCAGTCCACGTTTCATTGGAAAAGCTCTCGTCTCGTTTCTCTCTCTTTCTCTCTCTCTCTCTCCCCCTTTCTCCTCCTTTTCGTTTTGTCTCGGCTGCCAACGACACTTTTGTGATCGAAGGATTTTTTCGTACACGCAAACACACGCACACACGCGTATACAGTGATAATGGCGTATATTGTAAGCAATATACTCGTTCGTAACGCGTTTTAAACTCGACTGGCCAAGGTCGATTCGTCGTTGGTAATTTTCTACTGGTGTGGATGAGTGGGGAGGCGGAGGGAAAGTTACGGAGCATCTCTCATCGCCCTTCGAGCGAGTCCCTTCGAAGTTCGCTGTTATTGTTTGAGCATCGAGGGACTCTCTTCGAATCTTACAATTCAGAGGATCTTTGATGCTGGAAATCAAGAGAGAGAGAGAGAGAGAGAGAAAGAAAAATCGCAACGCGGAGAAACTGTCGAGAGTTGTGCGAGGATTCGGAGATAAGAAGAAAAATAAAAAATAATAAAAATGAAGGAACTTGGGCGAGAGTTAGTTTAGCATGCAGAAATCGGTTGATGCCTGACGTCCTCGATTTTCATCGGTAGATTCTCTCTCTCTCTCTCTCTCTCTCTATCTCTATCCCCCTCCGTCTATTGTTATAAGCTCAAGGAATATTCCAAGGCATTAATTGAATCGATCGATAAATCAATGAATCTTGGTGAATATATCGGTAGGTCGATAAAGTAGAGAATTTTAATTGGCGACGAGAAGATGCTGATACTGACTAGCTGGGTAATGAGTGACGGAACCAAGGCCAAAGCTGTTGAGACCCTCGACAAGGGCGGCTTTGTCCTGTTGGCTCGTAGTGGTTGCAGCTGCAGCTGCGGCGGCAGCAGCCGCGGCCGCTACGGCCGCGTTGTTGCTCGTCGAACCAACCGGTCCGAGATTACCGGTGGTGGAAACTTGGGTGTTCGCGGGTGGATTAGTAGCACCGTTGTTGCTCACGCTAGCCCCGTAAAATTGATGCCCAAGGGCGGTTGGATCGAGGTACGAGGAGGAGAACTTGGCCCCGTAGATGTCGGGAATATAGGCTGCGGCGGCTGCAGCCGCAGCGACGTTTGTCGCAGCCCCGTGATTCGTCGGCTCGAAAATATTTCGATGGGCGAACTGATGCGGATGATACGGCCCGTGAAAGAAGTAGGCACTCGGATCAGCCCCGCTGTGCTGCTGTTGCTGTTGAGGTCCGACGATTCCACCGGGCGAGAGGGAACGACTCGTCGGCGAATTTTGGGACACCGGTAAACCGGCCTGTTGCTGCTGTTGTTGCTGCTGTTGTTGCTGCTGCTGCTGCTGCTGTGGCTGCTGTTGTTGCTGCTGCTGCTGTTGCTGCTGCTGCTGCTGCGGTTGATGATGGTGATGGTGATGATGAATCTGCTGCTGCATCGCTCGCTGCTTTATGTAGTTGGAGAATTCGGTTGGCGACATTCTGAAAGCGGACGGTCTGGGTCAATGAGTGAGTGGTTTCTACCAATGACCGCTAAAACTACGCTCATTTTACTCGTGAAAATAACAACACTGCAAACCATAATTTAGCATCTTTGGCGCTATCAAATAACCTTCCGAATCAAATTCTTTCAAGTTGAAAAAAAAATGTTTTCCAGCATACCCACGAGGCTCGACGATACGAAACAACGAGAGTATTGAATAGCCAGGATATTTCGAATGTCATTGAATATTTGATGGTTCTTCTCTCAACCCTCTCGGGTCCCAACGATGCGAAACTTGAACATCGAGTTTGAAAAAATGAGAGAGAAACGGAGGGAAAAACGATCGATCAAAATCAGCCGGCTGAAGCGTTACGGAAGTGTCCGTTTACGTAACAAGGTAAAAAAAATAATGAATTCGAAAAGCGTGTAATACCTGTTGGCCCGTTTGCTGCTCGTCTTGAGTTTGGTGCTGCCGAATTTGGTCTGAGCGAAGGTGGCGGTGGTGAATGTGAGAGGCGCGGTAGTACGGGGAATGAAAGCGGGTACGGGGCTGGGTGATCCTTTGAAGGAGTTGGTGATCGGCGTTGGCGAAGGCGCTGACGACGAGCCGGAGGGATGAGCCCCGTTCGGTGGATTATTGGCGGGATTTGTGGCAGAGTTAACGGGGCCGGTGGGTCCGTTGGAGGTGGCGAGGGAGGCTGGGAAGGGTGACGTCGATTTGGGGCTGAGGCTGAGACCGCCGAGGGAAGTGCCGACGGCTTCGATGGGCCTGAAGCATTGCGCCTCGGGATTGAAGGTCTTCGTGACTTCTCGATCGGCGGAGCTTTCGTCGTGGGGATCGGCGCTTTCGGAGTAGAGAATTTTAATGGCGCTCTTTTCGCCGATGCGATAGCTGACTTCGCCGGGATCAACCCAGACGGCGAGCTCGGCGGGTAAATTTTCGAGGATGTCTTTGATCGGTACGCCGCTTTCTTTGGCAGCGCGTTCGAGTACCGAGTCGACGGGGTCGCCGGTCTTAAGACATCTGAAAGCCGAGCCCTTGACCGGTTTCTCCGGGTACCAGTGACCCTTGAATTTGTCCTTGAGAGCTTTCTCGAGCTCTTCGCCGAATATGTTGACCCGCCGCCTCGGCAACTTGTTGTACAAATAAGATATGACGAAATTCAGGGCCACCTGCACCTCAATGTGCATTTTGGGCTTTGATGGATCAATTTTCGGGCCTTTTCAATCACCGCGTTTCGCCCTCGCCCCTCTCCGCCGCCCCTGGGATCGATCCTTCGCCTCGTCCTTCCTCTCGATCTCGTTTCTAGCCTCCCAAGGGACTCGTTCCTTCCAACTTGCTTCACCGCGACCTCATCCACGGCCACAACCACCACCGCCACCACCGCCGCCGCTTTCTTCTCCCTTCTCCGTTTACGTAGCTCCACCTCCCCCGCTCGCTTTACTTCTCGAATCAGCCTTGGCTTCCTCTCGGAGTCCTCCGGGCGCCCTTCGATTACTTCTGAAACGCACAACCGTAAATACTCCACTTTAATCTTCAACTTTGTCAACATTTATATAATTGTATATGCATCAGAAAAAAGTGTCGGGAGATGGGCACAGGACGACGAAAAGCTTTTGAATCGAGGATTGTGGTACGCTTCCTCCGAGCGAATCGCTCCAGTCGACTTACTTCGGGGGCTTTGCAATTTGGGTTTCTTTTATACAGTCGCGGGTTAACAACAATCGTAAATCGCGGCTCGCGAGGATGCGCGAGAGGCTCGGCCCGGCGGGGCAAACGAGGCGGTAATTTAACGAAGGCTCCGTGAGTTTCCTCAAAGCAAATTCCGGCTAAAATGGAAAGGGGAGCCCGTCCGGAGGGGGAGGGGCTCGAGGGTTGAAAAAGTCGGTCACACACTCGCGGCCACTTTGGCGTTCTCTGCTACTACGTAGCGCAGGGAGAAGCCCCGCGGGCGCGACGTCAGAGCCCCGGCTCGTCCCGTCGCGGAGGCGTAAGCTCCGATCTCAATGGCTCTCACTTGGTATTCGGTGAAACTCGATGGGGCCGAAAGACAAGCCCGCGCGGACCCAGGCAGGCGTGAGCGCGCGGGGGCAAAATTTTGCACACGTTTTTCGCCTTCTTTCCCCCCCGCGAAAGCGTATGCCGACGGGGCCGGGGGGAGGGAGGAAAGGTGACGTCGGGGGTTGAAACGGGGGGAGGGGAGTTCGGAGGTACAACGCCGAGCTCTCGCCAGATCAATACGATACGGCGTTGGCGTTGGCGGCAACGGCAACTGCGGCGACGTTGAGAGTGTGCTAGTGCTGCGCGGCGTTGCTCCAGATAGCCATCCACTCCCATACGACGACTCGTACACACAACGAGAAATATAACAGACGATTCGTAAGCACGGTTGATCCGGATGGCTTCACCGAATCATTTATTCCATAGAGAAAATGGGGAATCGCGACTATATTCGTGCTGAAATATAACTCGGCCAAACTCCTCCGCCCCGCCCCGCCCCGCTTTTCCTACTATACCCGAAAATAATTATTCTTTGGCAGGTTGGTTAGACGCGACGAAAGAATCCTCTCGATCTCTGACGTTACGGCCGATCGGCGTTTCTCACAGGTGCTACGGGGCGGACGTACCGACGTTTTGGCAAAGGGCGTTGTCCAAGAATGAGAGGCGAATTTAAAAGCGGCGCGCTCGATCGATACCGAACGACCTTTTTAACGAGACGAATAGAAAGCGGAATAAGCGAGAGAGGAGAGAGAGAGAGAGCAAGGGAAACGGGCACAGAAAAAGCTGTGTCAACTGTAAATTCTCATATTTCTGTGCATCGATCCCTCGGATGAAGAAAGCTTGATTTACAGGCTCGAGGATTGCGGGGGCGACTAAACGAAGCAACGGTGAGTGCAAACAAAGAGGGATAAACGAGCCAAGTTATCGAAGAATTTGTGCACAATTACGTAGAATCGTGAGGTTGTTTGTTAAAACATTCGGCACACGATCAACGAGACCTCGGGTTTGAGCAAAGGGGCATCTCGGAAAGGAGAAAAAGAGCGAGAGAGAGAAAGAATGAGAGAAAAAAGAGTGGGCGAGCGAGGATGCGTCGTTGTGTCGAGCCACGGGTTACGTAAGACACGTTGGCAGGTGTAACGCGTGTGTCACGAGGCACTGGGGCTATTGCAGCTATTTGCGTCGGGCCCGTACAACTTTTGGGCTCGCTTGTTAGCCGGTTTGTAGCGGACACGTTCTAATTTTGTACCATTCGATGAGGAGGCAAAAAAATTCCAGGCTCTACTTCCAAAAATGGTTTGAGGGAGGCGAGAGAATGCGACGGGGCTCGGAAAAACAACGCGTCGTAAGATCCTCGACGGAGCTGCTCGGTACAGAAGAAGAAAAAGGGAAAATCAATGCGGGGCGGGCGCGTTCGCGGGCGGATCGCAACTTGTTTACGTTTCTCCTTTTCTCGAGGAGATGAACGATGAAAACAACTCGCGACAGTTATACGCGCTGCCGTAGATCCGCGGGGCGGGGAGGGAGCCGCCAGGCTGGTTCGCTCTATTTAGAACGCGAGATATCGCGGTGGATCGCGGTCGTCACCGCGCAACCGGTGACTAATTTCCAAAAATAATCTCAGTCTCACGTTCAAGTGAGTACTTTCGGCGAGAATTTGTGAGCGAGGGGAGAAAAAATAGGACGCGATCGTCGACGAATTGAGCGCGCGCGATCGCCGATTGATTTTACACTCGAATCGATCTTCGATCCTTCACAACCCCGAGGCTTATTTCGAATTTGAATTAATAGAATGTGGCCGTGGCGCGTCGCGGAGACAAAAATCGTAACATACGGAAGGCCCGGAGAGAGAGAGAGAGAGAGCGGGAGGCGAAGCGGGTGTTATCGGGGGACGCGATAACCTGACGCCAAACTGCGCCTGGTGGGACTCGTCGAACTCGATTGAGATAAGAGCACCTCGGGAGTGTCTTCGCCAACGAATTATTCCAAGACTCCGTGGAAAATTTTCAACTCGAGCCAGCGCGACGAAACTCCCCGTTTTTGTGTATCCGCAACAAGCGGTTGTTCCCTGCTCGCGCTTACAAATGAGCAGCCGCGGCGGTCGCTGCACACCTTCGTGCTTCCCTGCGAATAACGAGGCGGCATATGTTTCTCGCGAATTCTGGCCGAGCCCAACGCTTTCTTCGTCGTTTTACGAGTCGCGTAATCGCGACGAAATGTATGCGGCTGCGAGGATAAAAACACGTTCGCGCTATTGTGACGTTGCGGTTACACTTTTCGAAGGAAGGAGAAAGAGAGAGAGAGAGAGAGAGAGAGAGAGCGAGCGAGGTGCCAAATAGAATTGGTTACGAAGACATCAATCGACGAAGGATAAGAATAGAGCTGCTGCTCGAGCCTTTTTTTCACCGAGGCTCGAGCGAAAGAGACTTTGCGATGTTCGAGAGACACGCGCATGGAGTCGAGGCGCGGATAAAACGATCGACGACTCGCGATGAGCGCTCGTCGATTGTCCTCGGTGCGGTGTCGCCCGTTTAATCGAGCAGGCGAGCCGAGGCCTCCTCGCGGAAGCGAATTGCTTCGAGAAAGCTCGTCTTTCCTCGCAAATTGTTGGTGAGCGAGGAACTGGGAAGCGGTGCACGCGAATCGCGGAGTTATTCCGAGCAAATCCAATTGAACGGGAATAGAAAATCGTTGGCGAGTACAGCCAGCAAGGTCGCGCTTGGGTGAATCCACGTGTCTTCCAACGCAACGCGATTGCCGAACAAGAAAAGGAGATTTAAAAAATAGCTGCCCTGAATAATCGAGTGGTTATGCGATCGCGATGTCGCGTGTGCAACCGCGCATCGAATGCGCTCCGACGATATGAAAAAAAAAACTTTGTCATTCGGCCCGAGAGCCTCGAGGACGGTCTCTCGAAACGAGCTCCGCGAACCACATGAAATTCAATGAAACTCACATTTCGAGGCACGCGGACGTACTCGTGCGCGAGCGAACAGTCGCCCGAGATTCCGATATTTAAAAAGTCTCTCGTACCCGGGAAAAGCCGAGGGTATAAAACCGTTCGATTCAACCGGATTGGAAGCAGCGTTGGCACGTCAACGCAGTATCGAAAATTCTCGTATCTCCGAGTCGGAAAGCGATTAAAAAGTCGATACACGAAGCGAGCGAGAGGTCGTAACGCGATATCGATAGAAATGAGGAAAAAAAAAGAAAGAAAATACACAATTCGCGCGATTCGTTATTCACGAGCGTCGTTCGAACACTGGAACTTGGTGTGTTTAACATGTGGCTGTTGCGTTACGTCGGACAAGCGTCGGCGGGGAAGCGCCGAGGCCTGCTGGTGGGGCCGCGATCTCTCTCTCTCTCTCTCTCTCATTCTTTTTTAACGACACGAGAAAAGAGTCGACGATGCAGTAGAACGACGCCGGGACTGTGCAAACGGATCCTGGCTGCGCTCGTTCCAGAAAAAAATACCGACTAAATTCGTGGGGAAAAATGAGAAGGAAAAGGGCGAAGCTTTTCGATTTTTTCAGGCCTCTAGCGCCAGGGTGATCGTGAAAAACGTGACGACGATCGCGGGGGGGTCGAAGGGAGTGGGCAAAGAAACGTAAAAACAACGCTAGCCAACCGGTGTCTCGTAGCTCCATTCATTGGAGGAGTAATCGTCGAGTTCCTGTTTGCGATGTTACGGGGCTGGATGACGCGCAAAGGCGCGTGCCACCGGAGCGTGTGTACCGCCATTGGAGAACGAGTCTCGCACACACGCTCGTTTTGCTGCTGGCGGTACGTCAGTCAAGGTCGTCGACGGAAAATATCGAGAATGATTCTTACGCTGGTTTTAAACGGGGCTCGCATCGCCACGAATTAATATCCTTCGACATTCTTTCATCGCGAGCGCATACTTTGAATTACAATAATATCGAACGATCGCGGGCCTGCGCGCGTGCGCCTTTCTTTCTCTGCTCTCTCATTTCTCCGTGCGTTTTTCTTCTCGCATTTTGCCGAGGCCACTTCGATGCAGTGTCGCGATATCGCCCGCGTCCATGCGGGGAGGGAGCTCGAGACATTTGTCAGAAGCTAATTATCCCTCGGACCCATGATATTTAACGGGAGAGAGAGAGAGAGCAAAAAACAAAACGTCGAATTGCTTGCGGAAGGCATATTCCGTGGCGTCGTCGTCGGTACGCTCACACACGGACGCGAACAAGCGAGGCGTTCCGCGTCAAGTGGATCGACCTCGTTCCCTTCGATCGATTAACCAACTAATAAACTTTCATATTTTTAGTGCCTCCTCGTCGTTTATTTAGCAGCTTCGCACCTTCCTCTCGATCGTGCTAATCGGAAGTCTTGATGAGTCGTTAATCGAGACGCTCGTACCCACCCTGTGGCACCGCACCGAAAATGATCCTCGCGCGATTCGCAATTTGGCAGCAGGATCCCGGGATCGCTCAGCTCCTCGCTGGATCGAGATTGAGACCGGTGAAACTGAAGAAACTCGAAAAACACGAATGAGAAAATTGGCCCTCGTCGTCGTTTCAACGCCGCGTTCGGGCAACCGTGCGCGCTTGCCCGACTGGAAGATCGGACGCGCGTACGATCGCGCACCGATCAACGGCGGGACAGAGACTCGCGGCTCAGAGGAAGAAAACAAAAGGACAAAAGTCGGTCGGTAATCGATAGGCGGATAGACGCAGACCGCGTCAAAGAGTGCGCGCACTCGGCGGCCTTGGATTCTCCTTCAAAATTATTACGGCGCTCCCGCGGAGACGCGGAGCCGAGGGAAGAGGCTTGTGGAGAAGCTAGCTCGCAGCCGTGCACCGCGTGATCGCGCATTCTCTCGTGTATGCGATTGCGAATATAATAACCGACAGAGAATAAGGAAAACGGAGAGTTGGCGATGGGGATAAAGCAGAAAAGTCTTTCCGCGCGAGGCTCGCAAGAGTTGCGGAGTCCAACGAAAAGCAGCGTTTCCAATTCGCCAATTATTTATTTCACCGAGTATCGGTGCAGCTTGAAAAACTACCAATTGCAAATTCGTCAGGAAGCAAAATCGTAGAATGACTGGAAGAGCAATCGAGCCCGACGATAACGAAGTAACATTGAAATGGTGACAAAACAGAATCGTCCCATAGCTCGATAATAACGAAACGATCGCGGTGTGCGCGACGGCGATGTGTAACGATTCCTATCGCTCGACAAAACGAGACGCGGATTAAATAGAGACAGCGAAAAAGCTTGCTTCGGTGCATAAAAAAAGAGAGAGAGAGAAAGAGTCGTAAAAACGAGGGGGAAAGGGGCAGAAAAATATGAAGCTCGCCGGAGGGGGGAAGCTCGATCGCGTCCAAGGCTCGTTGAATAGACGCGAGCTCGTGCGGAGTTGCTCGTAAGGTTCTGCCAGTAGCAGGGGCCGGGGAGGGACTCGAGCGCGTTACTGGGTCACGGGCCATCGGATCGCCCGCACCCTACCTCGCCCGCACGTATCTGCCTGCTGTAGTACTCTCTCTCTTTCTCTCGCGCGAACATACAAACTCTCGGAACTGACCACGCTATGGCGAGGATTTATCGAGGAACGACGACCCGAGCGGCGCGAAAAACCGACGAATCGAACCGAGCAGAGGGCCCAAAGGGGAACGCAATTTTTTTATTTACCGCGATCGTCGAGGGTAAAGAAACTTTCCGTTGCCGGAAATGTAAGCTCGCATATCGACAACTTCCGTGTGTACGAAGACGACGGAGGAAAAGGAGTTACGAAAACGTCGAGCTCTCCGGGAGTCTCGAATGAATAACAAATCGAGCCAATTCTCGTTTTGATACACAATTTATGCGATTGTACAAATGTTCCGATGTGTTTTTTTAATTTTCTCATTCTTCCGTAACCCGCATGCGCAATCGTGTATTCGATTATGACTATTACGTAATTACGATCGCGATGTTTATACTCGAGCGAGCAATCTCGGTCTTTCGTTTATTTAACGAAAAATACACAAAATGTGTAAATCGTGTACGCTCGACAATGTTAATTTTGGTCGGTGTATCGGCACGAGGAAACGTCGAGAGAAGAGACTCGACGCACCTTGATGATGACCTTGCGAGTTACCAACGCCGCGTGCGCGCACCCAGCACCGCCGCACGTTTATTAAAACGTCGCCCCGCCGCCGCACGATCGACACTCGCTGCTGTCTCCATTTTTTTTTATTTTTCCCCGCTCTAAACCAAACTCCGATCTCGTTTCTATGGCTTTTATCAGCGAGACTAATTGCGAACGATCTAAAGCCGATGTCAGCCCCACACACACACACACACACACACACACACACACACACACACACACACACACACACACACACACACACACACACACACACACACACACACACACACACACACACACACACACACACACACACACACACACACACACACACACACACACACACACACACACACACACACACGTAAAAACAGAAGGCAACAACGAACCTCGATGCGAGTCCCTGTTTTCGCGATCGTCTTATGAAATAATGTTTTCACAAGTTATTTCACAATAGGCCGCGCGCGCATGTGCGCTGACAATTGTCACGGTACGGTCGGCCGCGAAAAATAAGGCTTAATTGTTGTTACGAGAAAAGATAAACAAGAATTGGCCTTGAATGTACCGAGACTCGATAATCCCCGCTCGTACAAAGCAGCCTGCGAATGCACTTGGATTCGTGATTTATAAACAAAAACTCTCAGGTTTTTCCTCTATTTTCGGGTTTATGTGGGATGCTAAATATATCGCGAGCAGCCAAGAAATTTTTATTTCAGGAAATGAAATGGAGCTTTAGAGAGGGAATTAAATGAGATGGAGACTACTCGATTTTACAAAGGATAAAAAATAAGACAAACCGCGGCGTGCCATTGTTGGAGAGCCAAAAATTGTGAGGCAATACGCTTTTGGCCGCTCGCACCGAGCCACTCTCCATGCACATTTTCATTTGCCAAAGAAAACCAGCAAGAATTTCAATTCCAAGTGATTCGTCGATGAAACTCTGAGAAATTATTTTTATATCGAATTTAATCGAATTGACAATTGCCAAATTCATCGACTTCGGTTGCCACCGTCGTTTCGGATCGAATCGAATTCGTCGACGATACTTTCGGACGATTTTTTAAAACGATGCAAAAGTTTCGAGCATGCACTCGAGAGCCTCCGAGAAATCGGGAGGAAAAATTTCAGTGACGATATACTTTCCGGAAGCTACGAACTTTGTGATTGTTTAAGATGAAAATTCGAGCGAGACTTTCGGAACGGAAGCGCGAAGCAGCTTCTCCTTCGAGTTAATCGCATTCGTTTTTCAATTCGAACAGAGCAGGCTGCAGAGCAAACCTAAACAAAGATACGCCCTTGTTCGCCGGTCGCAGCCTCCGGATGCTGGGCTTGAGTGACAAGGGCGAAACGAGACTACGGGAAGGTGGCAGAGAGTAAGAAAGGGGTTTACGTCGGAGCCTCTCGACCCACATTCGTAAATAGACTACGGGGGTGGCCAACGGCGGGAGGGAAGGACTCGTAAAACCGAGCCCTCTCACGAAAACAACCGAGAGCCTGGAAAAAAGCACAAAATTGTGATAATCGATCTCGGGGCGTTCGGCGACTCGAATTATTTGTTAAACGCACCACTCTGGCAGCAAATGGTCAACGGTTTCAACGAGGAAATCCATTTTTACTGAAACTTTGAAAGCATTCGTTGAAATGATACTCGAGGAAGCAAAATATTTGCCGATTCGAAGGAGCCGAGGTCTCAATTCGATTAAAATGGAGAGACCACGATTACAATCATTTTTTCACTGTACATTCGAATGACTTAAAATTTCGGCTAGAAAGCCTCCTTGAAACGGAGAAAAATATGGAAAATGAAAAAACTCTGTGAAAAAAGTCTCTGTCGTTCGAGTTCATAAAAAGTCGTGAAAAATGATTAAGTTTTGTTGTCACATAGATTTTTTCCTCGTGAATGAGAATTGGGCGTGGGAATGCAAGTGCATCGCGCGGGGGCGGGCGGATGCAGCGAGAGAGGCGCTATCGTGGCAGGGGATGGTCCGCGACGAGGAGGTTGCGCGAGGTACGGCGGGGAATCCCTGCGGGGTATTGATCGCGAGGCAAAAAGCATTCGGGCTTTTCGCTCGCGACGTCCAGCCCCCGTTCGCTCCTTCCTACCAATTATTTACCCATTTTTCAGGCCAGTCGATCGCCAACTTGATAATGTAACCAAGGTCTTGGCTGATAAATAACCGTTTTTTCGATGGGCGAAAGCGCTCGACGCTAAGCGCATTTTCGGAAGGACAAAAGTTGCCGAGAAACTCGACGAGCATCGGTGAAATGACCCCGTTTCCGGTTCATCAATTTCAGGCGTTACGGTGCTGCATTAGTTGCGAGAATGCGGCTAACACAGCCGGAGATTCGATTCTTGTTTCAGCCGGGAAAATCTGGAGATTTCGAGTGAGAAAATATCTGACGAAAGGAGAGCGAAGCCGAGCTTCAATTTTTAAAATAAAAATTTCAACTGTCCCGGAGCGAAGATTGAGAATTCTGATTGGCCGAAAGAACTGCTGATGAGACGCCTTAAGAAAACCGGAGGATCGTAGGAGAACCGACCGATTGACTCGCGCGATGTTAACGGTCGATTATTTTTTTTATTGCCCGAGATATCATTACGAATTGTTTCTGGATCGGTTTGTAACGTCACGAAACTTCAGGCTGTTACGACCAACCGCGAAATTGGTCACGCCTCGACTCGAGGAAGTTGAGATCGCGAGTACAAATGAAAGTGGAAAAAAAAAAAACAGAACAAAAAATAAAGTTAAATAAAATTGAATAAGAGCATGAAAAACGAGAAACGGAGCTCGTAAACGTCGGAGGATGCACGACAAACCCCGATACACAACACACATACGCACGGTTATATTTCGAGGACACCGATGTGCTCGAGAGTTTAGTGTAAAGCTCGCAGTTCTGAGAATAGAACGAGCGAGACAGCGCCTCGCATAGCATTCCTTCGTCCGTACGCCTCTCGATTTTACTCGTCACGAGCGCGCGGCTCTTCGCGAAGAGAGGCCAAAAGAGAGACGGGGCTAGGCCTCGATGATATAACAACGAGAGATGGGCAGGGGACGGGGGGGAGGGAGAGGTCTGCGATTAAATAATGCTACGATACGAATGAGAAAAACAATCGAATCGAGCCGCTCGGTATGCCAGTGTTCACCGGAGCAGGCGACTTCATTTCCTCATTTGGACGATTTTCTCAATAGTGTTTCGGTGGAACTCGAGCTTGATTACGCTCACAAGAATAAGTTTGCCCTTTCAATCGTTCCGCAAAACGGAGGCTCGGGATGACCAACATTTCGGGGACCGATTCGACCGTTCTTACGGGCCATTTAACCTCAAAATCGGATTTTTCAGTTTGGCTCGTGGAAGATTCGTTATCTACCGACGGGTTGTAAAGAACGAGCGTTTGGTAGTCAGTCTCCTCGTGCATGACAAATTAACACCATCTCGTTAAGAGCGAAAAACATATATGGACAACGTTACATGTACGTATGACGGGTGCGAATACTTACGTGGTTGTTATTTCGCGAGATAAATTCTCGAAAAAATGTGCGGTATGGGAGTGCGGCTTTCGAGAAATCCCGTTGTAGAAAAGGCTTGGAGTGCGAGAACATAAAAAGGGTCGGCACGTGTCGGTACGAAGGGCGAGGGGGGGAGGTTTAAACAAGTCACGAGTAGAGTTACTGTCACGAGCACACTCGCGGTATTATAATCGAGCGAGAACGGTATCGGTGGGGAAGGGGGGAGCACGTAGGCCGTCGCGACGTCGTCGTTCCTCGCGAACCAATTTCACTGATACCGTCTTATTCGAGGCGGTATACTCGTTTTTTTTCCTCCTCTTGAAACGGTACCTGCTGCGACTTTAGCGAGCTATCACTTGCTTGCTTCTTCTCGCTCTCTCTCTCTCTCTCTTAATCTCCGGCAACGTAGCTCGTACAACGCGACAATCAACGTTGCGATTTTTCTTCTTTCGACCGAGCTCAACGTGCTGAAGCGCACATGCAGACCTTACGAGAGAGAGACGGAGTACGAATAGAATAGGGGAAGTAAAAAAAAACGTGCTGTAACACGCGTGGCAGGTAGATCGCGAGCGAATGTATACGCGCGCCACTCGATGTACCAGCGAAGAGTGCTTGGCTGCGACTGTGCCTCGCGCGCCCGATACCGATAGCGCGAGCCTCCCGAACGGGGGAGGCGGAAGAGTGGGTGACGCCGCCTCGGAGTGGGGGAAGCGCTCGATGCGCGCGCATCCAACGGGTATACGCGGTATGCCCAGGCAGGCAGGCAGGCGCTAAGGAGAAACGCCACGAGAGCTCGTGCAGCCAGCAGCCACGGGCTTGCTCTTACCGTAAGAGCTCTCCCTGTATTTTCTACGTCGTTGTTCTCGGTCTCCCTCGGACTTTTCCGCGTGACGTAACGGACCTCCCGTCTCGTTACTACACGCGACGTCTCTCTCTCTCTCTCTTTCCTTCAACGCGTGTACGACGCTTGAGATTACTGTATACATGCTTTCGGATAACGACGCCGCAAGGACGGCCACGCTACCTCCTTGCCGCGAACCTCAATTTTCCACAGATTCGTATTGGAACATCGGTTGCGAGCGGATTCGCGTACAATTTCAAATTCCTTCGATCATCAAAATCGCTCGTTTTTCCCTCCGACGATCGTAGGTCCATCTCGAATCAAGTAGAACTTTAATCGCCGAAACTTTTTTCAACCTATGAGAAAAGCTCGTTGCAAACGTGCCAGGATTTTTCTTCGGTACGGAAATCGAGGAGACTCGATGACACGTGCCAGCAGAAAAAATCGGCTCATTTCCCGAGATAAGTCCATCCGGAGAGCACGATAACCGGGGAGGGGCGAGGAAGAAATAAAAATAAACAAGCGGGGAAAAAGGGCGTCTGGATGTTCAGCCCGACCGGGCCGCCATTAACGACGGTGGCAACCCCTCGGCCGGGGATCGATAACGCGTAACCTATTGACCCAGTGGGCTCGAGCGCAAGCGTCGAAAGTCTCTTTCTCATTCTCGATGGGCTCGTTATAAGCGACGAGGGGACAGAGGGCGAGCCGCCCGCCACCCCTTTCCCTTGCAGCCTCGTCCCGTGACGTCACACGCGCCGGAGCCAGCATCCCTCGGGATAAAACGAGCCCCGGTCGAGATGCGCGACGCTCTCAATCTTCCTAAACTATAAGCCTCTTCCCCTCTTTTCCTTCAACGGAGAACCAGGACGCGGACCAACTGATACGCAGTTTCGAAAATGCTCATTATTTTCTCCCCCACCCGCGGTGGCATGCTTCATCATTTCCTCTCTCTCTACCCTCCAATGGCTATTTTATGTCGACGTAACCATTTTGTTTTATCTCCGAGAATAATCAATGTCCCGTTCCCGTGTCTCGTGTGTATTATTGTTAAATAAAATACATGCGAATATACGTTGAGTGACGCTCTCAATTTTTCCATCGCTTTTAGTATTGTTATTTTTATAATAAATTATTATTTTTGTCCTTCGTCGGCTGTGCCACGCTCCTGTGAAAGCCTCCCGAACTCAAAAATTGCCGACCGACGAGAAATCGAGCGGTCGCCTAACCGAGCACAAACCTCGCTCGAAACTAATTTTTTTTTTTTTGGAAAAGTTCCAGGCCGCAAACCCATCGCCCTTGCCTTGCCGCATTCGATAAATTTTCTGAGGACTTTCGCTGCTCGAGCGTTTCTTCGTCTTCTCGCGGCGGGTGTCGCACGAATGATAAAATTTGCTAAATATGTCACAATTTTTATATCACAAATTGTCTCGATTGTCTCGGACGATGATAGTTTCGTGAAATCGCTTCTTTTATTTTGACTTCGTCGTCGCTGTTTCGTCTCGAGTTGACACCGCTGCTGCGTGATTGGTTTTTTACAATTGTTTTTTATCGCCAAATTCATCAATCGTTTCCGTCTTTTCCGAGGGATTGCCGAAGCAACAACGATTAGTCAGTCCCCCCTCGTTTCTGTTCATTTTTTGTCTCATCCACGCGAGTTGACGCGCCCCGACCGAAAGTCCTCGGGAGGGTGAAACCTCACGAATGTTTTCGCGATCGAAAAGTGGACCAAAACGATGGACGAAAAAAATGTCGGAAGATCGAGAGGAAAATCGAGTTTTTCAGAGTTCCACGTGTGCGCAATGTGGCGTGCAGCACACTCGTTGCCGGAGTTTTCTCTTAAGGCCTGGCAATAATACGGGCAACCTCAATTTTTATTATCGGGCCAACTAGCGTAGTTGGAGGCTGCTGCGAGCACAACTCGCGTTCATGACTACGCGTTACGGAATAACCTACCTCCGTCGCCCTCCTCGGCCAACTTCGCTCTCGCGCTGTGTGTCAAGGCGATTATACAACGTGCTCTCTGTATATGTACAAACAGTAGCAGCCAGACAGAATCCAATGTCCTCGGTATCTGGGCCGATAATTTCTCTCCCTCCGGCTCCTCTCATCGCTCTTTATCTCTCTTTTTCTCTCATTAGTATGTTTCACGCCCTCGAGCAAAATGTTATGAAAACAATGAAAAATCGCCAATGAAAACGAGACTGTCGCGATAACACCTTAAGAAATAAAGTATTACGAGGCGTTCACGAGACCGTCGGGATGTTTGCTCGAGCCGTCGCCCAAATTTCCGAACCGACGCGATCGTTCCTTCCGACTGTCAACATCGTCAGCCTCTTTAGTCCCGTTGTGCGGCGCGGAATCGCGAGCTCATTGTCGAGGACGAAATATGGTTGGGCGTGGTTGCGACGAATCATGCGTTTTTCGCTCGATTCGCTCGCGGACACGGTTTCCTCGCGCCGCGCCGCGCCATCAGCGTCTCAAAAATCAGAGGCTTTCGCATTTTTTTTTTTATTTTTTTTTTTTAATTTTCGTTACAGTGCGGACTGCTCCAACTACGTCACCGTTTCGGTAAACAACGCCGAGCAGGACGAGAGAGAAATTATAAAGAGGATTGCGCAACGGTTCGTCTCCGTCCGCATTGTGCGATACATGCAGAGGCGAGACTGCGAACGCTCGTAATCATGCGTTTGTATACTCGGGACAAACTGATGCGTCTACTCGCATTATTACGTCCCCTCCGTCATTCGACTGTGTAATTAGCGACGAAGCGTCGTCAGCGATCGTTTCTGTATCCCTCGGAATCCCACGCGAATCCGCTAAAAGCGATCGGAGTGTGTTTCGAGTTAACGAGGATGATTCGCGTGCATTCGTTATTGCTGGAACTCGAAATGCTTTGGCTCGAGCCTCAACGATCGTCCAAGAGTCGATTCTGTCTCGAGAACCGCTCGGAGGAGAATATACGGAGGGGGTTTGCATCCGTTGCCAAAAATCGGCGATTTGTTTTTATTCGACATTTCTGTCGTGACGAGGCGCATTCACTGGCGCCGAACTAACGAATAGAATTGCGGAAAAGCATCGACGGGGCTTCGGGGATATGATGGACAGTTTTCCATTAGCCAAAGCTGGAGAAGCGCGGCCGAGGAAGGTTCGCTCTGTTTCGTTAAATCGAATAAAAATATCTCGCCTCGCGATCGTCCCGCAGCCCCAGAGATCACCGTGTTTGCAAAGGCTTGTCGTTTGTCGAGGAGGCAGCAGGCAGGAGGGAGCGAGTCGAGGGTTGCAGTGGTATATACGCGGAATGACGCGGGGGAGGGAGGCGCAACTCGGCGACACGGAGAATCGGTTTCCCCGTGGCAAGGGTCGCGTGGGCGACGACGATAGCGCGTCGACGCGCGCGCGGTCTTATCGACGAGCCTCTCGGTGACCCGTATTCGGGAAACGGGCACGATGGGTTACTCCAGTCCCGGGCTATTTCCCCTCTTCCTTTCAGCCTTCCTGCATATATTCACGTTTACTGCTGGGTATACGCGCGCACGGAAACAAATGTGAGTAAACACGAGCAAGTTTGCGCCAGGAAAATCACCGTCGAATGAAAAGCCCGAAGGTCCGAGAAAATTCGTTTCGAAATACGAAATTTCTCGATCCGGCGGTTACTTATTATTCTCATGCTAAATGTTCGAGCCCAACTTTTTCGGAGCACGATCGAAGCTGGGCTCGCGTCCGAGGCTCGCGTGCTTCCAAGCTCTGACGTATCGCGGCTCATCCTTTAGGAGCAGCGATGAGCCTCTCGCGGGCAAACTAAAAAGGTAACAATAGCCACGGGAGGGAGAAAAAGCGAGGAAGATCGGAGGCGATATCGTCGGAAATAGAGGAGGAAGGCGAGCAACGATGGAAACGAGTTGCACAATATGTTCGCAGGCACTTTGACTCTTCCGGGTTGTTCGTTGTTCGTCCGCGATGTGTCGCGGTGAAACCTTGAAGCCCGACGAGGAAGGCTCGCGCGCTCCGCGCGAGAGGCCGCGGCCGGGGGTTCCCTCGTGCGGGAAATAGCTCGACCTTGACCTTTGACCGTAAAGCTCTCGCGAGCGCGCACTCACACACGCACGCGGTGAAGAGCACGTTTGCAAAATATCTGCTGCTGCTGCTGCTGCTGCTGGTGCTTTCTTCCACCCCAAAGTGTCTTCTTTTCTCTCATCGAGGGACGCCCCGGTGAATGGAAAAGAACTGCCCAATTGCATTCGCCCCCCGCATCGAGGTTTTATTGGTCCTCCCAGCATCGATCGTCCCCTCACGCAACGACCGATCCCCCGCTTCGCCAACCTCCGTCTGCAGGAAAAACTTATTCGATCGTTGCTTAAAAAACCTCCGGAGAGAGACCGTGATTCGTATCGAAGCTCTTGAATACCAGAGAGCATGCAGCGATGAAAAAGCGACGACGAATGTACGCCGCGATAAAAATACCCTGAAACGCGTTAATCTTTGTCGATTTTATGGATTTTCCGTTTTTTCGTCGTAACCAGCAGTCCACACTCATCGCGGGCCGGTTTTATCGAATAAAAGTTACCTCCGCAATATCGTTATCGATTATACAAAAATACCGAATTCACGAGCTTTCCTTCAATCTCGATTTACACTCCACTATTAATTTAAAGACTAAGTTCGATGTCAGACATCAAGATTAATCGATATTTTTCACAATTTCAGCGTGACCATTTTTTTACGACGAGTTTCATGGCAAAAGCATGGTCGAGCGAACCCTCTGAAAAAATGCTTGATCGACCCAGTTTTTCGCTACAGAGATACGAGCTACTCACGGCAGAAAAGGCACACTGGGAAAAAACGTTATTGAGGTTATGAAATTTTGTAACGCGATCTGTCAGAAGATTTCATGATCACTACAAAATTATGAACTCGAGTTGACGTCAGCACCGCGAATGACTGCGAGTTTCAAAAGTTGCTACTTTTCAGATCGTTCCTTCGATTTAGATGGAAAATGCGGAATTTCAGCCTCTTCTCGCCCCCTCGTCCTGCGTCCCGGGGGCTGAGACTTTTTTCTAAAATTCAAGGTGTGCGTCGAGCGAGCGTACACCATTGATAAACGAAGGCGATGCTTCTGGGTCGAGTTCCAACGAGAAGACCTCCCCAATACCATCAATTTTAATTGAACGAAGCTATTTTCTCTCCCAGCGGTTTGCATAGTCAGCGTGCGGCTTCGGCGAACAGAAAAATTGAACGATTTCGAGATAAATTTCGATGAAAAACGTCGAACAATTATTATTGATCACGCGGACAAAATAATGGAAACTGAAAGAAAAGTTCTGTGGAGATGAACGACAGAAACGAGAATTGGGAGAGAAACCGACGGTTTTCAGATTATTCGTTTCTTCAGAGCGACTCACCGAGGGAAACTCGAACGTGTTTGCTCGCCTATGCTGCTCTTTGCTCCACTATATTCCTTTTGTCACAATGCCGCAAGCCTCGTTTGTGCTGCACAGAAGAAAGCTGCGTCGACAATCGTGTAGGCGATTCAAAAAAATGAGATTTATCGAAGAATCTGTAGTGAAAGGCGGCGCGCGCGCGCGACCGTTGGGCACAACCGCGAGCGAAATCTCGTCTGGCCATCGCTTTTCGGACAGCTCGGACACGCCATTATTTCGAGGCGTCAAATTTATTCGCATTATCGATGAGCTCGCATATAAAATAATAAATGGAGGTATTAGTATGTGGAAGGGCGGGGGATCGGGACATAAAATTGGAAAGTGGGCGTGAAACGTGATCATTAGGTCGCGAAAGCTCATCGGGAATGGCGAGCGAAGAAGTGCGAAAAAGCAACGTCGTAATTTTCGTCGTTTCGGTCTTAGTGTGGCCAGTGCTCGTTCAACGCTCCACCGCAATCGTGTTGTCCTCGCGGCTCGGGAGAAAAACGGTTCCTCGTTTGGAGGATCGCTCAAGCGGTTTCTTCCGGTCGACGATCCTCCGATATTCGGGGGAAATCGGGAGCCAGCCTCCGACCGTTCATCTCATCGTTCAGGCGGCCTCGCTCTCGGCGGTAAGTTCCAAAAACGAGTCTAATTCGAAAAAATGTCGAAGGCGAATACGAAAAAGGGATGATTTCACTTGCAGACTAATTACGGGGCTGAAGTCGTCGAGAGATACTCCGAACTGGGCATCCCCGTCGTCCTCTTAAGGTACAACAAACAATCGAAAAAAAGGCCGAGCAGCATCTTCGATCGAGACTGCCGGACGTGCTTGAAGCTCCGGCACGTGATCGGGATTTTCGAGAATCCGGAGGCCGTCAGACCCGAAGAGTGGAAAATCGCTTACAGCGGGATCTGGAACCCGGGAGCCTTCGTCGCGATATTTTTCAGTGAGAAATCGTTCGGTCGGAAGAGCGTCGACGAAACGTTGGCGAGCTTCTGGAGCGTCGATTGCTCGAACGTTGTCTTCGTCCTCGCGAATCACAAGAAAAGCACGATTTTCAGCTACGATCCTTTCGTCCCCGAGTCCGAAGGCTCCGGAGAACGGTCGAACGCGACGGGATCGGTGTACGTGGTGAACCCCGAAGATTCGTTGTTCCCGGAGAAGCTGAGAGACCTCCGGGGTTACGGGATCGGTACGTCGATCTACGGGCACGGTCCCCACACGAATTTGCAATCGAATAAATCCGTTTTGGAAGGCGCGACGGGAGTGGACGTCGAGATTTTCCGCTACGCCGCGGAGCGTTTGAACTTCTCGGGCCGTTTCGTTACGAGCGACGAGGACGCGGCGAGTCACCTGGTTCAGCTCCCGTGCGGCAGGACGGTCGGCCCGATCGGAGACATTTTGACCGACGCGTCCGAGTACCTCGCGAACGGCCAGTTTTTGGAAATAATCCAACTGTACAATCACAGCCTCGAGTTTTTGTATCCTCGATGGAGATTGCGTACGGTGGTTCTGGTGCGGAGGGAGTCGCCGTTGCCGGCTCTGATCCGGTGGATCAGGCCGAGCGGGAGCGAAGAATCCATCAGAGCTCAACGCCTCGTCGTCTTCCTCGGCGGTTCTGTCGGTCTCGCGGCGCTCATAGTTTATCTGCGCTTGTTAAAAAAGCGGAGCAGAGGCGAAACCCTCCTGGCGATAATCGGGCTCGGGATTTTCCAGCGTTTCCCTAAAATCGGGAAACTCGTTTCCGAGCGAATATTTTGCATCGCTTGGGTTCTATCGATCTTCGTCTTGTCGACTGTTTATCAGGGAAATCTCGTGAACGATCTAACCTCGCCGCCGGTTTACGAAGACATCAATGCCCTCGGGGATCTGGTAGATCGCGTTAAAACTCTGAGGCTTATGATAAGACCGTACGAGCGTAGGATTCTCGAGCACCGCGCGACTCCGCCCAGAGAAGACCCGATCGGGCAAGAGCTTTTCGAGCACTCTCACGTCCTCTTGAACTTCTCCGCGTGCCTCGATTTCATGAAGAAATCGCCGAACGTCGCGTGCTCCATCGACGAGAGTTACGGCAAGTACAGGCTCGGCCAAATGCGTCGTTACGAATTGATTCTCCAAAAGGACCCTGAGGCTCGCGTGCCCGGATTGCCTCTCGGTTACGTCCTCCCCCCGATCCACATACTCGACGAGGGCCTCGTCGCTTTTTGGAGAACTTACTTCGTCAGACGGGGCTTTCCTTATCTGCGTGTCATTGACGACGCGATTGCTAGAGCTGTGGAATTCGGACTGACGGAAAAGTGGTTCAGGGACGACCGGGAATCGGGCTTCAGGGAGCCCGAGTTGAGCTCCCAGCCTCAGCCCCTCGGACTCATTCACATGGACTACACTTTCGGGATTCTACTCTTCGGCCTCTCGCTCGCTTCTCTCGTATTCTTCGCCGAAATCGCAATCGCCCGCATTCGACAAGAATCCTGATTTATATGCGTTCTCGCATATAAATCGACGCCCCTCAACATGCTGCCAATAAGAATTGCACTCGCAAAACGCGGAGAGAACACCGCTGGCTGCTGCATGGGATATGCTGGGACATGTTCGCGGGATGAAACTTGGGTCGATAGAGCTACGAGCACGCGTGGGAGCCTCACCCTTCGAATCTACGCGTGTTTTTCCAAAGAGATCCAACCCAGCTTCCTCCTCATCCGTTTCCTGCGATCTACTCCTCTCTCTCTCTCTCTCTCTCGCTCTTCCTTCGCTCCTCCGCTTCCTCCCTCTTCCCTTCTTTTCCCTGCTCTCGTTCGCTCTTCTGTTTATATGCCCCTTGGCTTATTCAACCGCTATACGCACCCGAGACCGATTGATCGCGTTCACGATTGCACGAATCTCGTTGATCGTCGATGCCTTTGCCGCGGGGGTGGGGGGAGCGAGCGAAAAAGCTCTTCGCGTATATAGAGAATACGCGAATCCTGGGAATGTCCCGGGTCCGGCTGCTGCCACTGGAGCTGCTTCACGTTACACCCACGTCAGATATTTCGACAAAGGTCATAGGTTACTGGGTCGCTCTCATTACCGAATTTTTACGATTGTATTTTTGAAAGTTGGCAAACTTTCTTATGTTCGTTTTATTAAGCTTAATTGTAGCGAGCTCGAGGCCTGTCGATGATTAATAAAACGCACGAAAGCCGAACAACCCGCCGCCGGTTTCATGGATTTTATTATGCCCTCGCACAAATCCTTTCGGCAACACCAAATTTGTGCTCCTTCGCAGAGATTATTTATCACCGCATTATACAATTATCCAATTAACTCAAACTTTCATAATTTAGAAACTTTTATTATGTCGTATGGTTTTATTTGAACGAGACCATCGACTTTGTTGAAATTACAAAAAAAATTGACACGATTTTGATCAATGGGGCGCGTAACGACGATTTAATAAAGCGTCTCGATCGTAGAGTCGCGGTAGCGACTCTATAGAAGTGTTTCACTGCGGAGACGAGTTAACGAAAAAAAATGAATTCCTCTAACGCGCTGTAAAATTTTATATATTTTGCAGAATTTTCACTTTTATAATAGTAAATATTGCAGACAGTTAAATTTATGGTACGTATACTAAAATTTATAAATCTTTGAGTAAACTTTACGGTGCATCACGGTGAAATGTGTTTGCCCCAGTCTTTGAGCATCCGCTTTCGAAAACCTTCAATATTTGTTTCTATCAATAGCAAGTTTGCGAATTTTTTTATTTCCGTACTCTCTATCGATCGTGATCCCCAAGTGGCTTGAGACGTTAAAAAATTGTGCATTTTTTCGCTCGATGTGCAAACCCGAGGAAAAACCTGAGAAAATATCAATAACGAGAAGATTTTTCTTGAAAAAAAAAAAAAAAATCATTTAAAACTGCGATGACGATGTAGGCTTGAGATTAAAGATTTTTCCAACACTCGGGCGACGGAGAAGAGGGTTCTATTGAAAACGGCCAAGTCGGGAGAAAAGAGGGGGATGTTTTGACGGGGGGAAGCTAACCTATCCCCAGCTCGTGTTGTTTTCTCCCTACGGAGAGAGGAGGGCCGGAGTGGATGAGGGTGGCATTAGGTCGAGGTCACCAGGACGCGGAGCGAGCGATCGATGCAGCCTGCCAACGGCGCCCACGACCGCTTCCACCACCCTTAAAGCCGAGAACTCCCAGTCCTCGACTCTTTCCACGCGGTTACAGTCTCTTCCATATGCGATCGACAGCGAGTTCGCATTTATCACGGAGTTTCATAAATAAATTATATATACGCAACTTCGAAGACATCTGGCGACGCTGATTTCCGGCTGATGAAAAAAGGCGGGCAGCAAAAAAGCTGCGTTTTCAATCGAACTCGGTTCGGGAGCTTCAAATTTCTTCGACATTCCCCAACAAGAGCTTTGTTCAAACGCGCTCTCAACACACCGATCAGCCCATGCCGCGATGTGACTATTCAACGAATATCGAGAGGATTTCAAACGTCGAAGAAAAATATTTGTTTTTCAACGCTCTCACCATTTTTTGGCGTCTGTACACTGCGCCCCCCGCCCCTCCTTAAATTCCGCAACCTCGCACACTATACGAGAAAATTTCAATGCACGAGATCGAAGCGTTTTTTTTCCTCCTCCTCCCCTCGCGTATATTCACGCGGATATGGCGGTATGAAATTGCAGTATTTGCGGAACTTATCGCGATATTGCTTTTGTCTTTGACGAAGAAGAAGAAGCAAGCAGCGCATATCGATCGCGGGCACTCTGACGTCGTCTGTTTGGTTTCTAGGGCCTCCTCCAGCCCAACACACGCGCGAACCCCTAAAGTAAACCGTTTTTTTATTCTCTTTCGTTTCGAATTAGTTTACCGAGGTATTTTAGTGAGGATTTCGGTGATCCGCGTGAATTTGGGGCTGGACAGTGGGATTTTTGGATTATGTCGTGGAAGGAATTAAGAGGACGATGTTGAGCGGATAATGCGAAGAGTTTTGACGCGATATGACGTGAGTTTTTCGTCACATTTTATTTTGTCACGAGACTTGGTTCTCCGGGTCACATTCGAATTATCGGGTTCTCCGGAGCCAGGACTGTTCCGTAGACGCATCGACCTCCGAAAACGATTCATCGAGTCCATTCGAAATTGATCTGTTGAATCCAAGGTTAGGAAAATCCTTCGTTGTTGATTTAAGCCTCCGGCTCAGGCCTCGATGAAAAACTCTCTCTCTCTCTCTCTCTCTTCACTAAATTCGACTTCTCCCTTGTTTCATTCCCATTCGGTCACAGGCCACGGAACAAATCGAGAGTGCGAGGGAGTCGGAGACTTTCGAGATTCGTTCGCGCGCGCTCTTGTTTCGCCAATTGCCCCGACACACCACTCGCTAAATTACGTAAGTGACGTAAGTGTTTCGTCGCTCCCGCCGCGCAGAGCGAGAACTTTGTTCTCGATAGCCCCCCCCCCCCCCCCGTCGACCGGGAGAGAGACAGAAAGATGCATGATTCACGGAAATCATTCCTCTCCTTATTTATAGCTCCGGAGCAACCTCGTTGCACCTTGGCGGAAGGTAAATATTCGAGAATCGGAGAAATCAGCCGGTCCGACGTTGAATCGAGGAGAGACCGAGGGGAGGTCGGAATTCCGAGGATCATCCAAGCGATACGTCATCACAGCGAAAAACGTACGCGTTCGATTCTCCGATAGCTTCAATCACCTTCGGATAAATACACTTTTTAAGTTTCTACGGAGATTTTCAGACCGGTGGGACGAGGGAGGTTTCGGCGAGCCGAAAAACTGTCACGGATTCAAGTGCTTTTAAGATTTTCCACGCTCCCATCGAATCTCCGATTTTTATAGCAAAACGTTTCGACGGAATATTTGAATCGCTGTCAATTGATCGTCGAGTCGGGGCGTTTTTCGCGTATTTTTATATGAGACTTACTCTGATTGCAGCGAGCGTTAAAGAGAGTGAGGAAAAACCATTTCGTAGAAGAGTTCGCGTGCAAAATAGCAAAAGTAGCGTCGTCGTACTTTACGACGCGGAGAGCAACGAGGAAAAAAGGGCCGATTCGTCCTCTCCTTCTGCCTCCGTTCGCTCGCCCTTGTCCTCGTGTTCGTCCTCGCCGTCGAAAGCTCCTCCCGTTCGCCTGTCAAAATCTGAAAAAACCCTCGTTACCGTCGCCTTGCCGGCGATCGCGGAGCAACCCAGAGACGCGATAAAAAAATTGGAAGCCAACGCTCGACCCTTCCTCCCGGGCGCACCCGCCGCAACACCTGAAACTACTTCGCCCCGGGCGAAAGAAAGCCCGGACTCTCGACGCCGAAAACGACGATCCGCCAGATTCAACGCCCGGAAAAACCTCCGAGGCAAAAGAGTCGCCAGCAGCTGGGATTTCGAACGAGAGCATCGTAACCGAAATTCGAAGGAACGATGCCGAACAGCTGAATCCTTCCCTCGATGCTTGATGGCTCATCGCTCTTCGTGAGTCCATTTTTTCCTGATCACTCGCCACGTCGTTCGCTCTCCCTTTTTTCCCTCCTAAATCCTACTTGGCGAATATTCCGACGAGAAAAGTGACACGACATTATACCGCATTGATCCAAACGAACTTTCATTCGATCCTCGCACCCACAATGCCAAAATAAAACAACATTTTACGCTTTTTTATTGACTCTTTCAAATGTCATGGAATCCAGGGACAGCGCAGGGGAATCGCGATCACTTTCTAGTATTTTTCCAATATTAAATTAAACAAGTCAATCGTTGCAACTCAAAAACTTCGATTTTACGTGCTTTATTGTAATTTTTATTGAAAAAAAAAAAAAAAAAAAATCAGAGAATTTTCATCGATTCGATTACACGGAGAAAGAATAGCCCAGAATTTCAAGTTGTTCGGACCGGCGAGTGGCGAACGGGGGGAGGTGCTGAAAACGACGTTAGAGTTTCGCGAGTGTATTGCGTGACCCTCGCCTCGATATCTCAGTCGAGTTCAAAGTTTTTGCACCGAGCAAACGCTCCTGAATTGTAGTGGGACCGAGAAAAACAAGATTATTGAGAATCAGTTGAGCTCCTCTGGATCTGACGAGCCGCGAATCTCAGTAGCGCCTTAATTTTCGCTGTAAATTTCGGCGTAAAATGAATCTCGGAAAACTTTCTGTTGACGAGGACAGTTGTTCAAGGAAAATTGAAAGTCGGGAAAGATCGAAGCAGCAGGAGGAGCGAGTGTCCGGAGAAACTTCTCGAGTCGCTTTTCTCATGCGACACATGCAGAATCAGCAACGAGAAGCCCGGCAACGCGGAGATTCCCAGGGCCCCGAGGACCCCTCGAACCAGGACAAACGAGAGTTCCCCTTCCAAGAAACTGCCAGTGGGAACTTGAAGATCGTGCCGAACCAGGTGCGAAGGAATCTCTCGTCGAGCAGACGTTCGATCGAGAAAAGAGGGCAATTGAATGATTCAAAATATTTGGGCAGGTCGTATTCGAGTCGAAAAGAGTGAGCGTTCTCGTGGCCGATCCGCGTCACACGAGGGTCAACGTCAAAGCGGAAATCGGCAAGGGAGCCGAAGAAATCGGCGTGGTGAACGAGGAAGCCAGCGAATCGGCGGAGACTCGCTCGCGACAAGTCGAAGAATCGTCCTCGGGCTACGTCCCTCGAACTCGGCCCTTCAGATCTTCGTCGCTCCATATCCGCCCGGAAGAAATGGAGGAAAATCGCGGAGCCGAGAACGTTCAGCATCGATCAGCGACGGCACCGAGCAACCACGAAGTTCCCCTCTCCTCGTGAGTACCCTCACTTTTTCATTCGTACAAACGAGGCGGAACGAACGGCAAATGAGTTTGAGCACTCACCCCCCTCCTCCTCCTCCTCCTCGTAAACTGACGACAGGCTCGGCTTCACCGGAGAACAACCGATCGATTGGCAAAATATTATTCTACCGGAAAAGACGGATCTGTATCGGGAGCTTGCGAGACGAATCACGAATTACAAGTAAGTCGAGGAGGCTCCTTAAAATGCCCGAAAACTGGGTCGATTCGTCCGGTGGCACCGCGACGATAGTTTTTATCTCCAGAATTCTGCTTTCTTCATTTTTTTAAGAGTGTCGAATTATAAAAGTTTGGAGTCTCGTTTCGTGGTTACAGCGAACGTGCTGAGAACGCGGAAAAATGTTGAAGTTTTTCCACGCACAAACAACTTTCGTGATTCAATCGTTTTACGTCCTGACGACGTGAAACAAAATTTTGCAGTACTTTTCAACGTGGCAACGCTATTTAAGGTCCTTGGACGAAAAGCGCGTTGTCAAAAAGTTGCAAAAATTTGTTTTCCATACTCGAGATTCGATCTCGTCGAGTAATTATTGATTTTTTGCTACAGAAACGCCGACTGCATCGTCCGCCTCGGCCACGACGAGTTCCACTGTCACCTGCTCGTGCTGCAGAGTTACAGCAGCTACTTCGACGAAAAGAATTGCAAGGAGGTTGATCTAACCGGGGTAAGTATCGAGGCCGTAAGAGGTTTGTTCAATTAAATCGGAGCTTGCTCAAAACGCGAGATATTTCAGAGCAGCGTAACGTCCAAGGCTTTTGGCATTATTTACGATTGGATGATAAGCCCGACGAGCGAGAGTTGTCATTTGCTGAGAAGGGACAACATTCTCGAGATTTTTATGGCCGCGCAGCAGCTCGGGATCAAAGGTCTTTTGCAACTCGAATTTCCCGAGGCGTGGCCTCGCTCCAATCAGAAAAATCAAATCCCGATTCGTCCCTCCGTGTTTCCCCTTGATTTCAGAACTGGAGGAGCAGTGCTGGGCGTTCATCGACAACGACGAGCTCTTCACCGAGGACACCGCATTTTTGCTGTACCTCGAAGCCCGAAAGATCGGTAACACGGCGGTGATGGAACTGATGGTGCCAAGAATCATGAAATTCTTCTTGATGCTCGTCAGCACGCGGGACTTTTTGGAGCTCTCGATCGACGAGCTCTGCCTGCTTTTGCGCTCGAATTACATATGCGTCAACAGCGAAATGGAGGTTCTGATGTCGGCGGTTCGGTGGCTCATGCACGATTGGCAAGCCCGCAAGCAGCACATGATTCAAGTCCTCAAGTGCGTCAGGTTCGGGCTCATCGCGCCGTGGCAGCTCATCGACGTCAAACGGAATCCCGAGAATCCTGAGTTCATGGAGCTCATGTCCTACCCCGAGATCCAGAAAATGGTTGACGACGGTTTAGCGTATGTTCATCTCCGCCCTTTTTTCCTCCCGCGCTCCTTAATTCGTCCCCTCCGCGATCTCACGCCGCTCCGTCCTCCTTCCGAGCAGTTTCGTCATAATAAAATATTGGTACGGGAATCAAACCGAGGATTATTATCACTGGATCGACCTGCTGGGCCTCACGGAGCCGACGAACCGCAACTGGGCTGGCGAGGACAAAGTAAGAGCTCGCCCTTTAATTATTGAAGCCCGATAAGCGCCAACAGGAAGCCTCCACTTTCCTTCACAGAACTACGTCACCTACCGGGAGTTTTTGCTCTACCTCGAAGAGTACCAGCGAACCAAAATGCCGGAGTTAAAGTCGAGAAAAACCGGGGAATCGAGGTCCAGTCCACGGCAAAAAGATACCGCAGCCGGGGCGAGTTACTCGTCGGGGAAAACTGAATCCGGGAAGCCCGACACTTGTTCGATTATCCCTGCCCCAGGTACGAGCTTAACGATTTATCGCGGTTGAGATTACGAATCGCTCGATCGAAACGGATCGAACGATAAAACACACTCTGCTGACTCATCGAACGAAGTATAGGTGGAGACGGAGGCGGCGCAGGGAGAGCACCGAACGACGCTCCAAAGTCGGATAAATACAGTGGAAATCGGATGGCAGGCGCGTCGGGCATGGGCTTGGGGCCTCCGCCATTGGGGATGCCCGGGGCGGCGGGGATGATGCCACCGGAAATCCTCGGAGATTACTTGATCAATTTCGACAGAAGAGTGAAAGGGGTGAGTAGGCCAACGAACGAAGCTCCCCGGAGAGAGGGGAGAAGCTCCCCGAACGGGAAGCTGACCGGCTCGTGGCGATCGACCAACAACTGAATTTTCAAATCCTCGAACGTATTAATTAGAAGGAAAGAAATTAACGAAAACAAAAAATAAAGCAATCAAAATGAACGAAGGTCTCGACTCTCTCTTATTCGCTGTTCTTTCATTTCACCTTTGACGAATCGCTCATATACTTGTTTTTATCACCGGTTGTCGGGCTGGTCCCGCGCGTTAATTTCGGGGTAACGAGAGCGACGTTGTACAGACGACTTTTAGGCACTTGTCGAGCGAACAACGAGCGAGCCTCGCCGTCCCCGATGAGGCTTCCGGAAGAGGATCGACGAAGGTCGCAGAAGCGAGTCGACGGAGGGAGACCGCGGCGAGAAAGGCCGAGAAACGCGCGGATGGAAAGCGCCCGAATTACGAGGAAGGCTACTCGAGCAAATCGGAAGAAGAGGCTGCGACGACGATCCAAGCGATCTTCCGAGGCTACAAAACTCGCGCGAAATATCACGAGATTCGGAAGAGCTGCTCCGCCGAGGAGAGACAAAAAACGAGGAAAATTGCTGAGTTGTTAGGAAAGGGCGAGAAACCGCGCGCCGAATCGGTCAGACTTTCCGTCAGTTTGGCCAGCCGGAGCAAAAACGAGCAACGAGAATCAAAGATTCCCCGACGATCACCGAGCCCTCGGAAAAAAAGGCTCGAATTCACCGGCCGCGAAGATCGCCCCGCCGCGTCCAAAGTTTTCGAAGGATTGCGCGTACGTTCGAGCCGCGTAAATCGAAACTTTTTCGCTCTCTCAACAACGACCCTTTCCTTTGCTAGTTGGACGTTCCCAGATCGGAGGATACAAATCGGCACAGAGAAACCGGCGACTCCGTCCGGACTATCCATCGTCCGGGAGTCTTCCACAGCTTCGATGAGAAAACGTCGTCGATCTCGCAGTCCGAAAACACCGACACTGAGACCGACGCTTTTTCACCGAGAACCAACAACCCCTCGGTCGCCAATTTCGCCTGCTATCAAAGCCTGTGAGTCTTTGACGCGATAAAAAAATTCAATCTGCAGCAAAATTGTACAGATTTTATTTCGCGGTTCTTCGGAGGACGAATTTATGGAAAAGTGAAAGTAAAATCGATCCTGCAGAGTCATTCGGACGAGCGACAGCCTCATCGGCGAAAGCGGCTCGACCAGCCTCGATTTTCACGGCAAAGATTCTTTGTTCTTTACAAACTGCGAATCGATCCTCGTCCTGGGAGGTCTCGACCCCCACCAGGAATACGGAATCGGTGGCAACACCGCCAAGGACATGTACCGATTCAAATCGTTGGAGAACGAGTGGGAATACGTTGGCGAGATTCCGGAACCGCGGCATCGCCATTCGACCGTTTACTTCGGAGGGAAAATTTATTTGGTTGGTAAGTCGGGGGAAAATTGATCGAATTTTAAAATGTGCGTCGCGCTTCTGTAAAAGTAACGAGAAATTCGTCCCGCCCGATCTGCAGGTGGAGCCGATCCGCGGATCGAAAATATCGAGCGACGCGAACCGGTGGTCGGCAGCGTTTGGAGCTTCGATCCTGCGACGAGGGTTTGGTTCAAAGAGGCGGCTATGTTGACCCCGAGAAAAGACTTCGGCCTGGTCGTCTCCAACGGGAAAATCTACGCGATCGGTGGCCAAGACGAGACCGGATCGTAAGTCACTCGAATCCAGATCCGACGCTTTGCAGGCTCGGTATATGTCAGCTCTAGGAATTTCACAATTTTATAGCGCCCTCAAAAGCGTCGAAGCGTTCGATCCTTCGAAAGGAGAATGGCGGGAAATGCGACCGATGAGTGCTCCGCGAATCGGACCCGCCGCTGCCAAGTACCGGGAACTCGTATGGGTCGGTGGAGGAAAGACTTTCAGCAACTCCAAAAAGGAGATTCTCACACGAGAAGTCGAGTGCTACGATCCATTGAACGATTGGCGAGTCCCAACGATTCCTAAACATTTTATTCGCCCCTATCACTACTCACTCATCATTTCCAATTATCTTTTCGAGTTTTTCTCTCAACGCTTTCATTGTCCATTCCTCGAGCCACCGAAGAGTCAGAAAAAAATGTTCCGAAAACGCTTTTTCTTAAGGAAGATCATGCGTTGCTTGCGATTCAAAAAAGCAACTCGACTTTTTTCCTCTTTTAATGATCAAAAAAACGAATAAAATTTATTCTCCTTTGTTGAGATTGATCAATTTTTAATACAATGACAACGGTTTAAATACTTTACCAGTTAAATCGTCAAGCAAAATGTAACAACAGCCATTTTCTATTTATATGCGTATGCATATTTATATTTTAAACCAGCTGGCTCATGGTCGTGTCAAACCTTCCACCGTTTGTCGTTGTTACTCGTTAACCTCAAACAAGTGTTTTTCTTTTTCCATCCACAAGTGATTTTCACCGGTAACGAGGCTTTCTCAAGACATCATTGATATATAAAAACATTATATTTTCTTATTCTCGTTTTTGGCTCTCTAAAGTTCGGAGAATCTCGCTCCATTAAGGTAACTCCTGTACTGCATGCTAGTCAAATGAGTGTTAAATTTTCAAAACGCTCTTGGAGCAAGTTTAACGTACCGATTAAATGTATCTCTGGTGGATTTGTATTACAGCACATCTCATTAAGATGTAAACATATTAAAAAAGCTAGTTTTGCAAAAGCATCGACCGACAAATGCAAATTTCCACGCTGACACATTTTCACTGCTATTTTTCAAAGAATTATCTGCGTTTTTTCGACGATTTTATTACAACGAGTCTCATTTTGTTCGTCAACTTGGTCCTCTGTAAATCCACCATGTGGTTGTTATTTTTTTAACTCGATCGTTTCACTGTTTCAGCCAATTGTTCGTTAAGTGAAAAAACTTTTTCATTCATAATTTCTGAAGGTATGAGTTTAAAGGAAAATCTACGCGGTGAATTCGTAGAGGATCGGTTGAGGAACAAAATGAAACTTGGTGCAATAAAATCGGTTAAAAAGTACAGAGGATTCTTTGAAAAATAGCTGTGAAAATGCGTCATCGTGGAAATTTGCATCTATCAGTTGATAGTTTTGCAAAACTATAATTTTAAATGGTTTTTCGCGTTAATAAAATATGCTTGGAACAATAAGTTTAAGATGATGTATCAGTCGGTAATCACACCTCGAATTTTTGAAATTGAATCTCTTTGACATCGTTCGTCCGATTAAAATAATAAAAATGTCATCGTACGCAGCACGATCGCAAAAATCCGATGACATTTTTATTTTTTCGATCAGACGAACGATGTGGAAAAATTTCCTTTTCAAAATTTGCAGCTATCTCTCTCGCACTCGCGGTTGTGATTACCGACTGATTCATCATCTTAATCGGTGCGTTGAACTTGGTCTAAAAGCGTTTTGAAAATTTAGCACTCATTTGACCAGCATGCAGTACAGGAGTTACCTTAAATCCGAATTTAAGCTAACTCATTTCCAAATTCAAACTCTTAGAGTTGGAATTTTCGGTGTCCATTAGATTCGCGTGATCTTCCTTAAACGAAGTAACAACGAATTAAAATTCTCGAGCATTCAAAGTGGATGAAAAAATGGTCATTTTGGCGTGAATATATATATAAAAAAAAAAGAAAAAAAGAATGATCTTGAGACACGATTGTCTTCGTCTTCGAGGACAGTGTTTCGAGGGAAAAGCGATTTTTTGGTATTTTTTTCTACTAACCGATACTAAAAAAATAATCGAGTAACTAAAGTTTGAAATTCCGTTTATTTAACAATCGCTTAAAATAATTGTGATTTATAACTAAGCTCAAATCTTCATGGTTTTTATAACAAACACACTTTTAAGGTATTTGGATTGTTGAACGAAAAAATATGAATTTTGGGTTTCCGGTAGTTGGCTAAGAGCGGAGCCCTTAAAGTCGCCCCGATGTTTTGCCTCGCTGTACGCAATCGGGGATTGCCTTTACGCGGTCGGGGGAGTCGCAAAAACGAGCGGAATCGATGCCGCCGGTGCGATAAGCGAAAGTATCGGGAGCGTCGATATTTTCGATCGGAATACATGCCTCTGGCGCCATCACGGCGAAATCGGTATCGCGAGACACGGACAAGCGATCGGTTCGATCGCCGATCAGCTGCTCGTCATCGGTGGCCAGACGACCGTTTACATGAAAAGTCTCAGAAGCGTCGAGTGCTACTGCTGTCAAAGTCGCAAAATTATCAAGGGAGTCGCCTCCTTGCCGTACCCCCTTTCTGGACACGGAAGCGTCACTTTGCCTGCTGCTAAGCTGCTTACAACTGTCTGACAATTCGTGTAAAGTTTCTCTCGAATTTTATGCGTTGATAAAACTATTTAATTGTACATTATCGAAATCGACCTTGCGACGTTGTTTCAATCGATTTTTTTTATCGAGAATAATAAAAGTATTGAAAACGCGTTTTTGTGGAGAAAAATTCGTTTTTTGGAATTTTTTCAAAAATTTTTCTCGTTTTGTGAACTTTTCATATCGTCAGTTCGATTATAAAAAATTTTCTTCGTTATAAAAAAAACGAAGAAAATGGTGTATTTACGAACTCTTTCATCACTTATGGAAAGCAGGGCGATTCCAATGTTCCTAACTGTCGCCACATTCTTTCAACTTAATCGCAAAATAAATAGTGAAGGAAACGTGTAAGATGGTGCCAGTGATCGCAGAGTTGTGTTTATTGCTTTCGTACATCCGACGATAATTTTTATTTTGTCAACGAATCGATATCCACGCCTGTTATCACAGAGCATCCGAGGGAAAAACACCGCTGAATGATTCACTTCGAGAAATCACGTGCTTGAGCTAAGTAAAGTTCGAAGGCTCGTTATTTTGTTTCACTGTCAGCGAGCAGCAGCCATAAAACGCGACGGTTTAAAGGTTAAAAGTGTTAGCTATTTATTGGGTAGGCTCGCGATGCGGAAATATCGAACATTTGTATTCTTACGACACCGAGTGCCTCGTGTGTCTATGAGAATTTCGTTGTTCATATGATCCGAAAAGGCTTGTCAGTTGACCAATGAAAAAAAGATCATTCGAATGGAGAAAATCGCAGATATAAAATTGGCTCTTACGGTCGCCGCTCGTGATGCTCACCTTTGCGAAGAACAATGTCTCGTAATTTCAACGCATTTCATCCTGAAGTGTCAACTTTTGTCCTTTTTGAAAAATGAATTCGCTCGCTCTTTTCACATTTTTGTTTTTCCGCGCGTTATCAATAGTCAATGTCGAATGTTATCACTGGTTATCACAAGTTCCAACATTCGTCAGTCGGTAAAAAAATGAATGAGCGACGGATGGCGTTTCGGTAACTCGCGCAATGTCCGCTACGGGGCTACACTTTCTCGTCCTCCACCATGGATGCTATATACCTCATCAAAAAAAAAAAAAAGAAAGATGGAATGCGAACTCAACCGACGCCACCACCGAAAGATCTGCCTCATCAAAATATGAGAACATTTATGAACACGGTGGACAACGATAAAAGGTAGCCCCTCGTAGCGGATGATTTGTGCGTTACCGAAACGCCACAGGTAGGCTTACCGTGGCGACATCCGTTGTCGTTTGCGCGTACTCAACATGGCGAACGTCCCTGGCGATCGGATAAGAGGCGGGGAGAAAGAGAGAGAGTTGCAAATTCGAGTTTCGAAATGCCGCTGGCGGATGCTGCCCGATTCGAATGCGACGAGGTGTGTAAGGTATACGGCAGCGAGAGAAAGAGAGAGAGAGAGAGAAAGTGAGAAAGGAAGGGATAGGAAGGAGAGAGAAAGAGAGAAGGCGGTGCAAACCCGTAGATGCCGAAGAACGGGTTTAACGCAGCGAGTTAACTCGAAGATGGCCGAATCGGTGGATGCGCCGGTGGTCCCATCGGTCTTTGTCGCGAACAGTGCAGTGTCCAACCGTGGTCGCATCTCGTTCTCCAACCTCGAACTAAATCCTTCGAACCGTGAACCGTCCTCCGCTTCCGACTCGAACCTCCCGGACTCGAACGGTACGTAAGAAAGTCTACTGTCCTGTCACGAGGACCTCAACACCTGTCTATTACAATCCTCTATACTGTGTCCATCGAGTACCAGTTACCAATTTTGTTCCCCCGCGTGCAACAAGTGGTCGCCTCATAACGACGATGATGAATATGCCCTCCCTGCGAGCCCTTGCACACACTTATTCGTCGTTTTTGAGCGCAAACTAATATCCGAATGCGCTTGATTAATTTCGTGTCCGTTCAGGCATCACTCCTTAATGATAACAACCGAAAATAACGATAATTCTTTATTTATTTGCCTTTTTTCCTGACGGATTAATAATACTACGGAAACTTTATCAACAACGAACGATTTCATTGTAGTACTTGCGCATCTTGCCGCACGTTGCACCACCGTCGCTTTTTACCATGCGCTCATAAAAGCGAAGTTCTTCATATCAACGCGACTGTCGCCACCGGCGACCACTGTCGCTGTACTTCACATTCATTGCCTCGCAAAACGCGCAGGGAAACGCGAGCTGTTGTTGCCCTTGTTTATTTTTTCTTCTTCTATCAGTTTGACAGTGTATTTTGTGCCGAAATCTCGAAACAAAATATTGTTAGATTATGGGGGGACGTCTGATCGAGGATTCCACGTCCTTCGAGCTCGTTCCTTCGTTGGAAAAAGCAGCGACAGAATTAAAGAAAAATGCGAATCATCACGAGTATGTCGTTGCTCTGTCGATCCTCGTTATGGGAGAAGCGGGATTTTGCATTGACGACACCACATGTTCGAGGTACACACAACGCAGTTCGTATAGAAACTTGTATTTTTTAGAAGGTGCGATAATTGCAAAGAAATATGTTCAAATCTACAAAAACAGTTAAGAGTTTTGGTAAAAAAATTGTTGAAATCCGCTCTGAACACATGAAAATGTTCGCGACTATTGTTCCACGAATAATCCAAAAGCAAACGTCACAAACGTGACAAAAATCGTGTGTTCCAAGCTCGAGTTCATCTTATGAAAAGTTCGAGATTATTCTTCTAAATAATTAAACGACGCGTTACGTTTGCGTACCGATATAAGGTGTTTCGATGGTACAGAGAGGAGGAAGAGAATATCGGCGAAGCGTTGAGTCCGAACGAGCCGAGATGTAGTCTCAGTGAAAATGGAAGTTATCAATTGAAATTCAAGCACGAGAGTGGCAACGACCGTTTGGACTGCAAACTCGTGGCGGTGCCGATCGGTGACGTTCTTCTTATTAATTTATGTCCCTCGAACGACAATTCCGGCGTAACGAAGTCGAGAACCCTCGCATTTTCGAGCTTCAAGTACATCAATCCGTATTCGAGCGACTTGACCGGACGTTTCATGAATCTCCGAGAATTTTCCCACAGGTAACAACAATCTCGTACTAATCAAGAGACTCGGCAGAGTCTCGGGACGAGTATATTGACAGCTCTGTCGTCTGCTGGCCCGAGGCTCGTCGAGACTACAGTTTCTCTGAACAAAACGATTCGCGGCGTTCAACATCGTCCATCCAACAAACATTTTTTTATGACAGATTCAAAGATAACCTCGTGACACCAATGAAGGGAGAGATTTTAACGAATGCCGGAATCACGAACGCCAGTTTATCCGGATTACCGACCGAGCTTAAAATCAATATTCTCGGGATGCTCGGAGTCCCCGAGATCCGCCGGGCAGCTCAGTGTTGTCGGGAATTTCGAGAACTTTGTGCCACGCTACGAAGATGATGCTTCCTCTTTTAATTTTACCTTTTAAACATTTTTTACTCGTTTTTTCATCACGTGTATTCATTTTAGCTTCCAGTACATTCAAGGCTCGAATAAATAAAATAATCAATCACTGGTCTTCACTGAGGAATTTCCAAGCGGTGACGAACGAATGTAAACAGCCGTGATATCGAATACGTCTGGGAACGAAAATCGTTGAACTGAACGACCTTCTCTAATTGATTCTTCCGGTGTTGACGAGGCTGACGATCATTCAACTTTCTTTCATCAAGGATTCCAAAATGTACGAAGAAACGTAACAACGAATCGTCTCTAAGCTTCGTTCCCAGTACGAGTCATCGGTGAAGGCTCATTTCGACGTTGATCGAAGCGTGAGCAGAGATTGCATCAGCCCTTTTCGAAAAAACACTTGAACCGTTCGAACCCCCTACCAACGACAAAGCCCGTCTCGTCACGATCACTTCGTTCGATTGCGATGATGCGCACACTCATTCGGCCACGTTTCAAAGTTAGCAAGTTTATGATAATTGGGAACTGAACGCGATTTAAGTTAAGCCGGAAATAGCATTAATGGACAGAAAAATATGAAACTTTACAGAATGTTAGATCATGATGTAAAAGTCATTCGTACAAATCTTCGAGATCTGAGGTGGGTTGTAACGCGAAATATCTGTAATTTATTTTCTGCCTCGACAAGTCACGTTAACATGGCCTCTTATGAGAAATCACACGGAGTAGCTGTACACTTTTCCCCAGTCACCAGGTTACCAGACTAGTCGGATAACCGAGTAGCATCCTTGAGAGGATGGATCAGTCGGTGCGAGAGAGAGATAGCTGCAAATTTTGAAATCGAAATTCTTCGAGACAGTTTGACCGATTAAAAAAAGGCTCTGTCAGTCGATTTTTGTCATCGTTCTGCGTAGGCTGGCAGAGCTTTTTTTTAATCGGTCAAACTGTCTCGAAGAATTTCGATATCGAAAATTCCAAGTGAGGTTAGTCGACCGATCCATACTCTTGAGGCAGACACGAGTCGTGCAGCGGATGCTGATACAAATTTTCACCAGTGGTGGGAGGCTAAAACGGGGCGGTGTATTCGAGGAGCTGAAAAATTAAATGAGCGTCAGCCACGTCTGAAAAATAAACTGTGTAATAATGTGAGGGTTAACAGGGCGCGAAGGTGGAGAAAAAATAGTCCTCCGCTTCAAGTTTCTCAACTCGACACATTCTATGAGAGAAGTTTGAGAGAAATAGGCCTGAAAAGCTTGAAATTCGAGAATGTAAGAGCGACGATGGGTAGTTTGACACTGCGGCTTGATTTTACAATGCTCACCGTCGATTCTCTACCGAGGTTCTTGATCCGCGTCGTAAAACACCAACCGGCAGTAAATCAAAGAGCGAATGTGATTGTTAACGGAAAAAGTGGAGATCGGTATTAACGACAGTCGGCTACGCAACGGTGAGGTTGGTGATCGATCGTCCGTACCCTCGCACCGAAGAGAAAGATCTCGTGATTCGGCCTTGACCCCCTAGCCGAGTCACGAGCGCCACACTCGCAAACTCGTCCTTGTCCCTTTGCTTTCTCTCTCTCTTTCTCTCGCTTCCTCGGTTGGTCCAGCGAGGCGAGAGTCGTTTGGAGGATAGAGCAGCTCAGCTTATCGAGAAGAGCTCGTGTCGTGGCTCACGAGAGGAGATAGTTACAGAGGCGATATTCTACTTTCCGTTCTCCCTGCGCAGGTGAAGAAGCATGCACCGTCGTGGCCTCTCTCCCAATAGGTTTTTCCGGAGGATAGGTCGTGGGTGTAGTCGCGAGACAAAATAGGATGATGTGGTTCCACAGCTCGCTTTTCGGCCAAGCTTGCGCCGTTTGCTCTCGTACCGCAACCTCGCACTTTCTCTCTCTCTCCCTCCGTGGGCTCTTTCTCTCGCCCTCCGCGTCAACTATCGTCGTAGCAGTGTTCGCTTCGAAGCCGTCCCGGACGATCGTCGTCCTCTCGTTCTCTTTTCTCTCGACGACGCCTGTTCGTTTAATCTTCGTATAACAGTTTGTGCGTCGCCGTTTCAAGTCTTTTCACGATTCACTAATCTTTCATAACTCCTCTGTTTTAAGGAGCTTTAAAGCTTTTATTAGTACGACCATTCGAGATGAAAATCGGTAGAAGAAGCGCCCCGAAGAGTTTCTTTGCTCGCTCGATCCGTGGATATCTCGTCGTATCGATGGAAGGACGAGTTTGCCAATCAACAGAATATTCCGACTGTGCGTTTGGACACGTTGAAATATAGACTGACCGTTAGCCGCTCCGCAGCGCCGATGGGTGAATAAGCCAAGAAGACACACGGAGCCTCGAGGCTGTATTCCGGAAGAAGCTGTTCGAATCGATTGGACAAACACCGGAGGCAGGAGATCGTCGAGGCGTCTCTTTTGGGCCAGCATACGAAAGTGGAGGAGAGTTGTAAAGTGGCCGAGCTGAGATTCGAAGAGGTGGCGAGTCTATTGAGCCTCGCGAGAGACGAGGCGATCCTCGTTGCCGGAAACTCGACGAGGGACCGGAAACGAGGCTCGTGGCGGCGTTTCTACTCCGCGAGAATGTTGAGGCACAGTCACAGCGACGGCGAATTCCCCATCTATCGTCAAGGTAAGCTAGTGTTGTATCCCGGGCGAGATGCTTCGTCCGGAAAAACGATTCTCAAAACATCGCTGACCCTTTGGGCGACTCGAGCCGTAAATCGATGCGCCGTTCTGTCGATTTCTGTACTTCTTTGCCAACAGGTTTCGATCTTTGTTTCGCACTTTCTGTAGTGATGAGAGCTCGCTATTTTGGGTTCAACGGTGACTTCCCGGTAGCCTGGAAACAGGAACAATCGGCACGAGTCACTGTCGTCGTCGTCCGCTTCCCCCGGACGTTGAATAATACTCACGTCTCCCGAAAATCGACCAGCTTCGTTTGGTCAACCACACGCGATGATTGCCCAAATCAATGATGTCGCGTCCTTGGACGATAAATTTGCTCCGATCCCATGCAGAATTCGTCTTTCGCCAGCGCCACGTTTTCACGTGGAGTTTCAGTCTCGGAAGATCTGCGCATGTGGAATAATTCGCAAGATAAATAGAGTCGGAAGGACTGCGGTGATTGTAAGGAGGGGACGAGCGAGCGGGCTTACTTGGCGCTAGAGTGCTCGTGTCGTCCGGGTGCATGAGGTAAAAAAAAACGTTTCGAAATATCCACGCGCCAATTTGCTCATCGTTGCCCCGGGGATTCAAGTGCTCCATCATTTGTTGAAAATTATCGTGCTCCTTCGGCACTATGTACTCGTCGACGTCGACCCCCGCAACGTATCGATAACCAGCGTGGAAAGTACTTCTGTAAAGACAGTCATTGAGGGCCGCGAAAATACCGTCGACCCGGAGATTCCTCTCGAAAGCATAAAAATCTGGCAGCTTCCAATCGATCATCGTCACTATTCCCTCACCGACGTAGTGCTCGAGGACCTTGTTCACCCGAGGGCTCACCGAGTCCCTGTAAAAAGTGAATCTGCTGACCCCCATGCCCCGATAAAATTCGACGAACGCGACCAGATCGAGGTCGTCGCCGAACCGGTGATGAAGCGGTTGAACGCAAACGGCCACGCCGTCCTCCCTCGGCCTGCTCTCATCGCTCACATCTTTCCAACCGTTATTCGGATAACGCACGACGACGAATTCTCGGTCCCTCAGATCCCTCGCGTTTTCCACGGCCTCCAAAGTTACCGTCACCTCGTACGGCAGGCGAATCCGCTCGCTCCTGTTCAGGCGTCCTGGCAATTCGCAGAGAATGTGCGCCGCGCAGTTGGCCATTCCAAAATTTTCCTTGTACGCTGCCAATCGCGTGCCGATCGATTTCTCCTCGAACACAACATCCTTCCTCTCCCAACTCTCTTTGTACCTGTATCTGTGGTAGCAATACAACCGAGACTTTTCCAATCTCGTCGGTATTATGCCGATGATCCTGATCTGAAAACAGAGTCATTTGGGAGCTCGGACTCATCGTGAACCGTCGTTACTTTACTTGATTTCGCGATGGGGGTACCATTGCCCAGGCGTGGTTGTCACGCTGCAGACTCGAGTCCTCTTCGAGAACGACCTCGGGCCGAGTCTCCAAATAAGCCGAAAGTATCGCGGTGTCTTCGATGCGCGGCCTCTTCCAAGAGTCTTCCGCTTCCGCTGGTCTCGGTAGCCTGCTCAGTTCCAAATTCAGCTCCTCGAACTTAACCTCCGCGAGGTCTTTCAGCTTTGAGAGTCTCCGTGTTCTCTAAAACAACGCAGAATCTCAGAAACCTGCCGATCCAGTCTTTGGCACAAACTCCAAAAAAATCACTCACAAGCGAGATAAACATGAGAAAACAGACTACTACGAACGAATAGAAAACCACTGTCGACTTTGTATACACTCGAATTAAGCGCGCTCCTCGTAACCTGACCCGGGGAATCAGTCGATGGTATTTCAACATCGTTCCTCGATCACCGAAACCACCAACAACGCGCTCCCTCCGAATTCTTAGCGCACACTGAATCGCGCTATTTCTTCATCCACGTTCCACCGACAGATATCTCCGGCCCGAGTAGCTCCCTCTCCGTCTTTAATGCTTCTGATAAGCCGATAGCCCGCCATTGCACCAGATTCTTTCTGTTTGCGCTATACAGACTCGATATCTCCCGCTGTTTCGCTCGGCCTCTCTCTCTCTCTCTCTCTCTCTCTCGAATTATCTGATGTTTGAACAATTGGTCACGTTGTTATCGAACGTTATATCGTGCGCGCTTTACTTTAGTTTAATGATTGCGCACGAATTTTTCTACACCTGCTCCGGGTGACAACGAATTTTGGTCGCACGACAGAGCCATGGAATCAAAGTACACCGAGGAGTTGGAAAATCTCCACGGTTAAATCGAGGCGGAATTTTTGGTCTGGTTTATTGGGAATTTCGATTTGTCGTAATTGATTTTTCCGGGACGTAAAACCGATAGAATTCGTGAACTTTTCGGTAGTTTACCGACCAGGGGAGCCCGGAAAACCAGGATCGATCGAGAAAACTCACAATTTTCCAGAATTCGCGGAACTGGATTTTTTCAGTTTTTTTTTTTTAAATTCCAGTGATTCACAGTGACGTAACTCTAAAGCACCAATTAGCTTATGAGAACGATCAGGTACGACGAAAGTCGTTACAATACGTCGAGCGCTCGAGGCCTCGATGCTGATAACATTGTGGACGTGCAGCACTTAGCCCTTGGCATGTTTCCCGCCAGTGCCCTTCGATCGTAGGAAAAACGAGAGAGAACTGAAGCGAGCGTGATTTCGATACCGAGTACTATGATAGTATTGTTATACTAAAACTCACAAATTCTATCTTTAGAAATACTTTTTTCAAACTCATTTCACAAACACCTGTAAAATGTTGTTTTGAAGGTGCTGCTATGCTTCACTACTTTTTGTGCTGTGATAAGAATCGTTTAATAAGATTCTGATAGGGTTGTGTGAAGAATACGAAATTTTTTTAATTCTTGGTCTTCATCACCGCAAAGCTAACGAAACGATGATTATTTGTCGCCAGTTCTATTAGCCCAAGTGTGCACTGTGAAAAGATGGATCGTAAGAACGTCTGGTCTTATTACAATATTTAAAAAATTCGTTAATCTCTCCCCCGCCAAATAGTGTAGGCACAGAAAGATTGTTTTTTTAACTGAATGAAAATCTCATGGAATTGTGAATTTATTTTTAAAGTGTTTTTTTTACAAAAAAAAGTAATACGGCTGGCTCGTGGATTTAGAAGGGAAGCATTCCGAGTGAAAAATGAGTCGTCGGATCTCGAGAGGGAGAAAAATGGAGTTTATTTTCCTGAGCCTGTTTGACCCCTCCGTTGTCGATCAGCTGTTGGGATCGGTCGACGAATCGGCAAGGGTCGATTGTTCCGAGACTTCGTTGCTGCGTTCCTCGCTGCCAGAAACATCCTCGACGTTTTCGATGACGCCGACGATTCCTACGAGTTCCAAGGTGTCCCGTGCCTTTCGTGTCGAGAGGTCACCCGAGGTCGGGCTTTCGGTGGATCCGTCCTCCTCGTCGGTCGCGTTTCCTGGGGAATCGAAGCGGGAAAAGTCGAGCAAGCTCAGTGGGGCTGCGAGCATCTCCGAGGGACGAGGATCCGGTTGTTCCTGAGACGAAAGCTCGTTCCCGGTCGGCGATATCGGATGGAAATCCGGCGGGATCGGTGATCCATAATCCGAGTAGCCGACCAAATCTCCGTTCGGCTTTCTCGCAATCACGCCCCAAGGTCCATAGAAACTTTGGAGACCGAACTCGTGCCAGGCCATTAGATCTTGATCTGCGAAAATCAAAGTCAGGTGATCGTTCGTCACGTTTCGTTTACAAACATTTCTCAATCGAGAGGTTGAATAAAAACCCTGAAGTCGTTCTGATTTTTGTTGAATAACACGCACGAGTCGGGAGCCAACGATGAGTTTTTATTCTCCTCTCAACCGGAAACTAAAATTTTTCTTGTTATTTTGTCGCTTTAGCTATTCGCTCAGGTATGATTTATAAATTTTCACAATATTTATTAAGCAAGTTCACGCGAATCTAATGGAAAACGAAAATTCCAACTTTGGACGTTGAAATTTGGAAATATGCTAGAAATATACAGCGTGCATTTATTCCCGAAATTATTATAGGATCTACCCCGTCCAGTTGTCGAGAACACAATTACCGAAAACCACATTTTTTTAAGGGATTCTCCCAACTTTGGAGAGCCAAAAACGAGAATAAGAAAATATAATGTTTTTAGATATCAATGATGCTTTGAGAAAGCCTTGTTACCGGTGAAAATCACTTGGGAATGGAAAAAGAAAAACACTTGTTTGAGGTTAACGAGTAATAAACGGTAGAAGGTTTGACACCACCATGAGCCAGCGGGTTTAAATAAAAATTGTTCAATCTCAACAAGCGAGTAACACATAATTTTAACTAATAATTGGGAGACTAAATTTGATTCATTTTTTTATCATTAAAAGAGAAAAATAGTTGAGTTGGTTCTTTGAATAGCATGTTCTTCCTTAAAAAGTCCAGTCGATATCAGAAATCCAGTTTTTACTCGACTCTTCCGGTCGACCTTTACCCCAGGCTGACGTCTTTCAGCGACTCAAAGTGCTCAACTTTCCAATTTCATTGATAAAATCCCTCAAAATCATGAATAGAAATGTCAAGTTGGAATCTTAGATTTGGAGAAATCGATTCACCCGGAGGAGGATAAACTTCGAAATATTGTCGGAATTCAAACGAATTCACAAGGCAAAATCTATCGTGGGGTTGGAATTACCCCCGGCTATGTGAAGCAGAAAATAAAAAATCGAACGTTGTAAATCCAATTCGGTGTAAATGAGATAAAATCAGAACGTAAAAATGTTCTTGATGCGTCTGCATAAAATGGAAAAATTCTAAAGACTCGAACAGGAGACGAAACGACAATGGTTAAGGAGTTTCGGTACAGGCGATACAATGTTGCCATGCTAAACCATGCTAAAAGCATAAAAAATTTCAAAAAGTTCAGAATTTTATAAAATTTGGTGAACATATTCTTTAGTGCCAAATTTGACAATACAAATTTTTTAAGATTTTTCTTCTACACAGTTATCGAGTAATTGATCACTAAAGTTGACGTGTATAAGCATAGCGTTTCCATAAATATAGGTATACATTCCGGGCATAAGAAATCTGCTTTAATGCGTAATTACTCGATAACTAAGTAGAAGAAAATTTTGAAAAAATTTGTGTTTTCGCACTTGATGTTGAAGAACATTATCACCAAATTTGATCAATTTCTTAATATTTAGGCTTTTGTACCGAAACTCCTTAACATGCGCGGTACCTACCGGTGTTGAAATCGGGAAGCATCCGAGCGTTGACCGTTGCAAAAACCGTCACGATGACGGCAATGGTCCCACGATAACTGATTTTCATCTCGCTTTAAATACTTACGCGTAGTGGACTCGACGTTCCGACGCTTCCGATTGAACATCCTCGGATAATTGGTGATTCTTCTTATATAGGAGCTGCGCTTCTAACCGATTTAGTAGGTTGCGTAGTCGTAGAGAGAGAGAGAGAGAGAGAGACGAAAAGCGATCAACATTGATTCGTGTTCTTAGCACTTCGGCCTGGTGTTTCTAATAGAATTTCCGATGGATTAGCATCGTTTGAGAGTCTCGTTTGAGGCTTCGTTGTTTTTGTTTATATGAGGGCGGGCATCTGTGATAGATTCCCGAAAAATCAGTGTCGTGAATACCGTTTATTCGGAGCTTGATAAAAAAAGCTGCTTCAAAGCGGAGCTCTCTCGTCGGTGTCTTTAATTCTTCGATGCTCGCGCGCGAGACGTATTTTCGCGTGTGTTTATTCCTCTTGGGGCTAATAGTCGCTAATGCATCAGCGTGGAAGTCGCTAATCGTTAATCGTGACAAGCTCTTCTCGACCCGTCGGAGATCGTTGTTGAGAAATTTATATTTTTTTCTCGTCGCGGCGCGATCGCTTCAACCTTGACTCGGTACGCGGAGGAATTTTCCTCCGCTCGGTCGCGCGCGCTTTATCGAACGCGTGAGTTTATGGAAGAACGTGCGAGCGCGCTCGCGCTAGCGAGGCGTCAAAGTGAGCTTTTGAAAAGCGATCGAGCGTTCGACGCCGCCGTTCGTCGGTGCTTCTCAATGCAAGAGAAAGAGAAAGGGAGATGGAAAAGCGAGAATAAATACATACATGCATAGTTGTGGATGGTTTCCGACTGACGCATCAGTGGGATTGACGTCGTCGTCTCGTCATCGGTGGAAGCCAGGCAAGAGAGCCGCTAGTACAATACCCGAATGAATACAAGCTTCAGCACGGGCCTCGAATCGCTTAGCGTCGCCGCCGCATCGCTCTCCACCTATATTTTCTCGGTGTCGTCGCGCAAATAAGTTTCCCGACTCGCCTAAAAATCACGAGGATGCCGCTCAATCGAATCTGGCGATGTCGTCCTCTTTCATACGGTATGTGCATCGCGGGGCCCGAACAAGCTTCTTCGCTTTGATACAACTCGAGCGTCGTCATTTCAATCACTTCTTTTTCACACTCACGTATTTTCTTTAAAAAACTCATTGGCAAAAGTTTGAATTCAAACTAGTTTGATAGAATGAATAATCAGAGATTCGCACAATATGATAGAATGAGCCGCTTTGGAGTCGAGACGGTGAATCAAAATCCTGTAGAGCGTCCGCAAATCCTTTTGTGCATTTATAAAAGGCTTCGTGAAACATTCATTGACATTTATTCAGTAGTTTCGCCCTACGAGTAGTCGAACATACAAAACGGATGAGGCAATTTTTTCCTTTGATTGTGATCACTGTACAAATTTGCAGAATTCGTTGCGAACTGAGAACGAAACCTTGGTAGAAATCAGTTTGAAAGATAATGTGTTATCGCGCAACGATAAATCGATCGATTGATAATTTCTGTGAGGATCGAAAGGCGTTTTGTGAATTTCGGGCACAATTCGTTCGGTTCGTTGATAATTATTTTTCCGGTGGATTTTTACACGTAAAAAAAATTGTACGACGTGAAAAAATTGAGGTTATTATAAAATACGGCGTAATGTATTGTTGGTCCGTCAGCTGGTATCGCTGGTATACGAGACTTGACATGATACAGCAGCGATCGGGTGGTAAATGCGCGCGGCTTGTGGCGATGTTGATTCAACATTTCGACGAGACGGGCGTCGCGTCGAAAGCTTGGCGCGACCGCCGTTCGGTGCGCTGGAATCGCATGGCCGCCCCTCAGTGCTCGCGAGCCTCGCTCGTCGCTCGGTGCGCGTTACGTCTTGTCCCTCATAGCTCCGCCTTTTTTGTCCATTAATTAACCACACATTTCTCCTTACAAGTAATTTCATTGAGAAATAAATACATCCGTCATTGATATTCCGTCCAGCCTGACTTTCGGTGGAGCTTGTATTTCTCGCGTCTCTCGTTTACACTCGCACGAGTGTTCGTCTCTTTTACATTGAAATAAAATCCGCGCTCCCGATAGCGGTACACGCGTCGGTGAAAACACGAGTAAAATAAAAAAAGGAATAAAGAAGCCTGTGTGCGTTGTGTACAAGCGCAGCATCGTTGTGTCGTGTTCCGTAGAGATTTTCTCGGAGTGAATGTTTCCAGTGAGGTTTGCGCGAGTGTAAGTTCGCCTACGTACAGGCGCATTCTTCAATCCTCAGCGTGCTTGTGCGTCGTGCGTGCGTCCGTGCGTGTGTGTCATTGTACTTGTGTATCTCCTGTGCAAGCTAGTAAGAGCAGTTATGACGAAAGAGTTTCCGCGCATCTCATGATCGAGAGGGACCAAGCGTTGTGTGCGGGACTGCATTAAAAAATCAAATAAACAAATAGAACAAACAAACTTTTTTCATATCGAAAGTGAGGGAGAATATGCGCTCTGTCGCGTGTACCGCTAAAACAGGTGTCTCCGAATGTCCTCAATAATAACAGGGTGTATCGAGGAGGAGCGGTCTAGCCAACCTTGGCCGCAAACGCGAATAGGATCCTCGGTGAAAACGTCGTAAAGCACAGCCCGTAGGCGCCGCCACTCGTAACTCGCTATTTCAAAAACGACTAGTCGGGGGGGCTGCGCGTAGGTCGAATCCACGGATGTCATTGATGCATCACACTGAATTCCTTCGATATTACACACGTAAACGGAAATACATGAAGCAACATAACAAAAAAAAAATAACGAATAAACAAAACACGTGCCTTTATGCCTGATGAGTTTCTTTGGCTCCTGACTCACGAACGTAAATACCAACGAGCTTCCTCATTGCCGGCTGTGAATCATCAACACAATTTCCTTTAACTTTATCTCAACATTAAATAATTTTTTGCGAAAAACCCTGTGCGGATTAAGCATTTAAATAATAAAAATAATGTTTTCACGATACGTCGGGAGGCGAGACAAGACATTTCGGGACGAGGTGTGGAGCGAAAAGAGCCGTAATTGCTGTTAATTTTGTTTGTCACGGAGAAAGATCCTCGTGGCACGGTTCGCGATCTTTTCGATCGGGGTCAAATCTACGAGTACCACACGCGCTCATTCTCGTCGAGACGATGCGGTCGAAATTATCACGGAGCATTATTTTAAACGCATTCAAAATAAAACCCGTGTAACCCGTTTTTTCCGAACTTCAACGATATTTCAAAGAAATGTTTACGAATCGGTGGCGATTGGGATAATAGCTGATATTCCTGGGATCGAGAGTCGGGATCGGCAAAGCTGGAGCGCCGATTGATCAGGATCGATCTGTTCGGCGGGAGGAAGCGTTCGGCGATGTCGATTCGCGTGAGTGGTGGTGTTTATCTCGTGCCCACCACCGCACTTGACGAGTCCAATAACGAAAAATCCGTTGACGATGCAAACCACGAACAACAACAACAGCAGCAGCAACAACAACAACAACAACAACAACAACAACAACAACGACAGACACAAAATAATTCACAAGGAAAGAGCGTCACTATTGTGGCTGCTCCGCAGAGAAGTACGAGTTTGGATTATTTGAATTTCGAAGAAAAACGACAACTAATCGCCTCGTCGTTATCTTTGAGCGATTTTCTCGCGCACGGACCCGCCGCGGCGGCAGCCGCAGCGGCCAAAGAGGTCGCTGCCAATACCGTTGTCATCGGTGAGTTTGACAACCGTTCGTTGTGTCGGGCCAAACCGTGTGTTTGTATACGCGCTCGAGGCGTGGCGCCTTCCTGCCCAAGGGCATCCGGCGAACCAACCTTTTTCTTCTTTTTTTTTTTACATCATACGTATCGACTTTCCCCTTCCTTCTCGTCCCTCGAGTTATTTCTTTCTTCGGGAGTCAAAGAACTCCCGGTTCGCGCATGTAAACAGTAACTGCTTTCCGTAAATGTCGTTTCAAAGAATTTCTTTTTTTTTTCGTTCCTATTATTTTTCGGGTGGGGATCAAATGTTGGAATGACTAAAATTTCGAGCAACTAAAATCTCGAGTTTATAAACTTTGAATGATAATATGGAGACAGAGCTTTGAATGCCAAAAATAAAAATAAAGCAGAAACTGCAAGGTTCGAAGCACGTTTACATCGAAAATAGAATGTAACAATCGCCCATAGGACGATGACTAAAATATCGATTTTTCGAAAATTCGACTATCACGCTCTCGATTCATAAATTACTACAGTCAGCGATACTGTGAAAATTCACAATTTTGAAAATACAATAACGAAAGACCAAATATTACTGAGGTTGAAAACTGAAACACCAAAAAGTCGAACAGTCAAAATAGCGAAACGTTAGAAAGTCGATCGATCAAAATAAAGAAATGCAGTGGAGCTCCAAATACACGCGTCTCGCTCACTCACAATCAGACGGGTGATCTCCCGTTTTAAACATCGCCATTTTGACTTTCGCCTTTTCGAGCTATCGCTATTCTGCATATGTAAGTTTTATAGGCTCGAAAAATTCACTTTCGATTTTTTGCTGCTCGACATTCTGGCCTGTCTGTGAAACAATTACTCTCCATTTTGAATTCGAAAATATAAACTTTTGACATTCGGATGGTCTGTTAAAGTTTCATTCGAAATGAAAACTATTGAAATATATATTTTCGGGTAAATACGAATTCAAAGAAAGAATTTTTGATTAAACACGCAATCTGCTGAATAGTCGATCGGGAATAAGTATTTCGAATTACTTATTTTTCTCCAAACTGATATCACAACTTTTTAAATTTCGAAATATCGACCGTTCTACAATTCAGTTATTCGACATATTGAACCCCACCCTATTTTTCCCTCACATCACCGTATTAAAATGGAACATTTTTTTTTCGAGAACTGCACAATTTCGAACAAAAAATCCAACGACGCGTTTAGAATCAATTTTTATACGTTTGAGATCTCTCAGTCGATTCCGAAGCACAAAATCTTTTCCTTTTGCTTAAAAATTATTCAATTGTGTACCATTTTATGCGTTTTTCGTCGTCGAGGAGGAAGGTCAGCAATGAAATCGCACTCGTCCGATATTTCTCAATAAAAATCGATAAAAACAAAAAAGAAATGTTTCATAAGCTAAATCGTCCGAACGACGTTACACCGGCGTCTCGCCCAACCTTTATGAATAGAATCTCGTTGCATTTGACACCTGCGCATGAAATTCTCAGACATCTCATAACTCGTAATCGCGCAACACGTTGGAGCGAATCGACCATAAGTTTTTCCTCGTTTTCCTTACTTTTGCTCGACCAAAAGTCGAGGCGCCAACAAGCGTTTTTGTAGATCATCGTTGGGGTGTTTCGAGTCTCGAGTTGGAAGAGGACGTTAGAATCGATTTCTCTCTGTTGATCGAGCAACCGCGCGGAGTCTCACCGGCGAGCTCGATCTCGCCGGAACAGCGATTCGTTCCTGTTGCACAAAATGAATAAGAGCTCAAAAAAAAAAAAAAAAAAGAAAAAGAAAAAACGAAGCGAGCATAAATGTAGAGAAGGAATAAAAAGTACACGCGGAGAGAGTAATATTGCGGAGGAAAATTGGCAGCGACGTTGCCGCGATAAAAGACCATGAGGATCAATTATGTACATCGCGTAATCGCGAGCAAGAGAGAGAGAGAGAGCGAGTACACGATCCACCTCCAACTTGAATACCGCGCGATGTGCGTGTTGTAAATTATGAGAGTCGACGAGAAGAGATGCGTCTCGAATCTGCCCCCCTCCCTCACTAATGGTGATTCCAGCGAGGCGCCTCTCCGCACTCGTCGCTGACGTAGAATTCTCACCGTTAAGCTCCTACCTACATAACGTACGTCGTGTATTATCTATACTCGAGTTAGTCAGCTGCAATGCTCGTAGTACGCGTCGTGAGGGACCGAGAGAATTACTTGGCGAGAGAGAGAGAGAGAGAGAGAGAGAGAGGAGAGGGAAAGGGTACGAATAGTAAATGGCAACAGCGCAACGGAGCAGCGGTGGCGGCGGAAATCATTCATTGAGCAGGGGAGCCCCGACGAAACTGGCTGCCACAGCAACAGAGCAGCAGCAGCCCTCGACACTGTCCAACCACTCTGTTCTGTATCTCCGACGGGCAAAGTAACAATTTCGCACGAAGTAGCCTCCGCGGCGCGCGCTTACTTTCCTCGTGCCACCCACTCGGCCTCCTCCTGCCCGTGAGCAGGTGGTGCAATTTTTAAACCCATACGACACCGCGCTCTTACTCGGGCCAAGTATATTTTCTATTGAAACGCAGCGCGCCTGCTACCGGGCGAGAGGGAAATATGTCAGCGGCTCTCCGCGCGGACGCCTCGACTCTCGTGCAAGATTCATCGCCTCATTTCGCTACTCTATAGCCGGAAAATTGACGTCTCGGAGGAGAGCCCTCCGAGGAACGAATCCCTCACTTTTCTCGTCGTCTCTTCTCGTACGAGATTATTCAGACTCATTTTCAGTAGAAACAATTAATCAAACGGTCCTCGGACTCGCTTATTTTCTCGTTTATTTACTCGAGATTACGAATTCGCAGCTTACAACGTTGCCCCACCCTCGGAGAATGCCTCTTTTTTATCACTCCGGAATTACTTCCCGATGGGAAAACAACTTCGCACTTTCTCGACGACTCAACGTCGAAAGTCCCGTGCATCGATCGCCTACCGCTGCACACACGAATGGAGAGTGAACTTCTTCTCTGCCTCCCTCCTGCTTCGCCTCCGCCAGAGATCCCTGCCGTGTTAGGGTGATCCGTGCGCACCTGTCCTTTTACCTTTTCATACCTATACGTATATCTATACTCAGGCTTTTAAGTATGGCATATCGATCGCAGGTAGAAGCGCCCCCCTCACGAAGGTAGGTCGGGCCATCTTTTACTCTCTCTCTCTCTCTCTCTCTCTCTCTCTCTCCTAGTCTCCCCCTCGAAGCGCGCTTCTCTCGAAAAAGTCATCCAGCCTCTCTCGAGAGAGAAAGCCTCCAAACAACTAGTTGGATCGTATCTCGATGCACAGTGCCGGCCAAGCCTCCTCTCCTCCGCCGCTAACGCATCGGTATTTCTAGTTTCTACGAATTTCTAAATGCTATTCCGTCCACGAAATTACGCAATGGTGACTCGCAGCCTCTCCTCCAATCCCCTGACTCGATTTTCGAAGGAAATTCTACTTTTCGAGGTCGTGCACTCTGGCAACGAAATTCCGGTGGACGCAGCCGACCGAATTCGGCGTCCGGGCAACGAACATTTTTTGCGGAACGTTAAAACTCTGTTGGTGCTATGAGAATGTTTCGTCTCCAAAAAGTCCTTCGGAACTTTCTTTCCGGTTCGGGTACTAACACGGAGAACAAATTTTCGGAGATTCGAATATTTTGTGAATGATCGAAGGCTTTTTTCGTGTCTGCTTAAGAACGGTTTTCGAAACAATTGGGCATTGTTCTTTGGTCCGCTTGCTCGACTACCCACGTTTGAGCTTCGTCACTCAGCCACCACGCGGCGCAAAGCGTCGAGGCATTTCTCGCAGACGAATCGCTCTCCAGGTCGCTACTTAAATCGCGCGGACCCGAAGTTGGGATCATTCACGCTCGGACGTTTTTATTTTTAACTTGCCTTTCGATGCATAAATTTTCTCGCTTTTCAATTACGAGAATTTCGCAGACATTTCTGCGAGAGCAATTTTGCTCGCAAATTCGACCGAGTTCTCAATACAGAAAGCGTTCGCTCATCGTCGCCCCCAAGAATTTCGAATTTTCTTGAATGTTTATCATCAAACAGCATCCAACGAAGGAAATGTCTGGAGGAATTTTTGGATTTTCATCAATTTTTCGTAAACCGAATTTTTGCGGGGTTCGAAAACTTTCCGATAAGGAAAATACTCAAGATGGCAATAATCTTCGAAACGAGGAGTTTTTATCTCGAATTTGAAAAAAGCTTTAACGCCGCCGATTCATGATGTTTCTTAAGACGTCAAAAAATTTTCGATGATATTCGATCCAAAATAGTCCAACGAAATGATTTTAAAAAACTCCCCAATAATTCCAGTAATTCTCCAATCTCCTTCCCTACCAAATTCGCAATTCGTATTTTTCAACCTACACCGACGACGCTTCGTGAATAAAAAAATTGGATGACGCTGAAGTTTCCAACGTTGGAGTCCAACGAAATGATCGAAAAAAACTCTCCAATAATTCCAGTAATTCCCCTATTTTGTTCCCTGCCAAATTTGCGATTCGTAGTTTTTCAAGCTGCACCAACGATTCGTGAAATAAAAAATTGGTGAATTACAAACGTTTTTTCCGTTCATTTCGTTGGACTCCAACGTTGGAAACTTCAGCGTCGTAAAATTGGTGAATGACAAATATTTTTTTCGTTCATTTCCTTGGACTCCAACGTTGCCAACTTCAGCGTCGTAATAACCAATAACTGGTGCTCGCACAGAGAGCAAAAAAAAACTAGAAAATCGTTGCCCGCAGAAAGATGAAAGATCTCATGAAAGAAGTGTTGGCAAATGAGAAAGAGATGCGGCGAGGACGGAAAAGAAGAAAAAATTCTCCTCATCGAGCGGAGATGAAAAAGAATGTTTTACGATGACCAGTGATGCGGTGATGATGAAAAAAAGATAATGATGTGGGAAGTTTGAAAAAGCTGCGAGAGCTAAACAAACGGAGCTTTGTGTCAGCTTGCCTCAAATCCAGCAGCTGAGATCGTGGAAATAATACTTTAACAGTCGCGTATTGGATTGGAGCTTGCTCCTCCCAAGAATATGTGAAAACAACAACAACTTTTACTTACTCAAGTATTCGTCGTCCCTTCGTTCCTACGATTGTTCGGTTACTTCTCCAAATGAATGATCTTGACAGTACACAAATGTGTCGCGCAGAGCAAATACCGGAGCGTCTATTTTCGGATGTTTTTTTGCGGACAGATAATTCGGGGCTGAACGCAGAAAGAGTTTGAACGTTTAATCCGCAGCAGCAGCAGTTGCTCCGAACAATTCTCATGTTTGGTGAATCGATATGGAGTGGAATGGCCCGAACGAACCTTGACCGTCCCATCCGTCCTACGTGTCGCTCGGATAAGTTGCCAGTTGGGCCACAGGGTCGTTGCTTCGGAAGAATCGAGCGTGCACACAAGAGCACGGAGTCGCCTGACGGTCGCCGCAACGAGAATAGAATCGTGTGCACGATTCTCAAGAAAACTGCTCCGCGAGCGCGCTTGTCTCGCAAATTTTCTTCTTTCTTTATCGCGCTCGCGAGAATCGCGAAGGAAAATTCTGGATCGAAGAAGGTGATGGAATTTTTCGGAGGAAACGGTCGTTGGAGCGGACGCGTTTCACACATTCCGCAGCATTTTTCCTCTCGTTTTTATGTGGAGGGAGGAAATAAAGAAAGAAATTGTCACGGCGCTGTTGGATTATTTTCAAACATCAATTGCGTCGGTTTTTGACTCGCTTCTTTGGTGGATACTTTGCTCGAGAAATTCCATGCCGGCCTCTCGAGTCTCGTTTTTCACTCGGCCAAAATCTCTCTTTCGATGCCTTGGAAAAGAATTTTGAAATTAACTCCTCAAGCCTCTACCCCGGAGCATCTTTCGTCAGATGAAAAGATGAAAAATAGTCTGGATCGAGGCGAGACAAAGAGATTGGACGAGGGTGTATGTACGAGAGCCAAGGGCCCGGAAGCCTTTCTTCGGAGCGTCTGAGCACGTGACACAGTTGACCCAACAAATACTCCAGTCTCGTGAAACCAAGAAGAGCGAGCATCGATCAACCGAGTGGCATTGTTTGGCCGAGACGTTTCCTCCAGACGCCTTTAAATAAAAAGGAGGATAAAACTTGCCTCGCTGCTCTCGATCATTATCATATGCGGTTTCTTAGAAAAAACGCTGCGCGCTCTCGTTGCCGAAGACACATTTCTCATCAGATACTCGTGCGCCAGGCTCGCTCGAGAATGTTCCAATTAGTCAGCAAATCGTATTTAGAAATATATCGAGATGTGTTTACGTACCAAATGAGGAGGGTGCTATAAATGTATTCCGAATGAATCGAGTGAGCCGCTCGCGTTCAAACTTGGCACAAGAGCTACCTCAAGTTATTTCATTTCGCCTTGTAAATGAGGATTTTTAAATCTCAAACGAACGAAACGAAAGTTTCGACGTTTCGTCGCACCCCTGACAACCTATTTTTTCCTCTCGATCTCCTCCGAGGTTATGCACTCATCGGACAATGCCTTAAAAACAAAAGTCTCTTATCCTCGGAGCTCAAAGATTGTTAACGCTTTTAAATTCGTTAGCCCGTTCCTCTCAGGGCTCGCTCCCCTGGCTTTGGCACGATCGTCGTCGCCGAGTTAAAAAAAGAATGCTCGCGGGAGGAGCTTCTTCCTGCGGAAGTTGCAACTCCGAATACTGTACGGCTCTTCGTTCGGTCCGTTTAGGAGCAGCAGCAGGATCGAAACGTTAAAATATTGATGAAACGCAATTCTGTCATTTGCAACGATGTACGAGCGGAAGGTACCGAGTCGCGCGTGACCCAATAAATTTTCAACAACATTTTTATCGAAAATTTCAGACGAAAATTAATATCAGAGCTCGCAATCGACTCGCACGAAGCGTGGGCCTTAAATTTTCGATATTTTTATCGTCTCCCACAATCGATAATTCAATGTGCCTTTTTGTGTTTCAGCGAAAAAACAGAATGGAGCTGCACTGCGAACGAACAGTCTGGGTTCGGGGGTGCGGACACCACCGCTCGAGAGAAAAAGCAAATTTTCTGCCCTCGGGCGACTTTTCAAACCTTGGAAATGGAAGCGGAAAAAAAAATCTGACAAATTCGAGGCTGCCTCGAGATGTGAGTACTTTTATCCCCGACGAATGCTCTTTTTTTATACAACTTTGCTTCAACTTTCAAAAGTTTTTGTTCAACTGACGGCTTAATCGATTTTCACAGCTCTCGAGAGGAAGATTTCGGTCCGAGCGAATCGGGAGGAGTTGGTGCAGAAGGGAATCCTTTTGCCCGAGAGTCCGACATCGTTTGTACCGGAGAATGGTAATTTCTTAAGATTATTCAAATAATTCAAGTTCAATTTAACTTTTCATTCGCAGTTTACAATTGAAGTCGTTAAATTGACCTTGAAATCGTGAAAAATCAAGTTATTTATGGAACCGTCCTTGGGTCCGAATGAATAAAAATGAAACGATCAATGACTGAGCAAGTTCAGCATAAAATTGCAGTTTTCCGGCTCGACGTAAAGCTTACAAAGTAGTAGAAAAGTAGAAAAATTGCCAGTAATTTTCAAAGCAAGTTGATTAAATGAATATTTATTTGATAAACAAGGTGGCGGAGGAGGTTGCGGAGGCGGCGGTGACGGAACCGGAAGCGGTGGTGGAACAGGAGAATCTGGCAATTCTCAGAAGCCACCAACGCCTCAGCAGCAATTGCAGAAGCATCATCATCAACAGCACGAGCAATCACCGGTGGCCGGTGGAGCTCCGTCCTCCGGTGTTCAATGTCAGCAACGAACGCCGACTCCCACCACTGCCAATACGCACCAAAATTGTACGAATGTGTCCGGTAGTAATCAAGCTTCGCCCCATTTGCCGCCACATTATCCAGGAATGGGAGGGCAGTCGGGTGCGCCAAACGGCAACGCGCAAGGTGAGTTCGTGCGTTATTCCGCATTCGAAATTTTCCTAGAAAATGTGCAAGTTCAAAGGCAGAGCATTTTTACCGACCGGTGGATGAAGGGAGTGATGAGTGGTGGGTGGAGGTAAATTGGGTAAAACGTAACCCGCTGACGAAAACTTTGGGATAGATCAGGAAAATCTTGTCGATTCCCGGACTTCGGGTAAGATTTCATTACCGAAGGGGTATTGAAAATAGAAAAAACCCATTACGAAGTAATCGGACGAGGGCTGCGTTGGCGCGAGGAGACACGGAGAATCGATATTTGCGAATGTGTGGAAGAGTATTACGTCGAGAACGCGCTACCGTGGGAATCCTCTCGCTTGGGATAAGCTCGGGGAATAAATAAAGAGCGGCAAGTTGGCAAAATATGAGGAGGATAAAGCGTGTGGCATAGCGAATAGTTAGGTCGGTCGGTCGGTCGGTCAGCCACCTCTTCGTCGAGGAGGAGCGATGCACAAGCTCGAGGGGAAGAAGACGTTCAGCTCGGAACTCGATGCACGGTAAACGCTCGGCCACGGCAGCAACCCCGGCAATAAGAGCAGGCTTGCAGTCGGTAGCAGCAGGAGAGCGAGAGGGTGCAAGCAGGGGGTTCCGATGGGCGGTGAGAGGGAGCGGAGGTGGGTTCGAAGAACGAGAGAGAACGAAACGGTGAGTGGAAAAGGGGGGGAGGGAGAGAGGTAGAAAACGCGAGTCGGCGTCGGCGTCGCGACGCCCGGACACGCTCAGTCAGTAAACGACCTTACTGCGGCACCGTGCACTCTCTCTTTGTTTAAAAATCGTATATCGTACGTTTTTGATTGATCCGTCAATCGTAGGGTGCTTGACGCTTTCAAACTCGTCAAAAAAATCGTGACGACAGACTCGTCGGATGTTAATTCTCTTCGTTACTCCACTGGTGACTCGAACGGATGCGAATCACATTTGCTGCAAGTGACCGACTCGTTTGCTTTCAGCTTCGAAAAAACGGGGGTAAAAATGTACTTCGAACCTGAATATTTAATCAGATGCTGCAACGCTTGACGCCATTCGGTGTTGTTGAATCTCATCAAACGTGCGAAATATCGTCCTCCGTTTCGTCGCCCACTTGCAACGGTGTGCCACGAGCTAGCGCCGATACAAATCGCTCGTTTCTTCGTCACAAGCTTCGATAAGCACGGTTCCTCGTCGAGGCGAAGTTTCCTCGAGCTCGTCACGATTGGAAAAACTACGGGAAAATGAACGCCGAAGATGAAAATGCAGCTCTGCGTTGCCACATTCGACGCCATTCTGCGCGGCAAAATCCTTCGAAACGTGCCAATAACAAGCCTCTGATGGAATGCAGTGCTCTAATCGTCTGATCGTCTGCTGAAACCCCACGAATTTCAGTTTGAAACGTTGCAATATTCGAGTTTATTCGAGCGGAGCTCGGGATTCCAACGCGGATAGAGAGAAAATCGGAGATTCTCGGAGGCTCTTAAAGAGGTGAAACGGATATGTGAGACGGAAATACGCGGATCGTGTGTTCGCTGCGAAAGGGCAATCAGTCGTTGGTCCCTCGATGAGGGCAAGGCTTTGACAATAACGAAACATGGTTTGGATGAGATAGCACAGGTCAGTTGCCACCGCGCCCCGGGTAACACGATGCCACGACTCGGTGCAGCCCTGCTTCTCTCTCCCTCCCTAACTCTCACGCTTTCGAGCCTTCTCACACCCTCGCGAATCTCCTACTCGCGACGTCATTCCGGCTGATGCTTGTACGCAACGTTTCTCGAGATTGTCGACTCGCAGTCGTCAATAGCAACGTTTTCCTGGGGGAACATTTTTTCATTACAATCTTCAACAGCCCCACATTTTTCATTGAATCCAAAAATAATCGAGTACGGATTGTGCGACGCGGATTTTCAAGTACAAATATTCCGGAGCCTCAGTAATATCCACGTACGACGCTCGGTTTGCAGAAACCTTACGACTCGTATCAAAGCTTTTTCTTTATTTCGTCTCCTGAGATAAAACGACGCATATCGATAGAGATAAGAGGTGGAATGCAGAGAGAAAAACACATATCGTCAGATCAAAAAGTGGTTTTTTCTTCCTCGTGTGATAAGAGGAGAAACGCTGTTTCAAAAGGCGCGAGTGATTTTCGAAGCAGCCCGCCGCACACTGAGTCAGTGACCTCGCGCGCCCGACAGTCCCACCTCGGGCGTGTGTACGTAAGTGCGTTCCTGTCCGACGTGTGCGTGTGCGAGCTTGTGACGTTGTGTGTTCACGCGTGCACTCGTGCTTCTCCGACCGGCGACGAAAAGGTACACGCTTGCCAAAAATTCCACCCCTCTTTCGATTCTTCGTCGCTTAGAGACGGCACAGTTAGTGCTACGCTGAGTTTTTCGGGACTCTACTTTTGAGGCGAGATACCCGGCGGTATGTCAGTTCGTGAGGAGCCTCATCTCCGAAGTGGGAAGAGCCTCGTGCTCACGTTTGACTTTTCGTTGCGAATAATTCCGGCCGGTGAATAAATGAAAAGAGTGTCAATCACTTGCGCGAGTAGAGTTACGTCGTAATACGATCATTCTTTCTTTTCAATGTCGAATAATTTTGTTTGAGCAATGCCAGCAGTGAAATTCGTCAATGATTGCGGCCGAATTCAGCCTCCGGCAAGAATTCTCACCGAGGAAAGAATACAAACGTTCGTCTCAACGGAGTAAGAAGGATCCCCGACTTACCGAGGGCTGAGTCGCGCCACGGACGACAATTTTATCAACAAACTCGGACGATATCACCGAGTTCCTCGCACCGGGGAAAGAGCATTAACGAAATTGCGAACGTACGAGAGTAATTGACCCCGAGGAAAAGGACGAGAGAAAAAAAAACGAGGAGAACTCGTTAGTATGGCAAGCAGAAGAGTCAGGCTGTAACACGCCCGTCTTCGAAAATAGTCAACTTCCGCTCCCGGACACTCTCAATTTCCTTTTCTGTGGCGACATGAAACACCGTACAACCGTATCCAGCTCATACGTGCTCGATATTCCGTTAGCTTCCCGTTGGCTCGTCTTCAGGGCCGAACGATCGGCGAACGTCAGTTCCTCGTGGAACCAGCAACTGTGCGGTTGACGAAACAATACCGAGGCAACCGAGCATTTGAAAAAAAAAAAAAAAACGAAAAACTGTTTTAAAGAACACTTGCAAATGTTTAAAATTTGAACGGTTCGGGGGTGCGGTCGATTCCGTGCGCTTGAGCGCGCGCTTTTACGCTGATGATGGGATTTATTATGGGCTGTACGTGTTTCAAAGGTACCGGTCTGGCTCATCTGTCCCAAGGTTTGTCTCATTTTGCTAGACAGAATCGAGTCTTATTTCTCATCAAGTTCTCTATCGAGGGAACACGAATGGGGAGGAAAAATCCGCGGCAAAGGATATTATCGTTATCCTTACAAAATTACATTCGATTCGATATTACGGAATCGACAGCCTCCAACGTAACGTAAAAACCTGATGGCAGTTTGACAAGCCTGGATTATTGGTGTCCTATCAATTCTGAACTTCGATTCTTATCGATTATCGAGTATTCGGTTTACCGTTAATCAGCTAGCAGAGAAAAGTTTTGGCAAATTTTAGTACAAAGCGCAAAGATGAAGAACAAACCAATTCTCATTGTTTGCCAATTTGTCGGGATAGGAAATTTCCTGAAAATTATAATGGAGCTTGCAATCGAAAAATATCAACGAGCCTGTCTGAAATTTAATTTCAAAAGGAACAAGTGATATTGAAAATGAGGTGCGTCGAAAGTTCTTTCAAAATGAGCATCGATAGATGGTACTGGCGAATAAATTGGAAAGAATTATTTTCAGTGCCCTCGAAAAAAAATAAACTAAATTTTAAGATAATAAAATATTGTAAGAGCCGTGTATTAAAACGCATTTTCGTCTTTATTTTTATGTTGCAGGTATGTACACAAGAGGAAAAGCTGAGAATAGAGAAAATGTGAGGAAAGAGGCCTCTCTCTCGCGTTGAGGCAAATCAATAGGTAACGCATACGGAGTTTCACGACGCGTATCGAGCAAAAATGCTGTTTGAGGTTACATCGTAGATACGAAGAGGAAGGTACCCGATAGCCTCGCGCACAATTTGCGCCATCGATTCGTTCCTGTCATCGCTTGATTTTTCACCCTTTGTTTGTTTGTTTTCTTGCTTGTTTATACTCGTGTGGGTCGTAGAGGCAAAACAGGTCACACACAAGTGGCAGAGAAACGTGGCGCCATCCTGGCGAGCTTGGCCATCGTCGAGTGTCTTGCGTTCGATCAACAAAACTTCCCCGGTGCCTGGTGCCGATACGAACGGTTACTGCCGTATCCATTTCCGACCACCGATAAGAGTATTCGAGTGTCTCGGAGAGCTTATCCGCAATGTTAATCGATAGCCAACGTCGAAAGGGTGCAAGCAGAATATGGAAATTCTGCTTCTAGTTTTAGAGAAAGGTCGCGATTCCGCGTGGGCGAGTCACCGCTCGTGGCTATTCATACTTAACGATTGAGCAATTATTTCAAAGTGCGTTGGCGTCCGGAAAGCTATAAAATTTAGGAATCCATCGCATTCCGATACCTCGTAGGAATTCCTCCTACGCAAAGCCAACCACACATTTTTCACAAACCCCCGCGTTCTTCCGAGGTTAATTCTCAAAATGTTAAATGGGCTCTTGGCGTTGCAGGAAATCGTAGGAAATCGCCGCGGGGAAAGGTGCTTGTTACTCGGAAAGTGTACCGGAAAGAGTCGCCCGAGGAGTTGCCGAAAGTATAGTCAACCTCGCAGCTCTCCCGTGTGCTCTCCCGAATGTCAAGGACGAACCCGGGAAATGGATTTTCCGAGCAAACTCGCTCTACGCGTGTGTCTTTCTCACCCTCGGCCTCTCTCTCTCTCGCTCTCGCACTTTTTTCTTTTTTCCCGTCCCGCTGCTCCCCTCTGTAATCACCCCTCGTGCAAGGATACGTTACCGCAGCAATTTCCAGGGCCATGGCCCTTCTTTTCATCGCCTCGTCAAAAATTCCGTTTCCAAGCTCCGATAACATGAATTCCTACTCGGAAATATAGAGTGGAATAAAAATTATGAGAGTCGCCACATAAACTGGTAACACCACCTTTTGACCTTATTTCTTTCGGATCGGAAGTTATCGTTGAAACACACGCGCGACCGCGAACTGACCTCATCAAAACCCGCTGAATTCGGACTCGACCCCCAAACGCCAGACTCATTGTCAGTCTGTGAGAATCAAACGAAATTCTCTCGGTTTTCAAATTCTCCTTTCTCATACTTCTTTCATTCAATTGACGACATTTCTATTGAACAGATGAAAACGTCAATACTGGTGAATGGTGAATTCAAAGGTTTCTGTGGAATAAAGCTGTCAATGGTCGACCCGAACGTTGAACAGCTGTGACTGTTCAAGCAAGAAGCACAACAACTTTGACCAATTTTTGTATGATGAAAAAATCTCGATTCCAAAAAAAAGCGAGTAAAGTTCGTTCGTCGTTGGCTTACCGCGAGCTCATTCGTTTATCTTCAGTCACGAAGAATTTCAACAGCTCGATCGATTCGATTCCAAGCGAATGTATGATTGATCAGTTAAATAAAGTTGCGGACGTGGTTGGTTTGGATTTTCAGTAGGGTAGCATAAAGCGGTTGCTTGATCGGTGAATAGCAAAAAGCAGGAAGTTCAATGATGAATCAATCGAGAACCGCAAAGCCCGAAATCAATTAAGATCTACAATTTTGGCAAGCACAGGATTGAATAACACAAGGAAAAAGGAAAGGGGTTGATGCAGTGGAAATAGGATTTTGCCCGATGTTCGCACAAGGCTACTGGGTCATTGCGGAAGACGATGCGGTCATCGTATTTCTCGCAGGATTATTCGAAAGCATGTACGAGGAGATTTGATAATATTTGGAGATCGTGGAGATGTGGAAGGCGACGTCACCTCCGGCGTTAAGGATGAAGAATATAGTGAGGATTCTCGAGGCGGTAAACGAGGAAAGTTTCTGACTGATGAAGAGGACATCACGGAAACGAGGAACCTCGGGAAAAAATCGATGCTGGGTGTGAGACCTCGAAAATGGAAGAAAAGCGGGGGAAAAAGGAGGAAAAGACCGACGGTCAAGGTCTCGTCGAAACTACGGATTCTGTGGGACGAGTTGAGCAAAGAAAATCCGACTAATTTGTTAATCACAAATAGAGGTGCGCGTTTGAATTGTCTAATTGGAAGGATTATTCGGAGCGTCGAATTGATAAATTATAACGGTGGAATAGGAAAATGGGAATGGGAACAAGGGAGAAGGGAGAGACGGGAAAACGGTGCAAGTCGGCTGGTCCAAGGTCATACACGCGCCGTCGTTCCCGTTGGAAATCTCCTGTAGCAGAGCGAGTCGCGAAAAGTAGCAGGGCTCGGAGATTGAGAGGGGAAACTGGATGCGAAACACCAACGCAAACGGGAATGATCGATAATACGTGGAAGAAGGTTGATGCGCGCGCGTGTGTGCTGCTCGTGGTGTTCTATCTTGGCCAGACTCCGGTTGATCCTATGGAAGGTTAACGATGGAAGGACAAGCCGCAGGTGCTGGTGCTACGAGGCAAGCTTGGACGTAGATTGACGGGAATCGTTGGAACGTAAAAAGGCGCCTCGGACTCGAGGATTGGATGGAGAAAATTTTCATGATGCTTCCGTAGCCCGAAGGAATATTTCGCCCCCTCGAACCCGTGTCCGTTGGAGCTTTCCCCCGGTAACGATCGGTTCCCTTGCCCGGGGGTACCACAGAGCGATATGCGAGCCTCGGTCCACTCGTCGAGACTCTCCCTCCTCTTTCTCCTCTTTATCGCTAACCTCCTCCGTTTCTATATACGTTTCGTATTAACCGAGAGCGCCCACGCGTTCTTTCCATCCGTGTTACATGCCTGTATGCTCACGATTGCCAAGTGTGCTTCGACTTTGCGCCGCCCCGAGTTGCGCAGTTCTCCCTCTTCACCCTCCTCCTCCTCCCGCTCCGCTCTCTCGCTCTCTCTCTCTTCAGGTCCTCGTCCTATCGAGGTACTCTATCCAACATCGATGCTCTACAACAACCAGCTGGTGCCGTTCGTTCGGTGACTGTACAAAGCGCCGCCGGTGTACAACCAATCCTCGAATCATTCGGAGCTCTCTTCCCTTCGTCCAACGTCACTGAGAGCCCGGCTCTCATCGCGGACGCATCGCTATCAGTTCCTCATCTAGTTTTTTATTTCTCCTCCTTCTCCTCCTCCTCCTCCTCATTCTCATTTTCTTCTTTATTACCCTCGTCCGGTTATAAACGTCCCCCCAGTAAGTTTTGTGACAATGGTGCAAGTGCTGATGAAGATCTCGATCGTGTCGAATCCAATGAGGGACGTCATCGTGACCGTTAAACTCGGAAGAGGCCCGAGGGACCCGGAGTAAGAAAATACTTGGTAAAGTCCTGAATGGGAGCTCATTGGAAAGGGAGGCACGAAGAGCGACCAACAACGACGAAAACATATCTGCAATGAGTGGAGTAAGTTTCCTCGCGGCTGTTAAAACTCTTACACCCGGCGGTCGACGTCGACGGCGATGTGAGAAACAGGAAAAAACTCTGGAAATACCGTCTGCTGATTACACCCTCCATCATCAGGATGGACATCACCACCATCATCACCATCACCTTCATCATCATCATCAACAACAACCCCAGCAGCAACAGTGCGGACTCCTGCAACCGGATGTTGTCCCGAGCTGGGATGGTGTACCACCGATTACACCGCCGGCCGATTTCCTACCACCCGGCTATAAAAAGGGTGACAAATTCCCATCGTCAGGTGAGGCTGAGCGATTCCGATTCACTCGAAACGAAAAAATGTTTTTTCTCCTTTTCGCATCCCGAATTCGCAGCCTCTACGCACACGCTTGTCGCGCTGCGACACGAAGCGAGTTGACGAAAAATCGAATACAAATTTGTCGACTTTGGATCAGTGAGGCTACTGGGGGAGAGACATAAAATCGCAATGTCGGTCAGGGCCAAACATCACGCGGAAACAATGAATCGCGCGTGTCATCCAATAAAATGACACTTGGAGCGCTCTTTCTATTTTCGATACACGAGTTAATCGTGTAGCTGGTGACGTTGTTGTCAACGTTTTTTCCCGATCCTACTTCCAAATCGATCAACAAAATCGTTACAGAATCGTGTTTCCCGGCTAAAAAGACTTCAAGAATTTTCAACGAGATCTCGTCTCGAGGAATTCTCGTATTCCAAGAAAAAACTTCCCAAAACGCCAAGCGAAACGAATCAAGAAAAATATCAACTTCTCCTTCTATCAGGTTGACTCGAACACCCGCGTTAGACTCACGCGTGCCTCACTAACTTTCATTGGCAATGATCCAACTTGCCCTATAGGCAACGGCCATGCCCCAGAAACGTTGAAAATCCGTATAACCTTTGGATGAACCGCTCGTGCGTTTCTGACGTCGTACCGCAAATATCGTTTATTATTTATTCAACACGACGACTCTATTGTTCATTAATGGGACAGCTATTTCCGAGATTCAGTCGGCATGCATGAATGTTTCTATATTTTTCGACCTTGTTTTAATGAATTTATGAAATTTTTTTACAGAGCCGAAGAAGGAAAAGACTGAACAGCATCAGCAGCAAAGCGGGAATGGAGCTTTATCGGGAAACGGTGGTGACTCTACGGGCGGAGGAGGAAGCGTCGGATCAACCGGAAACCAAGGATCTGGCGGCGGCACTCCTCAATCCGGAGAACAACAAAAACCCAATCGCCCCAACACCCTCGATCCTTCGAGGATGATCAGGCGGAAAGTTGGGATGCAAACGTGCGACAAAAAACAGGCGATGTCCCGATACATGACTCCTTTACCACCTCATAACAGCACTCTCGTCCTTTCCGAACTCCCCGAACCACCGATACCGTTAAGTGAAATCGGACCTATTCCACCACCGCCCATGTTTAGCTCACCTAGTCCAACCCTCCTGGCAAGGCAGCGACAACAACAACAACAGCAGCAACATCAACCTGAAATGCAGCTGCAACAACCTCAAATGCAACCGCAAACTCCAATGTCCACGTGGGATACCAGATGCCTAAACGAGGAAGATGGTCAGTTTTTCATTCTATGGTACTCCCTTAATTTCTGCCATTTTATGAAAACCTTTTCAATGCATATAGACGAGAAAACCATTGTAAAATTGATTCGTTTCATTTGTTCGCTCTGCCTTAGCTAAGTCGAAAAAAAAAAAAAAAATAACGAATATCGATCGGCTGATGATTGCCGAGACCTAGTAGAACTAATATATTTTCGGACAATAGAATACTTTGATATACTTCGGGGAGCGAAAATCATCCCAGTCTCATGTGGATGAATTAGTTCGTATCGTTCGAAGGAAATAAAAGTTCTTTGTAGGAATTTTCAATGGCGTTCATTATTAAAACTGCCAGCATTTGTTCGCTGCTGATTTTTTGCTGGGTCCCTCAAAGAGGCCTGCGAAAAGTTTCGACCGTGGCCTGAATTTGCATCCGAATCGTGCTCGAAAAAAAGGAACTTTCGGTACATTCCAATATCGCAAGTTTCTCATTCGCGTCGAGAGTCGTATTCGCATCGTTCGAATACAACAAAAATAATTGAAATTTCAAAGCTCTGAGCGCCCATTCGTCAACTTGAATTAATGTTCGCGTTCGTTTTCTCCATTGCAGATGACGAGGAAATTGATCCCGAGGATGAAGACGACAGTTTGCGAGTTTTTAGGTTTTCACAAGCTGATCCGAACATAGATACATCAAGAGTTGAAGAGATTCCAGCGAAAGAGCCAAAGTTTCACGCGATGCCGTTGAAAAGTGCGTTAAAAAAAAAGGGTCCAGGAAGTGCTCCTGGTACTCCGCAAAATACTCCTACCCAGGAGAACCGACCGCTCACTCTGCGTCAAGAGCTTCACGCCTCGTTTAAGTAAGTCACTCCAGACTGGGATTGCAGTGGGAGAAACGAGCAAATTCGTCCTTGACCCTTTCGCCCCTTCGATCTTGCTCCGCTTCCGAGTCCCCGGAACGTTTGTCAATATTCCCAACCTTCGTAAACTTACCGTTTTTCTTCCACATCTATCGCGAAAAATCTCGCTGACATTGAGTGTAAAGGACAAAAAAAACGAAATCACGGATAACTCGAATGGAAAAAGTCTCTGGATTATTCGAAATCTGTCAGATCTGCAGCTAATTTATTGAGCTCGATTTTCGACACGAATTGAGAACGAGACAAAGATATATAAAAAATAGCGCTTCTCTCATTTCCTCTGCCCTTCTTCTCGTCATCGATTTTTTTGCCCCGTACATTCAAGAAACATTTCATTCTCGCTCATTCTCAATCACTAGTAAAGCATCGTTATTATTCTTCTTATGCTTGACAGAAGGCCGGAATTGAGGCCTAGGATGAGAATATGGTAATTTCAGCAGCTCATCTTGTAATAATCCTAATGAAGATAATAATAGTAATATGACGATGATAATAATGATATTAATATCAATATTGATAATAATAATGATTTTTCATAAGCATGCTGGAACAATGAATTTTCGAATGCCGGTCTTGACGCTTCATAATTTTATCACACTAAAATAAGCACAATTCCCATGGATCAACCATTTTTTTTATGGGAAAAACCCCCGCGTAGATATAAGCTTTGAACGAATCACGACTTTTTTTTGCCGGGAGGCGTGTCTGGAATACCTGATTTTTAAGGAAATTCATAAATGCTTGTTGCTTGGATTTTTTTTTTTTTTTTTCATTTGTTTACAAAAGAAAATCGTCATATTTGACAGGAAAATGAGGCGACAATCATTGGAGATTCATTTGAATAAGAACGGGAGATTGAACCCTTGAAAATTCGGTGCTATTTCGCAATTGCACGTTTAATGGAAAATCATTTTTTCAAATTTTTTTTATTAGTAACCGACCCAAGTAACGATTTGGTGAAATGAACGTTTGATTTGTATGAGCTTCAAGGGCACGGTCCAACTTTTTTTCGCTTAATACTCCGGTAATTTGATTTCGAGGGAACCAACGGGTGAGTCTCGTTAAGAGGTGTCGACGTGAATCGAGCAGTTGACCGGGATGAATTTAGGGAAATCATGTTACTCCACACCGTTCATCTTCTTCTCGAATTCGACACGTTTGATCAGGCATTTCACTACATTGGTTCACTGGTCATCAACATCAATCGCATTATTGAACTAAAAACACATAAATAAGAAAAATAAATGACAAAACCTGGAAACGCCGAAGTTGTACTTGAAGATTTTATTCTTTGTATTTTTAATTACAGCAGTCGACCAGTCAGATTCGGTCTGGCGTTACCTTGCACGTTGGAAAACAAAGAAAACGCTCGACCCTACGTGATACGGGAAGATTCCGACGACTCGAGTGACGGACAAGTTCTGTACAGAGAAGATTATGACGATGACGAGAGTAAGTTCATTTTCGACGGTTCTCATTCTACTGCAACGGCTGAAGTAGTATGATGCATAAGATAAAAATAGTTTTATTGCATTTCTCAACAATTGAATGCCAGAAATTCAATTTAACAAACCCAAACGTATTAGCGAGGTCATACAGAGTTTGTGAGAAAACTATATTCACATGGTTTCTGTTAATTTTATTCAGGAAAGATCAAAAAATGGTATGCAATATAATCTCTGGTGGTGCAACAGTTCCTTAATTCTGCTGGCTTCGAAAAGATAAAATTTTCAATGATATACTTCATGACTAATTTACATATCACTATTCACGAAATAAAATTGAGTAAACATTGATGAGTGCTGTGAAGAAATGATGACTCAGACATTAGCCAATGTCTATCGGAGTTTGTAGTTGAAATTTTTAAACGATTAATAAGCACTTCCGTTCTAAGAAATCGTGTGCACTATCTCAAAAAATAGAATTCCAAGAAAAATGCGTTCAAAGCCCCTCGAGTAGTTTTCTGCAGCAAATACGTTGAACTCTCTTGAGTAACCGTTAAAATCTACGACTCTTGAATAATGCATAACCATCGAAAATAGGAACGGCAATGAAATTTTGAACGGAACTATAATAGATATATCCCCTTAAGGTATTAGTAACGGGGAAAGAGAAAGGGAGAGGAAGAGATAGAGACGAGGTTACAACTGTTGATCGCTTGGTCAAAGTGTATATTCGGGAAAACTATGCGATCGCGAGTCAACCTTCGCGAAGCGTACTAATTATACAATTCGGTCGGTTCGGGAAGGGGGAATTTTTCGTACAGTCACCGCCCACATGTTCGTGCAACACACTAGTTTCACGGACTCTTGCCTCTCGCCCAAGCACCTTGAGGTTTATATTAATCCTCGGATGTATCTCTCAAGATATTCGCTCAGTCAGTTGCCGAGCACCTTCTCGAAGTATCTGTTATATTTCGACTCGACGACCTGAGTTTTTCTACGAATTACTGTTCTTCATTGTTTACCGGAAAATAAAAATATAGACCAGTCCGAATAATATGATATGACAAAATGCTGCTGATATGGACCGCCTCGGCTATGTCGATTGACCGATTCAATCCGTTTCAACGAAACGTCGATTTAGCATCGTCTTCCGAGGGTATTATACTTATAAACTTTCACTTTGACTATGATAAAAGACAATTTTCCAAGACCCCGAAGCTACTCCCAGGAATTGGACAATTTGATAAATTGATAGGCCAAAGTTAGTAGACGATGGTAGAAAATTCAAATTTGATGTAATTCTTTTTAGTAAGTTCAATAAATCTACTATCCAACACAAATATTCTCGAGAACGGTGCAAACTCTCGCATTGAAAGCAAAAAGTTCTGGGACAATTGCACTGAGCTTTTTTTAAACGAGACATTTCTCTTCTATAGGCCGAATCGCAGCCAAAATTGCGCGGAAAGAATCGCTCTCGTTGAAATTAGCTCTGCGGCCGGATCGACAAGAGCTCATCAATAGAAACATCCTCCAAATACAGTCGGACAATGAGAGGCAAGAGTCGAAAGAGGCGATCGGTGCGAGGCTCATCAGGTGAGAATCTTTGGCAGGAGAATTGTGACCGATAGTCGTTCAGTTTTGACTTACGCAATTTGTCTTCCAGGCGGCTGAGTATGCGACCGACTCAAGAGGAACTTGAGGAACGGAATATATTGAAAAGTAAGATTCTTTTGTTTTTCTCAATTCAAATAAAAAAATATGAAACTCTGATGAAGACAAAGAATTTGAAGTACGAATGGAAGAAATAAAAATTTGCATCCATGTATTGAACCGGAGAATTAATTGACATTCATTTCCTCACGTTTTTTCTAGAACAAAGCCCAGCTGAAGAGAAGAAACAGAAGGAAGAAAAGAAGCGATATCTTCTGAGAAAGCTGAGTTTCCGACCCACCGTTGAAGAATTAAAGGAAAAGAAGGTAAACTGCGGCAAACTCAGAGTCCAAGGTACAACTCATTAAAAAACAATGCTCTAATAGACTCTGCAATCTTTGTAGATTATCAGATTCAACGATTACATCGAGGTAACGCAGGCCCACGATTACGACAGGCGGGCTGACAAGCCGTGGACTCGTTTGACTCCGAAGGACAAAGCGGCCATAAGAAAAGAACTGAATGAATTCAAAAGCTCGGAGATGGCAGTACACGAAGATAGTCGGCATCTTACCCGGTAAAGAAAATTGCAATAGACTTTTTCTATTCTGATATTAATATCGTTCAAAGGGTGGAAAAATAATGGGATCATTTTTCCATGAATTAATATAATTCAATGTTCTTTCGTTCCGCTCATTTTTATTGTGAAATTATTTGTCTTCTCTAATCGAATATTGCGATAACGTTTATGGGCCAAACTTCCGGTCTTCAGACCGGAAATGAACGTCCTTGAGAAAATTTTCCACCGAAGCAAGTCGAAAAGTTATTTACAACGTTTCTTGTCTAATTTTGATGTATTTTTGTGATTTTAGGTTCCATAGGCCATGACAATCGCAATGCGTAGAATTGCTAGTGTGCGACAGGGCTTTACCGAGTCCGACCTCATGCGTCGTGAACCCTCGTTGTTGGCTGGGCGATGGTCGTTCCCGTTGATGGGGCCATCGACTCCGGGTGTTTTCAAATACCTTGTCAATCAGCGCGACGAGGAAGGATGGCGTTTACCGGATATCGGGACGCGCGATCCGGGTATTTTCGTCATTTTGAAGAGAACAAAAACACAAAACAAAGAATCCAAATCTTGGGAGCGTACATTCTTTCCCGAGATCATGACGTGCGCGCGTCCAACGATCCCGGCTGTCGACATGTTTTACAAGTCGGCGAACATTGTGATAGGGTGGACTCGTCCCTTGTATCCTCCTCAATGATCAATGGTCGGGCCACTCGCTGATTATTTTTCCGATCCTTTTGTATCGGTCCTCTCGCGATGGAACTCCCTTAGTTTCTCACTCTTTCAATCGTTATCATTCGTCACGATGACTCTTGTCGGGAAACGATGGCTCACGAGTTATTTTAAACCTCTCGCATTCCTCGATAGAAGAATAAGAAGAAAGAGCCGAAAACAAAAAACCACAGAGACAGCTGTTATCGCCATTATTCTTTTTTTAACTATTGACTTACTTTTCGAGTCCTATTACGCGTATAATCTTTGGTCCCCGATCGGACGATGCGAAGAGATCTTACTTTCGCGAATGTCAAAACGACATGTGAAACGCTTCAAATGGACTAATCATGGTCGATTAACGCTAAATTGAACGATAATTAATTAATCGTGCTATTTGTATTTCGTTGCGTCACCGAGTAGACATTTTTTTCGTTATCGTTATCTATTCTGTCGATAACTATCCATTATTATTGTTATTGCTGTTATTATTATTAATATTATTGTCATCATTATTATTATTGCGATTACAATTATTATTACTTACATCGTTGTTACTATCGGAAACAAGATATTACACCCTTTTTTTATACTAGTGAGAGAGGAAAAAAAAATGTTCTCATATATCGTGACTGAAGAAGAAAAAAAGAGTTGAGCGCGTCCGATCTCAGTGTTAATTTGTTACCACGGATGGTAGAAGCCCGAGGCGAATAAACAGTAATAATTAGTCGATAACTATGGTCTCTTAGGAAAAGAAGAATAAAATTTTTACCCCTTTCTCGATAACGCCGCGGGCCTCGATTTGACTATCCGGCTATGATTGGCTATTGAGATCTAGCGTTCGATATACTTCGAGAGCTTTATTTCATATACGTTAAAAGGATAAGCAAAACTGACGAGACTCAACGTCGTTTGTCTACAATCCTCTTACGCCCTCTGGTTCTCTTTTCTGGACCCCCCCCCTCTCTCTCTCTCTCTCTTTTCCTGTGCAAAAGTTTCTATTAATGTTTGCGGCACAAACCTGTATTTCAAAGCCGTCAGCTAATTTTTGCCGATAAAGAGAAAGGAACAACATATTTATCGGGCGTATCGATAACTAAAGAAAACAAAAAAAGTAAATGCAAAAATGAGCAATCGGACAAACACTTGTTGAATGGGCTTCATTTGAGCTCGACTGTGTGATCGTTGCCTCGCAGCATCGTTCTATCTTTTAGTAATAAATTGATGATCGCGACTACCGTGTAGTCCATTAAATATGTATGAATATATATAAATATACATATATATATATATATATATATATTGAAAAATCCGTCGGAGAAATGTCCTCGATTCGATCGATTCACCGCTCTCGCTAAGATTGATCATTCAAAATTCTATATCAACACGAGACTCGATGAAACAAGCATATATATCTATACGTATATATATTTATATATGTATATATCAGATTTTTCGTGTAAATATATGTGATAAAGGAGGAACAAGAGTGAGGGAAGCAAAAGAAATGCAAAAAAAAACAAAAAATATTATACATAACGTATATATATATGTATAAATATATGTGCCGAGTGCTTTTCCTGGGCGATGCGAGTTTATACCGCGCGCTCGTTTTATTCAACCATCGGATTAACGCTGCTTGCGCGTCAAACAAAAAAAAAACGAAAACTACGCGTCAACTTATTGATACTCGCGTATACGATAATTGTAACGAGTGATGCAATGAAAAAAACTATGAATAAACGATGCTATGCCGCAAATCATAAATTAATACTATACGTAAACACAAAAGCGATGTTGCATTGTAGTTGTGTGATACGTTTTTGTTTTTTGATTTTTTTTTTGTTTTTTTTTTTTTTTCGTAGCGTAAACACACAGAGTTAGTATTTCGCGTGCAAATGATAAAGGAGGAAAAACTTGGAGAAAAAAAATCTAAAAAGAAAAAAACATTAAAAAAAAAAAAGCAACAAGCAGCGCAAGAGAAACGGGGCAAAAACTTATCGAACCGATGTTGAGGCGCGCGGATGCTGATTTATGATTGAGATCGGAAAAGCTTTATTCGCTCGCGATCACGATCCGGCACTCGCGTCTACCAAAATTCGAGTAATTCATTGAAATAATAACAAGTATTAATATTAATAATCAATAATATGAATAATAATAATAATAACAATAATGCTAGTAATAATAATAATAACAACAATAATAACAGTGTAACGATAATAATAGAGAGGAAAATGGTGACAAGACCATTAACGATAATAATCATTGCTACCATCAAGCGTTTTGTCAAACGGCGAGGTTTTGAAGCACCGCCGAGAGCACGTCAGCAGCGACAGGAAAATAAACGTTTTTAGCGCGAGCGCAGTAAGATATTCGATCGAGGGTCTTTCGGGCGAGAAACTACGACAATTCCATACGATACTTCATCGAGTGACTTCTAGGAAAAAAAAAAAAGAAAATAATATTATAAACGGGAGGAAAATGAAAAGGAAAAAGAATCAAGTAAATGGGAATGAAGAAAAATGGAGAAAAATGAAAATTTTTAAGAAGAGCATGATGACGATGATGGAGAATTTTTAAACGCGAAGAATAAATCGATCGAAAGACGATTGTTTTACGCTGTGGTTGGTGGGTGCGTATAATATACTCGAAATGTTGATCGTCGCATTGAGCGTACTTTTGTTGTACATAGCGCGCATGCACACGGGTGTGTGAGGCATTGATTCGTGCGCGAGTGTGGGCGCGCTCATGTACGTATTTATTTGTACGTACGTATGTATATATTTAATCCACTGTCATACAGGGTTATTCTTTCTCGACTGCCGCTTTATGTCACTCGATGTGCAATTTCTCGTGTAATTATATTCATATAAGCGATTTAAATGAGGAAAGAAAGAGAGGAGGAGGAGGAGGAGGAGGAGGAAAAGAAGAAGATGAAAAAGATAAAAAAAATTACAAAAGGAAATAATAAACGAAGAAACTACGAGAAAAGAAGAAAAATAGCGAAATTCAATATCGAATCTTCCACGATTAGTACGACAACGACAATGAATGAATCGGTTCGTTCGTTTTTTAACAACCGATCGCCAAAAAATGAAAAACTAAAAACATTTAAAACGTAGGATCCTCATCCTCCCAAAAACCAACATCCCCCAGTCCCTTCCTTCACTTTTCTGACTGCCGAAGGGCATAGATATTATTAGTAGACACCAACCAATACCCCCCCCCCCCCTTCCCCGCCCCGGTGTATTATATTGAGCATAAGGAGCCCGTTAATTCTAAGATAATGATCATGTATATATACATACATATATATGTATACGCATATATATGTATATGTGTGTGTGCGTGTGCTATAATGATTGTACCGTAATATCGAAACGATCGTCTCAAGTTCGATCGGAGCTGCGGTTAAAAGACGAAAAGATGGGGGAATGGAAGGAATGAAGGAAAAAAATTAAAAAAAAATAAAAGATAAGAGGGAAAAAAGAAACCATAAACGGAGATGAAAAAGGTGAAAGGTGGAACACAACTGATGAAAATATTGAAGGGAGAAGAAAAAAAATATACATACGTAGGAAAAGAGAAGGGAAGTCTAAGAAGGAAAAGAAACAGCAGGCTACCTACCGAAAACGCTGCCTGTTGGTTTCGTCACTTGTAAAACCCAATTCGTTTTATCTCTTTTTACTTTCTTCGTCGATTTTTATTTTGTTATAAGTTCTTACGTATTTAAGATTATCACAATTTATTGTATTATTATCAATGAGATACTGTAACAAACGAAAAAATACTGTTAACTATTCTTAATAAAAATTAAAACTTTTGTAAACAGAGTTTGAAAAGAGTTTTCAATCGTTTGTTTTGCCTCGTCGCGAGGACTCGCGATTCCGTGTCGCTGCTACCGAGGCATGTCGAAATCCTGGAAGATTTTCCGATCGCAGAACTCTACTCGGTTGACCGACGAAACGATCGTGCGACCGAGAAGTTTTAACGGTGAAGTCTGCAATTTAAGAATATTTTTTGTTCTTTCTCTCGTGTTGGTTTTTTTTTTGTTTTTGTTTTTTTTTTTCGCCTATTTGGGAATCCCGGGATGCTAATGTCGTGACACACATGCCTTACCTCCTTGGAGACGTAGCCACGAATGTCATGGCCCATGTAAAAGGCTACGCGCTGCAAAGCGAAAATTGATTTGAGTCGGGTTTTTGGATCGAGTCTGAGAAGCCTTCGCAAAAGATCCTTCGCTGCTGTCGAGATTTCCGGGTTATTTGGCAAAACGACATCCTCGTCGGGGCTCGATCGCTCTTCCGTTTGGGGGTCGAACAGTCTCGATGGTTCCTGCGGATACTGAAATTCATTCGAGCGTAATAAAAAGCGTGAATATTCGCATTTGTGGATACGTGATCGCGCGCGATGCTGCGCACGATTCTCCGCGAGGGAAGAGGATCGCATGTGCTCGCGCGCAAGCGTCGGACAAGGCACCGACGGGTACCGCCGCGTCCGTTACGACAAAGCTTTACTACGCATAAATACTCCCCTCACACGCCCCCTCATCCCTTCCCGCAGCTTCTGTATTTATTATAAATTATGCCGAGTGCCAGTTCATATTCCAAGTATGCTAATACGACGAACGCCTCGATGGATAACGCGCAGAACCTTGCGAGGAGATCGAAATGCGATCGGGGAAGGGAGAGAACGGAGGCACGGAAACTGGATTGTATTTTCTGTGAGGCTCACGCGCGACGAGAAGTTCGTAGAGCCCGAGATGAATTGCGGACATGAATTTATGCATAATCTCGTCCAGGTGTGTGTGTGTCTCTCTCTCTCTCTCTCTCTCTCTCTCTCTGAGCGATGATTGGTCTTAAAAAAATACAAATTCGGGAGAAATCCGTGTCACGGTCCCTCCTGACGCGTCTTGTTGCGCAGGCCTTGCGCTGAGAATAATTCATTTTGAACGACACGCAAACCCATCGATGTGATATCATCGTGATAATAAAACGAGATAAATGTATAAAAATGATAATGAAAAAGATTTATCGGAATCCTAGGCCGCTCGGAGGGAATGAGTTAATGGAAAAAACGTAACCGGCGAGGAGGAGACGATCGTTAATGTCGCGTGAGTGGCGGAGAGAGAAAGAGCCTGTCGCGCTATACAAGACCGGTAGGGTCAACGGCCACTTACGACCCTCGATCTATGCACGCGGTAGCCGAGACTCAAGCTGGAGAAAAATAGAACGAGGAGGGCGACTTTTTCTTCTGGTACAACAAGACGATGCTACTAAAGTTTTATTCAATATTTATCAATCAGCGGTGAGGATTCTTGAGCGAAAGAAAAATTGGGAATAATTGACCGAGATCTTGACCGTGCTCGTACGTGGTTACGCCGCGGAGCAGAAACGAACGTGATTCGTATGAAAAATGAGCAACAAGTACGCGGGATGATATTTGCAACGGAGATCGACCCTGAGTGCGAGTGTCTTCGCATCCGCCAGGAGGAATTTGTCCCTCGTTCGCTGAACGTAAAACGTAATCTCCTTGGAACGATTTGTTCATCGTAATCCTTTAAATGTTTGTTCACTCAGCATTTGTTAAAACTTGTATTGACTATCGCGATTCATTAGCTCCGAGCATTAAAACACTAAATGAGAGGAACGAGAGTCGAACTGACTTTTACTCGGTGCGTACGTGCTGTCGGACGAATATTCCGAGGTTCGGTGCCTCGGGACTATTTGCTGAGCAAACCGAGCTCGAAAAGGCCTCAACTTCTTGCTGTTTTACCTCTCACTGTCTATAAACGTTCGGCAGCTTCGCGCGAGAAGCGATTCCTCCGCAACGTCACACCGCGCGGTGCGTTTTTCTTCTTGTGCACCGCGAGTACTCTCGCCGAGTGTATATATGATCGAGCTCGTGCGACTAACCCTGAAGGGCTACTAACCCTGAGATAGTCGGGTCATCGAGGGCCGCGGGAGAATCCGCTCTCTCTCTCTCTCTCTTTCTCATTTTCACTGACAAGAAGGATTCGCGGATAAGTGGATACGTGAGGGGACGATTATCTCTCTCTCTCTCTCTCTCTCTACGACTATGCGTTCACCAGCGCAACGTTGCGGCAGTGGTGAGTCCGAGACGGCAAAGAAGAGGGAGAGAGACAAACGGATATCTCGTCGAACATCCAGCGAGAGAGCGGATGTCACGGAATGCGAGGAGAAGGAAGCCATCGAGATAGACACGAATACGATTTTCTCGTAGGTACGTCGGGTTTGCCGATGTATAAACGCGTACCTGCGAGCGCCTCCGGACAGCTTAGAGCGCGGCTTTAAGACGCGACCTAGCCGCAAAATCCAGAAGCAACGCATCCTCGAGACGAGCGAACCCGCGATGAATTTTTATTCGAACCGCGTCACGGACTCGTTGCTTTGCCGCGTGTGGGTGCGATGCAAACGTGACGGCTGCTTAAATATATATATATATATATATGTTCGTACGACCGTGAAAAGATGTTCAAGATTAGTGGCGGAGGCGGGAGGAGGGGGTCGCGAAAAGACAAAGAAATAAACAAAATTGCCGAGTAAAGAGGAAGAAAGATGTCGTGCGCGAAGAAGAACTCGTGCGTGGAGGAAAAAAGAGAAAAATATTGAAAAAGAGCAAATGCTCGGTTGCGTATAGTTGAAATATGTGCGCCGAACATAAACTCTCTTCGGGGCAACATTAAATGAGAATCAGGCGAAGGGGGGAGGCGGACGGGTGAGGAGGAATACACGAGTAGACTTTGGCGAGGGAAGTCGTTGGGAGCCGGTCGATGCGCGGAACGCGCGGCGTCTGGTAATGTGTGCTCGTAACTGGTGTACATCCTCGGCGATCGGCGCCAGGAATAATCATCGAGACACGACTAGTTCGTATCAGAGGTCCTCATCCTCCCGAGTGTGTAATCTTTATAACGCGGCGAGCAGGCGCAACTTGAAATCTATTTATAAACCAACCGCGAGCGACCCCGTGTGTATAAGATGCGTTCAACATGGGCCCCCTTGGTACAGCGATAAGGATAGCTCATCGCTCCTCTGCCCCGACAAGGCGCTCCTGCTTCTGCAACTGATGACGATAATGATGATGATGATAGTCGATGATTGCCTTCTCGGACATTAACAAAGATTCGCTAGAGTCTTACCTAGACGTCTCTCTCTCTCTCTCTCTCTCTCTCTCTCTCTCTCTTTCTCTCTGCTCCCTCTCCCTCGCCGTTCCTTTTTAAACCTCGAGAAACGTTCGTGTTTCTTACAGGCATGCTCTTACAGAAGAACAAGAAGGGCGAGATGGTGAAAAAGGAGAAGAACGAGGAGGAGGAAGAGGAGGAGAAGAGGCTGCCTGCAGTGGACTCGGCAGGATACTCTCGCACGCAGCGTAAATAATAGCCTGAAACTATAAATAGAAGGGGATCGGAGAAAAAGGAGCGTGAGCTGCGGAAGGAGGCAAAAGTGGCGGTTGTAATATCTCAACTGTGTGTGTGTGTGCGCGTGTGTGTACGTACAACGAGTGGTCTCGCTCGAGCTTTTCCTAGCGCTCTTCTGCTCCCGTGTTTGCTAAACTCGTTGATTTTTTCGTACTCGCTCTTCTCGGGTGATCGGAGAACGAGACTGGGCCGCGATTATATACACTGAGCGAGGTAAAATCTTTCCTGCAAAGGAAGTAACGCGGCGATGAGATGTTGTCGCGATGAGCACGCTGCCAATAGACGCAACGAGAAAGATAACGAGAAGAAGAAGAAGAAGAAGAAGAAGAGGGAAAACAATAACAAGCGAGCATCTTGGGGAAGACTAGCACCCGATATAGATCGAAGCAACCGCGTGGCTCGGCGAGTATTATCCGAATGTAATGCCAGCGGTCGTCCCAGGGCTGCGGTAACCACGTTCGATTATTTTCAAGACTCGCTCTTTTCTCCTCACGAGCGTATAAGCGAGTATTGCACGTTGCCTCGGCATGTTCGGAGTCGCGGGATTGAGGCAACGCGCGACTCGAGGCTGGTTTGCCTTGCGAAGGCTTTCTTATGTCCTGCTGCTCGGTGGATGCCGGTGATCCTACACGTCGGCATCTTGACCGGTGCAGCGGCCTTTCTCTCTCTCTCTCTCTCTTTCTTTTTCTTTATCTCACTCGATCCTTCCTCGCGCTCCGACCTGCCGCTACTCCGATTATGTGGCACGATCGAATAAACCCGATAAACTCGGTGCTAATGACACTCGTTTATGTAATCCCAAAAGCTCCGGGAATTTAAAACCGCTTCGCTGCGGGGACGTTCTTTCACCGAATATTAACAACAATAGACATTTTCTTTCTTCTTCACTGTGATATTTCTTTTCATTATATATATATATGTGTGTCATCGTCGTACTCGCAATTAATATACACGTGCTGTGCGCACACGAGAGAAAAGTCGAGGCTTTTTTGCCGTTCGTTAGCAAAGTCATCATTACTTACTCCATTCTTTCTTATTTTATCCGCTGCATATCTTGATGTTCCGGTTGCGAGCTCGTTGATTCGTGCCTAGTCTATTTATATCTGGAAAAGGCTCGAAAAACTCTGAGGATGCGAGCTGTTGCAACGAGTTTAAACTCTTTCTCGCTTCTCTCACGGTCTCTTTTCCTCTCAGAGGGAAAGGGGGAGGCGCACAGTAGACGAAGAAGAGGCTGCTGAAGAAAACGAAGCAAACGCGGGATCTTTCTCCTCGGGAGAGAAACGCGAGAAGATTTCTTCTGCAGAGCCCCGCGGGGTGCTTATCTACGGCGTCCTCCAACTCCCTCTCCGCTGTACACGCAGCACTCGGGCGGCGGCATTTCAGGAAAAACTATGGCCACGAGTGCACGGAATATGCTGTTTATATACATATTTCAATACGCGAGTACGAGAGAAATAGGGAGAAAAAAAGGGTAATGAAATATGGAAGGAACCGGCTTTGACGATTGACAAAAAGCATCTGGCCCGCACCAACGTGGTGCTCCTTTACCTGCCGCGCGCTCCCCTCGTCAAAGTCACACTTCTCGAGGGAACGGACGCGAGCCCTCTTGAATGCACGGAGATAAAAATGTGGCCCAAGCGATTCTCTCCCTTTCGAAAGAGAATTTTTATTTTTTCACTTCTCGTTTTTTCGTCTACCGCAGCTTTTGGTATGGCCAGTCGTCGTGTTATGTGCAGGGCCCCCGTATATCATCGTGGTCCGCGCGAGCCTCGAGGCGAAACAAGTTATCTCGGGCGCTTAGGAGGAGGATTTTTCGATATAGAAGCTGCTCCTCTCCCGGGACGTTTGGCCCGAGCAGGCTATACGCGCGGATGAGAAGAGGGCCCTAAATATCGTTAAGGCCTCGGAAGACGCGTCTGACCAGAGCCCGTAAGCGGAGATTAATGCAACAGAAAACCGTCGAGGTTTTGATTTAAAGCCAGCGCAGCCCGGCCGGAGATAACCACGGAAAAAGTAGTAAAAAATTATTATCTTCAGGGAGGAAGAGAGTTTGAGCCGCATTTCGAAACGGACGCTTAGAAATTTGTCCCGTTCCTTCGTTCGTTCTCGCCCATCCGCGCAGCCGCGAGTATTTATTTACTTCTTCGAGAATAGAGCCGGCTCTGCGATCGCGAGCAGTCGTCGTTTCTCTTTCGATCTTCCGTGCCAACGTCGTTTTTTCATCTCAACTGCGTTTCACCCTTTCTTACTCTCCTCCATTCTCTTTCTCTTCAAAGGACGCGAGAATATTCTCGGATTCTACGCGATAACTTCTATATTCCGTATATGGAATTTCTCGTCGACGCTGCAACAACATCTTCGTGCGCGCAGGGACTCAAAAACTTCCAACTCGCTCTTCTTCTTCTGCTTCTCCCTCGGCTCTTTCGCTCCAGCCCGCGCGCGCGCGCGCGCGCATCCGAAGGAACGTTTTACCACGCCGGGAGATTAAGAGCAGCATCTTCTTCAAGTTTATATTCGATAATTTTGTACCTTCGATATGAAACTGGATAGAAAGATCGGAGCGAGAGATGCGCTGGAAATTTTCTCGTTTCCAAGGGGCGTAGGGCGATCGGTATTATAACGACGAAGAAAATATACTGGTTAGCTTCGTTAGAGGCTGCGCGGAGCGGAGAATAGAAAGATAGAAGGAAAAAGCTCTCTCGTTAGAACCGAGGCTCGGATTTATGGTCCGCGGAGCTATGGGGACCCGAACGATAGCCATAAACAGAGAGGGAGAGAGAGAGAGTGAGTGAAAGAGGTTGATAAGATCGTTAATAATGATGAAAATAAGTAATAATAATACGAATAATGGGCGCAGGGAGGATCGTCGAGGCCGAGACCCTGAAAGGCGATACGGTACATGAGTCGCTGCGTAGTTATTAAACGGAAAAGCAGCAGCAGCGGACGCGGCAAAAGTAAAAAGAGAGAAAGAGAATGAAATTGCATCAGCTCTCCGATGATTCGTGGTAGCGCGAGAGCAACGACGAAAGAATAATTATGAGAATGTGGCATAAGCGCGGGAAATAACCTTGGCACTGTATCGATTGGGTTGTACGGGGGAGCACAGTGACCGCGGAAGCGCATGATCGGTAAAGAGGATCGAGAGCGCGTGAGTTCGAAGGAAGGTAAAATCGAGAGGGGGCACACGGGCATGGAAAAGTTTCGATCGAGTTTTTATTTCGAACGGTGAGAACGAGGCTGTGTTTGCGGGCCGCGCGGGATTGATCGCTGCGCGTTAATAATCGACGAGCAAACGGAATAGAGCGAGCGAGAGCGTCCTGCTCGCGGTTGAATGGGAGTTCGGTGTTATCCGAGTGCCTGGCGCCAACTCGCACGAGAGGCTACCGTTAATTCGCCCGCTAACCCGGCGATCGCGATCCCTCTCTATCGCGCGAGCGTGTCGCCTTATCGTCTTTTCCTCCCGCGGTGCTGGAGGTTCGCGGGATCGCGATCCTCTCTCAAGCTACGTAAATAACTCGCGAGGTTTTCTAATTCAGGGAGCGTGTGACCAACTTGCCGATTCGAGGGAATCTGCATCGGCGGGATGTGTACCGTTAACGATCACCTCGAGAAGGACTCGATCTATATACGAGCTGGAAACAAACGATTTGGTGCAACCGCGCGCTTGCCTGATTAGCGATTCTCGATCGCTTTATCCGGGCTCTCTATCGCTCGCACAGCAACGCAAACACCTTATATTTTCCATCGGGCCCCGCGCGACGATGCGCGTCCGCACGGGACGTGCTCCGCGCGGCCAACCGTTCCGTACGATTCGTCGCAAACGCGTAGGAGATTAAAAAATCTGTATAAAGGAAAAAAAGGAGAAGAAAAAGGCGGGCACAACCGCGGGAATATGAGAGGAACGCGCGATCCTATAGCGCAACTCGGATGATAGATATAATAGTCGGGCGACGACGACGACGACGACGACGACGATAGCCTTGCCCCTCCCTCGCTTCCCATCCGCAGGCTCCCCCATTATTCAATTGAATTCAATGCTAAGCCAACCATTAGGAGGAAATTGACTCGGCGAGAACTTTCTTTCTTTGGCTCGTTCGAAACTCGCTTCTCTCTTTGCCTCTTTCTCGCGGGGCCGCGCGCAGCACTACCGAGGATCCGTAACTCTTTCATGATTATTCTCCACTCCCGCGCCACATATAAAAGACAAAATCGCTCCGCTCTCGCGCCGATATTCCTGCTACTGATCCGCGCTCGATCTTCCAACGGCGCACCCTCATCGTGCCGTAGCTTCCACGCCGGGAACCTCCGCACCGCGATCAAAAAAGAGGAAGGGGGGGCACTAAATATTTGTTTACTCGGGAGCAGGATCGTTGGACGAAATTCGAGTCGAATCACGTCCGCGAGACCACCTCGGAGATTCCTCCTTGTATACTGAGATCGTCACCGCTCTTTTCTCATCCACATCCGAGCCGGCCGACGAGTTCTTATCCTTCTGCGGTATTATCTCTCAAAGCCACATCGCGATTACCACCCATTCTATGGATCAACGTCGAAGAGTGTACCGAATCCACGAGGAGAGCGCGTGCGATTCTGACATTGAAATCGCGAAGATCGTCGCAACGTGTCGCGCATACCGAATAATCGACGCGCTTCCGCGTGACTAATGAAATATAAAAACGTATATTTCGTGTCTCGGCAAAAGTTTAGCGCGTCGTGGATGGCCCCGAAATATACTTCCGTCCGCGCCGTCCGCGCGCGGACTTCCCGCATCATTTTTAATATCCTCGCATTCGCTCGAAGCACGAATGACCTTTCGATGCTGGACCGCTCGACGTTATATTCCGGCTAAAAACCGCTCGTAAGAATTATTCAACGGGTTCTTGGAACGAACGAAATCTCTGAAATAGAGGCGCTAAGTGGCAAACTTGAGATTCGCAGTCGCGTTTGCTCATTTCTCTCAGGTTCAAGGCCATACAGGCTTATACTCGATGAATATTTGCATTTCTCACTCAACGAGTTTGCACGTATTTTCTCGTTGAGCAACCTGCGACGCGATAAAAAATAGGACAAACAGAACGGAGCGGAGCGGAGCTGCTGGCTCCGAGTGCGTGATCGACGCGGTGAAACGATTATTCGGGAAACTGCCCTCGCACCAGCCGATATAGATAAGACGAGATAGAAGCAAGCGTTTTCCCTTCTAAGTTTTCGGTCTCGTTCTTCTTGTACGGCGTAATCGCCGTATCTATTTACAGAGATAGAACGTGTACCGTGCGCGATCCGAGCGGTAGTCCTCGAGGTTTTATTGTGTTTCTCATTGGTCGTTCGCGAGGAGAGAAAGAAAGAAAGAGAGAAATGAGGGAATAGTCTCTCGGTCGCGGCGAAGGGAGTCGGCACTGCACGTACCTACGTATAGCTCAACGCAGCATCCACCGCGAGTCTCGAGAGGGCAGGAGCAAGGGACGAAACGTACTGAAACGAGTTGCCGTGTTCAGGTTTTGCTCGCAAGAGATCGTTAAGATAATCGCCGCTATCCTCCTCCTAACTTTGCCTTAGGTGGACGCCAGAGGTGAGTATCCGCGCGTTCGCGCGAGATACTCGCTCAACCCTCTCCAGAGCGCCGATGCTTCGAAACATTTCTCTCTCTCTCTCTCCCTCTCTTTATCCTTTTCTCACAGGCTCTCCGTCTCTTTACAAACGTACGTTCGAGCAAGCTTCGTAGCGAGGAGCACTCGTCTCTCGCTCTCTCTCTCTCTCTGTTCCCTCTCGTTTTTATTTTCTTTCAATTTTTTTTCCAATTTTATCTTGTTTCTTGCTCCTCATCGTCCTCTCGCGCATCTCGATTCTCCGAGGCAGCCCTCTTGGCAACCCGCGACTCCCGATATTCCGGACCGCGAACACTAGAAACTACGCTCGCTTCGGAGTCCGCGATCGCGACTCGATCCTTTTTTCCTCGACGAGAGGTATACGCATCCGAGCCGATATTCGCTCTCCGCGGGACCAAAGACGCTGCTCATCAACGTGATCGTTTGGCGAGAGACATTCGCATTATCCCTCCATCGCGCGTCTCAAAGTAAGAATATAACGCATCTGGAAGTCGCAATTACCAGCAGCAAACCGAGTCGCGGTGGAAGAAGCACCGCCGCGCGCGCGGTGAAACAGGATGGTGAGCAAAAGGACCTTGGGCTCCTTGCGAGATATCATGATAATGATTATGTCCACGTCGCCACCGCCGCGCGCGCGCGCGCGCGCGCGCGCGAGATTCACGTTACAATCTCGCACAATACCATTATAATGTGCCAGGCACGAATTACATTGCGACGAACGCTTCTCTATCCGCTTGAAATATACCCGAACGCGGGAGCATTACTCGCTGCAAATAGTTTTTACACTCGGGACGAGCGAGCCTCCGATATTTGGAGCTCGTCGTAGCGTCGAGACCGAAACACTCGCTTCACCGTATATATAAATCTCGCGTCATCGTACGTTCCACGTATGCAACGCTCCAAATATCTAAAAAGCATATGCCGCCGGTCCTCACCGATAGGTCCGTCGATTTATCTGCGTCTCTTCTCCGAGTCTCATGCCGAGTGTTACGTACTACGCTCCCGCGTGATTAAGGGTTTCGATAACGGCACGTAACAGCAGAGGGTTACGCGTCGAGAAAATTCGAGAAGCGTTCCTCGCCTCCGCTCGCAGATACGGTTGGATATATAAAAGGAGCGAGATATCCGAGCTACGGCACAACAACGACGACAAGAATGTTGATGTTAAATAGGCAGGACTAAATAGGCTAAATAGATGATTATTGGAACGTACAGAGGCGAATATTATTCAAAGGTTGTTGTAATCTAGTGAGCGACTCGGTTCGATATACATCTTCGTATGTTGGAGTGCCCACCGGAACGACCTCGGGCACGTATATGCTCGACGACATTTGGTGAACTTGGTTAAACAAAAATGAGCAAGATAATCTCGTTGAACGGACGTTTATAGAGTAAGGTAGAAAAGAGAAAGAAATTCGCCACGGCCCCTATGATTCACGTGGACCCCCACGCGTTTACAAATTTCGTACAATTGACGAGGATTGAAGAAGCGCGTGACTTCTCGCGCGGAGCGTCGACCACGTATTTTTGCGCGATAACAAAGGGAAGGAGGATGACGATGACGATGATGATGATGATGAATACAAAAGGGATGACGAATTCCGGTAGCGAAATTCGTTATCGCGAGAGGAATAATGTTCGGGGGGGCAAGTGTGCACGGAAAGAAGGTCCTCTCCGGCTGAAAAAAGGCGCTCGAAGCGCAGGATCGCGAGGCATCGGGAACGGAAGATAAGAGGAGTGCAACGGAAGAGAAAAAGAAGCGAGAGCGGCCGGGTGAGAGGAGACGCGACGCCGAAGAAAAGGAGGAAGAAGAAGACTCCAGGAGGAGTAGGAGAAGCACGAGGAGGGAGGAAGAGAGAGAGAGGCGGAGGAGAAGAAAGTAGAAGAGCAGCCGGGGACCGTTCGCGGTCCTACAGGAGTCAAGAAAAGTTTAGAGAAGGAGGCTCGAGAGAGATGCTCGCTAGGAGGGGGCGGGGAGGAAGGAGAGGGGGGCCTCGTACCACGGGCTTTGTCGGCTCGTTCTGTCTAACAGCGGGGCTATATAAACGGCCTCCCGACGATTCAGTCCCGACACACACGAGCCAATCTTCGTCACGATCGCTACGGTCCTTCCCAAGCCGACAAACTTGGCCTCGAGATTAAACTACGAAAGCAAATCGGTTAGCTCGAAACAAACGTTCAAAACGTTCAAATATTATTTCAATTTATTACAAATCGATCAATAAATATATCATTTTTAAACGCATAGGCTCTCGAGAGTTTACGTGAACGACTTCGGTGGAGACGAGACTCCGGGTACAAAAACGTTTATTCTCTTCTGAGGCAAGCACCGAGGAGCTTGCATCTTCCGATCGATTCGGAGCAGAATAACGAGTGAGTACAATATCGTCATCGCTTCGCATCTCTCACATTCTCATTTCCTTTTTCTTCTTCTTCCTCTTCTTCTTCTTCTTCTTCTTCTTCAAATATACATATGTATGTGTCCGCGTATATCACACATTAATATGTATATTTATATGTAAAACTCACCTTCCACCTCAATGACGCGGAGATTACGAAATAATCAAGCGGTTAGATCGTGTCCCTCGCGGCAACGCCACGGCTTTCCATCCGCGAGATTCGTAAACGCACAGATTGCAAGAAAAAACGAAACCGGGGGGGGAAAAAAAACAAAATGGAGAGAAAAAGAAGGAAAAAACACGCGGACACAAACTCGTAGCAAGTTGCCCCGTCGCGGGATCCTACTATTAACATCCGACGAACGCGAGACCGCGACTCATTTCCCAACTGCGTCGTGGATTTTCGCAATCTTTCGCCCCGTTCGCTCGCACAATATTCTCGAATAAACCACACTCAGCGGTGTATAATGTAGCTTACAAGAAGTTGTAACGCTCATGCCACGAGCGAGTTCCGCATCGTTGCAGCCACTCGGGAGACACACGAATTCCTCGCCATCCCGCTCTCTCGCTCTCTTTTTCTCTCTCTTTCTCTATCCCCCCATTTTATTATTATTCTTCAATTGATGATATTTGTTGAGCGAGGCTTGGGTGAGCCGCCCAAGGGAGAGATCGACGATTTGATAAATCCGGCTGACTGCATTCCAAATACCTCTTTTGTAGCCTCGTGTCCTTATTACTTGTCCCATCCGACTTGATGAGGTAATGGAGGCTCTCCATCATCTTTCACAGGCATTTCCTTCCCTCGCCCTGAGCACGAACGCGCTCCGAGAGCACATCAGTTGTCGTCCCCCCCTGCACCCCCCCCCCCCCCGCCGCCGCCGCCGCCGCCCCCCCCCCCCCCTCTCCACCCTTGGATAAATAGCCGAACGCTTCTTCCGTTTATCAGTTTAACACGAGCCACGGGTTCGTGGAATTTTCCCATCGAGCTCGAATCCCTTCCAATAAACTCGTCGATTAGATATTTTGTTGCTCTTGTTTTTCTAAATCCGCGCCGATGACGTTTCAAGAACGTTGGTTCGAAACTGAGAAATTCGCGTGAGGGGCTGCGGGCTGAGAAGGGAAAGACACGTGACGCGGCGGACATGTAAAATAGACGCCGCCGGTCGTCGGGACTGAAAAATAACGAGAGGGAGAGGAACAACCATAAGTGCGTAACGAGATCGGTGCGAGTGTGCAACGCCGCATCCTGTCATTTAATTCCATAACGCGCGGTTGTTGAATGCATTCGGTTCAATGTCACAGGTCTCGCGCGTCCCTCGTTGCAGAATAGATCGCGAGCGGTCAAGTTTCTCACTGGGCTTTCGTCGAGGATCGTGCGCGTGCACTGCATGGCTTTTACCTAAACTGCGAGATTTCCTATAAGCGTTTTGTTTTTCTTTTTGTTTATTTCGATAGAGAAAGGCACGAGAATGAAGTTCATCGTGGTCACAGTGTTGTGCTGCGTGGCGATTCAATCGAGTCTGTCGATGCCAGTCGCTGAGAATGCCCCGAAAACCGAATCGGCACCGGCACCAGCGGAATCCAATGCCGGATCTCTCCTCGTCGTACCGCTCGAAAAGGACGTTCGAGCGGCAGGCAAACCCAGCGAATCTGAGAACAAGCCCGTCGTTTCTGGCGATGCTCACCAAGAAGGACACGCCGAAGAGACGGCGGCTAGGAGCTTAGAGGCCGAAGGATCGCTCGGAGCCAAAGCCGAAGCTTCCCCAGCCCTTGACATCGCAGGATCGGCGAAAAAAGCCGAGGAGAAGGCTCCGGAAACTGCCGAAGGATCGCTCGAGAAAAAGAGCGTCGCCGAAGTCCCGGCAGCGCTGGCGGCTGCCGAAGCCGAGGTACGACAGAAAGCTGTTTTTTATTTGATTGCCTTTTCCCCCTTTTTCGGTCCTTCGCTCCGTGTGCTTTATTCTTAAGAACGTTGATGCGTTTCGGTTACAGCCAGTTCCAGCGTTGAAGAGTGCCGGTGAACCCGCCGAAGCGGCGTCCTCGTCGGCAGGTGCGCAAGAAAGCGCCGCACCGAGCGCCAAATCCGCCGAAAGTCCGAAGAAAGAAGCTGAGCCAATTGCGGCGTCCGACGCGAAGCAGCAGTCGGAACCGCTCGGAAAATCGGCACCGAGTGAATCGGAGCAGGCGAACCAGCAGCAACCAGCCGGCGCGTCGAGCGAACAATCGGCGGAGAAGCAACAGCGAGTGATCGAAGCTGTCGTAGCTGAGAGCAGCGAGCCGAGCAAGAACGAGAAGGAGATCAAGGCTGAGGCGCAACCGGAACAGGCAGCAGCCGAGAAGACCGATCGCGTTACCCGGGAGGCCGAAGAAGCTGCTGCAGCAGCCGCGAAAGCATCGGAGGTGGCGTCACCGGCTGCAGTGGCAGCCGCGATCCCGGCCTCCATCGCAGCCGCAGCACCGGCGATCGAAGCCAGCCTGGCCGAAACGAAAGAGCCCGAAGCAGCCGCTGACATTGAGAAGAAATCGGTAGCGATCGAAGGCGCCGAAGCCGCGAGCGCTGCAAAAGAGGAACAACCGGCGGCCCAACCCGAGAAAGCTCAACAAGAGGTCGCTAAGGAGGTTGAAAAGAAGAACGTCGCGATTGAAGAAGCCGAGAATAAACCGATCGAAGGAGCCTCCGAGCACGTACACGTCGACGGAGAGAAACACGAAGTCGCGGGAGCCGTAGCTGCCGCCGAGGCCGCCGGCGTCCCCCAAGCCAAGAGAGAGACAGCGGAGGAGCAGCCAGCAGTCGAAGGATCCGCGAAACCATCCGACGAAAAAGCCGTCCCCGTAGCCCGTGATGCTGCTGCCATCGACGAGCAACCGAAATCGGAAATTCCTGCTGCGAGCCAACCTGCACCCGCCGCCGCCGCCGCCGCCCAGCCAGCGAAGGAAATCAAGGAGCGTTCCGAGCAGTCGGCTGCAGCCGATGAGCACGCAGAGGCATCGGGCGCCACCGAAAAGAAGGAAGAATCAGTCGCAGCAAAGAGTTCTCTGTCCGCTGAGGCTGAAGAAAAACCATCAAAGGCCGTCGCTCCTGCCGAAGAGGGCAAGGCCGAAGAACTCCCCAAGCCTCAAGAGGTCACAGCGGTCAAGGAGTCCAGCGAGAAACGTCAGGTTCCCTCCAAAGAGAGCGCCGAGAGCTCCGAGAGCGCGGAGAGCTCGGAGAGCAAAGAGAGCTCCGAGCCAGTAGCCGCCAGTAGCCACACGAAAGTCGAACACTCGGAATAACAACCTCACAAACCCCAACACTTTTCTATCTTTTTACCCTTATCATCGAATCTTCGATGCGGGCCATTCCGACCTTTCTCATAACCACGAATGCACGAGAGAACGAAAGATTGAAAGAGAATTTTATTTTGAGAGTGAGCGAGAGAGAAAGAACAAAAAAGAGAGAGAGAGAGAGAGAAAGAGAGAAAGACAGAAATTCAAGATTGAAGAAATCATTGATCGCGGGTATTGGCGTTTCCGATCGAAAATACGTGTGTAAGGAGTTATCGCGAGGACTGAATTACGAAAGGCAAACACCAATTCCCGCGTACATAGAAAATATTGGATCATTCCTCCTGGCGAACAAATTCATAAACAAATTGTTTGCAAGGACGAAACGGATGTAACGGGCGCTCATGATATATATCGCTCCTCTCATACATAGAAAACCATTCCCTCACCCGCGTCGCCCCCTCCCTCCCTCCCTCCCACCCTCCCGCCCTTCGAGTCGCCGTGACGCAATGAGCAAAACGAAGTAATAATAAAATTATTATGAGACAAACTAAATTAAGAAGAAACAACCAATAGAGAAAACACTTTCCACCCCACCTTCCGCAAATCCCTCGCACATCTCTAGCCTACGTGTCATTATTGATAATATTATTATTATTTTAATTATTATTAATATTACGGTTAGTACCATTATTATTATTATTATTATTATTATTATTATTATTATTATTATTATTGATTTGTATTATTGCATCGTTATTATGATAATAATAATAATTACGTTATTTTATTATCCTCATCGAGACAGTGTTTTCTGTATATGCATAAAATATCCTGACGAAAGGCCTTGAACGAGTGACCCATCGCGCGAAACGACAATTCTGTCGCAGATAATCGAGAAAGCCCCGCAACGATCTCTCTTTGGCTTATTTTTTATTTATTTTTTTTTTTTACTTCTCGTCTTCGTAATCCTACCGATTCATCGCGATTGCTCAATAATCTCTGATGAATGATCATCGTGAATTTCACATTGTTCAGACTTTTCAGAGTGTCGAGAGAATTAAATATTGCAATCCGTCATAGACGAAGAGGCCGCGGTTCGGTTAATGGCAAATCTACCGAAGATCGTGCACGATCGTGCCGAAGATCATACACGAAGAGCCAAATGTCACGAAGTTGGCATTTCACTCTTTTTTTTTTTGCTTTGTCCACGACAAATGCATTCGAATCGCAAACCTCCTCGGCAGTTGGAGGAATCTTTTACTTCGCGTGAAATATAATAATTTGCTGCCTCCTCTAACAATTTTCATGTAGAAGGGATGAAAAAACGTAATAAAAAATACAGTTTGATCATAATTTTTCGCCGCCTCCGTGGCGCAATTGGCTAGCGCGTTCGGCTGTTAACCGAAAGGTTGGTGGTTCGAGCCCACCCGGGGGCGATCTTTTTTTTCCACCTCATTTTCACTATGAAAGTCGATTTGTTTTAGCAATCTACGAAAAACGAATGAAATTTTTCCTATTTATCAGATGCATTGAGCCTAATGAACTTTTTAAAGTTGGATTTTATCCACTCTGAGAGTCTTTTTATTAGTTGAATGTTAAAACTTAAAAAAAAAATACAAAACTTGATTCAAACTGAAACCACGAGTTGTCAGAACCATTTCAATTTTGTCAAGAGTAAGAATATTGAATTAATTTCATGTTATAACATAAAATTAAATAAAAATACACAGGGAAGGATACAGAAAACAGCGAATTAATTTTATGTTATAACTTAATTTTAATTCATTTCTATTATGTTATAACCAAATTTAAATGCATTTTCCTTCAACTTGATAGTCATGAGCATTGAAAGACCAAAATTAAATGAGCTACACAAAAATTCAAGAAATTAATACTGTGGTACGACACCACACGCAATAACGATTCAAATATTTATTGACTTCAAATGAAAATTAGTTAAATAAAAATTAAACTCTAGGGGCATGAATATGGAAGCGACATCGAAGTCCAACTCACATTCTAATTCACTGCATTAAACAAAAATTTTAATTCCGTGGGACTTCTATTATGTCTAGACAAAATTTTAATTCACAATTTTTATTTAGTGCATAATTTTAATTCCCGAATTGAAATTTGGAACATAATTTTAATGACCCCAAATTTTAATTCGAGAATTTCAATTTGGTACATAATTTTAATTCTCAAATGAAAATTGCAGCGAATTAAAATTTGAACGAATGAAAATTTGAACGAATTGAAAGTTGAAACATAATTTCAATCAAGTCAAATATTTATTGATGCATTAAAATATAAAAATAATTTGGATTCTCGAATAAAAATTCGTACGAGTCAACATTTAACCAATTAAAATTTGAATTCATTAAAATTTGGTACATAATTTTAAATACTTCAAATTTTATTTCAGGAATAAAAATGTGAATGAAATAAAAACTTGCGGAATACTAAATTTTTATATTGAAATTAAGAATTTAATTTAATTTAGTTTCAGAGAGTTTAGTTATTGTGTAATAATTCTTTTGATTCTTCTGAATGAATTTCAACCTTAATAAACAACGAGAAAAAAAATTAAGAAAAAAAAATGGAACTTGACCCCGACGTGATTTGAACACGCAACCTTCTGATCTGGAGTCAGACGCGCTACCGTTGCGCCACGGAGTCCTGTGATCGATATTTCACCCACAATGCTCATGTTGCACGCGTTCCAACTGTTCGAAACACGACGCACCAATCACTGTAATCTTGGAGGGTTTGTGAAACTTAAAACTACCGGATTCTTTAAAGATTTTGCATTCTATAAAAAAAATGTCACGGATAAAACAGGAGAAATGATTGAAAAACATATTAAAATTCGAATATTTTTGCGAAGCGAAAGGTCGTCGTGGTACGAAATGAATTTGTTGATTATTCGACGAATCGACAATTTTTAACAATACTTTGGTCCGTGACTTCAATTTGGTTCTTTGGTAATAAATCGATAATTATGCAATTTGAGTAATTCTGTCAAGAAAATGCTACAAAATGTATTCGCAGTAAAAATAGAGTTTCCAGATACTTATCCAAGAAACTTTTGAATGCAAACGCATGTGTGAAACGACTTTGATAATTTCTAGATTCTTCTAATGATAATACTCCGACGTCAGCAGATAGAATTATTAACCATAAATATGCATAGGATAATAGCTGATTTATCGCCTCGAGGATATGCATTTTCTTCTAATAATAGGATAAATAAAAAAAACTGTATAATCGAACAGTGTCGACGCTAAAAATAAAAAGCAGTTAATTTACATGGGAATTGGTTGATTCGTCATAATTACCTCGAGTATTCATTTTTCTTTGGAAACGTGAATATTGAAAAGGAAAAAATGAACAAATTTATCGAATCGCAAACCTTATTAGTGAGAGCGAAACAAGCCAGGATTCCGAGGGACCACCAATCAACCGCGTGCCCGTAAAACTCTCTTCCAAGAATTTCCGGTGCCATGTACTCGGGCGTTCCGCATAAAGTCGAGGTCCTTTGATTCGGAGCGAGCCACTTGGCTAACCCAAAATCTATGAGAACCGCGTGACCCTCGTTGTCGAGAAGGACGTTCGTTGCTTTGACATCTCTATGCACGATTCCCGCATTGTGGAGAAAATCTTTAAACCACATCAAACATAGGACCGATCGATGAATTTTCTGGCCACGAGGGATTAGACATTTCTAGCCGGCTTTGAGGACACCGTCAAAGAATTCTCATGAATCTTATTGTCTTTGAATAATCTAAGGATTTATAAAATTGACATATATGTCAATTTTTATCCAACAACGTGCAGTGAGTATAGAAAATATTTTCAAATGAATTTCACCCTGAAATCCACGATAAAAATGATGAAAAATATCTGAGCCTATCTGTTAATTGTCTTCACAATGAAATAAAATTTCTACAAGGTAAACTGGTCTAAGAATTTTCTACTACAATGTATGATAATATTTATGCAACGTATAATCAATATTTTTAAACAAATCCAGAAACTTTTGATAACCCTTGAGAGGTGATGTTGAGACTCTCCCACACGCTTCTATTGAAGAATGGATATTCAAAGCTTCAATGAACTTTTTAAAATAATGTCTGGAATTTGGTTTTTCGACATGGCTGTTTTTCACAACAGTTTTTGAAGTACAAATCATTTCAACTACCGAATTTCAACTGAAAGTTTTTGCCACAATGTGAGATTCAACGTGCGCATCTTTGAAACCTTGAAAAATTTTCCTTCCAATTGTGAGATTGCCAGAAATCCTACCCACCTAACGCTAGAGCAATTTCTCCGACGTATATTCGCACAACGGACTCCGGCAAACACCCATAATCCTCAATGAGCGAGAATAATTCGCCTCCTCCGAGATAGTCCATTGCTAGAGTGAACGAAATAACTTGATAGAGAAAAAAAGAAAAAACAAAAATGGCTAACAACTGCATCCGCACTACTCACTGATATAGAGTGTTTTTCTCCCTTGCCAATGTTCCAAAATCTGGGTAACAAATGGATGATGACCAACTATCCTCTGAATGGAAACCTCTTGTTTAACCTGCTCAACCGCATTCTCTTCAATTATTTTAGCTTTGCTGATCATTTTTAAAGCATAAATCTTATCTTCGGAGCCCTTGAGAACTTTGTACACTCTGCCATAAGCTCCTGTTGCTATGAGCTCCAAGATTCTATAATTTGATCGTGCCGGATCATTCCTGACTCTAAATTCAGGTAGAAACAAAGCTTCGGAACGACCCACTGGCCACAGCGCTTTGGAGGAACCTAATCGATCATCCAGAGTTCCGATACTTCGACTGACAATTAAACACAGTCAAAATAATGTTTTGTTGAGAAGAAATCCGTGAAAGTTCTAGTTTGCCTCACCTCCTCCGAGAAACCCAGGATCGTGGTCTATAGCACTCTGTCTGGATGGTTTCTCTTCCTCCTGAACAACTGCCTCCGATCATATCGCTAAGGCTGTACTGTGGGATGTTTTAAAGGAACAAACGGTACAGGTTCATTATATCCAAATTTAGATAATTGAATCCAATACTTTATTTATTCCTTATTATTCCAGCTACAATTTTTTTACATGAATCAAGTTGAAGGTAAACCGAATTTTTTCATTGGTCTACTTCGGAAACCACCAAAAAATACTAGTAACTGGAAAATTCGAATCGTCGGGATCGACGAAATGAATTTTTATCGCATTTGAACGATGCAAATAGCACATACATATAAAGGGACGCCTGATATTTCTTTCGGCATCTTACCTCACTGGCGTATTTTCGTCGAGATCGATGATAAGTTTTATTGCTTGAATTACCCATTTTAATTTCGATTCTAACAGCTATATCTTTATAAATAACCTCCCTTGTGCTACTACTATTGACACGAGTACTGCTTTCTCTACTCGATACATTGAATATTAAATGGATTTTATAGAATAATTTTTATATATATCATATTTTCCCAATAGCCGATAAACAATATAAAGTGGTAAAAATAAAAAATAAAAAGGCCTCTATTCGTCAATTCTATTGTTTTGTTGGTTTTGTTTATGATCGCAGAAAAGTAAATAAAAACCTGAATAACACAACTCGTCAATAGTGGAAACTCGGAAACGCTACGTAAAATACGATGGTAGCGCTCTCTGTCGTCCGAAAATCATCATAACATAAAAAAAATATGACAAAGTAGTTTTCGGAACAATGGATTCATAGTGACTATTATGCGACTAGCATCATTTTAATTCATCTATCTATCAATATTATCTTATATAACTAGAAATACTTTAATTTTAATCAATCGGGCAAAATTATTCGTCAATTTCAACTTCAGAAAAGACGACGACAATTGACATTTGAGGGTAAAGAAGTGTATCTATCGACGAAGTTATTACTTCAGGGGTTTGATGATAACGCGTGAACCATCTGTGCGATGTTCGTAATTCGTGACAGAGTAACATCGACGACGAGAACGAGAAGAGACTGAGGGATCAGACCAAGATTAAAGCAGAAAGCAGAAGTGAGAAAAATGGCAGTAAGTCGTCTGGTTAGTCGCTCTTTTGTGAGGAAGTTTTCGGCGGCCTCACCATTCACGGATAATACAGCCGAAGCAGGTGAGCCAAAGACGGATACTAGTTGAATTCATAAACGCCTAATAATATTTGATATTATACGTGACTCAAAATCGCATTCATATGGCTGTCACTCACAGTGAGCTTGATTCACGATAATTCATCAAATACTTCGTCTTTGAAATAAACTGTGATCCATACATTTTCTAATTCACGCCCGAATTCGTGGTACTCCGTGTGTAGCAAGACAATTCTGAGTTTTTTCTTCGTTTTTCGCTGAAATTACTTCGTTACATAACAATGATATTTTGCAGGTAAAACTGCGCTTATGTGGAAAAAATGTTTCATTTTTGGCGCTGTACCGTGTATTATTCTCGCACACATTAATGTTTACTTGAAAACGAAAGAAGAGGAAGAACACTTTGTACGTCCGCCCTTCGTACCATACGATTGTGTACGAATTCGCACCAAGGTTAGTATTTCCTGCAATAAGACCATCATCATATTAACAGAGAACAACATTTCATCACTTAATCTTTGCTGAAAATGCAACTTGCTGAACTTTGCTGAGAACGCAACTGAAAATGCACTTCTTCGATGCTTGCATACTTATAAAAGATTTCTCAAAACTGTCTTTATCGCCACACGACAATCGATCTTTCTTCACCATGTAATACATGCCCAAGAACAACATTGATATTTAAGTATTCTGAATCTTTGAGATTTAGAATAACAAAAATAATAATAAGCAAGAAACCAAATTATTGAAAATGAAAGTTTGTATGACAGTGAAATATGAATGACTAGAAATGTTAATTTTCACGGATTGATTTGTGGGTCTATAATTCGTTTTCAATGAAATAAAGAAGTCGCTCGCTAAAATAAGTCTTCGTATAGTTATATGTCAATGTACTTGTCCCGAGACTTTACCGAGTCGCTTGGTAACTGAACAGAAACAGATGCAATGCACATTTATGTTCCAAGAATAATTCAAATACTTTCTGGTGCTTAAAAAGTAACTGGGGGTCATGAATTTCTGATGAAAAACAGCTCAACAATGAAAATTTATATATTATTACTTTTGCAGCGTTTCCCATGGGGTGATGGAAACAAAACCTTTTTCCACAACCCACACGTAAATGCACTCCCTAGTGGATACGAGGATGAACATTGAGTGTTTGATGCTGTAAAGAAGAGACTACGATAGTGCACCAGGATACAGACCTGGATTGATTAGATTTTCAACAGAGTATCGATATGATAATGTAACACTGTACAGCAAGAATCATCGAATAATACATCAGTCTAAAAGAAAAGGAAAAATGAATGAAAAAAAAGGACACACAATTTTTGGTAATTTAATAACAGAACCACAATCAGTGATCATTCTATATATAACTTTGGTCTCGATTGCTTTGACAGTATTGAAGTTTGCATAGCCGATGTTCCATGTGTGTTGTTTTTAGTAATAAGGTTGTCTATTGTGTAAATGATCCAAATATTATCTTGTTCATGTAGTTGATTTTAGGCTCTGAGGGAGTTAGACCAAGAAGTGAAGTTTGAAAATGCGAAAAAGTTTTTAGTAAGTTGTTAGCGAAAAAATTTAGTGGAAAAAAAGGTTCAGTGAGTTCTGATTACATCCAAAAATACAAATTTCAATACTAACCATTGCAAGGAATCCATGAAATGGTCGATTGTAAAGTTATTAATTTAATAACTACAATATATCATAAAAAGATGAACAACAACTCTTAAGCTGCAACTATACAAAAAATAAATTTCATTTTAAGGCACGGTTATTTCCTAGAGAGCTTATCCTCGAGACATGGAAGGGTTCATTGGTGAAGCACGGCTTATTTAGAATTTAGCCAGAGCTTCCGCAGGTACTGGTTTGCAGATTAGATAGTGATGCTCTGTCCAGTGGGCCTCGTGGCATTCGGATGAGCAATAAAAAGCTTCATAGCATTGTTCGCAAACAACAGAGCTCGGTTCGCCGCATCGTAAACAGTTTCGTAAATCTGAATTGGTTGTTGAGTCATCATAATCCTCTTTTGCATCTTGTGAAGCCTCTGGGGATGTTGGTTCAGCCGATTCTTCCTCAATATTATCCATATTATCGAATATATCTTTGGATATACTTTTTACTTCTAAAATACTAAAACTTGTAATCTCTTTATCCTTGAGCTTGGAATCCTCCTGCTGAGTTATCACAGAATCCAGACTACTCGTTTCCATCTCAACGATATCAGGTTCATCAATGACGAGATTAGGTTCACAGCTCGAAGGAGATTCCAATTCATCGTTATCCTCAATTTCATTATTATCAGGAGATCTTTCTTCCATCTGAGACGACGTTTCGCTATCCTCCATTGCTTCAGGAGATAATGAAATCTCTGGAACCGATAAAGATCTGGGTGTCTGTGTATTCGTTCTTTGGTCGATCTGAGACGACGTCTCGTTTTCCTCCATTGCTTCAGGAGATAATGAAATCTCTGGAACCAATAAAGATCTGGGTGTCTGTGTGTTCGTTCTTTGGTCGATCTGAGACGACGTCTCGCTTTCCTCCATTGCTTCAGGAGATAATAAATTCTCTGGAACCGATAAAGATCTGGGTGTCTGTGTTTTCGTTCTTTGGTCGATCTGAGACGACGTCTCGCTTTCCTCCATTGCTTCAAGAGATAACGGAACCTCTGGAACCGATAAAGACCCGGGTCTCTGTGTTTTCGTTCCCTGCTCATTAGTATTATTATTGTTATCAGTCGTACTACAATCAATAGTCGGTTGTGATATCAGAGCCATAGTTTTCAATACCTCCTGAATGCTCTCTCGATATCTCCACGCTTCCTTTGCAATGGCTTCGTTCTTACTCGTCTCGTTGATTTTTTTCACCGTTTCAGTAATATTTCTTGATACCCTGTCAACGCTCTTGTGATGACGTTCTTGTGTTAGGCCGGCTCCGTTGTTCGCCGAATCGTTGATTGTTTTTTCCGATCGAGCAATATTGGGAGGCTGCAGATTCGATTCCGTTGGAGCTCGAGCCAGATTATTCTGAACCGGTGGAGAAACCGATGAAAGTAGATTCAACAGAACCGGTAATTGAGGAACATTCTCAATAGGAGATGGCCAAATTTGCAACGTCGTATTTCCCTCAGTTTGCGATCTTCTCGTCTCCGCTAGTTTTTGTTGACTTTGCACGCGATGTTCTGCTTCCGTTAACCGTTTTATGATAAAGTGTAATTTATAGTACATCGATATTTGATAGTGCAAAGTGGTCAACTGACTCTGGGTAAACAGGTATGGATTTGCGAAAGGCAATGCTCGAGATATTCCAGGTCGAGTATGCTGATTCGGACTGAAGAGCGGAGTATGCGAGGATGCGGAACTGCTGGGACCTTGAGGGACGTAACTCGTGGTTGGGAACGCTTGATAAAGGGGAGGGGGAGGTCGTATGAGAGGCTGCGAGGCAACATGATCGTAACGGGTTTGTGTTTCCAAATTCATCGGAGATTCTAATTGCATAACTGGTAAGCTTTTGGGATGAAGAATATACAAAATCTTTTCCCTGCTAAGATTCCCCCCTTTGAATACGTGCTTCTTTTCGAAAAAATACAGGATATTATCTATCAGCTGATTATAATCGAATATTCCCGTATCCTGCCGTAATTTGGCAATTTTATCACACAACATATGTTTTTCAATAATGAATCGGTTTTGCAATGCCACTGCGTCGGATGGATTGTACGTCGTTTTATTGAGCTCTACGCACGTATTTAGAGATTCTAAGAGTTGATATATCAAGGCGAGGCTTGCAGAAATGCTAGTTCCTCTCAAAATCGGTTGCTCTCGGGGAACGAAGCTCGGACCAGGGTACCCTTGTTGGGGTTGGGGGCAGCCTTGTTGCGAGCAATTAATATTGTTCGGTAAATTTTTGTGACTCGTAAGCGTCCTCGTTGTTCGTTCCGTATTGATTCTTCCCGGCATACGGGGAATATTTAGAGTCGGTTGTGCTGGTTGGACGCTTGCAACGGTTGCATTATTCCGAGGATAAGGATTTGGAAAAATCGGTTTGAACCGGTGGCTATCGCTCGATACGCTCATGTTTTGCGCGCTCGGGGCTATGTCGGGCAATGGAGTTGGACACCATCGAGAACCCAATTCACTTGGACGGCGTACTCGTAATTTCGGCAACGATGGGACGGGTGGCGATGCCTGCGGTTGCACTGGAGCTTCGTTTTTAACGCGTTCTTTGTCGTTTTCTCGTCTTTGTCCGTCAGTGTTTGACCTTCCTGGATCAGGTGGCATTACTCCTGGTGGAGATTTCGATTTTTCTGGATCACCGGCCATCGCTCCTGGTGAAGATACCGGCGTGATGTCCTCAAACCCTTGGTAAAGTGATATTTTCTCGTTACCTTGGCTTGCGAAATCCTGAGCTATCATCACGGTCACGCCACTTTGGTTTCCTGAGCTATCGATCAATATTTCTTCATTTTTTGTGTGTCTCGGTGACAGAACGACCTTGTATTCTCCGTCTTTAGTAATATTGATCTTCACGCGATCATTTGCTTTGGTATGTTCATCCTTTTCAGCATTTTCTTTCGATGAAATTTCAGACCTATGTTCCGTCGTCAAGGTCGGAGTCGATGTTTGATTGTTGTAGGGTATATCGATTTCTAATCTTACAGGTGAAAAGGTATCTGGAGAGCTGGCGTTCGCTGGTGTTACTAAAATTGTTAATTTTCCTTGGTGGTTAGTTGGTTCGTGAACGGAAGAATCCGCTTGCACGACGGAATCTTTCGACGAGTTGGTACTGTCGGGCAAAGCTTCCGCAATTATTTGTTCTTTCATATCAGACGGTGAAGGTGAAGAATCTAACAACGGCATTGACCGCAAAGGCGCCACCGGTTTGTCCTTTTCTTCGTGAACATCACTTATCGTGATCACTTTTGGACCGGATTGGGCTGGTTCTTCGGAAGAAACGTGCTGCTCTGAATCGCTTTCGCTAATGAACGTATCTTCAGACACCAATTCGGTTAAACCGACTCCTGAATCCGATGAATTTCGGACTTTCTTTCGTTTAGACATACGCAAAAACCTCTCGATTATATCGTCTTCCTCGTCGAGCTCGCTCGAAGTCAGATCGCTGCCGAACAATTGACGGAATCTCCTTCGTATTCGTAATTTGTTACTTAGCCGCGAAATAGGTCGTGCTCGTCGTTTACTCTCCATGAAGGTGGAGACGATGCTGGTAAGTTTTTCTTCTCTAATTTCAATTTCCATCCGTTTTTCCTCTAGAATTTCAATTTCCATCTGTCTTTCCTCTTGAACTTCAATTTCCATCTGTTTTTCTTCTTGAATTTCAATTTCCGCCTGCTTTTCATCTTTAATTTCATTTTCCACCTGTTTTTCTTCTTTAATTTCATTTTCCACCTGTTTTTCTTCTTTAATTTCTTCCATTTGTTGTTCTTCGGTCGGGTCGATCATCGCCGTTGACGTTTTCAAAAACGTCCTGCCGGTGAGTATCGTTCCCTCGAGAAACGTCACGTCTTCAACGATCGTCAGCTTCTTTGACTTCACAGCACCCTTTTTCTCATCACTTACTCCACTCACCGAGTAATCGGTCGGATTTTCGTGACCGGAGACACTCGAATCTGCTACGCTTATTTGCGTACAAGTCTTACTTTCTTTCCGATTATTCTTTGTACACGGTGCCTCGAGAGCATGAAAATTCAACGAAATCGATTTCCGAGGTATCTTGACGAAGAAATGAGATTCACCGCCGACTCCCTCGTCCAGTAATTCCGGAGTTTTCGATTTCGGTGGAGGAGACAATTCTTCTTCGGTTTTGATGTCCTCGACGACCTCGTTTTTCGCTTCCGCCACAGCATCATCTCGAACTCTGTCTCCTTCGATTTTTTTTCTTGGTGATAAACATTCGGACTCATTTGTGGGCGAGTTGGATCTATAAAAAATGCACAAATTACGTTCTACTGACTCACAAGTTCGTCTTTAAAATACTAACACGAATAAGTTTCATCATAATATATACGTAAACGTATCACACTCGGTTACCATCATTTTTTTCAGTCTCGATCGTTATTGCCATGGGTGTTTACGACCCAGACTATTCTGCGTGCCCATAATAACTCGTAAAGCGTACGGTATTTATCGACACGCATATATATTATTTTCCACAGTAGAGCAATTCATAACTAGGCGAACGACAGACCGTTCGTTGCCGGAAAACGATTCATTCCCCATGTCACTTGAGTGACGAAAAAGATTTTAATCTCATAATGAAGCCGGAAATGATAGCTTGGGCTAAAGTGACCGTTGATGAACCTCGGTCGGGGATTTTCAATAATTTCCTACGCTATTAATGAATACTTTATATAAATAAATTTTCATTTTGAAAAATATCATTTTCCCGACTAACCAGTTTTACGAATAATTTCAGGAGAGTTTACAATTTCTCGATTACTCGAGTAACTCGATCTCTCATCAATTCGATATCTAAATAAACAGTGCGAGAGTGTTTAGAGAGTGTTGAATGAAAAGATTAAGGAATGGACCGTTCGACGAATTACCCAGGGTTGAGAGACAGCGAGCCACTCGACGTTGACGGAGACGTCGAGCAGGACGACGTGATCGTTACAGAGGAATCGTCGAGAGTTATCACTTCCGGAACGGTCGATGAATTCCGTTGAGTTCGATTACGCCTCGCGTTAGCATCAACAGGCAAATTTTCAAGACCGTTCGCTTGGTCTTGATCGTCCAAAAACGGAATCCGTTGAGGATTATTGTGGCTCGTACTACATTGGTTATCGTCAACATTAAAAGCGCTCCATTTGGAGGCGAATTCGTCGCGTTTTATCGCGAGAAGTCGCGCACCAATGTAATTGGAGTATCCGCGCGACGGTTTGTCACTTTTCGTCGGTAAAAATTCAATTATTTTCAAACGATTCTGCCAGCGTGACTGTTCCTCCATCGCGAGAGTAGATTTGTCGTGGGGTCGTACCGGCTCGACGACTCGCTGCACTCTGTTCGAATCCCAGGACACTTTCGACTGGGAAACATTCTCCCCCTGTTTTTCCTCAATTTTCAACATAGCGAATCACAAAAAAAATCGAACCCGGAGACGCTCGTCGATAAATTTCTTCACAATTTTCTCCGTAGGGCAACAATTTTCCATTACGACAAATTCACGATCCGCAAACAAAAAATCATTTGAAAAAACGTAAAAACATTCGTTCAGTCACTGCTTTTTCAAGACCCAAGGACCACAGATTCCTTTTGTTCTGCATACTCGATATTTTTTATTTCTTCGAAAAACTCGCTGATAACGTTTCGTTGAAAATTTCATAATCAGCACTTAATAACTTGACCGGTGTTGGTAAATAGCTGATAACCGAGTGTTCACGAGGAACCTGGCTGTTTGTCCTTCGACCACACCGAGCGAAGGATCGCGACGAGTCCTGCTTGGACCACCGACGAACGACGACTAACAGCCCTCGTGGAGAAATCCATATCTGTGTGCAGGAACGCCGGTAATACGAGCGGAACATGAGCGAAGAAAGGAAAGAAGAAGGAGACTGACTGAGTCACCGAGGGACAAAGACGAGAGCTGTTTTTCTCTCAAGTGTCAAAGGTCTAGACACTCTTATGGCTGACCATGTATTTCGGAGAAATTAAAATCGCATCGACACCATCTTCGTTTACACTCTTCTCATATTTCAATTTCAATATTTCACTTGCGTTATCGAATTCTTCAAGCCTTTTTATCCAACCCCTGTTCGCAGAAAAGTTTACGTGGCGCTCGTTTCTTCCGACACGTGTTCCACCTTATAACTTATTCACAGTACACGCATCTATTTGTTTTTTTTTCTTTTTTTTTTTCATTTCAAATAAAATATGACACTTCCATTATTTATAAGTGGATTTACGTACGATGCGATTTACCGAGAAACTCGATATTTTATTCCATCTCGCACGCACGTCTTTTTTCTCACAATACTCAATTTGAACATTTTATTTTCTTATGAATTTATCAATTTTTTTATTAACACTTTACCAATAGATTTCAGGCCGAAAGTTTTATCGAATAAAATGTTCCGGTTAAAAAATTCTGTTTCCGTATTTCTGAGGGTTCGAATCGCAGCCCACAATCGAGGCATGAACGAACGGACATTTTCTCGGAAATGAAACGAAGATAAACGAGAAATCGTAGAGTCCGAGAAAATTTTAGCAGTCGAGATGAAAAAACGTCGTGAAAAGCATTTCAAAATTAATAAAATTCACGAAAATTCATTTTATTACGTTCACGTTGAAAGCCCTCTGCGATTTTTTTCCACCATGAGCTTTCTCTTAAATTTCATTTTTAGAAAGCTCCCTCGTCCCGAGGTTTGTACGATCTTCCCATAAATTTATTTTCTTTTATGTTTTTGAGTAAAAACACCAGATAATGGAGGGGGTCGTGAAAAAATTGTGAAGAATTTTCTTCAACACCTGTGTCATGCTCGGTGCGAGCGCAACGACACAAAAGGCAAGTCCGAAACTCTTTTTTTCGCTTGCCCAGAAACTTCTCGTCTACAGAGAGTATTCGTTAGTGATTTTGCCTCCCGCGGGTTTTACCTCGGAAAATTTTCGGATTTTCGTTGTCAAATTTCGTTCACGTTTCCTCCTCGTGTTTTGAAAAGCAACGGAGCTCACGCATTCTGTGCGATGAAAATGAGGCGGTTGCCTCCACATGGAAGCACCGGGGAAAGGGCGACATGCAATTTCGTTTACCATCTCTGGGACGAATTGGACAACCCTCAAAATTTCTAAAAGAACAAAATGCGCCCGAAAAGATCCTTTCGGAGAGAGAGAACCGTAAACCGGGAACGCATACCTGAAGAGAAGATTGCACAGGCCGAATAGAAACGCCACACATTTTATCGTAGACTCGCTCCCACGCGTGGCCAGAGGTGGACCGCTTCCCATTCCCAGCGAGGTCGGGGCTTTAATTTGCCTCTGAATACACACGGTCACATGGTACGGCTTAACCATTGGAAAAAACCGGAAAAAAAACTTTTTTTTTGCTGATTCGATTTTCCCTCGCTCGAGAATAAAAGATTTTTCATTTTGTCAAAATTCCGGCAGTTTCGTACGACAGTCACAATTTTTGTCGCGATTCCTCATCGAGAGATCATTTAATATCGATGTTTAATATCGGGCATTTGTACTCGTGATCGAGTCAATATACGTGCCGATTTTCATAATTCGATATCTCGAAAAAAAAATATTCAAGTGTGCCAAAAGTCTTACGCAATAACGAAACCGTGTGCCGAATTTCAGCTCGAAATTCGGTCATCGCAGTTTTCAGAAGTGCGCCCCAAACAGGCACGGCTCTTCGCGAAGGGATAAATAAATTTTTCTCATCTTCGAATCATGACAGGCAATGTGTTAATGATAATTTGAACAGATTCGAAATTTTCGTTCAGTGCGAAAAAAGCCACATGAATATTAGTTTTGAGAAGAAATTTTGGTAAAACAACCCGGCAAAAGCTCGAAGGATGTCAGAGTTAGAAAGTGTGGATGATCAAACGAGCCTTCTCAAAATACTGGCAATGAGAATTTGCGACACCGTTTGACCGCAATTGGGGGAAAAAGTTTCGGCCCCCTCCCGAAAATAGTGTAGGAATTTATCTCGACGCAGATCGGGTGAACGTTGGAAAAAGTGTTCGATCTCGAAATTCGAGGCTATTTTCTTGCGCAGGATGGCGACGCAGTCGCTATGAGAACGGGCACAGCGAAGTGTGCGCTCGAAAAGCCAGCACGTCGCCGTCCGATGAACGACCTCGACTATTGCTAACAATTCTCTCCCCACGTTTGTTTAGTACCAGCATCTTTTTTATTACTATGCTCATTTATGAGCCGCTAGAGACGTGGACAAATTCTAGGAAAGTAATCGCCAAGTATCGATTTTTTGCAACGATACTGATGTGCTACTTTTAGTTAAGCAAACGATTATAAAAACAGTGGATTTGGGAGGGGCTATTATAAAATTGTGCTTTCGTAAATATACTTACTTTTTGCTGCAGTAATTGAAGGGTTTAAAGTTGATTCGAATAGGATCGTAGAGGTTATTTGAAAAAAAAACGGTAACAACTGCCGAAAAAAAATCATAACACAACGTACGAAAAAGTGGAAAAAAATGCTTACTTTTTGTTCGAAAGAACGCGAGCACGCCATCGTGTGACCAAAACCTGAGGCGACGTGGTTAACTGCAGTAATCCGTTGTATATCTCATCTGGCGTTAATCCTCGTCTTTGGAGACGTCGCTTCAACTGTTGCCGAGGGAAAGTATATTCAAATGATAATAAAACAATCAAGTGCGATTACCTATATTCTGGGTTTTTTAAAAATATTTCATTTTATTCCAATAATTATACCTTTTTGAGGATTATTGTTCGTTCCGCTGTACCGGGTTGTGGTAACCATGACGGTTTAGAGACAAAATTTTTGTGATTCATTGTGTTGAAAACGAGTATATATTATGAATATTATTCATTTATTCACTCGTACCGAAGACAATAAATCAATTGACATGGGTTTTCTCCTCTTGGTCTTCCTTTGGATTGGTTGTTTACATTTTTTTTGTCCGCTGAAACAAAGGTCCGGGCGGTCTTGTAAGAAATTTCAATAACATTGAGGGTGCGGAGAGGGGGAGGGGGGGGGGGGAATATTCGGGCGGAGCGCGAAGCGAATATTCATTCCATCAGTGTTTTCTATAAATTCTGTCCGAATGGAAGAAACATGGAAATATCCACCGAGTTTTCGACTTTCGGGTGAGAGTTTTTTTCCCAATCTTCTCAGTACCTGTACACGTTTCAACAAAGTTAAGTATATCTGCCCCAAGTTCGTATTTCAACGAGTCAGCGAGGAAAAAATAAAGCGTCAAATTTCATGGTGTCACACTTGTGTTGCATTCCGAAGAAAACATACAGCAGGCTACGACGTTTCACGATATGTATATATTAAAAATTATTCTCAATAGAAAATATTTCCGTTCAGACGAAAAGCAGATATAACATACGTGTGTTTTTTGTCTCGGCCCTTGATCCTTTTTATAATTCTTTACAGACCATTTTCGTAGTCGGAATATAACGAAAGTTGTATTTATGAATACGTAGAGAAATTCTCCGTGTGCTGGAGCTCGGAACGACTCGAATTTAACCGGCAAAGAGAAACGACAGTCTCCATTGATGCATTCTCATATATTCATATTAGTCATTTCTATAGAATGATCAATAGAGTCGATAAGGAAATTAGTCATCAGAAGAATCAATCCGAAACGTAAATTCTGAACGATTTTTATTTACGTAAACAATTGAATCGTTTAAAGCGGATACGAGATCATTCATAGGAATAAATTTCAGTGTTGTTATGCAACAATTATTTTTGTTTTGTTTTGAAAATTTGCAATTGTCTATCGGTTGGCCGATTATCGTGAGCTATAACTATACTCAGCAAAGCGACACGCATAAATTCAGTATCGTTGACCTTTTCAATAGTTTGAAACGGGTTTGACAGCTGAAGTTTTCACATTGTACATACGAAATGAAAATTGTGAAAAATACAGCTATATAAAGGCTATTGCATTTTTCTATAGAATTCGGTACGTCCCATGCCTCTCAGGTGCGGCCCGACGGATCTTTTATTACTTTTCCATCGAGCATCAGTTGAGAGGATAATTTTGTGAACAAGATTGGGTTATATGAAATAAAATTCAGTACCTTATTTTGTTTTACTCATTCGTTTACTCAGAGCCTTTATATAAATTCGGTTTACAGCATTCGAGTCTTTGAACTATCGTAAAACAATTCTTGTATATTCACTGCCTTCGAAGTAAAAATGTTTTAACACTTGATAATTTGGCACTTAAACTCCTGTCTGTCGGTGTAAATTTTATCATATATGATTCATTGACATAAATTATCACAATATTCCAAAATAACAATACAAGATCTAGTCTATGGTGTCTTTTGCGGTGAACTTAAATAACTCGTGCCAATCGTGGTCGAGTGCGCAGTTTGTGGATAGCGCCATATCCTTTTTTTCTTCGAACGACCAGCTCTACCGCGCGAATCACGAATCACGACTAATGGCAGCTGCGTGCGGGTGGTACAGCGACACAGCGTGTGTAGCACGCACGTGTGTCGGTTAGTCGTCGGTCGTCGGTTATCTCCCGCTTTTGTTTAGGAACCCTGAAAAAAGTAGTGGACTAGAGCGGGATACGAATTGCTAGAAAAAGTTTGACTCTAGCGCCATGATGTGGCGTTAACCGTAGTTACAGCAGCTGAGCTACTCGGTGTTGTTTGCTCATACCTCATACTACTTTTCAAACATAACCACAAAATAAATTCTATTCGAGTTTTAATTTGTTCATCTACGGGTTTTTTTTTTGATCATTGAGATTGTGAGTTTTTCAACGATCCTTTTAGAAAAGGTCGAGGTGCGGAATAATATGCCTCGACATTGGGATCATTGGCCATCGATTAAAATGGACCAATTTGATCCATGCAATCCCCAGGTCGTATAACGTGCGATTTACTCGACTGGCTCATTTATGGAAAAAGATAGTGGCTCGTTAGAAAAATATGCCAAATTGGGCGAGTCTCGTCAGGTTATTGCGGCGTCGTTTGGTCCTCGGTATAATATTCGGACTTTCTTTCACGTACTGTGCAATATCATTGTTGTCTCATGAGGTACCATTTGCATTTTTTTCCAGCCTCATCCTTTTCACGAAAAAACAACTAAATGTATTTTGCTAAATTGAATTTGTCATTATCATTTGCAGAAATTGGGAAATTCCTTACGAAGCATTCAAATTCACCAAGATCCGGATGACAATATGTTTGCTGATAATCAGGATTCGCTAATAGCTGATTACAATGACAACGGTGATGAAGAAATTTTCAAAAGTTCGGCTAAGGATATTGCGTGGCAAATAGGAAAAAATGACGACATTGAGAATGAAGATGCTTTTGACAGTGCTCGAACTAATCATGATTCCAATGATACTTTTGTCGTTGCTCGCACTTGTCGTAATTCCATTCAGGTACTTTTTTTATGAAATCAAACTTTAATCTATACGTTTGAGAATATATAAGACGCAATATTCATGACAATTGAATATTCCTCACTGGGTCAAGGGTCATTATATTCTACATGTTCTGTTATTATCAATAATAATGATGAGCATTCATTCGATAGGGTAAAGCGCTCATCGTCGACGAGCGTGGTTTTGTTTGTTCTCGCTCTGAGCTTCTACCGACAGGTTGCTGCAGTCTAACACCACTGAAGAAGGCCAAAGATGAGGACGTCGATGAAGCAGCGTCCTCAGGTACAAGGAGAAAAAGATACAGCTGTGACACATGCAATCCTCAGGGCTGCTGTGCAATTTACGAATACTGCGTATCCTGTTGTCTTCAACCCAGCAAGGTGAGCAACAAAATGAACGAATAACAAAATCGAGAAGGAGAGAGCCAAGTTAAAATTAAAGACTTGCTGAAATTTTATGGGTGAACTATTTTGTCTCCACAGAGACGAGGCAAAAAAAATATGGGTGAAAAAGAGCGAACGGATAATACAAAAGGCCGTGCTCGGGGTGAAGATGCCATCAGGCCAAGGCTACGGAATCTCGATCGTTTTCAGATTTGCCTTGCAACTTGTCGAACATCGAGCGCAAGTGTGCGACATGAAAACACATATAAAGATCCAGACTCGAAACACTGTTATTCTCAATACCAAAAACATCGTCGAGACGAAAATTTGTTGAAAAATAATAACGGTGACAACTCCATTGTTGTCGTTACATCTTTTTCTACGTTGCGATTATTCATCCGGCAACGACCACAACACCCGATCCTGGCAACTGTCATTTAATTTCTTTTCAGCTTTCTATTATTACAGATAAAATGATCGACTCGTTTCTGCATTTTTGGACGACTGAGTTCGAATCTAGAAGTAAAAGAGACTGAGAATGGTCGGCCGATTTTTTTAATTTTTCCTTCGAGCAGAGGAACGAAAAACGAATTTAAAATTTTACGAATCCAAAAGGTTTGATAAAACCTTTTGAAACTTAATTAAAAAATTATCCTTTGACTCTTGATACTATCCGACACAGGTTTTCCACAGTTCTTTCATTTCGGAATTCCAAACGAGAAATAACAAGAAGTAATGAATCTCGGAAGCACTATTTCAAGGCTTTTTTCATTCTGACATGGTCATGTGCATAGTTATAAACATGAAACTCTTTTCCGCTGTAAAATGCATTAAGGGTTTATTCTCAGTACGATTTTATAGGTGAATTATCGTTGTGGGATGAACAGCTCATTTCCACATCGTTTGCCATATTTTTTATTGTCAGCCTTATATCTTCAGGAGAAAGAATTCTCTCAAGGTAGTCCACTCAAAGTGGTAGACTTCATGGACCACTTTCATGGTCTTTATATCGCTTTGCGTATAACAGGAAGTTACTATATTTGTATCATGCTCGGATTTTATTGCTCGGAGATGGATCTCCGTATTTTCGAGGGAAATATCGTTTTCTTGAGGGGAATATTTGAAGATCGCAATGTGTTGTTTCATGAATATAGACACGAAAATGGTATATCGATTGAAGGAGTTTGCTCGCATTTGCTCTCATAATGTTGATAATTTCGATTGTTTGTTTTATTCACTTTCAACATGTGGGCTAGTCACCGAGGTCGCTTTGTATTTTTTAATATGGAATTCATCCACAACCGTCGTTCACTTTCAACTTTACGTCCGAAGCTGTCTCTCTCGCACCCATGCGGCTGATCTTAATTAGAGGAGCTGGGGAAGACCAGACCGAAACAGGGTAAATACAAAAATTTTGTATTTTTTTTGCAATTTTTCATCTTTTAAAATAAAAAAAAGCGATGCATCTCTCGATTAAACACGATTTTATTGTATAAAAATTTCCTGAACGTTATTAAAATTGTGAAAAATTACGTTCGAATTGTACGTTCCTCGTTTGTTAACAGACCAGGCCTCTTAAATTTCTGATGAGTTCTTTCCTCGAGTACCCTGTTTCGCCTCCGTCCCCCCTACAGCTTTGGCGATCTGGAAGCTTACCCCAATCCCGAATAGACTAGGCCGACTCATGGACCCAAGTACTTTGGAAGCCTACTCATCACACTCGAATTCACGCGGGGTGACTGACATCGGCCTGCCTCTGGATAGATTTGATGTCACTACGATATGCTTGCGACCCGAATAGCTCTCAAACCCTTGGTAAGGCTCGCGTCAGCTGATCCTCACAGTGAAAAATATTAGAAACTTTACGCGAGTGTACTGACGAGTTTCCGCTGAAACACCGAATCGAATTGGTCTTTCCGCAGCTACAGATACAACCGGAGCTCAACTTTGAGCTCGGAACATCTCCGCGATTGAACGAGAACTAATTAGTCGATCACGATTTGCAATCATGATCGAGTAATAGTCGACATACTCGGGGTCGATGCTCCGGGTATGCCCTGAGCGGGGGTTTACGCTAAATTGCGTTTCCCACGTTCGGAACGCGTCTCCGGTTGTTTCTAACCGGATGTGCTGATCTTCGCTCAGCAAAATTCGGGTGACGCGATTCGCGGGTCAACGTACTAGGGGCTCGTGCACAAATATTTCAATGCAGGAGCCCAAGGTCACTCTTAGATGCAGACGGAACAGGCGTAACGTGTAACCCTTTGGCAGCAGCTCGCACGGTTTACGTCACAGGAGAGAAAAAATAAAAATAAATGGAGAACGAGCGCTACGTCATTGCCTCTTTTGAAACCAAATTCTCTCCTGCGGCAAGGACGTGACAATTTTATTCTCTCGAGGATAAAGCAAGCGTCGTTATCCCTCATACGAGGAACGATGAAGGGGAGATCGCTGCAAAATTGGGTACTCAAGGGAATATCGTACTTTTCAAGGGTTTGAAAAACTTCAATTATTTCTTACTCTCAAGCACCAAGAAACGTACCCCAATTTTCTGCTATTTTCGAAAAACAATTATTTTTATCGAGGCACGAGGGGGTACTCTTCAAAAATTTGTGAAATCTTTTATTTACTGCAATTTCAGTCGAATGCGCCTTGGTTACTCTTTTCGAAAAGCAGTAAAAAAAAGAAGGAAATCTCTTTCATATTGTTTCCAATTTTCATATATTTTTAAAAATTTTTCTTTATTTCTTCCTAAACTCCTTTTTTGTTTAATTTCCGAAAAAATATAAAATGATTGTAAGGATGAAAAAAAAAACATTTCCACAATTTTTGAAGTACCCCGTTTTGCCCCGGTCTCTCTTATATCTGGAATAGATGGGAAAAAATGGATCGAACAGTTGACACAATGTGACACGAGAAGCAGGGAGTCACGCTATTGTCAAATTTATTACAGATCACGGCTATCCAGATAAGTGGATAAGTCCAGTAGTCGTTTAATTTTGACGAAATTTGATTATACGTTAAATTATTTCGTTCACATCGCTGTGATACGATTCGCCCATCGTTGCTATGTTTTGCCACTGAAAACATAGTAATTTTGCTGAAAATTCAGTGCATCAAAAGTAGATTTTCGAGGTTCCGTTCTGCAATATGAGCATTGTGGACTTTCAGGCATCATGTCGAGTTTTATTGATTTTCTTACGGTTCATTGGTTCAATATTTTACTCGAGAATATTGCGAAGTAGCTTCTTCTCTTTATTATCATTGTTTTTATTGTGTCCATTTTGGCTCTACTTTTATACTGTTTCGCATTTTTTGCCTCGTTTCTGCGAAGCTTAATTTCCAACGCAATCGCAATTCCGAAATTCGCACGAGTGCCATGAAACCTGGAAAATTCGAGGGCTGGGAGCGACTATATTTTTGCAAAGTTCAGCAGCCGTTCGACCAAACGGTGGCCTCGTCCGGGGCTGCTGAACTTACAAAATCGTCGAAGAAATACAATGACCATAAATTTTTCGCCTTCGGTCTTCTCTTTTTTGACGAGTGACGTTGGAACGTGACTGAGTTCAAATTCGTAATCTATTGCCCCTTTTGTTTGGGCCTTTCGGGCGATGCACTCGATGGCTTCGTCCATCGAGAAAACGCAGTAAAAAAGTGGCAAGTCGGAAACAGTTCGTTCGTACTTTTCTTATCTTTCAATATTTTAAAAATCATCGAATTTTCTCATTCTTCTCATTTTATTTTTCCATCTCTTTTGAATTCTTTTTGAATTCGTCACTTCTTGATTCCGATCTCAGTCATTCGGATTTGGCCACTTTCTTGCATCAATTGCGAAGGAAGTTGAAAGTTTTCGGTCTCAGGCATTATTACACTCCGCACTAGAATTTTCAGATTTAGGCCACGACTAATAAATTTTTGTAACTCTCCACATTCTTCCAATATCTTTGCTTGTCAAATTTGATTTTATGACTCTGTCACTTCCTCGTGACCTAATCCTGAATGATCAGCTCTTTCCATCGTTTCTTCACGTTTTTTACGTGTCTGTGAGGTTGTTGACACAGTCGAGTGTGCAACACAGTATTTGACTTTTCTTTCGGATCAAGACAATAATCAAGTCCTTCACTCTGGGACGAGAGGCTCGTCTTTAATGTGGGGTGCGAACGAGTGTTGAAAGGCTGGTTGATGGAGCCGTTGGCATGCAGGGGATGTTTCGAAGTACGTTTTAACAAAGAAACTACTTACTGCTCATCGATTATAATTAATAGTCGATCGTTTATTTTCCGGATTTCTGGTCCTTCCCGTCTACTTTTTCTCCTTTCTGAATCTTCCTCACAGATGAAGGTCGTTTGATGTAAATTTCTTTACATAATTCAGAAATTGAGCGTTGTTCTCAGTTCCGTATGCGACGTTACGATAATTCGCGTCCACCGAGGATTTTAGTCCGACTCGTCCATGCACTCGTAATTTCCGATAAATAGTTACTCTCCGATGAAAGTGAATATTAGACTGGAATCTTGCACGATTCTCGTAGCTTCAGATTTTATATATTTAGTTGAAGACCTGACCAAATTTGGTGGAGTCGATGTCGGTCGCGCAACGCCGAGTCCCGATTGAGACTAGTCTGCGAGCGATTTGTGACTTTTAGTTGACTGGCTGTCGACTGGGCGCAACTGAGAATATATGCCTTTCGACTGCGTTCGTTCTACCCCGGAATTCTCCATGGTGCCGTAGTGCTGCTGATTCGTGCCGGTTTGTCCTCAGATGTTTCGAGGTCCGTGAATTTCCTTCTTTCTTTCCCCCAGCGTTATAACCTTGGTTGTAACTTTTCGATACGGCTGACGCTCAAATTTTTTTCCCACTCTACGCAGTATTGGATGGTCGCGCGCTGACCTATGTCCTTGGCCATCCTGAGTTGTCCGGAAATAGGTGGATTCAGTGATAGTTTTATCAGCACACAAATATCTTTTATTGCGCGTCGTTAAAAGTTCTGCTTTCGTTGCTTTCGACCGAATGAATTCGGTGTGACGAATTTTCTATTGTAGAATTGCTCCTCGACCTTCGCTCTCTTTGCTTCACGATTTATACGTCTTTTAGGCCTTTATAGCTACTTATTGCGTAGCCCCCTCATTCGCCTTTGATGACTCTATACGTAGTTTCGGCTGTTCGAGACAAAACACGTACGTGTACTCATTATTTGATCAATAAATACCATTGACGGTCGTGAATATCAGTTCTGCGTTCAGAACTCGTTTTCGATTTAAAATGGAGGCTGAGACTCGACTGAAATCGACGGATTCGATACTCGCGAGAATTTGTGATGTTCTGTCGGACGGAGGCTTCGAACTAGATATTCTGACTTCTGGGAAACTGCGACTCGGTCGCTTACACGCCGCTTCGATGCTGGCCTTGGATTCTTCGATCGAAGCTGACATCATAGGAAGTTTTGGTGTTTGACGTTATCGCAGTTAGAAATAGAAAAGCGCCATAAAAAGAGGTCGAAAGTCACTTTTTGCGCTTATCTCTCTCGTTATGTTTCCTCGATGAGTCTCAATTCTCAGCTATTTTTTCCGATTAAAGTTGGTTGCTGGTTTCTCATAAAAATGGTATCATGCGTGGATTTGGTTCTGCGCAGGTGTGTGAACGTCCCAGGCGACACGAAACAGCATTTTACTTTTCTGAATGTGAGAAAAAAATAAAGGCGAACGATGTCGCTTCTGAGCTGTGGCTTATCGCTGTTTCATTTCAGGAATCGAGCGCTTCGGGGGAACGCTTTTTCATCGGTAAAACTCCTTATGCTTTTTACAATTTCCACGTTCGTTAGCGAGCTTATTCAATGACCGCTTCTACCTCTCATGTCCCTGTTGTGAGACCTTCACAAGCTCTGCACAAAGCTGAACTTTTCCAATAATCCACTACTACTAATTTCTTGTGCCGTCAAAGGTATTTCCATAACAAAATACTCAGAAAAATTAGCTACCGCTCAACGATCGATGCGTCAATCGGCGAATGGCTGAGCGCTCACCCAATCATGTATTGACTCCTTGCGAGGCTGTTCGATGTAGAAAAACCTCGCGAACGTGCACCATTGAAATTATTTTTTTTACATTCTCTATTTTATTGTAGTTTTCTATCGATCCTCATAGGATTTATTTTTTAGATTCATCGACTCTACTTAATTTTCGAGTTGACCCAATTTCTCGATTTCTGTAATTACATAATAATATCGTTCCGTTTTGCCTTCTACGTGAATTGGATAATCTTTGCATTACCAATGACGTTTAGAATACCTGCCTGCACCGGGGATTTTCCATGGTCATTTTTGTAAGGGCTGTCTTTATGGATTTTTTTCATGGAAACTGTTTTATGGTACTCTTGGACTGACACAAGTTCTTCCCTAGCTCATTTTCCAAGAAATTGCTCGGTGAATTTTTTCAGCACTCGCATCTCGTGAGACCCTCGTCAAACGTGGATTCACGGCTCATAAAATTTGGACGGCACGCGTTCCCTCAGATTTTTGTCCGTATTCGTCGAGTCAAGAGTTACGGACAGTTTGCCCATAGACGTACTCGAAAGATTTTTCTGCTCGTCCCATGAAATTATAGTTTATATTCAATTCATCGAATCTTTTGAAATTTAATATTATCATTGTGTGTTTCGATCAACAAAAAAAAGTCATGAGAATTTTACGTCCCCGGGAACTTATCGGAATTGGAGAGAACGCAACACGGGTACGACTTCTCTTTCGGGTCAAGACTATCAAATCCTTTGCCCAGGAACGGAAGCCTCGTCGCTTCGTATGGCAAGAATGTCGGGGGAGGACGGTCCGGGGAGCTAGATAATAAGGGACTTTATAAGAGAAGGAATGCTTACTCACGACGGTTTTTTATTTTCGGGTAAATATAAGGTACTTCCTTGCTACAGGTACAAGTTTTCAATTATTTGGTATACGATCGAGTTAAAAGTTCACGAAAGGGGGTCGATAACTTCAACGAAGGGTGTTACTGGAATGTGGTGACTTGGACTAAGTTCACCAGGAGTGTTCGCGATTTTGACTAAGTTCAAAATAGGAGATTGTGGAGTAAGGTAAGTGAGGTGCCGACGAGAAGAGCCTTCGACTGACACGCTGATTTGAAGTAGAAGACCGTTGACGAACTGACGAACTCTGCGCTCTGAGGTTTGATGCGGCGGGTTTTATCCTTGGTACCTCTCTCTAAAAGTTCCTCCGTCAGGCCACGTCGTCCTTCTTCAATTTTTCCATGGTAGGGAAAAATTTCTTTTCTTGGATTTGCGGATAAGACCGTGGCCTGATTTCTCCCAATGTTACGCGTCTTTTGGAAGGGTGTTGGTCCGAAGTCCGGGATTGCCAATGAGTTTTTCGATGAGGAATTGCTCAAATTAAGTTATTCCTTATTCTACATCGGGGGAGCCCGCTCGTAATTAAAATTTTTATTATTTTATTGTATATTTTTGTCGTCCCTTATATGAGATGGCAAGGACAAAAGCTTCGATCAATACTTGGGTGTCTGTTGGAATTAAATATTTTTGGGTTTTTAATTAAATGTAACAAGAAACGAGCGGATTTACAGAAGAAATTGACTATTGCTACGTCCCCGGGAACTTATCGGAATTGGAGAGAACGCACGAAGGGTATGACTTCTCTTTCGGGTTAAAACAATCAATCCTTTACCCAGGGACGAAAGTTTCGTCTCCTGATCGTATGTAAAATTTCAGAATAGGATAGTCCATTTTCCACTGTCCAAAACGTCGAAAATAAAAGATTTTGGATAAAGTCAAAGAGGTACCCGTGAGTGTTGCTCCAGGGTTCAGCGTTGTCAACCTTTTACGTTCCGGTAGAAGATATTGAATTAGTAGGGAACGCAACACAGTATTGACTCTTCTTTCGTGTCAAGACACTCAAGTCCTTTACCCAGAGACGAGAGCCACGTTTGTCGAATGTGGGAGTGCAAGAATGATTTTTAAGATTGAATTTTAAGAAAAACTGCAAAGGCGTTTTTTGTCGGTGCAATAGTTTTTAAATGAGAAGCAATAGAATTTTAAACTTCTCAGCTCGTTGAAAAACTTGGGCATTATTCGTCTTAGTCACTTCGTCACCTTTCTGTGGAGGCCAACAGGTGGTTCGTTTTATATTGTCGGAATTCGCGGTGTGGAATTCTCGTGGCAACACTTGTTGCCACGGGATTTTCCCCGGAGGAGAAATATCGATCCCGCAATTTTGTAGCGCGATGCTCTCCGCTTTCTTGTTCCTCTTCATTAAGATCAGCGGAGCGCAGTGAAATATAATCTGTGTTACCTCCCTCTGAGCCAATCAGCGTTATGGAGAAGGCAACACGGTATTTAACTTCTCTTTCGGGTCAAGGTAATTAAAGTCCTTTACTCGGAAACGGAAAGCATAGTTTTGATATCGGGAAACGAGAAATAATAGCGGAGTTCGTTCATGGGATTTGCGATACGAAAAGTTTCAATCGAGCTACTTTTACTCACATCGATTTTGAGCTATTTCATCTTGACCTCTTCGCAGTAGCGATCCTGGTTACTGACGAAGAACCAGGACGCTTACAGTTTACCTGACACGTAAAATTCAAGTTTTTCCTCAAGTTTCGTATTTTGACTGGCACAAACGCAGAACGCTCTCCGATAGTGAACATGGTCTCACCCCCTTTTCTGGACGCTCGTCTATTCACCTCGGTTATCAAGGGCTCGGGGTGTTGCCATGAGACGACGAATGACTGAGAGTCAGTGTTGGAAACGGGATCAGTAGTTGGTTGGGGGATTGCTTGCCTTCCATAACATCGACGCTCATCTCTCGGCTCGTAAAATTAGGGTTCGTTCTAGTGCCTCAGTTAGATGAAATCTGGGGTTTCCTTATGGGCTACAACAGAAGGTCGTTGCAATGGAGTTCCAAGAGCCGGCGAGGTAGTGAGTCGTCGATTGAATTGCATTGACCTATGTCGTTTTCGGCGATGCTTATTTTCTTTTATTTTCTTCAAAAGCGACGAATATACTTGCGATAATAAATTTGCACGTTGTTATTTCAATCGAGGCACGTTTCAGGCTAGCGCCTGAATTCAGATCGCTCTGCTTTAATATTTATTTCGGCGGCTTCCAGCTTATAAATCGTTAAAAATTCATCAGCCTCCAATTGGAGACGACAGTGGTCGCGGTATTAAACTTTTTCACACTTTTGTTCGAACGATTATTTCTAAATTTTAATCAGCATAAGCATTTGCAATTTTTTCATTCTCCTCCGAATAGATTTTTCAGCACGATGGAAAAGCAAATAATTTATGGACACTCGTAAATAAAAACGTTGAAGTACTGGAAAGTGAAATTTTTCAGTAACCAATGTTTTATTATGTGGAAATGAGAGATTCACGTATCGAACTCGATCGTTGTCTACTGCCCCTCGCTCATTACGTTCATTATCAAAAGACGCGGCAGTGGCTCGACGCTAAGTATTAAGAGGAAAAGCTGCCACGAACTCTGCCGCACCCTTACACATTCGAACAACAAAGAAAGTAAAAGGGTTCTACGTCTGCTCCCTCCAAATAGTAGTTCCGGGTAATCAAACATTAAGTTCAGGCTTCGCGAAAGTCATTAAGGGGAGGCTCTCATCAAGAGAATCAGAAGGGGACCCACCTCTTTACCTAAAAAATGAGTTTCTGACGTCAATATCTCTGAAATTCACACCTGTACAAACGTACTATGGTTAGTATCGCTACCAGATTTCGGAAGATATGCTATGACTGGAAAATTGGAAGGGGTGCCTCGGTATACACGGGGATAATTAAACTTGAAAAATTACGGTAACGATGGTGCGGTGACGAGCTGCGATTCGTGACATTATGCGAGAAAAATTGAATTTTCCTGTAAATTAAATAATATTTATTTTTCCAAGTAAGAACTTTTACCGGAGTATTTAGTAAATTTTGACGTCCTATCTGCAATGTTTATCTGTTATAAAACTGAAAATTCTGCAAAATCTTCAAAATTTTACAGTGTGTTACAGGAATGAATACTTTTCGTTAACTGGTTCCTCCAATCAAATATATTACGCTAAATTTGATAGTGAATTTCACGCTAAATATTACCGTTTAATTCTCTCCGTGTACCGTTATTTCAACGATTTTAGCACGTAGCGTGTAGTGTCAGTTGACCACGTGCTACGTGTTCCCTAAAAAATCATGATTTACCAATCGGCCTCCACAATATCTCAAGAAATCCTGGTAAATCGATTTTTTTATTTAAAATGAAAAATCGCTGGACGGAAAATTCGGTACGGAATATGTCGATTGAAAATAAAATTTCATACGTAATTTCCTGGCTAGTTCGTGAGAAATTTTTTTCCGCATTGTACTTTTTCCGTATGAAATTTCTTTCCGTACCGAGATTTTCCACTTCTCATTTCGATTCTTGTTATACGATGATCTGTATTGTGGAGCAGCTTTAAATGACTTGAGACATTTCAATATTCTGCACGTACCGGAGCGACGCAAAATAATGAGCATTTTTTCGTTGAGTAAAAAAATTGGAATGCAAGGAGTGCTTCCTATTTTATTTCGCATACCAATATACGTGGAATGCTCTCGCGACTCACCGATCGATATTCTAGAGCAATTGAAATGTCCAGATGCTGGATGTTACCAGTTTCCTCAGAGACAGTACAGTCACTCTTCCACATACGAATCACACACTCAATCGCCAGTGTTGAGTTGATTGATGGATTTCTGACTATGGCAGTTATGGGAAAACCGAAGACGCGTCGTGCCATCAAGAATCCTGTGAGGGCTTGGGACAAAATGCAAATTCTACGTAGCCAATGCTCAGAGTAGTTGCATTCGGCCCCGAGATTACCAAAAGACTGAAGACTACTCTGCTGCTACTCCCTCCTCAATTGATTCAACGTCGAAAAATCGGCAGGGTAAAAAGTTTTGTGACGGGGCAACTGCTCGCAAAAGTGAAAATTCTGAACGATGATTGTTCCGGATTTTCGCAGGAATCATTCGATGCAACTCCTTAAAGGTCGAGAAACTCTCAATGTGTGAAATGAGTTTCACCGACAATTCGAAGGGGTTACATTTGCTGATCGGAAAGAATTCAGTTTCGCAGGAAAGGAAGAGTGGATCCTTAAGAACAAGCCATTCGAGTCGACCATTGAGCAATTTTAGGATACCGCCTCAAACTTGCTAGAAATTTCATTCGAACTTGGATATTGTCATTGTGCAACTCCAATTCAGGACGAAAAGCGATTTACTCTCTTACGTCCATACTTTTGCTTTCAAGTAAAGAGATTCTTTGAAGTTCTTCTCAATAATGACTTGAAATTGAGAAAAATTTGACAGAATCAGGAGGAAAGAGATTGTGTAAAATCCTGAACGAATCGTTTCGAACCACTATGCACTAGCAAGCTTAATACCCAACGGACGTACGAATTCGGTCCCCCTTTTCAAGCCAGGATTTTTACGACGTTGGTACGAGAGCAATAAAATGACAAGCACACGTGACGTCACATATTCGAGTACTGGAGCCCTGCTATTATCCCCGGAAAAGGAGCTGACACAAAAGCGATTACACACTACACTACGCGACAGGGCTGAGTGGAGGATGGCTGAAAGGATGATGACACATCTCCTCGGAGTATCCAGAATTTTCGCTTAAGATGTGTTCTTTCATCTCGGACCCTCGAAAATCATTCCCCCAATAACTATACCTCATGACTACGCAGGACCGCATTTTCACAGGAGCCTTTGACGACGAACTTTCGTTTGTCTTTCAGTCACTAGACCTCGTGGGTTTTATGCTGTTCGATAAGAAAAGTGCTAATGACAGTGACACCCCCGTAAAAGCGACCCATTTGAGTATTCGTCTGCGGTGAGTTGTTTTGTTCATTTTTTCTTTTCTCAAAGTTAAGGTAAGGGACTGAGCTGCTAGGTAGATAATTGAATTACTTCGCTCAAAATATTTGTCGCGTTTTTGGACGTAGTACTTTTGCTGTTTGGCAGAAGCGTTGGTGGTTGCGAAGGCAGCTTCGTGTTATGATTTTCCACTGCGTCCTGCGCCCCTCAATCGAGCTCCCTTCCTGGCGAAAGGTCTCTTTGAATCGTGGCCCTCTACGTGGCACCCTGTTTGAAACTGGTTGGGAGAAGAATAATGCAGATTTGCCTGGCCTCGATGGAATGCTTTGCTACAAACGTCAACTTATCACGTGCCACAGTGTGCTTCTGTCACTGCTGAAGCAAACACTCCTTTGACAGCATCCCTAAATTCTCACGCTTTCATTCAATATTGCATTGTTAAAAAATTATCTTAAAAAATCTTTTTAAATATCATCCGTTTGTTTTTCGCTAAACTCAAATTTTTTCATGGAACTTTGAGGAGTATCTTATATTTTATCAGCATATTCGCGTATATAAGAGTGCGCCAGGGTTCGAGATAGCTTGCTTTTATCTTACACTCTCGTTTTTTTTTAATACTTGGCATCGAGCCGCTACCGCGTCTCTCGGTGTCAAATGGTTCAGTGGGAAAACCAGGTGGCTGAAGAAATGTCACGTTGAATCAAAGTTCGATGCTAATTCGTTTCACACGTAATGGAAAAATAGTTATCGTTTTTTATTAATTTCGTAAAAAAATTGAATTTCGTTCTCCTTTATATCTCTTTGTCTTCTTTATAATCTTGGTGGTTGGGAGATCGTAAATGACACTTCGAATCAATCTAATTTGGTGGCAAGAGTTATTGTCACTCCTTTTTCTGACTACTGGATCAGAAACGTGTCGATTGCATCAGTAATGATAGACGTAAGTGTTAAAAACACATTTGTTTATACGGTGCAGCCAATAAACTCCACTAAAGTGGTCGTCCTAGCCCAGGGTCGAGTAAATGACACGTCTGACATAACCGAGGGTTATTTTCACTTAGTAGATCTCGAAAGACTCAAATTCGTGACAGATATTAATGGATGTACTTCGTAAAAACAGGGACCGAGATTAATTGTCTCGCGTGGTCTATTTTTTCAAAATTTCGTTCAAGTTCGAACGGTGGAACTTGAAAATACTCTTATTTTTATACCTCTCGAGTGAAAATGTTGTAAGCTCCAGAAGACTTCATAAAGTTATTGGAATACGTAATTATAGGGGGAATCTGGATCTCGGGATGTGAACTCCAAACTCAGTGACTATTCGTGACATTTAAAATCGATTTCGAGGCCAAGACTCTGCCTCATTTTCAACTAATTTTGTAAATGATCCTTTTACTAAATTTCTGTCTTGAAAAAAAAAAACGATGGTTTGGGTTGTAAGCCCGACGCAATAGATGAACTTAAAATATTTGAAGAGATACTCACTGTTTATGAAAAATCACTGTTCTAAACGAAAGATTAGAGTCTCGTAGAGTTCTTACACACAAACTCGTACTGCAACGAGAGCACAACTGTCTGGTGACTACCTCCTGGCGTCCTTTATATACAATTTTCTAAGTGAGATGACAATGAACAGTGAGTGAATTTCGATAGGGATTCTTGGGGTTTGACCTGGTTATTTACATGAGTGAATCATTCTAGAAAAATAAAAGGAATAAGTCCCAATTGATTTATTAGCTGCATGAATCACCATTTTTCTACAAGCTACAAAAATTTTCTCTCTTTCTTCTACGTTCGTGTTAGTATTCACGTATGTTTAATATAATTAAAAAAACCTTGCCTGGGTTAATGCATTTTGGAATCCACACTGGACGTGCTCATCAGATTATTTGCCATGGATCTGGATTAGGTAGAAATATTCACGTTCGATAAATACGTTTGTATTGGTATTCGAATACTGGAAATTCGTTTGTAAACTTCTGGAAGTTTCGTTGCTTTGACGATAAATCGCGACTATGAAATAATTTTCATTGGAATATTTAAAAGTTATCGACCGGTGATGAAGCACCAGTCGAGTCTCCCATAACCGAAAAGAGCCAATTTTCTCGCATGTGAAATTGGATTTTGGAAAGATTTGCAGAATTTAGCGACGAAACGTTGTCACGTTTCTCGTTTGCGAATCACCCCACGAACCGAAAATTCTCAAAAACATCGTTTTTGCTCCCATCGAAGGTAATAAAGCATGGAAAAATCTTCAGAAGTTCACCCGACCGTTTAAGGGCCTTAGAGCGACGAACGAATGCCTCGCACGAGTTTGGATCTCAGACGCCAATAGTCCGTGAAATCGACGTCTAATCCAGGAAGACGTTTCCTCATAATTTCCATCGCCTCGTTGCGTATGGGCTCTTGCACCGTGCCCCGGACCTGCCAAATAAAACGTGCTATTTATTTTTCAGCATTCACTTGAAAACATCGAGTGAGTCAGTGTCGTGGCAGGAATTGGCATTCACCTCGGTGTATTTACAGTCAGCCGCTGCGTAATGACACGAAATAACTTTTCGTGTTCGCTTGGAACGATTTACCCCCGAACCGTGAATCAGCAATGGATGGAAAAAGAGAGTATCGCCCGGCTCTGCTTCCAAGTGTACCCAAACCAGCGAATCCGGCAGGTCCTAATGGCGGAGTCATAAAATAATTCTCGTACATTTTCATAATTTTATTCCAAAGTCTTTAGTCAAAGACTTTGGGAAGCAACTCTGTTTCAAGCTCAATAACATTAAACAAAAGTGTTCTCATTAAGGACCGAATTTTGAAGAACCTCTCGTCGTCGATCGAACAAATTGTTTTCAACAGCGAAAATCAAGTTTCGCAGTTAAAATACTCTTCTCAAGTTTTACACAGAAAATCGTTATTTCATTGATCGATGCACTAAAAAATGAGAAAAAAAAAAGTAAATACTCACTTGAATTTGGTGGTACAATTTGTTAACGGGGCCGTCCAATTTCTGGGGATAACCGTGAGAATAAAGTTGTCCAGCGAGGTGAGAACCGGGTGAAACGTACAGGCATCCGTTGAGAGTATCACAGGGTTCGATCGCGGTCCAAGCAGCAACGATTCGGTCGGCTGGACCGAAGGGAAAATAGTACATATCTTGATGAGGTGGGTGCCTGCAACAATTTTCGATTAGTTTTCAGAGGCTGAAGGAAAGAGGGGAACAAATTTCTACCTGCTGCTCTTCGATCCAATGTCCGGAGGTTTCGCGATGAGCATAGTGTGCATAGCCATGATGCTGGGTCCGGTGAAGCATTCGACGATGTCCAAGAGTGGTTTGTACTCGATGTACTCACAAAAAACTTCGTCGTGAACGATATCTTGGATCTTGTTGACCGATTTCCGGTCGACCACGTCGTGCATCACGGTCATCATGCCGCGTTTCACCTTTTTCGTAGCGATGTCGTCGAACCTGTGCAGCGTCCCACGTGGATTCATTAATTCGGTGAAGATGAGAAGCACAAATGTTTTAAGGTCGGGCTAGAAATATTTGGATCGCTTAACTTGCCTGCTGCTGCATTTTTCGAGAATATTTTGTGGCACGAGACGCGGTACAACGAGATAGCCGTTCTCCTCGTAGAAGATGCGTTGATCCGGAGTCAATCTCTGGCCGGTGTTTCTCGTAAATCGAAGAGTCTTGTTATTGGTGTACATGGTGCTCGATCGGCTGAAACATCGGGGCAGAAGGAGGCTCGTGAGGTCAGGCTCTGCACGATGAAGGATCGATTGATCGGTACATTTATCAAGTCCCATACAGAGCTTCCGGAGGAAGAAAAAACGAAAATCTGTGTCTCTATTCGCTGCGCATGCAAATTAATAGCGGGAGCGAAAAAATTTCAAGAGAATTTAAAAAATTGAGAGTGTGGAGGGACACGTGAAAGAGCATTTGCGCAGGAGAAATCCGATGCGACATAACGAAGGTATAAAATATGAATTAAGGTGGAGAGATAGTCAGAGGGAAAAAACTATCCGTGCCACTGGGGGTGAGGGCGATGCGCGCGCGAGGTTTGACGCGTCGGCGTCGCTCTCGGTGTTTTCTTATTTGGCATCGCGAGCACGTGGCACCTCGGCAGTACCGACCAAGAGGATTCGGGGTGAGGGACTCGTCCCGATCGCGAGCGAGTTCGAATCGAGAGCTGCTGGCCGCGAGAGTGTACAAAGTATCAGCAGCCCTTTTTTTCCTCGTGTCTCATTACGCGTTTAATTTGGCAGAATGCCATTGAATTTTCATCGCCAAAGTACCGCTTAAGGAAGACTCGGTGACGAAGGGCTGAAGTGTCATCGACTCTCGAGCTCTTTTCCGATGCCTTCTCGCCAACCACGGCTGCTACCTTCCCGTACTATTTCTTCAGTAACGGATACCAATGTCAGGTATGGGCACGACTCGAGTTTTTTCAAACAACCAATTCCCTTCGCCCTTCCGTTCGTTTAAGCTCCGTTGCCTCGATCTCCAAACACTTGGTTTTAAAGCACACGCGCATTTACTACACGGATAGACTTTTATACGAATATATCGGATGAATACGTAAAAAAATTTGCTACGTTTCGTAGCAGCGCTGTTGTATATCGCCATTCTATTACATTTCACCAAAGTGCATAGTAACTTTGATGCCGAAAGCAGTTCTCTCGAGTTTTACTATGCACGCGACAGCCAAAATTTAGGTCTGTGACATTCTTACAACGAACGATGTATCTTTGGTGAAATGTCGAAAATTTTTGTATCGTTGAGTCGCACCGTCCGAAAAGAAGTCAATTTACTTTTCGGCAAAGATTAACTTGACCAAGTCCGCTTATGAACGAAGCGATTGCTTGAAATTTTACTATGTGCCACTAGTTAATTTTCATGCTTATACTCGCGACGCCTCGTATATAATTGGTGGGCGCATGAATTTTGCTATGTTATTGAGCAACGTTCAGTGCGGTAAAAAGGAATATACGAAACTATGCAATTTTTCGTATAACACAGAGAAACGATTGCTATGTTATCTCCTAAATTTTCATCAAATCATTTCATTATTTACTACGTTTTTAATAAAAATTCGCTCGGTATTCATTTTTGGTATAGCACAGCGCGTTATTTACTATGGACGGTGGTAACGGTTCCCCAAACTTTGGCATTATTATTGACACACTCTGTAGCGATTATTATTATAATATTGCAATATGGTCCGACGTTACTATAAAAACATAGTAATTTTCGCTATAAAAGTCTCTCCGCGTACCGTTCGATATACACCTCTGGTGAAGAAAAGCGAGTTTGACATGAGTTAGGAAAGGAAAGTCCCCCCTGTAGATACAATCGATGTACGTATACGTCGTGTTTAATAATAAAATAGGCAAGGTCTACAACCTTCCGCAAACGTGCGCGGGACTGCCCGTTAAGAATAGAAGAACGAAGGGCTTATCGAAATCGTTGTGGACGAATGTTTCATGATTTAGGAGGGAGTGAACAAGCAGGATCGAGGAAAAAGGAGGAAATGGGGGAGCAAAGCAATAAAGGGGGCCGAATCGTTGTATAGGTGATAATGAAATAATCAGTGAGCATGGAAGATGAAAGATTGCCGAGAATCGGGTTTCGTGGGATCGACGAGGGTGGATTCTTGATTCGATTAGCTTCATCGGTTCCTCCTCGCTATTAATTTCATTGTTTTTGAAATATTTGCGAAGCGAATCCGGCGACGCGAACGGAGTCACTTGGCCAGACAAACAGGCGTCCGGCTACGAGGTAGACAGCGCGTCGTGCCAAATTTTGATGCCCGCGGCTCGTCGAGATAAAGTGGGTAAATGAAAGAGGAACTCGAGCGAGTGCGATGGGGGGTGGCGGTCGGAAGTCGCAGTCGAATCGCCCAAGAATCGGCAAGAGGGTCTCCGGAGGTGAGAGGAATATCGAAAGCGCCGCTTAATAAGGGCTCGAGTTCGCCGAGGGATTCCTCCTCGGATCGAGGAACGTGTCAAGGACGAGAGGACTCGGATTCTTCCGACCCTCTTTACCAGGACAAATGAACGCAGCTCACCCTCGATTTTGGAATCCCCCTCGCGCGTCCGGCGCCCCCTCTCGCCGATGATTCTCCGCGGACAATTAGCGAGAAGCGCACCCCCAGGACTCACGCCGATCGATATCTTCGACGAACGGACGAGCTTTCGTGTGTCAAAGTTGTTAAAAACGTATTTGGCATAGCCTTTATCAAGATTATTTATTAATCGGAGATCTATTCCTGTACGGATGAGCTACCGCAACGAAGGCGAGAAAGACCACGACGGACAGGACTACCAGAGAGAGCGAGAGAAGGAACAAACCGCAGTTACATCCTTACGGGGTTAGCTCGAGGAAAGTAGGACGCGTGTCGTGAAATCGATACGTCACAGTCGTCCAATTTCAATTTCATACGAAGGATCAATAACGCGAGGAGTCTACCCGCGAGTCTGTGTCACGATATTACCAGTCGATATTCACTATCGTTCAACTTTTTTTCTCCCTCTCTCTCTCTCTCTCTCTCTCTCCCCTTCTTTCCGTTGCTTATGAATACAAGGTCATTCTTCTGTTTCTCTCCTCCTTTTTCTTGCATCTTTCAGGTTGAATGAAAGCTGTATCCAACCGCTATGATGCCCATCATTATCGCGATACAGATGATCGAGGCGCACAGAAACACGCAACACTTGTACAAACTCTGACGAATCTCCACGTCCGGATCGAAGATCTGGATGGCCCCGATCGATTGATGCGTTCTCTCGCGCACCGCGCTCCAACTTTCTGTCGTAGAACGAAATTTCTCCCTTTAAATAAGCTCCAAGAGTCCCTTCAATGTTTAAAACTAAAATTCTCACTTTGCTGCACGCTCGAGTTCGCGCTCGATCCCGAAGGAATTCCCTCGAATTCAATCTTCGTTTGTCTCGCATTTTTTTTCGGGTAATGAACCTCCAACTATGCCACCAGTAACAAGAATTGATGAAAAATCGTTTTTTATTCAGAATCATATCGCCTTTGATACTGCAATAATGTTCGAGCACACATAGAATAAAATAACTTTTTTGATGAAATTCGAAATGCGGATGTTTAGGAAAAACTATGAATTTTTCATTTTTAAAATGTTTTCTTTTAACGCTTTTTTCCAGGACCTTTAAGCTTCACACAAAACTGACACGTTTTAGATAAAACGTCCCGATAATAAATCTTTTCGTACACAAAAATGATTGCCAATATCAACAACGATTCGGTGGGCATGAGAGGAGAATCTTTCATATCCGTTTCGTTAATTGAACGAACGAAAAGGTTCCGGCAAGAGAAATCAATCGGTGATTGCGTATGGGGAACGCTTGTGTGACTCATGTTTCGACAGGTGATAAGATAATTTGTCACGAAGTGCTCGGGGAGGATGGAAGAAAAAATAAATTTTCAGTCAGAGCCCTCGCGCGAAACGTTTGGAAAGACGCTCCTCGTTTGAGGGTGAAATACCCAACCACAGTCTCATCTTCGGGATTGTCCGCGGCATTTTCATCGGCGTTCATATCCCCTCGACGCGCATCAAGATTCCTGAAACAATTGAATAAAAAAGCATGAAATCAGGGACATTTGTATTAGCAAAACTTGGCCCTTGCTCGATAAGGAAACTCGTGAAAAAGAGGGGGGAAGCGAAAGACCGAAACGACTCGGCCTTGACCGGCTGATGTACGCGTCTCTAATATTAGTCCAAAGAGACAACCGAGGATCGGGCAAGTTGGCGGGCTTGAATGCGGAAAATGATCGATTCGAGACTCCGGCTGCTAATGGTCGATAATGGAAACACCGGAACGATGGGCTAACCGAATTAGCCTCCGGTACGCCGAGATACGAACGGCAGAGGATGCATTTACTCGCCCTCCTCCGATGCGGCCAAAATAATGTATCGTGCGGTGGCAAATCGCATAATCATATTGCGAATGTACGTCAACGTTGACGAGGGACTGTGTTTATACACTCCGTACAAAGTTTACAGAGGCGCGCGGCGAGAGGTTTCTCGAGCTCCCCGCGATTGAAATACCAGAACGACGAGTCGAGCCGCTCGTGGCTTCTCGTCCTTTTTACACATTTATCAAACTCTCTCTCTCTCTCTCTCTCTCTCTCTCTACGACAAAAAGCTCGACGTTCGAGCTTCACCGTCCGAATACAAAGCCGCTTTTTTCGTCTCCTGTGCAATGGGCGACTTTTCTGCAGATTCGTTTGACGGAACGTGGTCAAACTTTCTATCGCGCTTCTCCCCTCGCAGTGCGCCCTATAAATCAAAGCTCGTATTCGTTTATGGGTTCGATAATAATTAACCAGATTTTCAGGCATTATTTCCGGACGCTCAACACCCAAATGATGAAACTTTGAAACCGGAATCGTTAAATTTCTCGACGTCGTAAAAGGTTCCATTCAAATATGTCGTATGTTTGGAATCGCAGTGATGCCCCGATTCTCCTGAGCCTGGGAGCGCGATCGTAGCCGATCGAGCCGCGTCCGGTGACCGCGAAAGGGAGGCCGACGAAGGAATGGGCCCTTGGGCCTTTGGGGTCTCGATCGTCCTCATCTCCGCAATCGGACTCCTCATCAATGGCTACGTTCTTCTCGTCGTTTTTGGCTTCCGCAAACAGGTGATGAAAAAATTGATTTTTTTTACGATCGAGAAAACCGATGATTTCTCTCATCCTACGAGCGAAATTTCCAATTCGTTTTCGTCGCTTTCACACGCTTTTCTCACGTTCCAGGCGCACCAACAACAGACGGCGAATACACTGTTGCTGATACATCTCGGGGCGGTCGAGGCCGCGGTTTGTCTCATTCTCTTGATTTTTACGACCGGTGGGTGGCCGCTCTCCGGTAGCTGGTGCATCGTTTATGGCTTCCTGCTCGCGGTCCTTCACCCTGTGGCACTGTGGACGGTAACCGGACTCAATTGCGACAGGTAAAGTGGCGGTTTCAACCTTTTTGAATTTTCAGCGCCCCCCCGGAACGCTGCCAAGAGTCGATAACTTTCTATTTTCATGGGACTTTGTTCTATAACTTTCGCTCAAGGGTGGCACGACGACCGGACAGCCACGGGAGCGGGGGGCTGCTTTAGCAGCGAATTCCAAAGTCAATTTTTCCTACGATGGTCGTCCGATCGGAATAATAAAGAGTTTCGAGACCTTTTTTCACGTTTTCACTTCGAGTTTTCTTTTGGCCGGTAAAACTGCGTGTTAGAAATTTCCACGTTCGAGGAAAGCGAGGAAGGAGTCACGCTTAAGGGTGGGCCCGCAGACTCATTTTTCAACTAATTATATTCTGCGCCTGTGAATAATCTAGCGCGAGCTCAAAAAAATGCATCGAGTCATCGGACCAATTTCGTCTTAAAGTCAAGTTTTCAGTGGATTGCAGTTATTCGTCTTGGGATAAAAATCAATTTAATTACAAAGTCAAATTTCGAGTGTACTGTGTGACCCTTCGCCTGACAAATTTCGAGCCCCGAATCCATCGTTTTTTTTATACAAACGAGAAACAAGCACGAACTAATGAAGGGAGTAGAAAATAAGGTGGAATTTGTTGACTCGTGTCAGCCGCGGAACAACGCCAGTCGTAAAATGCAAATCGATACGCGACTCGGCTCATCAATATACAGAAGAAAAAACTGTACGCAGGTATTGTGCCATAGCGGCTCCGTTACATTACGCCGCTCTGGTATCCCCTCGCCGCGTCAGCTTCGGATTGGCTGCATCTTGGCTCGGTGCTCTCCTGTTATGCATACCACCCTTCTCAGGGATCGTTCCCCCCTATAAATACAGTCCAGGACTGGGTTGTTGCGTGCCAGATTTTGGCAACGACCGATGGGGCAACGCCGCGACCGTTTACGGCGCTGTGTACGCTTTTCTCGGCCTCGCACTCCCCGCTATACTCGTCACAGTTTGCAACCTCCGGGTCCTCGGAATAGCACGCTATCATCGTCATCGCATCGCCAGTGCGATTTACGAGGTCACTCTTAGCGCTCAAGTCACCATAACTCATCAGAGGAATCCATTTTTCGTACCTACGGTTACGAGTCCGGCGGCTGGTGGGCCACCACCGCGATTTCACAGCGCAGCCAGTACGGTGAGTTTCTTCAATTCTCCAGATGGGGAAAAACAATTTTCCGAAAATTCGATCAAAGTTGAACGAGTATTGTGACGAAACTTGGATTAGTTTTTTTTACAATTCGTCCCCCTTCGAGTCCTCGTCGCGGCTCGTTTGTGTATTATATCGTGGCCGAATAAATAATCAACGATTCCTTCGAAACTCGTAATCGCCCGATCTAAGCCGGTTTCGCTCTAATTTGGGAAACACTGGAGCGTGAAATGGCCTCGAGTAACGCCATCAATGATTTGAGGCTTTTATATGAAGCTATTAAGTGAATGGTAAATGCGTTGGACGCGCGGATATCCCCGTTGACCGGAGAACGCAGGCTGCCGGAAGAGTGTTGGCGCTCGAGCCTCGCGAGGCCAACGCTTTTGGGGTATAGCCCATTCTCGGCAACGTCCCTCATTCGTGTCCAGCACAATTTTCATCCAATTAGCCTAATTCAAAAAATTTCATAAATTCCATTCACTAAAACGACGCTCTACTTTCCATAAATAATTCGCCAAAAATAAAAATATTAACGTTTCGAGGAAACTTGGTGTGGTAGCAGTAAAAAAATTACATTTCCGAACGAATGAATAAGAGAAACAAATTCAAGCTAAATAATGCAAAAGTTCAGAACCGCAGCAATAAAACTTTGCCCCAGTTAACTTTGACCTATTTCTCCTCGCGGAATGGAGATTTTTTCAAATAAAAAATTCTCATTTCCATAAAAAACGGTTGATTTGGAAATGGATCGAAGAAAGTCTCCATAGATGTCAAGAAGAATCGAGTGGGGGAGTCGAGTGGCAATTCGGAGGAGCAAAGAATATTATTGCAGTTGAAAGGCTAACGAGAATTCACAATTTTTTCTTCTCGCGCAGAAATTCCTTTCCAAAAGACCGTTTTTTTAACGAGTTGCGGACAGCGTTTGCGAAAGTTCAAAGCGGCCTCGATTTTTTGAAAAAATTTCAGGTGATGCAGCTCGTCGGATCTCTGTATCTTTTATACGTGCCATACTGCGCTTTCGTGCTCTGGGAAGCGGTCGGCGCGGCTCTGAGTCATCAGCAGCATCGCTTGCACGCCCATCCGCGTTTGGCATCCCTGGCGTCCCTTCTGCTGGCGAGTTCGCCCCCGATAAATGGACTTTTGTACGGTCTCAAGTCGCCGACTCTACGACGATCGATTCGCAATTACTGGAGAAAGAAGGTGACAAAGTCCGAGCTCCAGCAGGTGATTATCGCTCCTTCGTACATTCGATGATATAGCGGGGATAAAAGTGAGCTCGTTCGAGTGTATTTTTGCTGTTGGGGATGGAACGTTCGCAGGAAATTCAAGCGAGAACACCGAGCGTCGCTGGCTCGAGGCGACCCTCCGGAAGCGGTCCCGCTACCGCCTCCCTATTTCCGTTTCCGCCGCTCCAGAGACGCCTCAGCGAGGCGCTCATCAATCTCGCCAATACGAGAAACCCCAACGCCGCTACTTTCGAGAGTGGAAATATTGGAAGTTTTCATCGTTCGAGGCTGCTTCAGCCTGCAGCTTCGTGCAACACTCTTCGGGTTCCGTCGACCGGCACAGCCCTCGAGTCATCCGGTAAAAACCACCGTTTTTTCTCTCCGCTCTCTTCCCCTTCGTCGCCCTCTCGCTCTCTCATTCTCATGCCAGACTTTTTCGAACCCTCACAAAAGCCGATATCCGAGGATCGAAAGTGAGGGCGAGCGCGAGTGCGGCGAGCCTCATGGGTTCGCATTATCGCAACAGCGATCTCGACGAAGCTAACGACCGACTCCGCAGCAATCTCGATGGGATTAGCTCGAGCAACGAGAGCCCGAGGATCCTGATAACCCGAGCGAACAGTACTGGCGAAACCCGCCAATCCGAGAGCCCGTTCGTTATTCCTCGATCTCGAAATCCTCAAGAAATCGGATCCTCCCGTTGTCAGAGTAAGTACGAAGAAAGATTTTGCTCTCCCACCCAATGTGCCTCGGCGTCGGACGTTTCCGCTGCTAATATTTTCGATTTTTTCCCTCGAGTTTCAATCCCGATTGTCAATATTTTCTCGGACTTGCGCACAACGCCGATAGAGCGCCGGTGGAGACACATAAGCACCGAAAGCGACAGCAGCACCGGAAGCAGCGACGCCAGCAGCGTTTGGACCACCGGAGTTACACCCAAAATAGCTAGGATAGCAAATTTGAAGAATTGTATAGAAAACTGGCCCTCGGGAAAGTGCTTCGAAAGGGTGAAAACTCTCGAGGAAGCTGGAACTTCCGTAACTGGAGTTCGCGAAACGAGCAACAACAGCGAAAGCAGTGAAGGCACCGATACCACCACCACTCTGACTCTTTCCTCCAAAATGGCCAATCTCACGGTAAGATTTATCCTCATTTTAATCGATCTCATCTTTTTTTTTTTTTTCTTTTTTTTTTAAGGCACACACACACTTGTGATGAGCAGAAGAATCGAACAATTTTTAAATATATTCTTCGAGTAGCGTGTCTGAAAAATATTCTCACCAGATTTTATAAAGATCGAAGCATTAGATTCGCAGCTATGGATATTTCAACTCGGTGACAAAAAAACGAAAATTTAGCACCTTAAAAAATGATTTTTTTTTTTTTTTAAATTTTTGTAAATTGGAATTTTTACAAATCCTTCGTCCAGGCTCAAGCTATTATTGTAATAAATAAGTGGTGCAAATTCGGTATGGATCGGATTAACAGTTCTTTAGTTTTTCATGTCCGTGGCAACTGATGCTCAAAAAAGGTGCTACTGGAATGCAGCTAGAGTTGCGCCATTTTGAGAAATTTTTTGATGAAGAATATTGTACGAATGTACTGATCAATTTCGTTCTAAATTTTTCAATAAACATTTATTTTTTTGTCGAAAAAAAATCAAGAAAATCCCGTTATTTGGCCGCTGCAAGTCTAGACCGAGGCCTCAAAAGTATAAGCCCGGTCATTCACAAACAATACAATGTTAGTAAAAAAGCGTTATCTTAAATATTCAATCGTCAATAATGTTTAAATCGAGCTGATTGCAGAACATGTTTTATTCCGAGTCTTTGACGCGATTCGATAGTACACATTGGGAAAAAACATCGTTTGACAACGTTGAACGTAGTCAGTTGACAGATTAGATCAGAGGTCACGATATTTTGCACAAACTTGAGCCCGCGGAAAGTTTTCCTCGGCAATTACGCCACCGATCATACTGATTTTGGGCGGAATCGAAAGCGATTTTATTAATTAGTCTCCAGTTCAATTTTCAAAGCCTCAGATGACTCGTGAGTTTCGTAATTGAACGAAATGACATGCCAATTTTACCCCCGCCACCGCGAATCGTTTTATTCAGAGCAGACGACAGGACTGTCAAAGGTTGCGCTGTGTATGCCAAGTGACGTATAGGCCTGCTAAATTTCAAAATTCTGTAACCATTTGTCCTCCTCAATTCAATACTTTTAATAGAGATGGCCGCTGAGCCCCCTTTTTTAACGTATCATTGGATTTGGCTTGATTCGATTCACATAAGTAATGTTTTCAATCTTCGACACCTAAATTAGAAATGTGTGAAATATTGAGCCGGAAATAGTTGAAGGGGCCGATAAGTCATTGTGGCCATAAGCGACGTGTTAATTTCTACACCTTTGCACTGTTGATATTTTAGCCAAACGGTCGATAAGGGGTCTTGAAATTTTACAGGCACATAGAAAAAAAAATCTTGCATGGTACGACATGAAAAAATTAGAGTGCTATCCAAAAACAGCCCTCGCGTCAGTACATCCTTAACGGGTGAGGCTCAATTATTTTCTGGCGGTGTCATGCACCGCACAACTCGAATGGGATCGAACGATTACGTTCATTCAATTTTTTGCTATACGAAAACGCATTTTTACTCACTAAATAGAATGATTTGACATTTATTTTGATTATTTTAATAAAGTTAGTACCGCCACAAAATTTATTTCGCTCCACTTCGACGGTTCGACAATTCAAATAAAGAGCTTCCGAAAAACTTTTTATTGAGAGAGCTCTTCGTGTGGTAGAAAAAGAGATCCGAAGCTCTAGAGAAAAATTTGTTTCCCTACAAAGTTCCCTCATCGAAAGTGAATCGATAGGAAATTTGTTGCGTTCTTTAGCTCGTCAACTTCGAATTTACTCACGTTGCTGCAGACTCATCTTTTCGGGATGAAATTCCGAAGGAAAGGTTATTAAAATTCTCGAAATTCTTATGAAATAACGAATTTTTATTTCCTCACATAAAAAAGTTCGATTACGAAAAAATAATGGCAATGTCGTTCGCTCGAATGTCGTCGTTTTTTTTTGGTTATTAATGTACTAGTTGGAGTTTTGCGAGTCGAAATTAGTAATAGAATGGCGAGTTGAACTCGGCGAGACTGCAAATGATCAAAGATCTCAATTATGCAAGGTGAAAGGTAAACACGAATCCGTAGTTTGATCAAAGAGTCATTGGGAGTAAGCCCACGAGGAATAGAATATCCGAAAATTCAACGGGAAACCGCATCGCAATCGATTATTGACGAGCGTATGGAATGGCCAGCATTTACTGGTCGAATGAACGAGTCTGATTAGCTCACGTAGGACTAAACAACGAGAGAGTCCTGTGAAATATTAAACTGAATGTTACAGGCGAATGAGAGGCTGCGAGAAACAATGGAAAAAGGACATTCGAGAGAAGCGAGGGACCAGCGGAGCGAGAGCGAACCTGAGAGTTGGAGCAGCTCCGAGGACGAGGCCGAAGCTAATTCGACTATTTTCGAGATCAACGGGTCTCCAACCGTTGCGAGAGGGTGTCGCAAAAAGTCGAGAAACAACAGGCCGAGGGATGAGCAAAATAAAAAACGTGGAGTACCGGTCGAGTCGCGAGAAGGCGCACGTCAAATGAGGCCTCTTTTGACTCTTTCGTAACTTTCATTTTTAGTTCACTTTTCCTCGACTTTAGCTTGCCTTTTTGAAACGGTGCGAAAACTCTTCTTTCATTTATCCATTCACCTCCTTTCACTAACTTTTTCCATCTTCCATCTCTTCACAGATGAAACTTCAGAGTTTGTCAAAAAATAACCTAAAAACAGAGTTTGTTTACCTTCGTTGCTTCGTCCGCTTCGTCCAGAGACAGAGTCTTGACGGAGTTTGAAAAAAAACCGTTACGTTCCAACGTTCCCAACTTCAACGTCATCCCCATCTGTCCTTTCCTAGCCGCTCTACTATTTCGAAACAATACGACATATCGTACAAGATATTATATTTTTCTACATTGTTCCAACTTCTAAAGAATGAAAAAAAAAAAACGTTCAGAGAAAACGGGGGACACGAGACGATCACTAGCGACCTCTCTAATAGTATCGCAGTACGATCGATCGGAAATGAATTTTCGAAAAAATGGATTGTGGCATTGAATCCCGTTGTGTATTGTGTAAAAGAAAAAAATTGTGAAACTGAGCTCCGTCTTAGCAATATTTTCACAATTCTACCGACTACCGTGTATACATTCACGTAGAGTTTATTATCCTGACGTATTATAATAGGATTATTCTCGTGTAGAAATCTGATCGTCATAGGAAAATTTAGTCACTGTTGAGAATATGATGTTACTCGTTGGATTCAAAAAGTACAGTAAAGGAAACGAAACAACAGAAATTCCTCATTGTGTTTTGATTTTCGTTAACTATCCTTTTCCCGACTGTCTTGAAACGCGAAGCACATGGGGTATAATCAAGCTCGCTTGTGAGCTCGAATTTCCGTTCGCGAGTTGCGAAGTTTTGTGTATTTCTTTTTATTCAAGTAATATAAAGTTTAAATTGCGAAATACATCTAACTTTTGCTCTTCGAGTGCGAAAGGTTTTCATTAAATTTCATTTTGCCGGTGAAACTGAACTGTTTCAATATTTTTTTTTATTTCCCACTGTCAACATTCGACTTTCGTAAAATTATAATTGTTCCTGCAAGAAAGAAAGTCCGGTAGGGGCGCATAACCGAGGAACTGCGCATGCTCCGATCGATATCGCCGCATCAGCTGACTCGAGTGAGCTTCGGTCAAAACGCAGCGCGAGCATCCCGCTCCACAGGAGCGAGTCCGAAAAACTATTCGATTTCGTGATTAATATCTTTGGACGAGTGCACGACTATGGAAAGAAGCGAAACAAGTTGATATTCAATGTTTGGAGGCAGTAAATCATTCAGAAAATTCGTTGAGCATGGCCTCAAAAAAAAAACAAACGTCGAGCCAGCGAGTGGCTGAAGACAAAAATGTTGTCAGAAGACGCAAGACAACGACTCTCTTGGAAACGAGAACTAACGATTCCAATACCGATGATTTGGTCGAGATTTCGCGGGAACAGCAACGAAGCGATCCTTCGCTTGTCCATTTAAAATCGCGGGATACCAATTCTGCGGGTTCCAGTAAAAATACAAATCCCGAATCAAGGTAAGTGTGCGAAAACGCAATGCGGTGATCGAAAGCAGAAGAGTCTCGTATTGAAAAAGCTCCTTTCGTTGAACGTCAATGTCGATTCTCATTATTGCACCATTAGTGGAAAAATATGTCGGGGCTATACTCACACGAACTCTCCTGTCAGTAGACGAAAGTATCCCGGAATTGCGTATTTTGCCTTGCCAAATGAAGTGGAAGTTTCGTTTCCGCAAGCCTAATTTCGACTGCTCTGCTTTCTTTGTAATCGAAATCAAACAACCATGAACTGAGGCGAAAGAGAAAGAGAGAGAGATAAAAAAGAGGAAAAATATCTCGTTTGTTTTGACGACACAAAACGAAACGTAACCGTCGAATATTTTTCCGGAAATTATAAGATTAACGAACTGCAATAACAAATTTGACGTGTGTGATAATCTCCAAGGTTGACAGCTGACTTTTTCAAGATTCAGATACGGCACGCCGAGGCAGCTCATAACGTTGGGTCTGCTTATCACGGGTATCGTGATGATCGTGATTTTGGGCGCGTTCGTTAATCGACCGATAAGGCGTTCCCGAGATTCAGCGCATTCGAAAAACAACGACGGTGCTCTCGTTCCGCCTGACCCAGAAATTCCGCAGCCACCCTCGTGGAGCAAGCTACGGAAATTCAAACGCGGGGCTGTATGCACAGATGGCGCCCAGTGCGCCGAAATTGGCAAGTATGTTCATTCGATCGCAATTTCCGCCTGAAAACTTCCATTTCCTTATTCTTTTTTTGTTGATTCTCGTCTCCTACAGGTCCATGCTCGATCGAAATGGCTCAGCCGTCGATGCCGCCCTCGCAGCGATGATTTGCAACGGCCTTATAAATATGCAAGCGATGGGCATCGGCGGAGGTTTCCTAATGACGCTTTACGAACGATCGACCCGCCAGAAGTATTTCTTGAACGCTCGCGAAGCCGCACCAATTCTATCTCGACACGATATGTACGAAAACCAATCAGCAATGGCTTCGCGAATCGGTACGAGCGGGAAAATTTAATATTCCATTAAATACCGTGAAAGTAAAGAAATTTCAAACAATTCGCGGTCGTCGATTCCACTTGGGCGTTTTGAATTTATACAAATTTCGAGAAAAAGGAATATTTTGTAAAATATTTCGTTTTGTACTAAAAATTTTACTGTTTAAAAACGCAGTTTGTTTTTTTCGACCGCAACTGCACTTTTTTTGCTAGTCCCCGCGTTCTGTTAATCCCAGTAACTTATACGGGGAGGTTCAGCGTAAAATTTCATTTCATTGAAAAATCATACGCCGATTAAAATCTGCTTATCGAAGGGAAAAACTTGATTGAACGTTTTCGAGCGATTGAACAGAGGAAACGATGGTTGATATTTCTTTTTTTAATTCAATGGGGCTGCACAGGAGGTTCGGCAATCAGCGTACCCGGCGAGATCGCTGGCTACTGGGAAGCCCACAGGAAATTTGGCAAGTTGCCCTGGGCAGAGTTATTCCATCCGAGCATTAAATTGTGCAACGAAGGCTATAATGTTACGAGGGCTCAGCACGATGCTCTATTGGTCTATCCACCAAATATTCATGGAGATCCGACCTTGAGGTACTGTCGGAGACGAGGATTCAATCGTGTATTCACCAAATGCATAGACCGTTCGGATTCGCAGAGAAATGTTCGTCGCCGATGCTGAGACGGGAGAATTCGTGAGACCAGGAACTTTGATCAGACCAAAAAAATTGTGCGAGACCCTGCGGCTAATCGCTGACCACGGTGCTTCTGTACTCTACAATGGGACACTGGGCGAACAGTTGATAGAGGATCTCAAAAAACGTGGAAGTATATTGACTATGAACGATCTCAAAAATTATCGGTGAGTTTTGTAAATGAAAAAACTGCAGCGTATCGATGTTCGAAGAATTTCCGGATTTCAGACCCGATTTTGTGGCGATTTTTGATTTCATAAAACTCACAAATTTTCGTTCTCGTCGGTTCATTTTTTCGGCCATTCGCAATATCCTTCATAATCAAAAACAACATTTTAAGTTTTTGCGGTGATCAATTGCCTCTTAACTTCGACGCGTGCATTGGATACAAAAATATTTGAAATCAGGTAATTTATTTTTTGTAACCATTGCTGTCTGCGAAGCGTTTGCTAATGTTCAAAGTATTTCCGGAATTTTTTTTTTATTCTTATCGACACAAGTTTTTTTGTGGCATTAGAAATCACGTCCTATCGACGTGCCCCAGAGTGTGACTTCTACGGAGGAGTAGGGACGTGAATTCACGAACAATTGAACTGGATTCTGAAGTAAATCCAAGAATTGATCCTAAAATGTGAGCGAAAATATAGATGGAAGACTAATTTTAATTTGTCCGCAATGTTGAAGCGCACTTTGGTCAAAGCCTGTTCGAACGAAATTGTCCGGAGGTTTGGAACTCATTTCATCAGGATTGCCCAGCAGCGGTCCGCTGCTCGTCTTCGTTATCAACGTCCTAGAAAATTATCACTTCAATTCGGAGTCTTTAGCGAATCTCGACGACGCGATAACGACTTATCATCGGATAATTGAAACGTGGAAATATGCGTATGCGATGAGGGGTCAATTGGGTGATGGAGATTTCAGTGACATGGCCGAGGTAAAGCGAAAAAACTTGTAAATACACAAAACAACTGAGATCATTGTTGCATCAATCTCACTGTGTTTTTCCTCTCTAGTTATAGTGCCAAAGGACCCTGTTTCATAAATTCAAAAAAATCCAATAATTAAAAATAGAGAGAGAAATGATACTCGGTTTTCATTTACAGCGATGTTGCAATGGATTTTTGTCGTTTGATCACTTTTTAACTCTCGACTGCCCGCAGAGCAAAAAGCCAGGAGTCATGAGTTTCACTGCGATCAGCTGATAGAGGGGTTTCTTTGTGGCAACTTTTCTCTGGAACGGTCACACTTGTCTTGACTAATTTTTGCTCGTGATTTCTACATGTGACGGACTGTGTTCTTAGACATAGTTTGTTAATTAAGATCTTTGGTGAACTCGCTTAGAAAACTAATAATATTTACGTTCAAATTTATTTTTTCCATATCGAATCAACCGTAGTGCTCGATTATCGACAACTTCACACAGTTGTACGCTACTACTTTCACTTTGAGCTGTTGTTTTCACGTCACGGTAGGGTCCCCACTCGACAGTGGCAGCCAAGTGTGTAAACTGTACACTATATTATACGGATATATCCATGGATATACCGTACAACGGCGGAGAATATTCATATATAATGTAAAGTTTATACACTTAGCCACTGTTGAGTTGGGGCTTTACCGGTTTTTTTTTTTTTTTTTTTTTTATTTATTAATTCATTTAATTCATATTTATCATTTTATTATTTATTGGTAAAATCTAAAAAAATACACATTAAAAAACTCCCGACTGAAAAACCGTATAGCATATTGAAAATAAAATGAAGTCGAGAAAAAAAGGAATGATATAAAAAAACAACATTGTAAAAAAGATATGTGTTTCCAGAAACTAATTTATCTTCAAATTCCTTTGCTTAAGAAAATATAACTAAACTTTAAACAAAATGTTTAAAAAAAAGATAAAAAAAGCTCTCGACTGAAAAATCGTATAGCGATACTTTGACGCAGAAATCGTTTTCTCATTTAGATGACTGAGAAACTAATCTCAAAGACATACGCTCAAAATGTAAAAAAGAAGATACGAGATGATGAAACAAGGAATGAGCCAAAATATTATGGAGCGACGAAATTCGCCTCTGATGATCACGGAACTGCCCACATTTCCGTTCTGGCGCCTAACGGCGACGCAGTTTCAGTAACGAGCAGTATTAATTTTTAGTACGATTCGTTCTCAAATAAAATCAATTTTCCACTCCTATATAATTGAAAATTGGAGGAAAATAACAACGACAAAATTATGACAGTTTTGGGAGCGGAGTCGTGAGCGAGTCAACCGGAATCGTAATGAACTCCGGAATGGATGATTTCGGTACAACTTCTAGTGTCAATTATTTCGGGCTACCAGCAGGTGAAAAAAATCGTATCGAGCCCGGCAAAAAATCTCTTTCCTCCATGGTACCGTCCATCGTTATTCAAGATGATGGCAACGTCAGAATGATCGTCGGTGCAGCCGGTGGAACGAAAATGCTCACTTCCGTCTCATACGTTAGTACCAAAACCGTATTTTTACGATTCCCCTCCTAATCGAAATATGAGAAATCGAACTCCGCTTTCTAATTTTTAATGTTTCAAGTACGATTTGAAAATTTTGCGAATCGAGACTTTCAGGAATCACTGGAATAAACTAATCCAGTGAATTTCTGGTTTTCATACGAAGATTCCAAATGAAAAAAGTCAAATTTCTCAACATTTCAGAAAAATTATCATTTATGAAGATCCTAAACTGTCAATATTTGAACTTGGATTGCAGGTGATTGCGAGACACTTGTGGATGAATAATTCGATAAAGGAAGCGGTCGATGCGGCGAGAATCCATCATCAGTTATTCCCAATGGAGATTTCGTACGAGTTTGGTCTTACGAGGCCGCTTCTCGAAGGTTTAACGAGACTTGGACACAGAATTTCACGTTACAGAGATCGAGGCAGCGTCGTTTGCGCTCTTGCACGAATAAACGACACAATTTATGCGAATGTTGACTACAGGAAAAGTGGCGAGGTCTACGGCATCGACTGACTCACAACAGATTTTCTGTGTAAAAAATACATCTTCCGGAATTTCCATTATTTATTTAATGCTCCCAAGTTGAGGAGTGAAACAGCTATACGATGCAAAATGCCCAATATTCAGAGGAAAAACGTCAAAAACCAACGTTTCTCTCTGTTTTTGTCGTCGCTTAAAAAACTTCTTTAATATTCCTGCGATTCGGTTTTCAAATAGCCAGTAACTTTGATGGTAAAGAACAATAATGTGAGGAGGTTTTCCAAATAATTTGATAAAAATTCAGTGGCGAGTAAATCGATAAATGCTGAAATTCTTTCCGATCGTCTAAGAAGAATATTTTCAGATGCCTACTTTACCAACAGTGACAACTCCGATGAGTTGACTGGCGAGTCCACCTCGTCGACAGAATGATAGAGATGGGCGAGGTCGTCCTCCCTTCTTTTATCAGCCTTCTGTATCTTTGAATAGATGAATTCGAGCCTTGATTAAAATGAACATACACACAAATCGCGAAGTTCAAAGCGGACTCGAACGTGATGTAGAAAGAACGAACAAGCGTTTGATAACTTTATTATTCTGTCTCGGTCAATGGTCTTGAGTAAAAATAATTCGACTCACCCCGAGACGAGATAGTTTTGGACTCATTTCGAATCGGATTATGGACCTTTCGCACAGACAAGTCCCTCTTTTTTCTCCGTAGGTGTTTATTTCCAGTACGAGCGATCAACGATGAATCTCGACTAACGGTAGGACAACATCCTGATCTTGACTTTATCTTTCCGTCTTTATATAAGAATGAATAAATTAATCCTCGATATACTTTCATTGCGAAATAAAAAAGGGAATGAAATTATATTATTCGCCTTTTTTCGCCTTGTTATATATACAAATGTGAACTTTGATCAATCGTACACACACTCGGAGTAACACTCGATAAAGAAGTTCACGTTGCGGTTGGGGATAAGTACGTGACGTCTTTAACCCGTCGATAGTCGGGCTATAAGTTTTTCTCACATTTTTTTCAAGGTATAGGAAGGTTCGGTTGGAGGGGAGCGTGACATAGAGGAATGGCTGTGATTAACGAAGTTCGGTCGACGGGTTAAATAATCGCTTGTGTTTACCGATAAGGTTTTTGGCGAAGCAACTTCACACTCGAGTAAACTGAGCACTGACTTAACGGTGCAGACCTTCGAGAACATGCTGAAAAAAAAAACATTCGTTCTTTCTCCCTCTCTCTCTCTCTCTTTCACGTTCGTTGTCGATTCACACGATACGTCGCTAAATGACAAAGAATAAAAACGTAACAAGTTTATCAGTTTGGCAACAGTTGTCACAATATTTACACGCGTCATGAAAATGAAGTATTTTTAAAAAAATTCGAATAATATTTTTAAATAAATTATCGATACGAATGAGTAATACTTATTGGGAATAATATTTCGCACTATTCTGTCCGTTGTCTGCATACGAGCCGAGTCATATTCGAAATATTTCTTTTCTTTTCGTTAAAACGACGTGTCGCTGTAAGTCATCGAAAATGAAATGATTCGTTTTCATATTTTACTGTTAAATATTCTCTTGATATTTTTAACCCATTAAAAATGTTGAAATAACTCATTCAACTTATCTAGTTCAAGTAATATTTTGATTAATTTACATCACTCAAGTTCCTGCTGGAATTGTTTTGATTCCAGTCGGAATACACAGAAGTTTGTTTTCGTCCCAGCGAACAAGTGTTTACATTTTGCTTTCCTTTCTACTCTCCTCGGCTCCACTGTCTTCCTAGTTATAATTTTTATTCATTCGATATCTGAGCAATCAATATTTAATAGTTCAGTAGTTATGGTGTGGATGACAAAATATTTTTCGAGAAAAATCCTCAGGTATTTTCATAACCCGACGGCTCGATAACCAAAAGATACACTTCAATAAAAAAATTGAGGCATGGCCGAAAAAAATTGACAGGTAATAAGCAGACGTAGCGGCTCGAAGAAATGGGAAATAGAAAGAAATTGTATGGACGGCGAAAATCTATTGCAAAACTTGGTGATGTTTTTGCACAGCAACAAGATTGATTCTTCGTTGTTGAACGAGATTGTACAAAAAGTTCGAGTATGTACTGCGTAGCAGGGTTGGCAGAATAGAGGGGGGACGTGGTCTGTTGCCGACATGGAAAAGAGAGACACGAAGCTGGAGACGATAGGCGCATGCTCGACCTGTACGAGGTGCGGCTATAAAGTGAGGAGCGGAGCACCGGGCGCCTCAGTTGAATATCGAACACGAATCTAAATAAACGTGCATCAGAAGATCTTAGAAAAAAAAAACAAACAAACGAACAAAAGTACATTGAACGAGCATTGAATTGATAGTTTCGAATCTCAAAAGTAACGATAATTAAGACAAATACTCAAATCATGTCCGAGCAATACTTCGATGACTACGAGCATTACAATTTCGATCACGACAAGCACATATTCACCGGCCACGGAGGCAAACAGAGAAGCAAACGCGAAGCAACGGAACACACAAACCACAATGATCCGAGCGGCCATTCTAGAAAGATCGTAACGAAGCTCATGAATTCGGAGCATAACAAGCGTCAGGTCGACAAGAGCAAGGCTTAACGGGGATCGACCGTGTAAGTTGAAATTTATTATTTTTCTCGTCGTTTCCCATTTCTCTTTTCCGTCTCTCTCTTCCAATCGTTCGTCTTTGTTTCTTATCGAATTTTTCTGAGCAACGCGTGAGCCAAGGTTGTCGACGAACTGCGTAGTTTTGTCGAGTTTGCCACCGGCGTAAATTTTTTTCCCCTCACCATCGACGATTGTTGTTATATTTTTTTGTTTCTCCTTGGGTTTCAGGTGAATCATCCGAGTTCTCTTTTTGCTTCGCTGAGGATATTTCGGACCACCGTGCTCCGCTGGAAAAATAAACGTTTGATTTCATCTTACGAACAATCCCTCCTTTTTTCATGATTTTTTAATATTATTATTTGCACTTGCCATGTACGAGTATTAGCGAGATTCATACTTAAGGCGAGAAGCTCATGTATGTATAAAATACAGCTAGTTATTAAGAAATCCGCCTGTGTCGAGTCGCCCTCGGTTAGTCCTCTATTTATAGGATTGTCACGGGAGGCAAAACAAGAAAGAAGACCTATATATACACATATACATATGTGTATGCATAGAGATATATGTATATGAAGGTGTGTACGACATTGCGACGTTTGCATATGTGTATCACTGAATTTGTAACGGCTTTTATAGTTGTATAAATATGTCAATAAGTCGACACGAATAAAATATCTTGGAAAATATTAATAATTATAATAAAAAATGATTATTGGACGACGATACCTCTGCTTTTGAATTTCGCTCAATTATCCAGTTTTCGTTGCACAAGATCAGCATCCGGTCAAAATATAAAAAATGTGAAATAACCGCGGACGATCGAAAGGAGGGAAAATACTTGATGGAGATTGTGGGCAACGAGCTTTCGCGGACATCGGGAATTTAGTCCATCGGCAGAACATTCGAAACTTCATTTATTAATATACGTTTTTTCACATTACTTTAAATTAAATGTTTACAGTTATGCAAGAAAAGGAACGCGACAAACAAAGCGACATGACTGGTAATGGATTGAGAAAATTCAATCATACAGCAGTTATGTATAGGTAAAAACGTAAAAAAAATAGAAAAATTAGTCTTTACATTTAAAGTAATTTGTGATCGACAAGATTCACTTCTTGTCGGAGTATTCCCGTAAGCAGAAATTCTGTTGATTGAACACTGGGCTTCAATCCTTTGGGGGCTTTCGATAAAAATGCTTTTGCTGCGGCCAAATCGTCCTTTTGGCTTATTATCACCATCTTATCGGACCATGATCGATTACCAGCACGTACGAGAACTCTTCCACCAGCGGCTTCTACCATGCCTAATGCATTTTAATATGATTTTGAATAAATACTTGAAAAACCATGGATTCAAAATATCTTGGGAATGTTTTTGTTAACGATGGAAATACCTACCTTTTATTTCATGGATTTCCGGCTGATTAACTTTCGGTGTAACTAGGATGGTGAAGCCTGTCAAAAGCTTGTTAGTTCTCGCGGCCTGTAAGCTTTTTGCAAGCTTGAATTTAAACTTCTTTTCCGCCTCCGGATCTCGTAGAATGAAATTTTCGCAGTCTAGAAAATGACCAGCATCGATACTCTCGATCAACCAGTTCACGGAAACGACCTTAATTCCCTGCGCAACGGCGCATAGAAATTTGAATGTTCGTCGAACCTTGTCCGTTATTAAGACCGTAGCTTTCGACGGATCCGTTACGACGATTCCACCTATGATAATATTTTAATGAATGTTATTTTTTAAGAATAGTAGCTCATTTTTTGTCAGATTTTAAATTGAAGCAACTCCATCGATTTTTCTTTCTTTCGTACAATTGTTAGGACCAATACTTATGAACTCTAATTTTCTTCAATTATCTTGGTACTTTTCTCCATTTAAAAATATTTCTCAAAAAAAATTCATCTTTTTCTGCATATGAAATGACGGAATGAAGTCTAGGAGGATGTAACATGTAAAATGTAGAAAACACGAACTAAGCGAAAGCTTAACACTAATTAATTCTCTCATTACGTTGAATTTGTTAATTTGATATTTACCTAATTCTACGACCATTCTTTCGTAGTCCTCATCTTTGACGCAGGTGAACAAAACTTTGTGACGCTGATTAGTACTCGATGCATTCGGATCCATAGTTCTTCGGGGTCGAGAGCGAGATGGTGTCGTTGGAGATGACGTAGAATCTTTGGCGACTTTTGAAGTCGAGAGTTTCATGACCTTAGACGTAGTTATTTTAGTTTGTGGAGGATCGACTTTATTTGCCTTAAATTCGCTCTCGCTTAATCTCGTTAAGTGGACTTTGGCGTACTGTTGAGGAGTCATTACCGGCGTCAGTCTGTCGTTCGGATCAACGTCTTCGGCTTTTCGTGATTCTTCAGAACTCTCTTTCTTCATTATTTTTTTCTCCGCACGACTATTTCTCGTTGATCCACGAGGACGCTTTCTCGATCCTCGTGTCGACAACTCGATGACTTTGTTTTCAGTTCCGTCTTCCGAGGAATCACTCTCAGTGGGATCTGTAACAGTAAGGGACGAGGGGGTTTCGGATAATTGACGGGTAGGATGACGTTTTATTTGTGTTTTAGGAGAGGTTCTTGCCACATTTAACCCTGGGAAAGCAATGGCTTTACGAACATTCGTGTCGTTCGTACTCCCCGAAGCCAACAATCGATCGGCTATATTTTTTAATTCGTTGTAATCCATGTCCTCATCCGAATCACTATCATCATCCTCCTCCCCGACACGATTGCTCGATAAATTTGCCCCTATTACCCGAGATTTTCCTGACAAAACTTGCGAATTTGCATCGCGAGTTTTGTTCATTTTCGATTTCGTGCTTATCGAGGAAAATTTTCTCTTCCAGGGGCTCCCTTTATTCCCACTTTTCCCCCGATTTTTCAGCCAAAATAAATCATTGTCCGAAGTTTCCGAGGAGGCTGGGCTTCCGGGATTCGACAAAGTCCCGCTTATCCGCACTTTCGGTAGCCCAAATAATATGTCCTCGTCCTCGGAACACGGTGGAAGAGTGAGATCGCTATTTGCTTGATGAATGAGGTTTTCTTTTTATTTTTTTGAATCATCGTATTTTATTCTAATTTATTTTGGTCGACCAACTCGGAAAGAATCATTGAGTGAAAATTTCGAACTGAAATTCACGACGAATATTATCTCAAAACTCTAAACTGTGGGAAAAAGTTATTGTCCGATTATAAAATTGATAGAATAATTTTCTCGAGAATTTCATGATTATTTCAAAAAGAAATGATTTTTTCCGGGTCACATAAATCAATGAGTTATCTTCTTGGCATACATACCTGGTTGAGGAGTTTTTTCTTTTGACTTTCCACGGTGAATTTCACTCTGATTCGCTGAAGTTGACGATACTGCGCATGAAGCTTTAGTTTCGTTACCGACCGCGCGACCGTCGACAAAACCGAGAATTTCGCCTGTATCATTAGTTTTGTCTCCAGGACTACCTTGGTCTGCTGGATCAAAACGATTTTTCGAATGAGAAGGTGGCGACTTTCCAAGGTGAGTTTTGCTCTGATTCGCTGAAATTGACGATGCCGTACATGAGACATTAGATTCGTTACCGATGGCGCGACCGGCGACGAAACCAAGAATTTCGTCCGTATCATTAGTTTTGTCGTCTCCAGGACTCCCTTGGTCTGTTGTATCAAAACGATTTTTTGAATCAGAAGGTGACGGCGTTGGGTCACGAGCGGTAATCTGCGTGGGTCTGAGAATATCCACGAGATTTTGAGTCATGAGTTGAGTTGCTTCTTCCATCGGTTCACCGTCACTCGTTGTATCCTGTCCAAAGATATTGCCCATGTTTTTATCCAGCGTGTCATCGAGTTCTGGCATTTTGTTGGCTTTATTTTTCTCTTTTTCTTCCTTCGTATCAGGAATTGAGGTGCTGGAGTCGGGTGAATTCCTATGGCTTGTAGGTCCAACTTGTGTTAAAACGTCATGAATATCGATGTCGTCCAACACGACTTGACTCTCGTCGATTCTTTCCTCAGGAATCTTCGACCGATTGACCATTGGAGTGGAAGTCGTCATAACCTGAGTCGGCACGAGATCGAGGTCCTCATCGTCGTTGACTCCACCAACAGTTGTAGAAGCTGGAGAAATATTTTCACTCTGTGCGTTGATTCCTGATTTTGGTTTATTCATTGCTTCCGACGACAGTGTGGAAGTTTTTGGGACAGCTTTTGCTTTGGTTGTCATGTTGGAAGATAGACCCGCAAACTGGTTTTCACCGTCAGTGACACTTCCGTCACTGTCGTTGTCATCATGTTTTCCTAACAGATAACCAGATTCGTCATCAGTTTTCGACTCATCGTCCGTTTCCGCGATTACTGACGTCTCTTTCGGCGCGCTTTTGTTGGTAACATCGTGATCTCTAAAATATTCTTCGGGCTCTATAAGAATTTGAGTTTCTGCTTCGTAAACGCTGTCATCCGCGTCATCCATAAATATTTCTGCAAATCTTTCCAACTTTGGTCTCTTAGGAACAGGAAGTGGTTCACGATTGAGCAAGTCTTGTGTTTCCATGTTGTAAATATCATTTGAATCGACATTCTCCGACAACTTTTCAGGTCCTTTGACTCTTTTTGATGATCTATTCACTGTTGAATTGTTTTCATTTGGCAATGGAGGCTTTAGTACATTCTGCGTTTCCATCTCGTAAATATCACCCGAAAGGTCCACATTTTTTGGAGATTTTTCAGACTCTGCGGATTTTTTAGACGATCCAATCTCTGTTGAGTCGTTTTCATTTCGCAATGGAGGCTTTAGTACATTCTGCGTTTCCATCTCGTAAATGTCGTTCGGTAGGTCCACATTTTTTGAAAATTTTTCAAACTGTGCCACATTTTTAGATGATTCACTCACTGTTAGTTCATTTTTATTTCGCGATAGAGGCACGAGTACATTCTGCGTCTCCATCTCGAAAATATCGTCCAACGGGGCCACATTATTTGAAGGTTTTTCCGGTTCCTCGAGTATTCTTGATGGTCCCCTTACAGTTAGATCTTTTTTATTTCGCAAGGGAGTCTCTAATACATTTTGCGTTTCCATCTCGTGAACATCATCTGAAGCGTCCACATTATTTAAAGATTTTTCAGGCTCCCCGACTTTTTTAGACACTCCACTCAGTGCCGCTTCTTTCTTTTTGTGCATTGGAGGCTCGAACGTCTTCTGTGTTGCCATTTCGTATATGTTTTCTACCGACTGATCGACATTTTCAGGCGATTTTTCAGCTTCTACAACATTTCTTAAAGATTCAGGAACAGTTGTGTAGCTTTGTCTCTCCGGTGCGGAAGTCGCAGGATTTGTTATTTTCTCAGTTTCCATAATTTCCGAGGTATCATTGTTATTCCAGGACTTATTGGACTCGTTCTTTTCAGAGCGTTCACTGATATTGCTTATTCGACCTCTGTTGATGGAACGGTTAATGGGCATCACGGGTCGTCGAAACATACGTCGATCCGTATCAATCTGCTGTGAACCCATAATGACCGAGTCGTTGGAATTGTCCTGAAATGATTCGGTGAATTATTCCATTTTCTCTATTAATAAAAACCGATAGGATAATTAGAAAAACGGACAACTCACGAGTATGGAATTGTTCCCGAATTTCGACGACGAATAAAGCGATTCGCGAGCATTTCGCAGAGTCGTTCCAACGGGTGTTCTCGGTGAGTTTTCGACATTGTGCTCCTTCAACGATTCTTTGCTTTTCACAAAAATCGCTCTGACTCCTCCGAAAGTTATGACATCTCCGTCGTTAATGGGATAAAAATAAAAGCGCTTGAGAGTCAACTACGGGAAAAATAAATGAAACTTCCGTCAAGTCGTGGCTTTACAATTGATAATTGACTATGTTGAACTCTTAGGAGGAAAAAAGATCCCCTTACACCCTTAAAAGTCGTTCCGTTGACGGATCCCAAGTCGGTAATGAAAGTGGCTTCGAGACCTGCGTGAATTTCAGCGTGGATCCTCGACACCGTCTGCAACAACAAGATATGTGTATCATTTAATGACACCGACTGATTGATTTATTAATCAAATACGCCAATGGCGTTAAAAATTGATATTTATAAATACCACTTCGGTGGCGAGCTGTTACGGAACTAATTGACCTAACGGCCTGTCAGATAACGTTCTGATAAACAATGAAAAAATATGCAATTTGCCGAAAATGGAATAAAGCATGTGATTAAAAATAAAATTGCAGAAAAATAAAACTGGTCACGGTGGGGATGATAGCCCCAGGACGATAGCCTCGAGGAGCAATTCCATTCAATGATCAGAAAAGTCCATGATAGGAAACGGTATAAATATCCGAGCAAAATATTTCTGAGGCATCACAGTCGAGTTTACAGTTCGTCACATTTTAAATCCAACGAAAAGTCGCTTTTCAATATGAGGCTGTTATTAGCCTTGTTTTGCCTTATTCCGTTCGTACTCGCGGTAGGCGACAATATTTACGTCAAAACTTCCCTCGGTGGAATCAAGGGGCAGTACAAATATTCCGAACATGGACGACCCTATTACGCTTTCGAAGGAATTCCTTACGCCAAACCTCCAGTTGGTGAACTCAGATTCCAGGTATAATGATTTTCACTATCTAAACTTCAGAGCCTCATTGATCAATCACACAAAAATGTATTACAAAAAAAATCAATTATAACGCCAAGCTTCGACGGATGCAACGGATTTTCTCGTCTGGTTCGCATTTTTTTTTTTAAATTCAGTTAAATAAATTTTGCCAGAGTTTGTTGAAACTTCTGTCAGAAAATTATCGGAAGATCCTATTAAAGAATGTATAATGAGATTGTCAAATTTACAAAATGAAGAATTGAACAATTCTCCGCTTCGAATTAGCCCCCACAACCGATCGAGGGATGGACCGGTGAGCTCGTAGCGACGAAAACTGGATCATCGTGTCTCCAATACTCTCACGTACCGATTCATCCCAAGGAAAGAGTCGTAGGTGCTGAAGACTGTCTCTACCTCAACGTTTACGTTCCCGAGATCGAATCGTCGAAGAAATTACCAGTCATCGTTTGGATCCACGGTGGAGCTTTCCAATGGCACATGGAGTACAACTACTACACTGGAGAGCTGACCAAACCCGACTATCTTATGGACAGAGATGTCATTGTTGTGACCTTCGACTACCGTCTTGGACCACTTGGTGCGTCGACAAGTTTCCATTATTCTTACATTTCATTTGCTTTAAAAACGCGTGAAATTTTATTTCGAAGGAGCTTGAAGTAATTTTCAAATATTGAAAAAATGCAATCTGCTCTGAAATTTTTTGCAGTCCATTGAGTCATCAAAAAAGCTTCTGTTGGAGACTCAATTTTCCCCATGATTGTGACGAATTAACGTTTGTTTTAGGATTCCTCAGCACCGGTGATGGAGTCGTGCCCGGTAATATGGGTCTCAAGGATCAGAACCTTGCTCTCAAGTGGGTAAAAGAACACATTAGTGCCTTTGGTGGTGATGACGAACAAATAACATTGACTGGTTTGAGCGCGGGTGGTGCCAGTGTCCACTATCACTATCTATCACCTCTCAGTCGTGGTCTTTTCGCGAGTGAGTGTAAACACATTCTTATGGGTTACGGTTCATCCGATAGGAAATACGTGAATTGTTTTTTCCGATTTACAGGAGGAATATCCTTCAGTGGAACGGCGTTCGATTGTTGGACCCAGACTGAAAACGCTGCTGAGAAGGCCAAGAAACTTGGAAGCATCCTGGGTTGTCCAAGCGAAAACAACGTCGAATTGATTAAATGTCTGCAAGAGCGACCAGCCCGTAGCATTCTTCAAGCCGATGGAGATTTCATGGTAGTATTCAAACTTTTGAACTTTTCAATTTTCAAATTTTCAAAATCGAGTCAAATCGAGACGTCGAGTCAACATTATGATTTCGTATTTAGCCATGGGGTTACAATCCATACACTCCATTCGGGCCAGTCGTTGAAAAAGGTAGCAACGCTCCATTCATTGACCGGTCACCAATCGAAATTGTGAGCAGCGGAGATGTTCAAGATCTCCCATGGATCACCGGTGTCGTTCAAGAAGAGGGTCTTTACCCAGCTGCCGGTAAATATATTTCATCCAGAGAGAGATTTTTCTAAAAAAAGATTTTTACAGTTTCAATTGATTCAGGTTTCAAGGCTGTATCTTATCGATTAAAATTTTCTTTCCTAGACTTTGTCGCCGACAAAGTACTGTTGAAGGAACTGGACCACAATTGGGAACTCATTGCTCCTTTCCTCCTGGATTACAACTACACGATTCCCCTGTCTAAGCAAGCCGAGGTTTCGAGAATCATCAGGCAACACTACCTTGGATCAAAGAGCATCGACACCACGACCACTGCACCGCTCATACAGATGGTTGGTGACCGTATCTTCATCGTCGACGGTGTTAAAGCTGCCAAACTGACAGCTAAGATCAACAAGAGCCCAGTCTGGTACTACTACTTCACGTACAGAGGTGCTAACAGCGCCAGTGATGCCATGAGTCACACTACTCAAAACTTTGGTAAGTGATTTTAGAATCAACACCACCAATAAAAATATTCAATTTTTCCTCTTAAAGAGAAAAAATAATCGAATTGATGATTTGCTATACATTAATAAATCCCTCGTGTTATTACAGGTGTAGCCCACGGAGATGACACGTACTACGTAGTAGGATCGCCCTTCGTTGACCCAACAACAACAGCTGACGACAGAGCCATGCAGAGATACTTGCTCGACTTCTGGGTTTCTTTCGCCACAACCGGGTAAATTACATCAAGTTTGCGGTGTTCTATTAAAATGATATCACTCAAATAACTCAAAACTTGTTATTTTCGTTTCCTACAGCATTCCCTACGTCGGCATCGAATGGCCGAAATTGGACCCATCCAAGGAGGGTCTGCAATACCTGCACATCAAGGCTCCTGGTGAGAGTGTCATCGAGTACAACACCGATTTCGGACAGTACAAATTCTGGAACTCAATCGACTTCAACGAGAACAAACTCAAGGGACAAAAAATTGAGCTTTAAACCGTTTTCCGAGCCATGAAACTCTATTTCTTCTGCTGGCGTTAATTCTGTTGGATTATTGAATTACAATAAATATTCCTGGAAGTCTCAAACATTATATCTTGATTTCTATAATTACTGAAGTTTCGCTATCCTCGTATTCACGACTCCTTGGACAACACCAAAAATATTTTCATCGCAATATTTCCATGGTATTTTCTAAGGTAATTAATTCTACATAAATTTTGAAGCAGCATCATTGGAAAAAAAATCATTGACATTACAAGCAAACTGAGAGTCTAATTGATCCTCATTAAAATCTTCCTCATTACTGGGATACTAAAAAACCAAAGTTGCTTAAATAAGCACCAAAGTACCAAGGAAACTTCAGACAAATCAAAAACAAATTTGTAACTCATGCGGTTCATACGGTCTATGAAAGATTTGCGCATTGCCATGTAACTAGTGAGTAGAAATAGTCGTTCGTTGACATGCAGATGTCGTAATCATTGACCCGATTTGCCTGTGAGATATCATTGGGATAGAAGGTGAAAAAATATGCAACTTATAATGTCAGAGATGATAGCCTGAGAAAGAGAACTTCGATGAGCCATTTTGCTGAATGATTAGACGCTTCTATGATAGGAGAGTAGTATAAATATCGGTGGAAAATGATTCTGCAGCACTAGACTCAAGTTTACAGTTCGTCAAATTGTAAATTCAACGAAAAGTCGCTATTCAATATGAAGCTGTTATTATTCTTGTTTTGCCTTGTTCCGTTCGTATTCGCGGTGGGCGACAATATTTACGTCAAAACTTCCCTCGGCGGAATCAAGGGACAGTACAAATATTCCGAACATGGACGACTCTATTACGCTTTCGAAGGAATTCCTTACGCCAAACCGCCAGTTGGTAAACTCAGATTCCAGGTAGATCGATCTTCACTAATTTTGGTTCACTGGTAATTTTAGTTCACTAAATTTTGTCTGAGTTTGTTGAAAGCTCTGTCAGAGAATGATAGGAAAAGTCTGTTAGAGAATATGATTGTCAAATTTATAAACTGGAGAACTAAACACAATTATCCACTTTGAATTAGCCCCCACAACCGATCGAGGGATGGACCGGTGAGCTCGTAGCGACGAAAACTGGCTCATTGTGTCTCCAATACTCCCAGGTACCGATTCACCCCAAGGAAAGAGTCGTAGGTGCTGAAGACTGTCTCTACCTCAACATTTACGTTCCCGAGCTCGAATCGTCGAAGAGATTACCCATCATCGTTTGGATTCACGGTGGAGCTTTCCAATGGCACATGGAGTACAACTACTACACCGGAGAGTTTACCAAACCTGACTACCTCATGGACAGAGATGTTATTGTTGTGACCTTCAATTACCGACTTGGACCACTAGGTGCTTCTCAAGGATTTTCATTTGTGTCACATTTCGGGTTCCTGCAAAACGCATGGAAACTTATTTTTACAATGAAATCAAAAAGATTTGGTAGTTACCTTTATATTGGTGGAAACGAAATCGAATTTCTTGACTTTTGATGAAAAATTTTTTCAAATAGACTCAAATTATGATGCTTTGGAAAATTTCTCGATTTTGGTTTTTAATCAAAACGGAATTCCCTCTGAATATTTCTGATGAACATCGTTGATGTTGAAAACAACGTACTCTTAACGTACTCTTACTCTAACCACTCAACTTATCATACGTGTAAATGAGAGGATTTAATGTTTGTCTTAGGATTCCTGAGTACTGGTGACAAAGTTGTGCCTGGTAACATGGGTCTCAAGGATCAGAGCCTTGCTCTCAAATGGATCAAAGAACACATCGGTGCCTTTGGCGGTGATGATGAACAAATAACATTATTTGGTTTGAGCGCAGGTGGTGCTAGTGTTCACTATCACTATTTATCACCTCTGAGCCATGGTCTTTTCACAAGTAAGTGAAAAATCCAGTTTTTCAAAAAAAAAAAAACATCAATGTTTCGTTCATTCAATCATTCCTTTTTTTCCAGGAGGAATGTCGATGAGTGGAACAGCATTTAACTGCTGGACCCAGATAGAAAACTCTGCAGAAAAGGCCAAGAAACTTGGGAGCATCCTGGGTTGCCCAAGCGAGAACAACGTTGCGTTGGTGAAATGTTTGCAAGAACGGCCGGCTCGGAATATTATTCAAGCCGATGGTGATTTCATGGTAAGATTTTCCCCAACAAAAAGACAATTTTTCGAATAAATTCAAATAGAAGTGCGGAGACGTTTTGAAACGTGAAATGAAGAATTTTGCGATATTAATGTTAGCCATGGGGTTATAATCCATACACTCCATTCGGACCAGTGATTGAAAAAGGTAGCGACGCGCCATTTATTGACCGTTCACCAATCGAAATCATAAGCAGCGGTAGTGCCCAAGATCTCCCATGGATCACTGGTAACGTCAAAGAGGAGGGTACTTACCCAGCTGCTGGTAAACAGATTTCTTTCAAAGCCAGATTTCTCTTATGAAGAGATTTCCGCAGGTCCAACTGATTCAGGTTCCATGGTCGTTTATCAATGATTAACAAATTTTTCTCACAGACTTTGTCGCTGACGCAGTACTGTTGAAAGAACTGGACCACAACTGGGAACTTATAGCTCCTTTCCTCCTTGATTACAACTACACGATCCCCTTGTCTAAGCAAGTCGAAGTCTCAAGAATCATCAGGCAACATTACCTTGGATCAAAAAGCATCGACACTACAGTCATTGCACCACTTATCCGTATGATTGGTGACAGAGTCTTCATCGTCGACGGTGTTAAAGCTGCCAAACAGATGGCTAGGTTCAATGAGAGCCCGGTCTTGTACTACTACTTTTCATACAGAGGTGCCAACAGTGCCAGTGATGCCATGAGCCATACTACTCAAAACTTTGGTAAGTGATTTTAGTATCAACACCACCAATAAAAATATTCAATTTTTCCTCTTGAAGAGAAAAAATAACCGAATTGACGATTTGCTATACATTAACAAATCCCTTGTGTTATCATAGGCGTAGCCCATGGGGATGACGCATACTATGTAGTAGGATCGCCCTCTGTTGACCCAACAACAACAGCTGACGATAGAGCCATGCAGAGATACTTGCTCGACTTCTGGGTTTCTTTTGCCACAACTGGGTAAGTAACATCAAATTTTTGGTACTCTATTGGAATAATATGACTAAAACAGCTTTTTTGTTTTCCATAGCATTCCCTACGTTGGCATCCAATGGCCGAAAGTGAATCCATCCAAAGAAGGTTTGCATTATTTGCACATCAAAACTCCTCAAGAGAGGGTCATCGAGTATGACACAGATTTTGGACAATACAAATTCTGGAACTCAATCGACTTCAACGAGAACAGACTCAAGGGACAAAAAATTGAGCTTTGAATTTCATTGAAAGGTGTCAAGTTCGAAAGTTTGAGAGAGTACAAGAAAAAGATCTTGTACTCTAGATATTCTTCATTAGTAATTTGATGCTCACTGAAGTTTGCCATGTACACTATTAAAGATAGAGAATCCCGTGGAATGTCAGTCAGTCAAATACACAATGGGTCTAGCAAAACAAAAATTTAGATTCTGCAAATCCAAAATTGAAAAGGATTTATGAAAAACTAAATTAGTGTTAATCACTATTTTCACAGTGAATATCAGGATCCATTTTTGGTTGGAATGTGGAAAAATTCAAAATAAAAAATTAGAAAAGTTAGAGCAAATAACGAAGATTTTTCACATTTTTGAAAAAAAATTTCATGACCTCTTCTCCATTATTCCCATCCTCTCCATTTAGGTGAATAATTTCGTGTGATCAAGTAGATTGATTTTTTTTTTTATGGCAACTTAAACTGCTTTGTATGTGTTCAGGTAAGTATGATGAAACTTGGACCTTTAGAGATGTTTCAAGTTTGAACGGTTTTCAAAGTGGGTGCCGATTGGCACTGCATAAAAGTTTCATAATAATAAACGAAGCTAGCTATATGTTTGCAGAATGAGCTGGGGAAAACATTCGCTAAAATAACTCTAATTGCTGTGCATGATACACGGATTCGAATAACAAAAAAACCGAAGAGATCCTTTACAGAATAGTTAAATTTTATTGGTATTAGATTAGACTTACCACATCCGCCAATATAATAGAACAAGGAGATGTTCGTCCAATTCTGTTTAAGCCTTTGACAACTTGGTGTTTAATAGTTCCAACATGTAAAGTTCCCATCTGAAAATCAAATATTTTTGTGATTAGGAATTCCGATAGTAATAAAATGAAATGCAATATTTACCAGAGTTTCCTCTTGTTCACTGGCACTTTCGGCTTCGTCCACAATTTGTGTCGCATCAAAATCCATTTTTCGTATTTTCGAAATAATCTGTTAATTCCGTTGAAACTTAACCTTTTCGTATTTACGAATTGTAAACGAGGACAATGAACAATTCGTTTTCTTGCCCTACAAGTATTCGGGAGCTAGAAAAGAGAACGATGTGATGACAATGTTGTAGTAAGTTTATGTGGGGTTACGTTTTTTATAATCCTACAGAAAAAAAAATAAAAATACGATCCTTTGTTCGATTGTAAACAAGCAAACAACAGTTTACCCCGTAACCTAACTACCTAACTCGAGGCAAATGAAAACGATGTTTGTGTTAAAGATTTACATTGAGAGTTAAGAACAATATATTCGATACTCGATCGCTATTTACTTTTTTATTAATAGTATTCTGAAACTTCTGATGTTTTACACATGTTTGCTGAATCGGTGATCGGTTCTCAAACCGGCAAGGAGCATAGGAGCAAGGACGATCGTATAAAACTACGAACCGGAAGTTAACAGCTACAAAACATGCCGTATAATGAATAAAAAACTGAGTTGTTCATACAATAGTTTCAATTATTTTATAAATATTTTCTATTATTGTATGACTTCAGTATATAAAAATTGCCAGATCTCAATTATTGATTAATCGTATCTTATAAGATTGATGGACAATGGTAATGTAATAGATAGAATTTTTAACACACTATATTTGAACTCGTCAGTCTTTTCTTAAATTTTGACCGTTAGCGTCGTCATACACACTTTGAGCCTAAGGGTGCTAAGGGTATGATGTTCGGTGTGGAGTTTTGATTTTTTCGGTTTGTATTTTTTTTTTTGCACAGGTCCATCATTTGACACAAATGCATAAATGTTATGTGACATTGGAATGGTCATTCGAATATTTGAATATTCTCGACGTTTCTGCTGTATACCTTTCAAATGGAACTCTATTTTTATGCAGTTTTATAGCGACATGGAGGTTACCATAAATATCTGCAGTTTTTTAATTTCAAAGTAACATGTGCGTGTAATACAAATTATCATCTTGGATTCGCGTGAAGTTGATTATTATTATGAACAACATTTTTATCGATATTATCTTTGGTTATGACCGACAAACGCAAGCTGCTGTTACAGCGCGCGAATTATCAAGAGTTCAGGCAGTGATAAGATTTTTAGTCTCCCCCTTTTTAACAAAATCAAAAACATCTCAAAAGCAATCATTAGAAATTCCATTGTTTATCAACCTAAATGCGTTTATGCGAGAAATTATAGTTTGGAATATGAAGCAGCGCAAAATTTCCGTGAACATATTTATATCGTAGTATGTGTATGCACCAAAATCACCTTGAATGTTGAATTTCAATATGGCGAACGACGACAAAGGACGCAGAAAGTGGGGAGATATTTCACAAGGTAATTCGTCGAAAAAATATTCGGGAGTCTTGGTGATAACGCTACGAATAATAATACACGTGTCAAGAGATAGAAACGCACAGATTTTGGAATACAAAGTTCTATCGTGTAGTTTATATATTATTTCGAACGACCAACAAACGAACTAACCTCAAAATTTCGTTGAATTTCGCTTCCGTAATTTTCATTGTAAATAACATTTTTTTTCTTTCTTATTCAATTCATTTTTCATGTGATAATTTATTTCGTGTGCTTGATGAATTTGTTAGAGTTTTCATGTAATTTTATTAATATATATATATACGAATCGAAATTGCTGGAACAATCTGGTGTATCATTTGGAGTTGCAGGTGTCAAAAAATTTGGGAAACAGTAATTTTTATAAACTTGATGAGTTTAATGTCCCGTTTTTCATTTTTTTTTCGAAATAATCGATACATGAAATTGCACATATTTTAATTGGATAGGTGAAAATAGGTAATTTTTCTTCCAAAAACTAAACAATCTTTTTCTATTTAATGTCAATCCCAGATAGCAGAATCAATTACAAATCGGATAAAGGAAAATTTGGTGACATGCGTGGCGCAGCTCCAAATCGGGCACCTCCCAGGCTAATTTACACACCAGGGAGTGGGCCGCTGAAAAAAACTGGTCGTGCTCCTGATGATTTCGATAGAGAGGCAAATTCAGGAGAGAGAACAAAATCTGTCTCGGTTCAAGATCGTCTCAGGCCCATGCATTTCAATAGTACACAGCAAGGAGAAACAGTTAGAGCTCAAGAATCCAATGAAAAATTGAATGATGCTACTTTCAGCGAGGACAGAAGTAGCATTGATGATGGCAATTCTGTAAGAACCAGTCATCATGGTGGCGATGGGAGAAGAAGAAGCAAGAAGCCGGAACTGCCGTTGTACGTACCCAAGAAAGTCCAGGAGGCATTGGCCAAACGGGATGTAACTAATAGGTGAACTACGTTACTGATATTATCCTGTCCGGATGATTTCATTCATTGATCCTTTCTTCTGCGTTCGTAAGGAAAATGCTTTATGAAGTACACAAAAAATAATTCTCAGTGCAATTATTGAACCAGGCTTGAAGTTTTTCTTTTTTTTTATCAATCATTTCTGGAATTTTTAACTTTTTCTTTTAACTAATTTTGACTAAATATCTTGGAATTTTTCTTAGATTTATTTCAAACGTAAGTAATCCCTCTAAAAAGTTTCTAAGCGTTTTTGATTAATGTATTTCTAAGATTCATAAAAAAATGAGTTCTTAAAAAGATCCAATTCAGTCGAAAATATTTCATAATTATCTAAAAGTAATCTAAGAGTTTGCCAAGTTTTGGAAACAGACCTACAATAAGGTAGGGACAACTATCGGGTGGTCAATAGGTATAATTTAAAGTCGAAGTAATAAATACACGATGAACGATCTAACGAAGTAACAAAATAATAGATCGAACCAAGAATATTTCAGTTTATAGTGATCGAAAGTATTATTCAGAAATTTCTTTCGCTTAGGATTTTTGAAAGTCAAGTTATTTCACAAAGGCCGTTCGATCAGCATAAGGAAACTTCTCGGCCATGCGAGAAAAAGCTTATATTGGGCTGAAACGTTTTTATTTCACTCGAAATTGGATTTGTGAAGCTTAGTTGTAAAATTTTTGAAAAATATTCATTCAATGATATGAGTTTCGAGTGTTATCATTCAATCGAATGTTCTGAGTTACTGTATTGATTTGTCAGTGTAATTTTGTATCTAATGTGATAATAAAATGATAGGGGATTCGTAAATCGTGATCTCACGCAAACGCGATTTTTCTCGGTTGAGCGCAGATCACCGCCTCCGAGAACGCCAACACCTCCTCAGTCTACCCACCAGCAACAAGCAAATGTTCACATAGCATGGGAGAGGGAACGAGTAGAGAGTGGCAACCGAGATTGGGACAATCGCTCGAGTCGTGGCTTCAGAAACGAGGGACACCGAAACCGAATGGGAAGACAGACAGTTGGGGATTCGAGCACCAACAATGTTCGAAACAGACCAGACGACCAGGGAAAACGTTTTTCGGGAAATCGCAGAGGTGGCCATCGTAATACGAACGAGAATGAAGAACGCGAATGGCGATCAAACTCACCAATGTCAGCTAGAAATTATGGCAGTCGTCGAGATTATCCTCGGGAAATTCGACAGGTATGATTTACGTTTCTTCGTGACAGTACATTTTTTTTGCACATAGAATGGAAAATAATTTTTTTAATATTTTTTATGCTCAGACAACTAATGTGATAGAAAGACAAGGCACCATAAATTCGTTTGACAGCAAAATGATCTCAAATGATAGCAAAATATTCACACTTTTTTCATTCTATACATAAAACAATAAAATACAATTTTCAACCAAAGTAAAAACGACTTCACTTTCGTTTCTTTTTATAAAAAAGGGCTCGGAGCCACTCGCAGCTACGCCGAACAATGCCAACGAATACAATCGTATTCGTGACACTCGAAGCGTCGATCCACCGAGTTTTGGTGAAAAGTTTCAAAGGAAGCCACCCTCGGGGCGATGGGTGAGTGACAAGATGAATATTTTACCACCGCGGCTGCAACGAAAATATTTGGCTAAAAACGGCCTGGACGTTCCTCCTGGAAATTCGTTATTTTCAAAGTCATCCGAGGATTGGGACGGGAGCACGATTTCATTCCAGGTAAATTCAAATGGTGTTTACCAATCAAATTTTAAAAAATGGAAAATCTTTCACCAGAGCTGGATGATCTCAGAATTTCCATGTGTTTCTACTTTTCCAAAATTCTCAGGGCTCATCCGGATACAACAACACTTCATGGACTCGTAACAACATGCCACCGCCTCATTCCTCTTGGTCAAATACAATACCGGCTCGTAGTAGAGGAAGAGGGAGACTTACGACCGAAGAATTGGAATCGTCGATCGTGAATCATAGACCTGGCACTCCAGATCAGTATTCAGCTGCGAGTTCCAGATCGCAAACGCCCAGCCAGGAATACAGCACTCGGTAAAAATGCAAATCGTTCTTTCCGATTGTTTTGGAACTTCCATTGTTAAAATGTTATCGATTTTTCTCTGTCTAAACACATTTATTATATAAATTTAATTTGCAGAAATTAGATGAAATTTTTTGGACTAATTTCTGTGAAAATAATCGCAAAAAGAATTTCCGTTGTATCGCTTTTTCAATGCCTTTTATCGATATTTTTTAACAACGTTTACATTGCGAATAGACATTATGAACGTCGAGGAAGCAACAGTACAATGTACACGAGCATGGAGAGCCTCAGTCGGGCCGACACGCACGTTTCGATGCCACAAAATCTGTTTGTCCATCCAAACACGAACCGAGGCCGTCGACCTTCACCTCCACAACCTCCTGATATTCAGACTAGACGAAGCGTATCTCCGAATTCAACCTCTACCATTCCGCATCATCAAACTCATAACCAGTGGTAAGACATTAATCCAAAGTGGAAATGTAAACAGATCTTTTCGCCACGCAATTAAATCAGAACCTCCTAAAATTTGTTTTTAAAAACGCTGTGTCGATTAATTCTCTTGTTATTTCTTAAGGCACCGTACGAACAACAATGCGGAAGAGGCAACTAATTCGATCGGTGGCGATCCGAATGACGAACGTTACAGCCTGAATCCGAGTCCGGTGAAGAGCAGCGAACCATACAGTTCGTTGCCCGATATGGCTTCGATAGCGAATCTCGATTGGAGCGAAGACGTTGAAACTCCGTTGTACAATAAAAACGAGAACGACCACGAAGGCGGACAACATCGTAATCCGAGTCGCAGCTCTTCGGTTACAAGCTTGCGGGACAATGGCAGTATTTCTGGTCATTCGGTTGGTCCAGCTGCATCGAGCAATCAGTTCTCAGGACGTGATTCTGGATTCAGACGGAAGAGAAAAGACAGGAGACGTTCGGGGGCGAGAGATAATCGAAACCGGTAAATATTGGTTTCATTCGGAATGGATTAAATTTAAAATTGCCGAATTCAATGTTCGAGCATTGTTTTCGGGTGAAATTGTCAAATAATTTATTTTCGTATGTTCCGAAATGAATTGCTGCGAATCAGTGATGAAATTTTTTTTTAGTACTAATGAGCATTTGTTGTTCCAGGAGCTGCAGCAGGGATAATGAAAATCATGGTAAAAGTCGGGAACGAACAAATAATCAACAAAACAGAGAAGTTACAGGAAATGAGCGAATGGATGGTCATGGAAGACGATACGAGGGAAATCGAAAAAATCGAAACGGCAGAATGCCGAGGAGCCGAGAGTCCAGTAGAGATCGAGATCACCGTGGCGCACCAAGAAATGTTGAGGAAAATCGGCGAATTAATGATGAAAATTGGAGAACTGGAAAACGTGTTTCAACTTGCGAACCAGAAGAGCCGAGAAGTTCCTTAGCAATTAGTAACAGTCAACAACAATTCAACACCACCGGACAATTTGGTTCACACGCTAATACCAATGCACTTCGAACAACGAGCTCCACTTTGCCCAAACCATCTGCCAATCATCAACCACCGGGAGTTCTTGTTCTTACCGAAAGAAATTTATCATCGCCTCGATACACGACCAACGTCAATTGCGGGCGCCAGGATAATCAGTCTCAACAGCAGCGTAAAACACTCTTTGATCCAAACAACCCTGACAAGCCGATCATCGTTCGAACGACTGGAAATCGAAACTCATCTTTGCAACTTCGGTAAGGCAATGATTTTCATTAACACTCTAACTATTGTAATTTTGATGACACAAAATTATTAGCATATAAATCCGCATGATCCATCATTTGTCCATGATTTGATGTTCTGTGAATTTTATCAAATAGTTTGAATACGACTGAAAGTGAAGACATTGAATAAGATCGTAAAATAAAATGGAATTCTTGTTGCATTTCTGGTAAATTTAGGTTATGTCAGGTTTATACACTTTCCTGTCTATGTGTTGTGTCCTATTGAAATCATCGAAAATTATACATTTTTTTACAGGGACAAGGACACAACGTGCCAAGCCTCGAGTCCTAGCCTGGTTACTTGCAACTCTCACACCCTTATATCGCCCACAGGCCATCAGAGCTTTGGTCCTTACCGTGGGCCACCAATGGAGGCTGGAAATGCCGGAATTTCTGGTATTAGGCCTTCCGTACCTTTCGTCACTGAACAAATGCAGGGTAATAATTCTCGGCCCGCGTGGTACGATCCCCGCTCGGAAGTGTGAGTACATATTTTCATCGGAATATGTTTTCTATCGCATTGACACAAATTTTATCCAAGTTTTCTTTTTTGAGAGAGTAAATTCGAGTGAAAATACACCATAAACCATAAAAGCAATGAATCAATGTCACGAGTATTAAAATCTCAAAGAAGACGAATCACTCAAGGGGAATTCAGTGGAAACAAGGATGTTTTTAATTGAATATAGTAATTTTAAAGAAAATAATTTATCGATTTTATTTATTTTAAAAATAATTGTTGTTCTAGTCTTCGCTCAGCTAAAGATCCTTATCGACTATTGGAAGTAGAAACGATTGATCGTGAGCTGCAGTGGGTTCTGAGTTCTGGTAGTTTGACTTCAAACTGGGAAAAGATTACGAATCTCCGTCTGACGCTTCGCAACCGTTTGGAGATTTTGCTTGAAAGTGACATAAAATTCTGTCAAACAGAGAACGTCGAGCAGCACTTTTGGAAAATTCTTTATTACAATATGATTGAAATGCTGCGCAAAATAATGCCGAAAGAAAACAACGATCTACGTGAACAGTATAAAAGAATTATGCTTGAGATTATCGACGAGGGTACACAGTATTTTGAAAATTTGCTCACCGTTCTCGAGAAAAAATACAAATTCAAGCTCGAAGTTTTTCTCGCATCGACTTCACCGCCCAACGGACTTGGCTTCATCGGCCTTGCACTCGTCAGTGCCCAGAAAATTTTCCTCTTTCTCGGCGATCTCGCTCGGTACAAAGAGCAAGCTAATGAAACGACCAATTATGGACGATCAAGACAATGGTATTTGAAAGCTCAGCAGATCAATCCGAAAAATGGCCGCCCTTACAATCAACTGGCTCTACTTGCGCATTACGCGGTACATATTTCTATCCTCCTTTTCGATTATAATCGATCTAATTTTTATTAGATCGCCTAGGACAAAAAATCAACAATTATTTGACATGCAGTTTCATTCACAACCGTTTACTTTCTACCAAACTCAACGTGTTTTGTGCTACAATTGCAGCGACGAAAGTTGGACGCGGTTTACTACTACATGCGATCTCTCATGGCCTCGAATCCTTTCCACTCAGCAAGGGAAAGTCTTATAGCACTTTTTGACGAAAACAGAAAAAAGGTAAGTTTTCTCAATCACTAAAAAAATCGCAACGACAATTATTTATTTTTCGCGAGCAACTATTCGATTAATGAACTTAATGATTTTCGTTTTGCCGCCAGTATCTTCATTATGTAAGTAATTTCCGATATTTTGTGTAAATTTTTCGACAATCATTTTCATGCATCGATGCTTCGTAGAAACAATTTTTTTTCTTTAAAGACTCGGTACAAATCTCTGTGTGCTTAGAAATTCTGTTTAAAACCGCTCTTCACGTATTCTGTCGAATTTCCATTGCACAACAAACATGTGGAACTGTCGCGATAAACAATTTATACACAAGCATGAAGTAGTGAGAAAATTAAAATCATTTGTAGAGATAAGTGCGTTTCGAAAATTGCGATCAAACTTTTTCCCGGCTGCAAAAATTTTTATAGTTGGAACGCAGAAAAATTGTAATTTTCTACAATCGAACGAAGCACGCTTGAGTATCATCGTTTTTCTTTTATTCAATTTGATATAGAACAGTTTTGAACGAACATTCAAATGGAAGTTTTTGCTTGAAAAGTAACGAAACTCGCTCATGCACTGGCTCTGTAGACGAAAATTTATTTTTTTTTTTTTTTAAATCTCCAAGAAGTTTATAGTGTAGAAAAAAACGTACCGATCAAAGGAAAAAAAAAACAAACACTAAAAAATTTTTTCAAACTATTGCTCTAGTACGAATCGACCGAAAGAAAACGTAAGGAAGAGCGCGAATGGAAGGAACGAGCGAGAATGAAGGAGAAAGAGGGAGCGAACAACGCACCGGGAGCCCTCCGTCGAGAAACTTGGATACACCCGGGTGGAAGGAGAGTCCGACGAACGACTTCGTCGACCGGACTTGGGGATTCCAAATTTTCTCACAGTGACTCTGAAGAACTGTCACAACTGACGAGTGTTGAGGTATAAAAATGTTTAATCAAATCAACAGCTGTTGAATAAACGATTATTAATTGTATAAATTTGAAAATTGAAATTCAGTGTATGAATGAGGAGACTTTATTTTTCATTAATTACATTTTTCATCTTCTTACGGTGGCTTTCGAAATTCTTCCGGTTTAAAAGCAGCAGTTTCTCAATAAATCGTGTTACTACTGTTTTTAATATTTGGCTTCGAGCCGCTATTACGACTCTTGATAAAATTTCACGTCTCAGTACGGAAGTGTCGAGAAAAAATGTTATAACTCTTTTTGCGAGACTTCCTATGCTAATATTTACAGTGGAATATATTCTGAAAATTTGCCTCTATTTTCACAGGTAAACAAACGCTTCATAACGTCGTATCTTCACGTTCACGGAAAGCTCATCACGAAGATAGGGTGAGTGGATTTTCATATTTCTCCCTTAGGAAGAGAGAGAGAGAGAGAGAGAGAGAGCGGGAGGGAGGATGAGTTTGAGGGAAGGAGAAATGAAGAAGGAAGAGTATTTTCGAAAAGCGATGCTCTTTGTTGAAATTCCTGTTTTGTTAATCCGTCTTGTATACAAGAGTTGACTGTATGCGGGTATCTGTGACTGGGCTGTTCTCGGTGAAGCGTGGTTCGCGCTCTGAGTTATTCCTCGGTGGTGATAATTATTAGGTGTAGGTAGGTGTAAACAGTCGGGGCACCGGGAAGACTTTGCTCCGCTCGTTTTATTGCCATTCGAAGAATCTACAAAGTATCGTTTTCTTCCTTTTTTCACTCTTACGTTTTTTTCCTTCTGGCGAGCATTCGTCGAAACTCGACGAAACTTGGTTGGTCGAAGTAGAAAGAGAAAGAGGGAGGGAAAAGAGGAAAAAGTGCGTGGTGGTAGATCGGCTCTCGGTGCGTCGCGCTTCTTCTTCTTCTTCGTTATCTCCAGTTAGCGCATGAACTTGAACCACGGAGAAAACTTAAACTCCTTTGCCGTCTATTCCTTCGACACTTTATTCCTGTAGGAACAATGGTGTATATTCAAAGAGTTCGTTCAAAAAGGCCGGTTACATTGACAAAAGGCTACCTGTGACGTTCCATCATAACGTCTATGCACTCTGTGTTTCTTCGACCCTTCCGGTCTCTCGCTCTCTCCCTCGTCCGTCGTTCTTTCCTCGTATGAAATAGGTTTTCTCGGAAAAGTCAATGGAAACGCGTCTCTGACGATTCCAAGCTGGGAGTTGACGCGAGTTTTTCAATGCGGCTCCCCGTGCGTCTTGGTTATTGTTCGCGTTCGTTGCTCGGCATCGGAAAAAATGTCGTGAAATGGAGGAAATAGAAAAATCTGTTGAAGAACAAACAAGCAGGCGGAGGAACTACCGGAGTTTGACTCACATTCGAGAGACGTATATAGCTGTTGTTGTGCAGGCTTAAAATAGCATCATAGCTAAGTCTCAACGAGAAACGCAAGACGAAAAAAATCCCGACGAAAAAAAAAAATATAATAATACACTATTCGCTAAGAGGCCTTTAATAACGTACTGTCTCCCCGCATGCCCACGGGGCGATGTACATTTTATGAGGCAAAACTCAAGAGTAGGAGGAAATATTCGCTCGTATCTAACCGAAGAAAAATTGAAAAAAAATATATATCGGCTATTCGAGTGTGGTATTAGTCTGCGGTAAGTCGGAGGGGGGTTTCTGTGGAGAGCGCAATTCATCGGACACATAATCATAATGAAATATATCCAAGTGAGGAAGAGAGAGAGAGAGAGAGAGAGAAAGAAAAAGCGGCAAGGCGCGTGGTACTCGACCCGTTGATGTGGCCCTGTTGCGCCAGTCGGTGGTTGCTTCTTTATTTTTTTTACCTCTCTCTCTCTCTCTTTTGCTCTCTAGTCCAGCGACCGTAACGTTCGTGTTTTACTTGGACGTCGGTAAAAATGTTAATTGACAATTGCGTGGCGCCACTGGAGGAGCGTCTCGCTCGACCACAGTCTCTCCCTTCCTTCTGGGGAGCTTTCGGAGCATCAACGCGCTTAAGCCAAGGAGAGCATCCCGCAGCTTCTATACCGGGTGTTCTGCACATCTATTCTCGTTGATACGTGCGTACACGTGTTGAATGTGCGTCTGTGTGCGTACGATCGAGAGCGCGAACCGATGTTACAAAATTCCACCCTGCTACGAAGCAATCCGGAAGCGATGCATTTCTCACCGGTACGGAGAGCCAGGATTCTATATCAAGCGTTTGGAATTGGTACGAGAGATAAGGAGACCCCGAGATTATTCCCGATCAGGATTCGCTCCGTGAAAGATTCAAGCGGACTCGGGAATCCGAGCAGTACAGGAAACCGGCAAGAAGAAAAAGAAGAAACAGCAGAAGAAATGGAAGAAACAGGATGAAGGAGAGAAGAAGCGAAAGAGACATTGAAAGGCGCAGTAGCAAAGAAGATGAAACTGAAAATAAACACGGAGAAATAGAAGAAGAATGACAAAAAGAAGCAGATAAAGAAGGTACATGCGGAACAGAAGAAACTGAGAAAACAGAAGAAATAATAAAAAGGGAAGAAGCGTACCAAAACATAAGAAGAAAAAGATAAAAATGCAGAAGAAGAAGAAGAAGAAGAAGAAGAAGAAGAAGAAGAAGAAGAAGATGGAGGAGGCGACGAGAAGATGAAAATAACGAAAAAGAGTGGATGCGTGCGTGTCACGGCTTCCAATGGTCGTTTACCTGTGGCAAAAGGCGAGTGACGACCCCGCTCCTTTCAAGGACACGACTAACACGCAACTCTCGTGGGTAACGTTGTCCGGTATTGAACAATTTTAGCGACGGCTCCATGTTTCTCCTGGTGGTGGTGGTGGTGGTGGTGATGCTCCTTCTCTTCATCCTTGTAATCTCGATTCTCTCCCCGTGGCCTTCGTAAATGCGCGCGCTACTCGTGTTTCTCAACGAGCAAACGCGACTCCGAATCTTGGCGTATGTTTCGAGACGCTTCTTGATAAAGGGATTCCTCGTTCTCGTCATTTCTTGCACTCGAGGCACTTGGCCGAAGTTACATCGGGGGCCGGGGGAACGAAAGCAAAGGCAGTTGTCTAACCCCCGTACCCTGTATTCGTCTCTTCACGATCCGTATCTCACGCACTGATTAATTGTTTCGTCCCCGCTCGACGAGACTCTCACTTCGTCTCGGCTTATCGTGTTTATGTTGTTATCCATGAGCAATGGATCTTGTCTCACTCGTCAACAATCTCGAACGAGAATGAGGAAAAAATTCACGTTCACCGACGCGAAATTGCGGTGAGAAAAATATCGGCAAATAATTGGTCAAGAATTTCCAATTTATTTTTCTGACTTCGTCAAAAAAATATTTTGATATATTCTAATGAAAAAATGTGCAGTTTTACCTCCGTAGATTAATCGCTGATAAAACCGTCATCGATTCGACTTCGATGGCCTTCCTTCGTCCACACGATGCAAAGCAATTTTATCTGGAAACTCTCATTTTTTCTGTGCTCGCCATTTACATTCGAGGCGAAAATGGGGAGAAAAAAGTTATATCAGCAAGGACAAGATATCGATCCTTGGGAGTGCAGCTTTTTAAAGGAACTCGGAGGAGAGCATTTTGAAAAGTGTAAGGAAGAGAAGAAAAAACAAAAAATGAAATACATAAATGGCAAAGTACCGGCGAACGAGATCGAGCGGTATCCGATTATCTTGTAAATTATCGTGTCGCGCGAGGTACGAGCCACATCGAGTGGAGTCTGACAACAGAGAAACTCCTCTGAAACATTAAGAGAAAGAGAGAGGAGAAGCTTTACGCTCACGATCTTCTGCCGTTATTAATTGTTGACCGGATAATCCGACGGCAGGGAGCTTAAGCACCGCGCGCGAGGAGGCTTTCGAGGTGATAAAAATGATAATTAAATATGGAAACGAGAAGCTCGCGTCTCCATCGCGCGAGGTACTTGGGAATCGTATCGTCCGTCGGGTTTTACTGGCGCCATGCGCGAGATCTCTCCTGTGTACGTATTCTCTTCGTGCTCGGGAGTCATTTGCATCAGCAGCGAAATGGAGAAGCTCCAGGGAAAGAGTATCTTCTTCTTTCTCCTTCTCCTCCTCTTCCTCTTCTCTTTCCCCTGTCGTTAGAAGATCTCTACGAAAAAAGCCATTTCGAGCCAACAATTGTGATCAGACGACGAAAAATTTTGTCATTATTTCGCAATCTCCTTATCCCACAAGTGGCACAGATCCACGCTCATCAACTGGAATGTCGTAGGTCAAACTTCAAGAGTTTCAAGTCTCACAAAAAACAGATGAAGCATGCTTCAGGCTTTTCGTTGAGCAGAGGTACGATAAGAAGAAAAAAACTTATAAAATCGGTGCTGCTTGCGTGCGCTCGCAACAACTAACGAGATACGAGGATTGGACCGTTGCAGATGATGGTAGCCTCGAGTGTCTTTGCCTCGACATTGCGACCCTTACATACATATATAGGGTGTCTCAACGCAGTTTATTATTCGCCTTAACTTCACTCGGACACTTTATTTTTTGCTGGAAAGTCCCCTCATCTTTTTTTCATTAGACGTCTCAATGATCGAGTAATTACTGCGTGTGCCTACGAACTTGGTTAATAGTTTTGTTTCGTTGAAATCAATGTAGCATAAATCCACAGGAACAGTAGCGTTGCTCATGAATTTTTTTTTCAGAAGAGGTATCAACAGGGTTCGTCTATCTTCAAGAGATTAATCCTCGGAGCTGATCGAAGAGGGTGCTTGAAAAGCAGACTTACTCTGCCGCTCGGAAGAGCGAACTATCGAGGATAGAACAATACTGTCAGAAGAACTTTTGCAGGAAATTCGATGCTCCACACATGACGGTCTCGGTCATTTTTGTCGCATTTTCAACCGTTTCGTCAGTATACGAGATAGAAGCACGAGGATTCGTTGATCGAGAAACTCATAACTTTGCGGTAGGGGACTCGATCGACAAAACTCATAAAACTTTTCATCCGAACGTTCAGTCGCGATTCAAACTTGACGATAATGAATATTTATGGTGGACACCCTGTATATTATAATTATATACATATACATATGAAAATATAGGAGAAACGGTTGTTACAGGCCTGAACTAATGTAGTATCAACTCGACAGATTTTCCAATTCCCATAGGTGTGTATGACAATATATTAAATACACACAGACCGAGAGAGAGAGAGATACGCGCACACGAGTATCACAATTCGTGAGAGCCGTGTAGGGTGGCGGGGGATGAAGGAACAACGAGTCTGAATAGTTGGTACTCGAATATGTGTATATTGCGGGGCGTTGAGCCCACGCAATCCGTGGGTCACGTAGCATGATCTATGGACACTGGGAATGCCCCGTTATGCGCTAAAGTGCAAACTTGTTAGTCATAGAACTGGTCGCTCGGCGACGATGGACGGATCTCTATTTCTTTCTCTCTTTCTCTCGAACTCACGAGTTCACGGCTTCTCTTATATTTCGCCGGCGGCCTCCTCGTTCGCTCACCTCCTCGATTGAAAATGGGCACGAAAAGAGAGAGAAGCTCTCCACCTTTTCTCTAGTCCTCCTGCGCCCTATTGACTCCCGCGCGAAGCTTATTATTTTCTTTTTCCTTTTCTCCCCTTGTCCTCTTTATTCTCTCCTCCTTCATCATCTTTTTCTTAGCCGTTTTCCTTTTTTTTTCTCTCTCGCTCTCTCTCCCTCTTTCTTGCTCAATCCACTTCTTCTCCGTCTTCATTGTGATCCTTTTCCTCCTCGCACAATCCTCGAGGATCCTGGCTTCATTCTTGCAACGACTCGGCAACGCTCGCGACCATTCTCCAATATGCCGTTATGCCCTAAAGTGCAATTCCCTACTGCACTCGTGCGCTGCCCTATCCCCGGCTATGAATAATATTCTTCCATCTCCGTCTCGTTCTCTCGCCTTCTCGCATTCTCCCGTTTCATATCTCACCAACGGTTCATACTCACTGTTGGCCGCTTAAAATTCGGTACAAACGTATACACGATCGATAATCACAAGACTCTCGCCCGCATACCCGTAAAAGCCCCACGAGTAATATCGTTCTCCTCACGATAATAAACTTATCAATGGCCAAAGCAATTACAGTGAAGATCCATCAGCGAGGGAGAGAGAGAGAGGGCGAACATTATTGGTGAATAAAAAGTTGCATGTTCCGTTGGAAAATAGGCGCGGCTCTCGAATAGGCAACGTAGAAGAAAAGAGCGAGATAGAAACGAAGTGGTTAATAACCTTCCTGAAAGATACGAATTCCATGAAGGAACTTGAGAACGAGGAGTCGAGCTTTCCCACCGATAGCGAGTACGAAACTCGATGGATATTCCGTGTGTTCAAACGAGGGGGGTAGAGGAATGATAGCGCATATATATTCGCGGCGTCGGTTGCGGTGGTCCCTGATGAAAACTCTACTAGCCACCATCGTTTCTCTCTTTCTCTCTCTCTCTTTATCTCTTTCGCTCCCTCGGTGGATTAACGGTACTCGGACACGTCGCACAGCCAATCAGCGCTTGGAAACAACGAATCGTTCGGAGGCTCTGTGTTGCGCGAAACTCTCCTCAAGACTCGGGTCATGAGGCGCCGCATTCTGGTCTCCCGATCGAAAAACCATACGTGTAAACTCGAAAGAATCGTTCGAGAGTGTACGTAGCCTTGTTTCTCGGACTACTTATTGCCCTCTTATTCTCTACTTGCTTCGTTCTCTCGCCCCTGCATCTCCTCAGCACAAATGTACAGGATCGCTCAGCTTGAATAGCCAATGCCAAGAGTCGAAGTTCGGCGCTGAATTTCGCTTTGGAAAGCTCTCATCACGCGGTGTCTCGATCCCGCTGCTAATGAGTTGTTAATCATCGCCGTCGAGATGCATTCGAAGACCGTGAACTTCGAGACTGTTCACGAACAAGAACATGAACCATATTTATTCTTTGATTTTTGGTACTTCCCTCATGAAAGCTCATCAAAGAAAAAATGTGCAATGCTCAGCACTTTTCGAACCTACTCCCAGTCCAGTGTATTGGAAACAGAGAAAAAAATGGCCACAATAATTCATTGATTTTTTCCGCAATATTCGTCAGTTCATTGTCAACCGTTTGGCTGTCATTCGAGACTGCATTTAATAAAACAGTATTGTAAACGTCAATTCGGTCTTGATCTCGAGCTCAGATGGTCGACCACCAAAACTGGGAGATCCTGTATTTGGGTATATACACGTGTATCTGGTCCGATAGCCGTGTCATTGAATCGAACGACATTGGTGGGGTAAATGGGTAACGACGCGTTTCCCGTTTACCTCACGATCGCGTTATAGCCTCGCAATGCCGGGGGTTACGTCACGAATTCTCCAGATTGCAACGAGTACAGGATAAGCGCGGGGGAGGAGGAGGGGGATCGAGTGAGACGTTACGTACCGTAAATTTGCCACCGCGTGTTGCCGAGGCTGTGGGAATATAACCGGGTACTCACGGGTGCGCTCGCTCTGTTCCTCGTACGTATCTTTTTACCGGAGCCAGGGAGACTCCGCGATAGTGCCAAAGGGGTATAACCCCTTTTGCGTCAATCCCCTTTCCACCTCCGCCTCCTCTTTTCCTGATATTCATCGTCATCATCATCATCATCATCATCATCATCATCATCATCATCATCATCATCATCGTCGTCGTCGTCGTCATCATTATCATCGTTCCCTCGAGCGTGGTAACGTGACTGCGGTACCGAAGCTCGTTATGCTCGGGAGCCTCAAATCATCGTACGAGTGATTATTACTTATTTTAGAATTATTCGATGGAGCCTTCGATCTCCCGTTCGCTTTTTCCCTATCTTTGCATACCTATGCTCTGCGTCCTTCATTCGCAAAGATTTTCCTTCCTTCATTGTTTCACTAACCTATTCTTTGCCCATCCTCTAATCGTACGATTTACGTCGTTGACCTCCATCGCAAATCTTCACACAACATGCTCGATTGAGGAATATTGTTTTCTCGAGTGAACTCTGGCCCGTGCAGCCAGCATTTCTTCACAAATTTACTGCTTTACTGCCTCTTTAGCCTCTCAATGATCCTATAAAAACACGGTTTTTTTTTAAATTTTTTCAGCATGGAAACCTTCCAAGAGGCTGCGATCCAGATGCTTCGAGAATTCAGGACGCTGCTTCAACACTCACCTCTGCCTATACCCGAGACGCGTCTCCTTCAGCTACTCGCACTCAACATGTTTGCCATCGACACGACACAGTTGAAGGGTGAGTCGGACCAAATCATTTCTGCTTTCGACCATTGTTTTTAGTCGATCTACAAAGTTTGGCAACTTTGTTTTTGACAGTGCATTGTTTTAACGGATGAAACGATATTTTGTCAGTTTTTGTCAGTTTCTTTAGGGATCTACGGTACAAAGCAATAAAATCTCGAAATGTTTTACAAATTGAGGAATTTGGAAACGATGCAGACCCATTTTCCAGCTAGCAAAATAGTCTCTTCTAAGAAGGAAAGTAAAAAGAGTGATCGGGCAAATGTCGACGCATATAGATCGGAGCGTCAGGTCGAAACGAGGAGGCGGTCGGCCGGGAGTAAAGTACTTAGCGATGATCGCGTTCAATGCGTAGAGAGTGCGAGTAAAGTGTATTTCCCTCAGTTGTTTTGTTTCGAACTTACCTCCGGCAATCTCCGAAGCTCATCCGTGGTCCTCGCATACTCCTTCGGCGTGGAATTTGCGTGTCCAGTGTTCACGTGAAGCAGTGGGAGGGTGGGGGATTGGACGAGTACGTATAGAGAAGGAGCAGAAAGCACCTCGGGGCACAACCGAGAGATGCGGATGATCCGAGATTATAGGCATTAGGGACATTAGCCTCGGCGTTATGACTCTCGGTTGCCCGAGGTTCGATCTTCCCGCATCTCTCCTTCTCTCTTTATCTTTTTATGTACTTCTCTTGACCGCTCTCAACGCCGGGAGAATGAGATTGATGTACGTCAATGATAACGATCCCACATATATTTTCTATTCGATAGTTTCGATGCATCGATCCTACTTGCATTCAATGTGCCTCATTAATTCGTTATTACTCCTCGATTGCTTATTCTTGCACGCACCTTCGTATTCTCCCGATCTCTTTCTCTCCCACATTTCCAACAGATCCAAGTGGACCACCGCGCGCGAGCGCGCGCGCGAGATCCCAGTAATGTGCGCTATGGCCGTCCCCGGTTTGTGTCTCTCCGAAGATTATCTTCGGAACGGGTATAACGGTACCTGCCTGCCCCCCCCCCCCCCCCCCCTCCCCGACCCTCCTCCGCCCCTTCCGAATGAGCTTTTCGCTCCTGCTCCTGCTCCGGCTGCCGCTGTTCAGGCAACTCCGACTCACCACAAACTTACCTCATTCGCACCGTAGTATTTGCGGAATTTAACCCTACACGCCATCACTTTTTTACTGTCAGCTCAATAACAATATATGCGTTATGAAAATAGCCTCACTTTATGGCTTTACTTATTGAGCTATTCCTCATACAATTTTTATGGAAATGCACACTTTTTTTCTTCTCTATTATTTTTATCTGAGGAGTTTACGAGTTATATTCTAATTATTATTAATTGTTTTAGTCCTAAGGCAGTGTTCACGCGAAACTGATGGAAAATCGAAAATTTCATCTTCGAGGCTTAAGATTTGAAGTTGGAGAAAAATATACCGGCCACCGATCACCGGCGTTGTTGGATCCACCGCCGAGAACAAAATTCATAGGGGACGCATTTTTTCGTACCCACACACAAAGGTCTTGACGAAAGCTCGTGGACGATTCGTCGACGAAGTGATTGGAAAAATTTGGGCATTTTTGACGAATCCCAAGGTTTCGGAGTTTGATTATCGTTCAAAAGATTTGAGCGTCGATGGATGTAGATACAAGACGCACTTGAGTTGAGCACAGAAGGAAGGGAATGTCTTAATCGGTGTATCAGCGAGGTCAGTTCGATCCGCGAACCGTCATGTTTCTACGATCGGACGGAGCAGCCTCCTCGGAAGCCATCAGTGTGGGCCAGATGAACTCGACGCGCTGTGTACACGCTCGTTACGCTCGTTCGATGACCTCTGAACTCTCAGCTCGTGAGCGTTTCGCGTATTGCGAGTAGCCTGGCGATTCTCGTTCTTTTGAACTTTGTACAATTTCTCGTGGATCGATGACAGTAGCCTGTTGATTTCTTGGTCGAGCCGTCAACGAATATCAAATTCGAATGAAATCATCTGACAAAATGGAGAAAAAAACTTGAGCGTTTGATCCCGTGTGTACTCGCGAGTGGTGTTTGGAAAGAAAGAAATGCGAAAGAACTCGTTCACAGAGCGCCAATTTCCAGAGGGAGTCAGCAACCGCCCGTTATCGGTTTAGACTTCCGGGAGCCAATTATATGCTGTAAACAGAGCGAAGGCGAAGGCAGCTTTTAAGCGTGAGAAGAGCAAGTATATTCTTCGTTCGAGCCTCGGAAAATTAGCCGTTGTACTTGGAAACGCTGGTCCAGAGCATCCGGTTAAATGGATAAGAGGTTTGAACGATTATTCGGTAAATAAGGGAGGTCGATGTTAACCAGGAAGCGAGCCAAGGGCGAACGAGCTTCCGCCTCTTGTCACGGTATACAAAACCCATTCCTCCTATCCCTTTCTGCTATTTTCATCTTTTTCTCTCTCCCTCTTGTTCCTATAATTACCGTACAATTTATTTGGCACGCGTGTTGCTTTTCGTGCCAAATTGTGTGATTCGTTTCACACCTCACGTTTCTCGCTCCTATGAAAATTCGTGAGCGTTTCGTTTCCTTTTTCTCTCTCTCTCTCTCTTCGTTCGATCACGATCTCACACTTCTCTTTACTCGACCGGTCCAATCTGCGAGTCATTCTCTCTTGGTACGTGACCCCTCCGAACGAGGCTGACGACGTTGGGAATCGCAGTCGCGAATACGACGCAGCAATACGCACCACTATTTCGGGGGGAACATGCCAAGAGAATTATCGAGTGTTTTCGTGTGCTCTCCGAGTACGCGTTTTTCGTACTCGCTCAACCCACACACACACACACGGATTTTCTCCGTTGTTTACTACTTCCCTCGAGTTGTTTGTTTCTTCCTTAAACTCACTCAGTCCTCGTGATTATATCGTCGGTTTCAACTCCTCCAAATTGGGCAAGTCGAAAAAAATGCGAGAAAAATAATACAATTAAATAACACGAGCCTCCAAAAGGCCCGGAGCGAGAGACCGTAAAAACGCAATACCAACGAGGAAGAGGGCTGGCCCACGAAGATTTAACGAGCGTGGCAATAGAATTAAAGAATCCTCCAAAAGAACCGGTACTCGCTCTCTGCTCTTTCCGCAATTACAACGTCGCCCCTAAATATCGAGCGTTCACTAAAAAAATTAAGTTTTATAAATAAGCTGGCTAATCGTAAGAACGTACCGCTGTCAATTAAGTTAAAAATTCACTTGCGTTTGTGCTCGTTTGTTTTTTCGTTCCAATTGTAGGGTTTCTCTCGTTCACGTGTGCCTCAAAATTAAAGAGGATAATTTTCCCCATTTGATTTGCTGCTCCCGATCGAAAGTGCGTTCTCACGGTGGCCTGGAACATTGTGAATAACCCACGAGATCTTGACAAGTTAATTTAAAAAAACGTAAGCAAATTATTCAATGAGGCAGAAGAAACTGCACGGGGGAGGAGAACCGAGAACAAGAAGCTATACGCTCGAGTAGCAAAATAAATCAGAGGGTCAAGTGCAATGAGCGTAAGTCAGCGTAAGTCAGCGAGTGCATTGGGGCTTTGAGGAAATTGAGGATCTCGCGGTTACGAGTAACGCGGCACGATTCTTACGCGCGCGCTCCAGCGAGAGGGATAAAGAGCGAGCGAAGGCGCGCAGGGGGGGAGAAAGAGGGAAAGAGAAAGAGATATTAATGAGGCATTCACGCACGCTTTATTACAGTTATTAGTCCAAGCTGGTCATATACGCCCGCTCGCCTCGTGATTGTCCTCCGGAGGTATAACCTGGCTATAATTTTAAGCGCACTTAATTAAAATCGGTAGTAGCCAGGAGCACCGTACGCACGTGACTTACGCTGATTGGCCCTTCGAATCTCGAACATCGATTTAATAATAATCATCCCTTCTCATTATTCTTCTTCTTTTCCTCCAGAATCGACGAGTTACTTCCAAGTATTTAACAACACTCCTTCCCTTATTTATGCATCAACGATCAAAAGTTTCAACGCAACGAGTCGCTATCAAATTATTCCATCTTAATTTACATAAAACAAACACACCATTAGCCTTCGAGCATTGGAAACAGTTCCTTTTAATGCGTCGCATCAAATCGAATGTTCCAAATATTCGAATCGTGTTTTCGTGATACACGTCAATTATCGGAGCAAAGTTTTTATCTTAAGTAATTACATGAAAATTATTTTCAATTGTACTTGCTAAGTTTATCTCATCGAAATCAATCCAAACGAATTCCTCAAATTACTTTTGTCATAACGATGTCAAAGTGGGCTTGATAGGGAGAACGTTTTCACTGAAAGAAACTTTTTTGCCGGGGTTTATTGAGTCTCAGGATTCGGAGGTTAATGAAGCAAATTCGGAGTTGTCCATTGACTTTTCAGCGGAAGTGTAGGTCGTGAATATTGATCGATGTTCAATCAGCGCGATGTTAACAGTAGGCTCGGCTCCAGTTTCATCGTTATACGGATGAATCGATATATAAATATAATAAAAAATGGGGGAAAAGATATCGAAGAGCTTCGAAGCTCGTGGATTAAATTACCGGGATCAATCTTGGGGTAAATTGTCGGGTATTAAAATAGCATTATTTTTATAGGGAGGTTTGCGAGAGAATTTCCGTGACGTTGCGTTGGAATCGTGAGCGATTTCCACTACGACACTCCGGTGTCACTCAACCCCATTTTTTCCTACTTTTTTAGATTGAAAAAGAATGTTTTTCCTCACCAAATCCTTTTATTTCCTCTCATCTTTTTTCTCCTCCTGTGCGCTCTTCGCCAGTTAGAAAGGATTAATCGGCGAATACCAGCAACGACTCTTCACACGTTTTACCATTTTTCTCGTTTTTCACTGGGCTGACACACGAGAGTCGTCGCTGCTATGGCGTCTGTCTAGTTGTTTCCACGTTCTTTTTGCAGCTCGCTAAAGAGCGAGGGAGAGAAAGAGAGCTCGCGAATGAGCGAAGCCCTCAGCGTCTCGGGTGCAGCGCCCTTGAACGCTCTCTCCGACGTGTAATGCCTCGTCGCTGAGGCAACCGGCGAGCCGATCGAATCGACCTGTCTTTTCTTTTCATATATCCATGTACCGGACCCCTTACCCATGAATCCATCTCATCTTCCTCTTTCCGCCCCCGTTCATCTCCTTCCAGCATTTCTTCGACTTCAAACGTCCTTTCGAAATTCATTTTCTCGCATGTATCTTCTTCACTTTACTTCTCCGTCCACACCATTGACGCGCAGCCATGATATTTACTTTTTCATCTTGGCTCGTTCGATATCCGAAACGTTGAACGGTGTGACGCATGCTCGAATTCCTGCTGAATTTCAGCGAAAACTTTCGTCTCGAGAAATAAAAAGTCTTTGAAATTTGCGATTCGTGCGCTTTTGGGGATGCCGGCGAGACTGAAATTTGTCGAGTTCGCAGGGCCAGTGGCGTTGATTCGAGATTGAATTCGTCGAAATTCCAATCACCGTTGACCTAACAGGAAAATATTGGAATTCGAAAGCAACGACGATGAGTATTTTTGCATGTCGAAATTGGCTCTTATTTTGATGGAAGATTGACAACCGACTGGAATGACGAACGAAGTACCGCTCATGAATATCGTTCCGTTCGAATCGACGTTGAATAACTCGGCGGTTTCGTAACGAAGATTCAAAAGAAAAGTAGTTCAGCCCGTTGTGTCTGGACGGAAGAAAAAAGTTTCGTTGGACTCGAGCGAAGAAGCGGATGATCGTAAATCTGGTGATAAAAGTTTTCAAGAGATTGGTGGATCGGCCAAAAGTCTTATAGTCTTGTGCGCAACACTCGTAATCGTGATCTGGGCGTACGGATGAGATGAAAAAAACGCAAAAGTTCCTCGGGGCGGTCGTCCTTGCCCTCTCCGGGCGGCCCACGTCAAGGCCACCTTCCTCCGGGCGCAATGCACCCGTCGTTCTCGTCCCGTCAAATACGTACCGTACTCATGTGCAACGCGATATTCTCTTGGACTTTTCTCCCGCGCCATTGGCTATTTACTCAAAGTTGCGTCGTTCTTCTTTTTACTTTTGTTTCTTCTGCTTTTTCATTTTCTCTTTCATCTTCGAAAGCTCAAAGGACGATTGAATCGGATCGATCCTGTGGGCGAATCTCGAACGCGACGAGAGACGAGGAAACGAAACATGCTCGTTTTCTCGACGGTAGTCCTCGCGCCGTATCGACGCTCTGCTCCTCTCCCTCGAGATCTCCTTCTCCTCCCCTTTTCTCTCTCTCTCTCTCTCTCTCTCTCTCTCTCTCTGTCGTTATAGAGCGAGTGAACCGGCTTCCTCCGCGTTCAATCGCTCTATAAATATCTTCCGATGTGTTATTTTTAACCTCTCGTATATACACGAGGAATTGAGAACGCGCGGAGTTGGCGAGTCCCTCGTCGCTCTCGATGGGGGTTCGATCTCGCTTGCCCGGCAGCAGCAGCACCATCCAGAACGGGTTTCTCCGGATCCCACGTAATCCTCGCATGCTTCTTCTCGTAACATCATATCTTCCTCCTCCTTCTCCTTCTTCAGTTTCTACACAACTCGAGCTACTGCTACGTTGCTTCGTTGCATGTACACGAGAATAATATCTCGTCTACCCAAAATTGCCGAACGACTTTTTCGAGCGTTCTTGTCGCGGTGATACTTATGCTAATCTCCGGGATATCCAGTGCATTGAGACACTAAACATTCGCTTCTGCAGGGTATTTCTTCCAGGATAGATCGAAAGAAATAATTAGGCGGAGAGAAAACTCGAAAAGACAGGGATTGATTGATCGGTCGATGGACGTATTTGTTGCGATGGCATCAGAGATTACATCATTCGAATGGAACGGGAATTCTCTGTGTTGCGTTTCAATGTCTCAATAATCCGAGGGATAAACGGCATTCTGGTTCAGGTACTTCCGAGCCAAGTGTTTTTAGTACAAGGCTCGAAGAACCGGACATTTGGTATCCAGAATCTCAGGATATCGTGAAAATTCGTTAAAAATTTTCCAGAATTCCAGGAGCAGATGAATTTCGTTGAACCGCTACGATGAACACTCGATCATTGTCTCGAGCTCCGGGAAACATGGAAAGACCGACGAAATCGAGTGAGACTGAATTAAGAAATGATGACTTTCAACACGGAACAATATCGAGTGAATAAATAAGAAGTTTGTAAATAAAAGTACGGAATAGAGGCAGGAAAGTATTGGAATGTTGCCCGACGACGAGAGATTCGAACGAAACTGTAATTGGAAATAAAAATGAGGGTATTTAGAAAAAGTGAGTAAAAAGTGGAGTATCCGGAACGCAGGGACGGAGCGGAGCTTAAGGGGGCTGGAGGGAGAATGTATTTGCAGGAGAGATAAGGGAGAAAAGGTAGAAACGAATGTGATGCGGCAGAAGACCTCGATGATTATGATTTCAAGGAAATGATGGTCAGAGTTGTTTCGTTGGCTCACAATTCTTGGTAAATGGCGAAGGCCTCTTACAACACATCTCTCGGTACACTCCCATCGTTTCTGGTCGTTCTTTCTCCATCTTTCTCTTTCTTGGACGCGCACACTCGCCGTGAGCTCGCTGTGGCACCTCGCACTTTGTGGGACTTGCTCTCTTCCTGCAGTGTTCCCTGGAGCATGACGCCAGCAGTTGATTAGGCCTCCGCATCGAGCGATTTTGCTAGCTTCTGCTTACCGCTCCCCGCGATGTTGGTGGTGATGGTAGAGCGAGTGGTGTTGGTGCTCTTCGCGGTTCTTCACTTTTTATACGGATGCCTGTGACCTTGCCAAGGTCGGGTGAACGAACAGGGAATGGCGAATCACGAGGGTATACCAGAACGGCGCACTTGGCAAAAGCATCGTGGAAGATGCTTTTGCTTCTTTTATCTCTTTCTCTCGGTCTCTCTCGCTCCCTCGCTTTATCTCTTGGAACGCTTCTTCGCTCGCTAATCGATTCGACGTCTCGTCCGACGTTCGAAGGTCGGCTCGAAACGAGCGTTTCCAATGGGATAATTTCTTTTATTTTATTATTTGCAACGAATCCATATTGAGAAGGAACTGGACGTTCCTCCGCGTTACACGCAACGAGGAAAGAGCGAGCGAGGAGGAGAGGGAGGGATAAGGAGAGGAGGCGAAATTTTCCCAGTTGTCGTTTCATCTCCCGATGTACGCTCCAGCCTCGAGATACATCGCCATTATAAAGATAGATTCTGCTTACGGGGCAAAAAAAAGGTGGACGAATAGAAAAAAATAAATAAATAAAAAATAAATAAATGAAAATAAAAATTCAAGATATTCCAGCGCAAGTTGGAAGGTAAGAGAGAAAAAAATGCGCCTTAACGAGACGAAGAGCATGCGCGATTAGGAGAGATGAAGAAATGAGAAAGAACGGAAGTTGTACGCGCTCCTGCAGAGGCGCGGCCTCCTCCCCCCTCTATTTTCTTCTCCGAGGAATATTTTCTTCTTCCTCGCTTCTTTCTCGCTTTTTCATGCCTCGAGATCCGATGCAAAACGACCCGGCGACCACTCGAAAACAAGTTGTAATTCATCTAGCCAGGAATAGCGCGAGTTCGCACAGAGACGACGCGCATGCACACGCCAGAGACGGGCATCGCGGGCACGCAGACATGTGCAGTTTGTCGTTATCGCGAAACGTCGTTGCACGAGTGCGCTTCGTTCCAATGAGAAGCTCCGGGGCTGTTCTCGGGGGTGGCCCGTCCGAACGGGGGAGACGCGGGCTGCAGGAAGAAAAAACATTCTCGATCTTGGGATCGCGTGCGTTCTCATTAGCCCGAGGAATTTCCGTTGGAAAAACTCGTTTTTGATGTGCGATTAACGAGCCCCGAGACCAACTACGTTTCGACCTAAAAACCTCCGCCATATTGGCCCATATTCCTCTGGGCCATTCCCCACCGTGATTTAATGCACCAACAAACTCGCTTCTCCCCTCATACGAAACTCTTATTTTCTCTCAAACGCATCTCTCCATCCCCAATCTCACAGGATTTTCCAGCCTCGCAGGACTCGTTCGAACTTCAATTGATACAAGTCGCGTGCGATCTTCTCGTCGATTATACTCCGTTAACTCTCCGGGTTACATTGCTGAGCCCCGCTGTGTGCAACAAGTCTTTCGAGCCACACGAGGCGAGAACAAATCGCAGATCCCGTGCGTGAGATTGCTCGAGCTGATGACTCTTGCATCGTACTCCTTTTTTTACCCTCTCTCCCTCTCTCTCTCTCTCTCTCTCTCTCTCTCTCTCTCTTTCCCTCTTTTCTTTTCTTTCTCTCTCTCCCCCACGAATCCCGAGAATCCAATCTTCGATCCTCGTACGCCTACGTCGTGTCCACCGAAAAAAATCCACTTCGTCGTTCTCCCTTACTCGCTATCACTCGTAGATACATTGCCCCGACGTTTCCACTCGGACTTGGAACTACCTGTCGCACCACTGCGTACCTTTTTTCCCAATGTCTTTCGTTTACGTTTTTATTTTTGTTTTTCTTTTTTCTCTCCAATGCACTACCAAATTCGTTATGATACTCGTCGAAAATCGTCTATTTTAATTGCACAAGTAACTCGGGCATTAGAAGGACGCGCTCGTAATATCGACGATTATTATTATTTACGAGGATCGTTACAGTAACGATTACACCGCGGTATGCCAAGAGGTTCGCTACTCTTCGCAGTATAGTTGGCTCGCGCGCGAGGCGCACAAGAAACGAGAGATAAGAATATGACGAGGATCGGACTCCCTAAGAAGAAGACGAAGAAAAGGACGGAGAGCCTGTCGTAGTAATACTAGGAGAAGAAGAAAAAAATATTTTAAAAAAGGGAGGAACGACATCGAAGGAGAAGATTGAGAAGACCAAGAAGAAGAAGAAGAAAAAGAAGAAGAAGAAGAAGAAGAAGTGGAAGAAGACTAGGCTTGCGTGCCCTTGATGCCGTGGCGTGATGCAAAAGCGTCCTCCGTTTCTTTTGCTCTGTGCCTCGAAATTGCATCCACTCAGGACTGTAATTAAACTCAAAATGGGATTGTTTGCGACAAGAGTTTGAAATGTAAAAAGATTAAAAAGAGGGGCGGCGGCGGCGGGGGGAGAGATTCATCGATACGCAGGGAGAGCGTTGCACCCTTTTTTTCTTTATTTATATTTAATCATTTATTTGTTTTTTATTTTATATATCGAAAATAGATACGACTAGGAGGAGGTTGAGTTTCAGAGTAAGGTTCAGTGATCCGATATCTGGTGGTGTATCGCGACTATGTACGATAGAGATAGATAGGGGATAGAGCTCTCGGAGAAGAGGTGGGCAGAGAGCCTCGCTGTATAATGTCGGTGACCTCGCAAGGCCCTTCCAAGGTCGTGTAACAAGTAGGGGCGGGGGAGAGAAAGAGAGAGAGAGAGAGAGAGAGACTCAGGAGAGAGGAAAGAAAAGAGAGAAGGTGTCGGCCATTCGCGTTCCACCATGTCGTCCACTTCGGAGCATCGTGACTCATTTGCGAGCGAATAAACGACCGACGCTTTTTCCATCTAGCTCCTTCTTCTTCTCCTACCCGAGTTTCCTTATCCGAGCTAAAGTTCCATGACTCCCTTTATCGGATACCTGGACTTTGAGTCATCAAATACGTGGCGTCAAAATATTATCCAATTTCCCATATCTTGGGGAAAAAAGGGAGTAATAGTATATTACACACCTAGGGAGGGAAAATAGACGCCTCCGGGCGGAAAGTGGCAACTTTCGGCCCGCTGCGCGTGCCGAAGTTGCCGCATTCCGCCTGCGTCGGACAGAAAAATCGTATACACTCCACGGGAGTGAAATTAGACCACCTCAAACCGCGTGCTTATCACCCTCGCCTTCGGCTCGGGTGACAATTCTGCCCGCGGTTTGAAGTAGTCTATTTTCCCTCCCTAGGTGTGTAATATACTATTTCTTATCAAACTTTCTGCCCTTGTGGTGTAATATACTATTCAGTTATCTCTCTATTCGAACTGCGTGGATTTCTAGACATATCGAATAGCAGCGTTGGTACTTTTTTTTTTTTTTTGTTATAAAATTAGTTTTTCTTTTCGTCAGCACCGTTGAAAAACGGAAAAATTTCTCACGCTCTCTCGAAATATACTTCCTAGTTGTGAATAAACCGTAAAAATATAAGGTACAAGCATTCTCAGCTATTTTATTGAATCCTTGTCCGGCGACCAAGTTTCGATCTGTCTCGTTTCGGATTACGTGAGAGAAATACCAGTTTTCGATAACCGCGAAAAGTCTCTGGACAACGGAGAATCGGTATGGGCTCACCGAGACAAGTTCCTTGGGGGTTTCAAACGATCGGTCTTATCACGAACCTCGGAGTGAGAAGCGACCAAGGACGTCCCTTATCTGCCTTATCTCGACGGCTCATCGGTAAAAAGCTCGTGAAGCGATTTCCTTTCCTCTTCTCTCTCTCTCTCTCTCTTTTCTATTTCGTAGATACTGTTGGCGAGTCTGTGCGATGAACTGTACCGTATTGCGAGAAGATAGAGCGAGCTTTATAAATTCCTTGGTGAGTTCAAGCTACAGGATGCCTCGGGTCGAATGGCTCATAATTTTGAGCCAACTGGAGATCCAAACTCCGTTCGCACGAGGCTAATAACGCTTCTTGATAAGTTTACGGTCGTTTGAACTCAGGCAACTGATGTATACATAATGGTCCGATGAAAAGTCGACGATGGACCAAGAGCCCTGTAAAAAAGTCGTTTCCCAGTGTTTTCGTGTCTCGAGTAGTTCGGCTCTCTGAAAGCTGCTCGAGTCACCGAAAGATTTGGAGCTTCCGAGCAGCTTCACCACGGCATTATTGAGATAGAACATTGCCTTGGGGAACGTTGTTTTTCGGGAATTTCATGCTCTGCGAGATTGGTCCTATGCATTATTGAGCCAAGTCTGTTACTTCGATGAGAAACTGTAAAACTTTGGAGATTTGTCAATTTTCATTGTAAGGAGTAAAGGATCGTCAGGTTAAACCTGAGCGAGCCTGTACACGGGTAGAAAAGATGAAAAAGTGTGCCGGTAGCTCCGTCACGCCTTCGTCCGCAAGCTGAACGGCGAATTTATCGATATCTCGTTCAATTTTCCTCGGTAGCGCGTTTTCTTTCCCCCCGTGATGTGGCTGAGAGGGATCGGCACGTGGATACAAACGAGGGGGCGACGCATCAACGTCTCCTTTCTCGCGCCCTCGTGCATCATCGATGACTCCGAGCGTGGCGAGCCCGCGCCATCGAGAGACAACAACAACAACACACTGGCTGGCTGGCCAAGTCGTTGCTGAGCGCGGTGAGAGAGCGGGAGATCCTCACCGCGCCTGAGAGACGGGCGTTAAATCATAAATCCAGTAAATTGCTCCCGAGGGCAGCTTCGAGAGAGCGTATTCGCACCTACGTGCGTAAGCGAGAACGCGTTGCTTACACCCTTGCTCGTCACGCTCGTCAACTGCGCGTTTCTTTCCGCGGCTCGCCACCACTCGCATCCTCCACTTCTTCATGGGCATCGCGTTCTAAATCCCTTTTCTCCGAAGCCCCCCTCTTTTTTCTCTTCAAAACGGTCGATGAACCGTCCAGCAAGAAAAATCAGGAAAAAACAACGAACAGGAAGGAACATAAAAAACGACATTTGAGGGGATACGAAGAATCGGGCGGGCACCGAATTTGTCGAAAAGAAGAGTGAAAAGCGTACGCGGCGTTTCCTCCTTTTGCTGCCCCGACGCTCCCGGTGCGCGATCAACTCGGGCTCGCGCGCGCGCGACCGCGCGAATATCTCCTCCGCCAAGTTAATCGCGAGTTAATCGCGAGCGAATCATGACTCGCAACAGCTAGGGGATTTGACCGAAGAATTCCACGGCAAATGTGGAGAGGGAGGGAGCGCCTAATTGGCCAAAGGAAACGCGCGTAGTCGTTAACGACGCTACTTGCTTTCTATATTTCGCTCTGGCGCTACTTGCACATAGAGAGCCCCAGCCTGTACCGAGTCAACCCATACACACCGCACACTTCTACTTCTTCTCAACGATTCTGCAACGCGCTCTTTTTTCCGCCACCATTATTTCATCATTATCTCGCCAGACAATGGTTCTTTCATATTCCTCCTGGTTATAAGTGTCGCTCTCTCACTCGTTATCCCCTTCTTTTCACTTTTGTCTTGTTTTTTTTTTACTCTTTTCTCGTGGTGAATTATCTCACACGCCTTTTCGCACTCTCATTATTATTTATCGTTCACTTCCCTTTTTCCGGTTTTCATCGATCCGATCGATCGTAATAAAAGTGAAGCTCGCACAAATTGCGCCCACTTTTCGTAGGCTCGATCGAGTGCAAGAATGGAAACGTTACGTTATTACGTTATTTCGATAAAATAGATTCGGAACGGATAATGAGGCGCCGTGGAATCGCGCCCTCGCTAATTGTCCGCCTCGCAATTAGTCGTTGCTCCTTATAAATCTTTCTACCCAACTAATTGCCCGTTTACACTAGCTAGTCTCCGCATCTCTCGGCCTCTCGCCAGGAATACGCGGAGTTAAAGGAGAAGACCACATGGAGGCCCTCCTGACCTCCCGCGGTTGAACTTGCTAATTATTATCCTTGTCCACGATAAATTAAAGTGACCGCGAGAGCATGAGGCGAGCCAAAGATGTGTATTTACCTGCACGCGCGAGTGTCCGAGCCGCTCAAATCGGACTAAATTCGCCGCGGGGTATAGTAACTTCGTTAATAAATTAATTATTGTTATTTGTCGAGTCAACGATTCGTTGGAGGCGACAAAAGTACGGCGGGGAGTAGAGGACCCGGGCCGAAGGAACGGCGGCCCGGGATGACGCAATGGAGAAACGTAAACGTCCAATTAGCGGATTCATTTGGCACTGATAAAGACGTGCAAAAATTGTCACGCTCGTAAAAGAAGAACGCGTTGGAAAAGATCGCGGATTATTCCGAGTATTTACTTGCCCGCAGTCCGTCTCTCTTCCTCTCCCTCGTTTCCCGGTTGCTCAACGAAAGCGGCTAGTCGTATTCCGGGATGAAAGAGACCGCGCAATGTCCCCGACCTCGTAAAGTAACGAGAGACGATCTTCCGTCGTAGACGATTCACCTACGACGCGGTATAGGTTCCCGGACAACGACGACGAGGACATTGAAATGTCGAGTATGCCGATTAACTTTCCTCCCTTTTCTCTCTCCCCCTCCCCCGTCCCATTCGCCCGCTCTTTCTCTCAGCGATGGATATACGAGATAAATGAAAAGTTCCGCGTCTTCTTCTCCGCATGTGCACGTGCGTTTGTGTGGGAAGTCTCCCTCTGATGGGCCCAACGTTTGCGCTCAACGTGAGAAACAATATTCTAACCGACCAACTACTTTTCGTTGCAGATTCGCAGATGGAACAGGGCTACAGATCCGAGGTCCAGGAACGGGCCCTCGTCGTCTCGTTACAAATGTTCAATCTCATTCTCGAACGCGGTGTCGCCTTACTCAGAAGCCAATTCGACGAGAACCAACAACACAGACTCATCGTTGACGAAGACATGCAAGTTTTATTGCCTGCCATAAAGGTACCACGAAGAGTCAGCATAGTATTCGTGAAAGCTATCAAAAGTTTCCATGAAACTTGCCTCCGAGGTGTCATTTTTGGGAAACAGTGGAAAAAAAAAACTCCTCCGAAATTCCCTCGAATCGAAACTACAGATTTGGTACTCGCAGTGACCGTTATCGATGATTGACCGGAACGTTTTTGAAGCATAGTGGTCACCTGAAGAATTTCAGTCTGAAATTCTCCTTCTTCTGGCTCCAAGTTATAACAATTGGAATTTGATAAAAAAAAGAAGAACCTTTTTGAACATTGTTGACCGGGATGACCCCTTGGAGAAGAATCAAAGCGAAAAATGAAATGACAAGTACAATTGCGAGGATGGATGAGCACTCGGGGTACACTCGCTCGTCCCTTGTTTCCCTTTTTTCAAAGCTCTCTCGTTCTCTTCCTTTTTTAATTCTCTCTATGATCGAGGATTATCGTTTTTTCGCTTACACGAGTGGGCAAAGCTGCACTAACACTAAGAAAATAGTAGTCTCTCTCTCTCCCCCCCCCCCCCCTCCCGCTCCCTCCCATCAAAGAAAAGTCTCTTCCTCGTTCTTGAGTGGAAACGAGTCTGCCAAGATCGATAAGCGATCTGCAAGAGATCGCGTCTTGGTCTGGCATAGAGTAATATTTCGTGCCTCCCGTTACTCCGAGGTTGCGAAAGAGAGAAAGATCATTAATATTGCTCGGGATATGTTGCACTCGGATGCAACACCCGACACGGGCGACTTCACCGAGCGGAGAATTGATGAAGCCGCCCTGAGCCCCGACCAATGCACTTGACTCTCTCTATCTCTTTCTTTCTCCCGACACTTTTAGATCTGGTGCGATTGGATGCTCTGTCACAGTACCGTCTGGAATCCACCACCTTCGTGCACGGACTACAGAGTCGGGTGAGTATTCAACGACGAGAATTTCGTCCCTTCTTTTTTCTTTTTACTCTTTTCCTTAGTACCTACTCCCGCCTCATCGAATCTTTCATGCTAATTTTTCAAATGATTCAGCCCACCCGGAGACTCGTGGAGCCGCCTCGCCACGATGGTCAATCTTCTCGAGATGCTCTCGTACTCGAGACAAATCGTTATCCAAGCTAAAGATACCCTCGGCCGAGGAAACGGTAAGTTCTCACTTTTTTTATGATTTTTAACTCTTCCACCTCGACTAAAACTTTGTGCCTTTTTTCCCCCCCTTAGAAGTCGAGTTGATCAAATTACCGGAGGACACCACTCTTTCGGGCTTCACGCCTCTCATGTCCAATCCACAAGATCCTTGCTACGCCGACAAAGCCGAGGACATGGTTAGTCAAGCATTAAAAAATACAGGATAAGAATAATTGCGTTTATTTTGCGTCAATATTAACGTTATAAATTATAGTTATTATTGGGTTTGAACTAATTCGAAAGTTATTGTTCATGTAACAGTACTAAAGTTCAAAGAAAAAGCAAACTCGTACCACACAATTTTGGAGTTATCCCTGAAATGGTTTCTTTCAAATTCAAATTCGTAGCAATAACAATTCCGAGAATGTTTTTCCGTTCCTCCGTTCTTATGATTTTCGTGATAATTTTTGAAACATAATATGTGCAGTTTATTTAGACGAATAAAATGTTACAAACCCCTTGACGAAGACGTTTTTATTCGACTCTTCCAGGAAGTTGCTCAGATGTGTCTAAGGATACAGAAGATCCTGTTTTTCGGTGAGGTGTTTCTCTGTGGTCTCGAGACTCCGGTCCTAAAATTGCAGAAAAACGAATACGGGCTGAATGAGTACGTTTCGGTGGTCGAAGCATCGAGCTCTGGTTCCCCGAGCTCACCACCCGAGCAGGTAACAATTTTGAAATTAAATAGAGAAAAAAAAACAAAATTCCAAATGTATTTTCGTCATTATTCGTGCTCAACTCATTTTTGTCATCCCTTAAATAACCAGAGTGATTCGGAACTGCTCGTCGAGAGTTACAGTGAGGATGAAAGTGACGAGGTCCCGAGAGTCGCTAAGTCATCGGGTGAGTCGTGGCCCGGAGGAAGTCAAGGATCGTCGGTTCCGGCCGCCGAAATTCGCTCTCTCATCGAACGAAAAGAGGAATTGGAAAGACGGCAGAGAAAGCAGGAACGTCATCGGCAACGTGTTCAAGTGAGTTCATTCTCCATTGCAACGATGAACACAAAATTGCATTCAACGTTGCAAATTCCGATCGATCACGCTTTCCGTAGAAATCGTGACAGATAAATATCGATCTCTTAAAATTCGAATGTGCTACCGTATCGCGTTGGTACGAGGACTAAGGGAAACTGAAAAACCTCACAGATCCAGAAAAAAAAAAGACGGAGCGGGTTTTTCGACCCAAAATGATTGTCCTACGAGCTGTTGACGTCAGAAAATAAAAATTTGGCAATTCATCGACGTGCGTCGGGAGCTCGACTACTTCCAACTATCTTCATGCAACAGCTCTAAGGATAAAAAGCATTATTCCCGCTCGTTGCCAAACGACGTGGAAATCCTTCGCCGAAAGTAAATTTATCGTCTTTTTTCTCCATTTGGACGGTTGGTGGAATCACGAGGAGGCGGGGGGGGGGGGGGGGGGGGGGTGGCAAGGGTGACGATCGCGAAAAGGAGGAAATTCCAGAGAATCAAGAGTCTCTCGTGAACCCATGTCTGCACAAACACTCACACACACACAGACACGGTCATCGGAAATTCTTGGCTAGTTCAGTTCCCCCCTGGCGTTTTTCCTCCTCCTTTCTTCCCCGGGTATTAATCCCCTGGATCGTCGAAAACAATTTTCCATGAGAAAAATCGATATTCCGTACGGTACTTGATACCTTTTATTCCATACTCGGGGGGCCTTCTTACCGGTTGGTATCCTCGGCGCGTCGTTCTTTCCACGCGCATTCTTCTCTTCTCTCGACTTGGAAGGATCGACAAAGTACACTCACCGGCACACAACGTTGCCAAGGGCGAAGCCCAACTAAATCAAGAGATTACAACGACAACGCAACGTTCGATGCTGCACGCAGCATTGCCGCTTCTTCTTCTACTTCTTCCTCCTCCTCCTCCTCCTTCTTTCTTTTTCTCTTCCCTTTGCTCTTCTCCCTTTTTCTCTTGCATTCTCCTTTATTTATTTTTCTCTCTGACCGAGCGGGGAAACCAGCTTCATTCTTTATTCTTCGGACCCGCACAACGGGATACCCTGGCCGTTTATTCAGTGCCAGTCTGGCATCCTTTCTCCCCACTTCTTTTTTCAAATCTTTCCCTTTTCCCTCTCTCTCTCGCTCATTATTTTTATCATATACATTAATCTTTTGTCCTGATAGGATTCGCGCCCATTTTTACAGAGACGATCTCTCGAAAAAATTGATCCATCAATGTGCGACTTGATACCAAATATTTGGCAAAAGATTCCTCCGGAGTCCTCCTCTCTTTCGGTTTTATTTCTGATAAGATTCGCGACCTTTTTCACCAAATTCGATCCATCACCGTTGCCCCCCCTCCCTCGATACCATCGTTTTGGCAGACCATTTTCGGCTGTTTGGAGACTTCTTCCATTTTTCCTTTCATTCCAGTCCTGATAACATTTACAACGATTTCGAAAGACAAATTCCCTAACGAGGTTGATTTATCAACGTTACATCGCGATAAGAGAGTTTTCGCGAACGATTTTTAGTTGTCGAAAGACTTTTTCTCTCTTCCATAACTTCAAGTATCAAGGACTCCATAAATTTTCCCGTCCATCCTGACCTTATCGTACTTCGTAGCGACGTGAAGTCTAACCAACGTTTCTCAGGTCCATACCGATGTATATTTCGAAGCGAAATTCTCAAGCGGGGGTGTGAGTGAATGTGTGTGTGTGTGTGTGTGTGTGTGTCGGCCATTGATCCTGCCGAAATAAATTTGCGAGTTGGATCGTAGCTCCAGGCATCGTCGGTCGTTAATATCTCGAGTGAATGAGAGAGAAAGAGAGCGAAAGAGAGGCTTTCGGCTGGAGCGATTCTCCGGAGGATTCTCCGATGGAACTTTATCGCAGGACCAAGTAATTCTCTCTTCTCTCCATTCTTACACTCGACTCGCGAAATTGCCAACCCGAAATCTTTCTCTCGCGCCCCCGACGCGCTAACCAGTTACCACGTTGGTTAGAATGAGAATAAATAAGAAGAAGTCAGTATCTTATGGTCCTTGAACTTGGCCCTAAACTCAGTCGAGACCCGGCCAGTCAAAAAATAATGACTTTCAGTAAATTAATTTCTGTTCAACAGTCCTCCACGCATGCTACTCGGAGCCACTACTTTGACGACTCCGAAAATTTATCGATCCTACGCTAACCACGAATCTCTGCAGTCTCCAGATAACACCATGGGCTCGAAATAACTCAACATTTTATTCATTGTCTAGTCCCCTAAACGCCCCCGAACCCTCACACGCTCAAGCTCGAACGAGACTCGTCTCTATTCCGCCTGGGACTCGGAGCGCGACGAACGAACATTGATGTTTAATACGACCGGGCGGCTCTCGTTCCCCAAGGGTCGTGCGCGCTCCCTCCCTCCTTCAAACTCGTTGGAACTTCATTCATTCCCCTCATATATACGAAATACATATCAGAACTTTATGCACTCGTACTCCATCCGAGTCTTTCCTAAGTATACGTTACAATATCAATTATCGTCCGGACACACCTCGATCGGCCAGCCAGATCTTACTCAAGTTATCGATAACCCTCCGGCCACAAGAAGTTTACATCCGATATTTTTCGATATCTTTGTCATCGCCTACCGAATGTGTTTTGTAGCATCGAGTTTGCTCGTGCTGAGAGAAGAATTTGCAGGATATAGAAAAACACAGTCAAGCTCAAGAAAAAGCTCTCGAAAAACGAGATTTTCAGCGGAAAGAAAGTAAAGAAAAATATGAGGTTCAGGGAAAAGATGGTGAAAAAGAACGAAGGGCAGAATTAGACTCCAAAATCGAGAAAAAAAGAAGTTGTCAGAAAAATCGAATACAGAAAAAAAAGGAAGTTGAGTAAAGGACAAAAATGAGAGATTGGAGAGAAAAGTGGAGAATAGTGAGCGGGCCAGGTGGTGGCATCCTCGGTCGAACGTTGCGTGGGCGTACTTTATGCTCGACGAAGCTTGCCCAAGGAGATGACCAGGGGAAAAAGCCGGAGAGGGCCGATCTGATTTGCGAGCGCCATTACAAGCCCGCGATCGTTGTAGCGCAACTGTTGCATTTATGAATGAGATTACCCTTAATATATTGTCGTGTATGCTCGTCCAGCTTTGCTAATTCCACACGAGAGGACTGCTCTCTTCTCTCTTATTCTTCTTCCTCTTCTTCTCCGGCGATTCACTCGCGCCATAAAATCAGTACCGAGTTACTCGTGATGTTTTTTCTTCTTCATTTTTCTCTTGCTACATTGCAGGGTACAACTTTTGGATTTTTTATTTCCGTCCTTTTCCCCTCGTGCACTTGTAAGCGACTCTTCCTGCTGGTACTTTTTGCGGTGTTCATTTCCTCGTATTCCTCATTCCTCAGCTCATTTTTATTTGTTAAATATGTTAACGACGGTGCGGGAAAGTTAAAATGAGTTATGAATTTTCGATTGTAATAAATGACAAAAATTTGTTGGATGTTATGTGTCTGATACAACATTTCGCTTTCTTTCCACACGCATCAGCATCGATTGGAGTATTTCTGGAAATTGGATTTAATCGACTTGGCAACGAATTACGTTGGCTCTTCTCTCGTGCGTTTTTGATCCCACGCGAGGACATTGTCGCATAGAGAAAGAGCGAGAGAGAGAGGGAGAGAGCGCGCGCACGAGAGCAGGCGCAAGGACACGTAGAAGGGAACGCGAGACAGACAGCAGGCGTGACTCGGACGTGAACGAATGCACGTAAAAGTTGGTTGAAAGGCTCAATCGGTGTGAGTTGGAGATTTTTTGCCGAGCGACGTACACGGGGAGTGAGAAAGAAATAAGGCATAATGAAGTTTAGGAGAATCTGCTGTTCCACTGCGTTTTGCCCGATCGATGAGACTATGATAATCGAGTATTATGACGGGGTGAGAGGATGTGGGGTAACAGATGCGCGATCTGGACAGTTTGCGTTCTCTCCTCCCCCATACGATAAGCCTGATTTATGGGGGTCCCAGGCGGTTCGTCCAGACGCTCTGTTCCGATCGATAAACCAATTGCTCCACGATTATTCCGACCGGTTTATTATGGGATACCAATTTTCCTCGAGTTATCCTCCGACGGAGTTGATTTTTCAACGTCAAATTTTCATGTCCTACGAATTACTCTGAACCCTCATTCGATCACGAGAATAATTAAATCACGTTGAAATTCACGTCTGCGTGCACTTCACGTACCAGCAATAATGATACTGTCCATTAATAGTGGAAATTTTTCTCTCAGTTAATCAAAGAATGGATATTTTGTAACAATATTGCCAGATACTTTTTATTTAATCAAAATCGAGATCAATTTCGACCATGATTCGAAGAATTTTGTGCGATGCTTCTTCGTTCTTGTGACTTTGATGGCGAAGGTTCGAATGTAATCGAGTGAACGAAATGCTCACGTACCTCGAGAGACGAATACTCATTTTGGTGCGAGATAAATTTGCAGTTAATCCGAGTGAATTCTTCGGAACAGTAAGTTACGCAATAGAAATTTTCTCCGAGGGATTCAACGAGGGTAGATATTTTGATGTGAAATTTTCATTCCGCACGCGCTCCATATTACCCATACGGGAAAAGTATGATACTTTTTTCAACGCTGGCCCCGAAACATTCGTCAGTGTCAGGGTTGCCAGGACGAAGACGCGAGCAAGTTTCCGCAATCGAGACTCTTTCTCTCTTGGTTGCTCCCAACTGTTTTTCTCTGTCCCTTTTTTTTTCTCTTTCACTCGTACATTCGCGTGCGTATGTGCGTGAATACTTAATATGCGCGGGCGTTGGACTCTCTTGGTGCGTGATCCCAGTCGGGTTCTCACGAGGCAACAAACGAGCGAACGAGCGAACTCGCTGAAACGGCTCCTTCTCGGTTTCTCGAGGTGCTATCAGGTCGCATAGCACCAACGGACTTTTCTCTCTCTCTCTCTCCCTCTCGCTCTCTTTCTGTCTGTGATTCGCTTCTTATTCCAGGTCACACTTTTGCCTCCCATTCTCTCCCCCCCCCCCCCCCCCCCCCGTCGCTCATTTATTCAATCTCTATTTCAATTCATTTACCTTTTTCTTTTTTCTGTTTCAGGCAATACTCAAAAAATCCACTGTCTCGGTAGAAATCGAAGTCCGACCGCGTCTCCTCGTGCCAGACACAAATTGCTTTATCGATTATTTGCCACAGTTGCAAGCCATCTCGAGAGCCACTTCCGGTACTCAGCCTCTGTACACACTCATGATACCTCTCGTTGGTAAGTACCGCCATTGTAATACCAATTTTTTATTTCACTCATTCCATGATTTTTTATTAATTGGAAAATATTCGATCGAATCAGGATAATTGAAACGGAGAAATATTTCTTTCGTCAAATGAATCTTTTCTTTCTTATTTCACCAGCTTCCGGCATAATTTTACCACGAGAAATCGGAATTTTCAAGCGTTTGACTGCGAACATGAAGCGTTTTAGAAAATATTGGATGTCAAAGAGCGATCGACGTCTTCGGCCACCTCGCAAACGGCTGTGACACTTTTCCGATTCGAAACTTCGCTTCCAGATAGAAATACACTTTACCGCGTATTTGTTCGATCTATATTCGAATCCTATTCAACGTGGCGTTTGCTTTGTCTTCTTATCGACTTTTCAATGGCAAATACTCCAACAAATCCCTTTCTGTTATTTTGTTTGTTTGCCAGAGCTTCTTTCGTTTGAAACTGATCGAGATATCGGGACGGATTCAACCTTCCATCGTCCAAATTTAGCGCAAAACTCTTGAAAAATAACATTTTTTTTTAAATTCGTGCACGTTAACTTGCTGCACAGTAAAGATGTCATTTTGGAACGTTTGGAATTTCGATGTCACATCCGACGACGTTGACTCTGATTCGACGTATTATTTCTATCTGAACATAGCCGCGGTCACATTAGAAAATGTGCCATCGGTGAAAGCGAGGAACGTTTTTTCATCCCGTCAAAAGCTTTAAAAAAAATTGTAAGATCGTCGAGTTCTCAAGAGTTTGCCATTCGATCTTCCTGATTTCACAAAAAAAAAAACTTTGATTCAATTCTCAAACGTTGGCACAGGATTTTAATTGAAAATAAATATTTCTCTCCTTGCCCATGAAAACAAGAAAAATTGATATTATGCGTAAATCGATAGAACGAACTAATTACTTTGCGCAGGCGAAATCCTACGAGGAGAGTTAAAGTGAAAGAGTCGAATGGTTCCGAGGTGTCAGATGTGCCAAAGGGCAGGTCAAAAGGGCAATTTGAAATTTGACCTTAACTCACCTTTACGGGGCATTAGACGTTCAAACAAAAAGTGTGTTTTCACCACGAGGATCGGAGATACTCTCGTTCGTATGCGCTCTTACGGAGAAGAGAGCGAATATTTGATGCCTGCCCGGAACGCGGGTAGCGTGGCAGAACGAGTCGGCGAGAGGGAGGGAGAAGGGAGGAGTAGGAGGGGTGAAGCGAGACTAATAATTTTCTTCCCTCCGCGATGTACTCATGGCTTCTCTCCCTCACTCGCTCTCTCTTCTCCTCTTTCGGGCTGTCTCCCTCTCGCGCGCATCGGAGTCGTGACTCGACGATGGAATCATGGGTCAACCAACCGAGGGATGCGAGTTTCACGCACCGTAAAAATGATAAAATAAACAAGAGTAAAATGTAAAGAAAGGAAAAAAGGAAGGAAGGAAAAAAAATGATTGGAGAGTTGCGATGTTTTGTTTTAATTAACACGGACAAACGAGTTTTAGAGAAAAAACTATTGCAAAAATGGGGAGAGAGAGTCTCTCTGGTGAAAGATGCGAGAATGAGAAATTCGAACAGGCAGACTGATGCATACGAAATGTTGTTGAGCTTTAAGCGCGCGAGGTTCATCCAATTGAAAAGATTTCCGATAGGATTGGAATTTCATTTGCGTTTGGGAGTACCAGCAGCAGCAGCAGCAGCAGCAGCAGCATGGATAAGAGACCTCGCTCGATAGAGATAAAGAGAGAGAAAGAACGCCAGAGAAAGAGAGAAAGATAAAAATAGAGGATCAGCGTCGGTTTAGCTAGACGCGAAAGCAACCTCGACGAGCGTACTCTTCACGGATACGGATCGATTATTGGATTTTAGACCTGAAATAAAACCAGGAAGATGAATGCTCTCGACGTTAAACTCGTATTCCACTATCACCGACAGTCTCTCTCTTTCTCTCTCTCTCTCTCTCTCTCTCTCTCTCTCTCTCTCTCTCTCTCTCTCTCTCTACGTGGAATATCCATTTTTAGACTCCGCTCTGATAATTAAACCGTCAATCTATTTATTCTAGCGTCGGTAACGTCCGACATGTGGGTGACGGTTTGGCTAATTTATTCTTCATTACTCGTTGAGACGGCAATTCGTGAAACATCCCGAAAAGTCAACAAGTCCGAGGCATCGAACGGTCAGTCTAGACAGTCAGAAGCTTCCTTTGAATCGACAAACGAATGAGTTTTCTTTCGTACTGTCTTTGTTCTCACCACTTCAATTTTTGCGAACAAAGAAGCATCGAAGGTTTTCGCACCCTTGTGCCGCCAAAGCGACGACTCATGTATTATTGCTAACTTGGCAAAACGTGTGTCGCGAGGGTCCTCGCTCTTCGACCCCTTGAATCACCACTGCCCTTCGTAAATCCTCTTAGTATTTATAGGCTCAGGGAGTAGTCTCCATTTACGAAGGAATCCCCGAGGAATTTTCGACTATTGCGTCCCCCGAATATAAAGAGAACTATCAACGAGCCTTGCACTCCATATTTTTCTCTTTGTATCCCCTCCTTTCCCCGTGCGTAAGCAGTAATCTCGAATATTCGATCGTTTTTCTTATTCTCGTATTTCAGTACTCAACGAATTGGAAGGACTCGCGAGAGGAAGCGACGCCAGAGATTGTCCACCTGTCTCCAGAGCCACTCTTAATCCCGAACACGTCACCAGGGTCGCTGAATCTTCGAAGGCGGCACTCGCTTTCGCGAGAAGTCGTAATCCGGCTATCAAGTGCTTGACTACCAGGGGAAGCCTCTTGACCTCGAGTACTTTTACCGTTGAGGAAGATGTGTCGCAGGTTAATAATATTTACAAATTATTGCCGAAGTTGGACTAATTTCTTCGTTCGAATGATGCGAGTTCGTCGCAGGAACATTTGTAAATTTCGATTGTTTTATTTTCACAGGAAGGACTGACGAGAAACGACGACAGAATTTTAGCAACTTGCCTCAGTTTGTGCAGAAGTAACAGCAAAGATCATGGAAACAATGGTGAGTTGTAACAAAGAAAATATTAAAATGCCAAATAGCGGTTAATTTATCGTCGTTTTGTCTGCTCGTTCGACAGAAGACACGGAGCCTCGACGTCTCAAGCGTGAAGTAGTGCTGCTCACGGAAGACAGAAACTTGAGAGTAAAAGCTCTGGCAAGGGACGTGCCGGTTCGGGAAGTTCCAGACTTTATGCAGTGGGCAGGTCTCGGGTGAATTCTCCAAAACTCTGTGAAATTTCGACGTTCTACTCAAGCTCGAGGAAACATTAATTCCTCTTTACCCTTGACACCTGAGAATAATCGCGAACGAAGAGTAACGGCGCGTTTAACCGTAATCGCGTAAAAAAGAGAGAGAGAGAGAGAGAGAAAGGGGGGGGGGGGGAAGGGAGAGAGAGAGAGAGCGAGGCCGTTGATCGATAAACTCGAGAATAGTTCATCGTAGAAAAATATTGAGATTCGTCGCATGTTGAAGCGATAAGAGAGAGGGAGAGAAAGAACGAAAGAGAAAGAATGCGCGCGAGAGGCGGATGCGTGGAAGAAAACCCGATGAAGATTACGTTTACGGGCGAGATACGCGGTCGAGGTGAGCAATCAAAACCACACACACATACACACACACACATATACACAATATCTCACAAACACGTAAGAAACCAGAATTAAGACACACGTACAGAAAACTCTACTTCGTAACGAACGCTTTAGCGTTGTTTTATATATATATATATATATTTTTTTTTTCATCGACCACCGTTTATTGCGGCTAAATCATACGTAACATCGTGTAAGATTGATTACCGATTTTTTAATACGATTCCCCATTTTAATTCAATAACGTGGGCCCATTTTAAGATTCATCGAGACATCTCGAAAACCATTCTACATCGATATGTCAAAATCAATTTATCGCTTTCATCTTTATTTTTTTCTATTGTTAATTCTTTTTTTTTTTTTTTTTTTTTTTTTTTTAATTTTAATTCGGATCTATAGTTTCTGAAAAATCTCTCCATTTCGTGATAATCTTGATAAAGAAAACTTGATCCTCGGGCGTCGAGCTCATTAAACAACTGCAATAGCGAGGGAGCAGCAACAACAAAAGGGCATTGAATATCATCGTTGTTAATACAAGTAATTCTCAACAGATATATAAATATATATATAAATATATACATACATACAAATATATAAATATAAATCTGTCTCCGAATAAATAAAAAGAAAATCGTGCCTAGATTGTAATGAATTTAGTTTAGGCAGGTTTAACTTCGTATATCTATGTGTATATACATGCATATACAGACGTTAAATCTCGGAACAGTTACGGTGAAAAACGGAAAATAAATGTAACGATCGTTGCATAACCGTGATCAGATAAAGAAGAAGAATAATAAGTTCATAGATTTCCGAGAGGCAAAGAAAGAAAAAAAAAAAAGGTGTGAAGAAAATATTGACGATTTGATCGATTTTGCATCTGAAATAATAAAACGTAGCTACACTTTATATTTTTCTTACGATCGCGCATCAGCGCGGTATTAATAATGCTGCACCGTCGATTTATGAATAATTCACGAATATTAGGCAATGCAGGGGAGGACGGAAGGGGATCGACGACTGGAGAGAATTAGCCTCTGATCCGAGGCAAGAATGTGGAATGCTCGATTATTATCATTACATCGATCCGTGTACCGAACACGTTTACTGTCGATTATGAAACTTCGTCGGAGACGAAACGGTGCGATAGCGAAGATGACATGAATAAATAGTTCGTAAAAATACTTTTAGAGAAATACTTTGGATGAGGGAAAATAGAAAAGAAGATGAAACGGATTCAAATCCTGATTATTATGGAATTCAATGAAAATTCCATACACGATTTCGATGCTCGAGCTTGACGCTACGAAGGACAGAAGGAGAAAGAGAGATGGTTAGAGAGAAAGAGAGAGAGTGAAATACGCACGGATATTCCTATTTTTCAACAAATTCGTTACTTAATAATCGGTAAACGATTGTCATGAATGCGAGAGTGCGATATTCGCTGGTTTTTCTTTTCTCGTTCTGTTTAAAGCGAGCTTCTAACGTTTAGTTCAATTTGAAAAAAAAAAAAACACGTGTGTCTTCAACACCGTCGCGCTACTAAATATCGAGAAAATAAGAAGCTAGAAAATAAAAATCATCGTTGCTATCATTATTTCGTAAGATAAGTTGTCTCGCGAGCGTATGTCGTCGCGAGGAACCCACGCGCATGGAGTAGAATATGACGATGAGAGAATTTGGCTGAATCAACTTTGCCGTCCCACTCTTCGATCGCCTTTTTACGTCGAACTTTTTCCCGATCCATTTGCAAATCATTCTCATTATTCAGCCTCGATAAGCGTAGCAGATCCTCACAAATTTCCTCGAGTCTCGGGGATATCGTTACGAAACAACGTTTAATCGCTAAAAACTCACGATTAAGTGGATCAAGAAAACGAAATAACGAACCTGACACCCGCAGAGCGAAACATGCCGAATCAATTAATCGGTGTCAACGTTCAATTATTATATATTGTCATTATGATTATTACTATTATTGTCATTATTATTATTATTATTATCGTCATTATCATAGTGTTGCCACCTTCATTATTAGAACAATAAACAAAAAGATGATGTTGAAAATAGTTTTTTTCAATGCTCGACGAATATCTTAATCCAGATCGAAATTTCTGCTTCTCCAGACTTGCTCCCCGATTCCCCAAATTAATCACAACCCATTTAATCTTTTTTTTATGACTTTTCTCAGATTCACTTGGGTTTTGACGTTTCGCGAACTCCGAGATACTCTTTCATCGAACTAGGCTCTGTCAGTTGAATTAATCTCAGTTTGCAGGACTCGGACTTGTTCGAGAGGCACTCGGACGTCGTGGGTAACACGTAAGTATCCTGAGCACTTACTACGAGCTACGATATTCGTTTTTGTGTCCCGTGACGACTCGAAACTCGAATATTTTATCTCGAAAATTGGTGACAAGTTTTCGGGTTTTTCCAATCTGAATCCTGCAGCCTACGTTTTTTCGGGGTGTTTGGGAAGGAAAGGAAAAAATAGGAAACGAGAGATCGAGGCGTCGAGTCGCACGAAAGCTTTTCACGCTCCAAGAGTTCTTTCAACCCGAGACTGAAAGGAACTACTCGGAGCTCGTGTTAGGTATTTACTCCTTCGTCCTCTCGCCCTTTTCCTCATAACTCACATGCTAATTAATTAAAACAATTTCAGAGGCAGCAGCAGGAGGAGGAGGAGGAGGAGGAGGAGGAAGAACTCGTGAGATAACCTTTCTGGGTGTCGCGCCGCTATTGTGTTTGGAAATTCAAACATTGTCGTAACGGTGCTTCGTTATTTAACCGGCGAAATGTCAAGTTGGAATCTCGGGAACGCGGCTAGAGACCATTTCAAGCTCATCCCCCCACCTCTCACTCGCCCTCGCATCTAAATAGCCAAGACACGCGCTCTCGCTCCCGAGACGAAAATACCTTAAAATTCAAATCCTCGGTTCGGTATTTCGTGACGGTCGTTCTTGACGATTTCACACATTTGTGATGATGCAGAAGCACCGGCCTACCGTTACACTGCACGTAATTCGTGTTCTTTTAACAGGTGGGTGCGCCGAGACTTTGAGGGTTTCGAATTCTACAAGCACCCTCGTTTATTTGGCAAATATTATAAAACATTGATACAACCGAATATTATTCGTCTGGAAGGGACCAAGTCGATCGGGCTCGAACATGGGTCGTGACGCGACAATAAATCGTGAAGCGAGAATGAATTATTAGCAAAATGGCAATGCGAATGAGAGAATAAGTTGAATTGACACGAGGAAATAAATCTCGCAATAATAGCAGAGAGTTCATCATTGGGATAACGATAATAATAGAAATGGAGGAAAGAAGCAGGGGAAAAGGACAGGAATACTGCAAAGTTTATCAATGACATTGTTTATTCGGAAGAGAGAGCAGCAATAACTCACTCGGGTTACGGAGCGATCCGAACGGACGCGCGGTCGAAAGGGCTGTGGAGAAAGGGGCGCGAGGGGCTCGAGGAGGGGCATTGTACGGGTATCGGTAATACGGAGCGAGACAATGCCCCAGTGAATCGCACACGGAAAGAGGCACGATCGTGAGCCTCGGAATCCTCTGACTTTGTGCACACATCCGACGATCGGGATTCTACCGGTTCGCCTATAGTCGTCGTCGCGGCTGCTCGCATATGCAACCGCCCACTCGTTCTTACTACCGTATCTCGTTATGCAACTTGGCAATTCGCGAAACGAATACGTTCGCGGCTTTCGGAGGATGATCGTGGCGTCGGAGCGTGGGGGTGGGGGGCGAGTGAGGAATTGCTCCGGATTGACCGATCGTACGCGAGCGTTAGAAAATAAAAAAAAAAAAAAAAAAAAAAAAGAGAAAGAGAGCGCTCGGGGATAAAAAAAATCGAGCTCCTCGCGGGAAACGATGCGAGGAGCTCGGGTTATCGGCGCCACGCTCATGGCGCCAATGCGCTCAACGTGCCTCCTCTTACTACCCAGGTTAGCCACTAAATGTAGACTATAGAGATCGAAGAAAAAAAAGAATGAGTTCACGAAGAGGCACGAGCGAGGTTCTCACGAGGGAGCGTGCGTGCGTGCGTACGTGCTTCTTCCTTTCGCCCCCTTTGCGCGGTCCGGCCGCGCGCGCCCCTCGCCGCCCGGTCGTCGCGTCGCTTTTACATCGCCACAAGACGACGCACATACGCTGCAGTCAACATTTTCAAGGCGCGATCGAGCCAACGAGTTGTACGTCGGGGATTCCGCGGACACGGTGATCATCGGGACAACCAGGATTACCGGAGCCCCACGGGGGTCGAGTCACGCGCGTCCGAGCTACGAGCTCCACGGGCTTCGCATTACAACTCAAGAACGCTCGCGGACGGGGCTGGATTCTCTCGAGGCAGGGGGAAAAATCGGTGTCGCCGCTCCCCAGTCCTGTTCCTCTTCTTCCTCTTTCATTAACCTTCATTTTCATCCTCGCTTGATCGATTTCTTTACAAACTCATTAGGCGATGCTCGGAAACTAATGTTGGCCGGAAAAAAATCACTCGTAATTCCACGGAGCTTAACACCCCGTTCCCATCGGTATCTTTATGGAAGAGAGCTCGCTCATGTGAGGAATTAATCGAAGGAAAAAACTCTCCTCTCGAAACTGATTGAAGTGCCGGATTTTTGTGATTGAAAATTCCGTTATACGTTCGAAGAAGCCTCATTGAAAATCGGCGGGTAAGGCCGAGCCTGACCTTTAGCTGAGGAGCGAAGCTGCGCGGAAGATTGTCCGTGTCAATCGACGCAAACCGCGTTAAGAGCGGTTCCAAGCGGAAAGCCCGTTAGTGGAAAATCTCGGACACTCGCTCTTCCCATGTAACACATAAGAATAATGACGCTCGCGCGCATCATCCTTGCCGTTACGAAGCAATAACATTCATGGGATACGTGTGTCTTATTGAGCGGCAATAGCACGATGCGAGTCGCGAGATACTCCCACGAGATGCAGAAAATAGGAAGAAAATAATAGGTAGCGAGTGGAGGAGAAGAAGAAGGAGGGGGGGAGCGGGGAAAGAGAGAGAGAGAGCGAGAGAGGCCGAGAGTTCTGATCGCGGACGTCGATGGGACTCGATTTTCGATTATATGGAAAATTGATAAATTTTTCGCCGAGAGGATGCAGCATGCGCGAGATGAGAAGAGGACGAATAGAGGTCGGATGCTCCCGACCGTGAGCCCTCCGCGCACACAGCGATGAAACTCGTCGAACGAGGAACAATTATGGGCGGGAGATCTTTCGCTCCTCCGTCTTTCTTTCTCTCTTCATCCCTCGTTCTTTCCTTCTTCTCCGCACGTCGTTTGGAGGCTCGTGAATTTTTTGCGCCCGATATCCAATTTAGCGAAGCGTCTCGGAGCACCGAGCGAGAGGGGAAGACAAAACGAAAGAGAAAAAAAACGGGACGGAGGGAAGAAGAAGAAGAAGAAGAAGAAGCTGCGGATGTGCTGCGGGGGACCGAGGAACGAACGGGGGGGCCAAAGAAGAGCGAGAGAAAGACCCGTCATTACTTCGAGACGCGTAGCAGAGAGGCTTTGCGTGCATCAATTATTTGGTGGATCGGCTGACCACGCTGCTGTGTTGCTGCTGCTCCTGCTGCGGCACGGCTAAACCAGTCTCGCGATCGCTCCTCACGAGCTCAAGAGCTCGGCTCTTAAATCGCGAATTCGCGTTTATCGACGCTGCAACGCGATTCCATCATTCTCTTCCTCCCTCTTTATTTTCTGCCTCGTTCTGCCCTTTTCTCTTGCTGATTATTCCCGAGAATGGACACCGATACGTCGGCTCTCATCAAATTTTTATATTTCGTTAAGACAAATCGAGAGCGCGGAGAGAATATGCTTCAAATTTTCTGGGCGTTGACTTTGCGACCACAGAGTGGACGCCGCTGGTATCTCAGAGACGCGGAAGAAGCGATTGGGAATGACGATGAAAAATTCTCTTCCTATCCTCGCCGGAGCCAAAGTTTAAAGTTTTGCAAAAACGGAAGGACCTTCGCCCGATATTTAACGGAGATCAACGAGAATCCAAAAGATCTTGTCTCATGCGAATCGAGCCTCGTCATTTCCACCTGGTAATTATCGCGTTCCCGTTTCTCGGAGGTCGCATCCGCCATCTCAAAACCGAGTGAAATACGATTGTCATCCTCTTATCTCAACATTCTTTGACAAGGAAGAGTAATTACCATAAAATTAAAAATTAGTAAAAAAAATACACGAGGAGGCTAACGGAGAGAATATTATCGGCTGATTGATTGTTCAGAGTTCGTCATATTGCACTGATAGAATTTCGATTAGTCATCAAAATATCGATAATAATGAAAAGCCTGAGGGGGAAAGTATTGAGTGGAAAAAACGATGGAAAGGAGAAAAACACACGAAGAATGATCGTGGAAATGTAACTCTGGAGGGTCTGATCGAAAAATACTGAGACGAAATTAAATGTATGGAATAATAGCACTAAAAGATCAGACGATGAAAAAAAAAAATGGCAATACGAAGATGCAAAAATAAAGAATCGTAAGGTAAGAAGACTGAGAGGGAGACAGCGAGGGTACTCTCGAAATTACGAAAATTGCGTGCCGTTCCACCGGAGGATCCAACGTTTGACCTCGAGGTCGAGTACCCTGTGCTCGGGGGGATTTAACTCGGCTCGATCGTTCACTGACCAATCGTGCGCGTGTATAATACGAGGATGGTATTAAAAAAGGAGGAGAAATATGAAAAAAAGTGGAGACTCGCGGTGCACACCACGAAGCACTGCCGGAGCGTTTGGGATCGCGCGATTCGCGATCGGTCGCGGCTGCGAATATCGCGCGAGTCGAAAAACACGAAGAGAAAAATAAAAATGAAAAAAAAAAAAAAGAAAAAAAAACCGTACAAAGATTATTTGCCCAGGAATGAGGATCTTGCGCAATAACGCGAACGGTGACGAGACCGCGGTGGATAATCGTCTCTCGACAAAAGCAGCTGGCGTCATCGGCTTTTTTTCCTCCCTCTTAAAGTGTACGTTTTCTTCTCACCGATACGCGGGACCGGCGGAGAGTCAGTCGGGCTCATCTTCGGCAGCGTTACCCACCGAATCGGTGTTTATTTTTTACGAGTCCAGTACCGAGTAAAAGACACGTAATAAATAATTGGAGGAGCGGGATATGCTCCGGAGTGTTGGCGAACGCGAGAATGCCGAAGACGATCGTGACCTCGGAACGGACCTTGACCGCCGCCGCCGCCGAACACACGATCGCGACGAGTTTCGCTCTTCCTCAACTCGAACCCGCGCTGAGGTTTCGTTCCCCTTGCTCGCGCAAAATTAATTCTCCATCCTCTCGCTTCTCCCCTTAGCGAGCCTCGGGCGCGCGAGCAACGCGAGCGCTTTTTTTTACTCCACTCGCTTGCGTTCAGTGCCATTTCGCGGCTCGGAAGTTTCGATCTCCGTGGAGATCGAAAGCGAGCGCCGCAACGATCAAAACGCTTATTTTTTCGATTAGAAATTTGATGAAGTTATGCGCGCTCAAAAAATCGACAACTCTTTAGGGATGGCGAAAGAAGCTCGACGCTCCGATCGAGGCTGCAGAGGGAGGAAAATTCAAAAGAAATGCGGGAGAATAATTTATTCAAGAAACATCGCTAATTAAATGAGAGATCGTTGAGATGCGATAGTGAAAAGATGGCGGCACCCTGCTCGGGGGACGTTAAACGCTCGAGCGAGAAATCTCGCGCTGCGCGATGCTACCGGAAACAAATGAAATCGGTGTAACGTTTATTAGGCCTTTGCGAGCCCGCGTATGTATATTCATACACAAATATAGTTACACAATGGGCTGAGCTGAGACGGTGGCAATTCATGGCGGAGTACAAAATTTTTCATCGGCTAACGGTTCGCCTCCGGTTTCTTCTTGCGCGCGCGCGTTTACCTTCCTCGCTTCCCCGACGATTACATTCCCATGAAAAATTACCAACATCGTCGTTACTTTTCCGTTAGGCTTCCTCGTCATCTCCGTATTCTCATATCTTCGCTTCTCTCTCGCCGTTCGTCCTTTCTCTCCCTTTTTCGCACGTACGCACACACGCAAGAACCGGATTGGTTTCTCCAAACGAGGCTATCCACGCGAATTGATTAATCATCGTTGCGGGAACTTTGGATAATCCTTTTCCACATAGGGAATAAAAAAAAGTCGAGGCGTGCATTATCGGAGCCGAGATTCGCGGTATCGTCGCGATTGATTCACTTGATAAAGCGATTCAAGATATTTTCTCCCGCGACTTCCTGGCAAACTCAAGTAAATTATCGTCCTTTTTTCTCTCTCGCCTCTATCCCCCCGAACGAAGGCCTGTCATAATAATAAAAAGATGAATAAGATTAACAAATTATTATGTAAATAAAGTAACGAAATTATGCACGAAACAGATATTCGCAGTCGTCTCCGTATTTCCGACGAGGATAAACGCTCTTCGCAGGTATGCGCGTCGGCGTTTTATCCACTATTTTGCCGTCCGGTGTGGCGCATCTAAATATATCCTTCGCAATTAGATTGTTCAACGTGTATGTGCGGCGCATAAATATGACACTCGGTGGTTATTGAGAACGGGGCGCATTATCGAGGAAAAATTGGAAGTCGGAGCTCGGGCGCTCGGGACTGTTGTCTCGTCCAGCAGAGCTCTCGTTTTCTTTCGAATATTCGATCCCGCTGGGGAGGGAAACCGAGGAGATCCGCGTTGAAAAAGCTGCCGCATCGCGCCACTCGCGCGCGCGGACCGTCTGATTCATCGTCATTTACAATGACTCGCGATTACACGGTAGGAGGAAAAGTTAAGTTGCGCCCAGCGGCGGATAATAATCTCCAGCTTGACGAGTCTCATGGACGAGCAAAGTACTCCCCCTGTCCCTGCCGTTGCCCCTTCTTTCTCTCGCGCGCGGCAACAGTGCGCCTCCGCGAGGAGAGAAGAAGAAAATATACGCGAACGCGGAGGTAAAAATAATATGTCGTGAGAGGCGAGAAGAATTCGTCATTGATCGGCTGCTTCGAGAATTACCCGGCGAGCAGGAGACGCACTCCATTCGAGAGCCTCGTGCGCGATTAATTATTTTGTTACGACCAATTAATGCGCTCGTGGTAAAAGACTGTAATTACGATTATTCGTGCGGTAGACCGCCGTTAATCTTGCAGCAATTTTCAATCATTTAGTCTGTTTATACGCTCGTACACGTACGCGCATTGAGAGAGCTCTGATAAACGAAAATAACAATGATTCATGGCTCGTGTGTGCGATGTTGAATTTATTGACGGGCGCGCGAGGCTCGAAGCGTCATCGACTCGTCAATTCACTCTTTTTACTACCTCTTTTTCCTTCATTTCGTTTAAAGCGAGAAATCCTTTAAGAATTTTCAACAAAATCTATTTTTTCTTTACATATTTCGAAAGTACGATGCCCAAGAAATACACTGACCGAAGGAAAACTCAAAATATTTTGAATATTCGCGAAGTAATCGCATGCAATCAGAAGTCACTACAATCAATAGTTTTCACATGATGAAACTTTAAACGCGATTATCTCGAAACTACTTTTTCAAAAACTGCTCGTGTTGTAGCTCACAAAGTTATCGACCTGTATGGATGAAATTTTGGGAGGTTACTCTCAGTAATATTATCGGAAAGATATACCTAAATTTCAAGAGCTAACAGGTCAATAAATCACTTTTTCGGGATCAAATATCTCGAGAAAATGATCGAAGATTCGAAATTTTAAGCAAAAGGGCTACTAAATGTTCAATTTTGCTCTTTCTCACCATTTTTTAGGTACATCCTTCCCCTTGACGTGCCAGTAATCGAATGACACATATAAAATAATTTTCAGGTCAACAGAAAAAGAATGACAACTAGAGCAGTTTTCGATGTCGCGAAAAACCGGCGTCCGAGGACCCTCAATGACGCCGTCATTTTGTTGGTCATCCCAAATACAAAATTTTTCTTTCAAACTTGACCGTTGTAATAAACTCATGTGCAAATTTTAAAATGATCGGATTATTCTATCCCTGCTAAAAAAATTCCCGAAAAGTACCTATTTTTTACGCTTCTAAAGGAATTTTACTCGCCTTAAGGTTCGAAGAGCACGATTTTCCTCTTTGGATCCTGCCTCTTTTTTCATGCCAAATACCAAAATTAGTCACTGTAAACAGCGATATTATTTCGTTGGATATGAATATACGCATGCTTCGGGAAGTGGAAATGAAGAGAGTGAGCGAGAGAGAGAGAGAGAGAAAAGAGTCGTGTGGTAGCGGTAACTGGTATCGCATCCCGGTGCGCTTCCCAGCCAAGATCCTTTTCCTTTCTCACATCTTCCAACACGTATGTGATAATAAATGTGTATTTTATGTGTGCGAGTATCGTTCATACATAAACGTACGTGGCCGAAGGCTGGAGAGGAGCGCGCTACACTTTTGTATTTATTTAATTCCTCGCCGGTTGTGCTCTTCCGGTCTCGAGAGCTGTTAACGGGAAAAGACATTTTTTTTCGTTATTCGTTGAATTTGGAATCTCGCTGTGGGCCCCTGCGCCCACGCTCCGGCGCGAGCCGACCACGGACTAACGATTTCAAAGTCTCGTTTAAGTTTTAAATTGCTCCGTGTTCGATGCTCAGGCGGGGGAGGGAGCAGGAAATTAATTATTGTTTCGGGCTGCGAGGTCTTGCATTCAAAGGTGACAAGTCGCCCCGCCGTCAACTCGATCATTCCCACTTTTCCCGTTCTCATGTTTCTCGGAACTCGCTTCGTTTCCCTCGCCTTTATCGCGCCTCTTGACTCCTGCTTGATAAAAGTTTCGTCGTTAGTTAGTTCTCGGCTCAAAATTCGTCGCGCGAATTACCGGATGTTCCAGAGGGCCGGTTCTCGTCGAAGTTGATGCGACTCCAGAACTTTTTGTCCCCGAGATTCGCGCTCGTCTCCATCCCCATTTTTCCTGGCCCCGAGATCATCAGGTACTCGAAATCTTTGTCCGACCCATCGACTTGCATCCAGTGGATTCCCACCTCCGGAATTCTGTCGAAAAACACGAATTGGGCGGAAAGAAAATTGAATGTTGTACTGCGCTCGTGAATCTTGCCCGACGAAATGTTAGAAAATTCGCCTTAGCTCACCCGGTTTTCGCGTAGGAGGTCCAGAAGTTTACCATTTCTCGACTCATTTGAAGATCCTTCTCCTCCGTGAGGGCCGAGTTCCACGCGGTGAACACGTACGCCAGGTCATCCGCGTGCGAAACACCTGCTCGTCGTTAAGGAGGTTTCAAACGTGAGAAAAGCTTTCATAATTTCGCGATAATTCGAGTGAATCAATTCAAGTTTCGACAGCGAATAGTGACCGTAATTTTTTTTGTTGCCAGTGAACGCGTCGCTCAGACTGTGTTCCCCTCGATAACTGAAGCGATAGAATCGAACAGGTTTGTCGTTCGCTGCTGCCATGCGGCGTGCGGCGTTTTCAGCGTCGACGACGAACTGGCGATCGCCGATCATGCGTATAACGTCGTTAACGGTTGTACGATCGATCCTTTTCTCGCCCAAGTAATGTTTTCTTATTTTCCGAGCGAGATCGGCGTGCTCCTCCAGCGGGATCGTGTAATTGTAATCGAGGAGAAACGGCGCTACGGTGTCCCAGTTTTCGTCCAATTGTTTCATCAGCTCGTCATCGGCGACGAATTCGGCGCCCGGATAGAGACCTTCCTCGGTGACGACGCCGGTGATCCACGGCAGATCGGCCGCTTCGCCGCTCTCTATCGCGTCGATCGGTGATTTGTCGATGAACGGCTTTGCCGAATGATTCTCGACGACAGGTCCGAACGGTGTGAATGGATTGTACAACCAGCCCTGCGGGGAGGACAAAATGTGGAAGAAATAATTAGCCAGAATCGTGGGATCCGGTAAATGAAAAATGAAAGTTTGTGGCTCGCCATGAATTCTCCTTCGGTCTCGAAGATGCTTTTCGCAGGTCGTGTTTTCAGACAACGAATCATTTCCTCGTTGTTGTTTGTCGGACATCCCATCGTGGCCCCAAGCTTCTTGGCCTTCTCGCGAGACGCTTCCGTCTGCGTCCAGCAGTCCAGGGCCGTTCCGCTCACGGACATACCACCTGGGGTTTCACTTTTCGTCAACATTTCCATAACAATCGATTTTTTAGTATAGTCTCGGGAGACAACTGGACACAAACTTACGATGAAATAGTCCCCGACTCGTGGGGGAGAGGTAGTGATAGTGGACGCTCGCTGCACCAGCGCTCAAACCGGTGATCGTCACACTGTCGGGATCCCCGCCGAAGGCGACGATGTTTTTAGCCACCCAAGCGAGTGCGAGAGTCTGATCCTTCAAGCCCATATTTCCGGGTACGATTTCGTCGCGGGTGCTTAAAAATCCTTGAAAAAACTCGTTAATCTCGCGCACTCGTTCAACGCCGATTTTCAATATTCACCTAACGGGCCGAGCCTGTAATTCAAAGTAACGAGAACAACGTCGTGGTCCATGAGGTAGTGGGGACGATGAGTGGCTCCGTCGCCGAACTGGAAAGCTCCGCTGTGTATGTAAACGATCACAGGCATGGATTCCTTCCGGTCCGTAATCTTGGAATTCGGCGTGTACACATTCAAGTACAAACAGTCCTCCGCGCCTGTTACTCTGTCGTTTGGATCCGTCACCAAGTGCAGGTACTGCAGGCACACCGAGCTCGGCTTCGTCGCTGGAAGCTCTCCGGTCCAAGCGCCGATTGGCTCCGGAGGCTGCAAACATTTGTATTTGAGCAACATTCTTTTCGGCTCGAATCTTTGACTCGATCGCGATTAAAACGGAGAATTGAAAACTCCGCTGTGGTGGGCACGAGTTTTCAAAAAATCACGTTTCGATAAAACGCTTTTCAGTACTTTTATCTTCACCAGAATTTTCTTTCCAAATACAAAAAATCGTACCTCGAACCGTAGTTCGCCGATCGGGGGCTGTGCGTACGGGATTCCTTCGTAGGCCTCGAATTTCCTGCCATCTCGAGACAAGTCCCAGTAACCTCTGACCTTTCCCAAAGGTGTTTGGACTCTCGGGGATACTCGCTCATCGGCGAGAGCTCCGATAATCGTTATCAGCAGGATTTCCACGAGGATCTTCATATTCGAGAGTCGAATCCAAGTTCGAACACAGTGCAGTCTGCACGGCTATCCTTGAGAGAGAATTCGTGCTCACTGTCACTCGTTTTTGCTTCTTATGATTCTTACGGCGTTCTCGAACGAAAGTGGAAAAATGTTATCATCAGCGAGTGTTTATTCGTCGATAGTACGGAAGATAGGACGGTTATCGAGCAGCAAAGTTCACGGATAATCGGGGCCGAATGAATTGCGGATCGAGAGAGCGAATGGGTCGCTTTGACAAGCAGTCAAGTTAATGGGTTTCAGTAGTGGTGTTTTGCTAGAAATAATTTGATCGATGGTTGATGACAAAGACAGTGGCGGCGCGGTGGAATAATTACGCTACGAGAATTGCCATCTAATTGCTCGGGTCCGAGTCGTCGATTTCTCCGTCTTCCTTTCTTTCGCCTCGGCTATAATATCGTCGTTGCCGTTTTTTTAAAACCGATCGGCTCGTGAGTGACGGTGGAATTCTCATCAACGGACGGGGGAACTCGACGGTGACAAATGACTGTCGGTTGGTTGTTGCCGTTTGGGCAACATTGCGGCCGAGTGCAAGAGAAAAGCCACGCGATTCTTGAGCGAGGATACGCGATCTGTGAGTGAGAGAGAAAGGAGGATTCCAACTGGAGCTGTGCACCGCGGGTTACTTGGTCGAGGGAAAGAGAGCGAGAAGAAGGTGCAGAGAGAAAGAGGGAGGAAAGATGGACGTTGGTACACGCGAATGCATTAGCCGGGGTACGGGGTTCGGCCGTATAAGGGAACGCGAGAGGGACAGCTCACCCACGCTGTGTTGGCAATCGCGCGGCAATCGGGAGTTTCCTCTCTCGCTCTCTCTTTCTCGTTGCCTTATGCGCGGGGCTCATGCGGGAGCTCTGGTTCCGAGTTAGTTTAACTCTCTCGTAGCAACCCCGGGACGCGAAGTCGTCGCAAAGTCCGAGACGATTCCTCGAACCCTGGGGTATTTAGCGACGCGGATAGTCGTTTCTCCAAAGAGTTAGCCGCGCGCGATCTTCCGGGAAATAGTGCAATTCCTCTCTGCGCGGTGCGATCCTCCTCGAACAATGGGTTCTTCTCGTTGCTCGATCAAACCTCTCGATCGAGTAATTAAATCTGTCGGGATGGGACTCGATAAGGTTTGTCCGAAGCCGAAATATCATTGTGGGATTCGCTCGCTTGCTCGTGCGCGAGCGAATCATTTATATTTTATCTGAGGACATTGGGGCCTGCCTGATTCACGGATTCCGGGGGTTTCGATACGTTTTCGATTAACCCTCGATCTCGGGGACGGATCGAACTCGTTAGCTCGAGGCCGCCCGCGGCCGTGAGTCTGGGGTCGCGCGGAGCCTTCATTTTCGATCGATCGAATTGACTCCTGTGAACCCATATTCGCAATAACTTTCCGCGCGTCGTCTCCGTAATAACGGTACGTGGAGTAGACTCGCGGTAACGCGAAACTCCTTATCCTCGTTGACATCAGCCCCCTGCACGTATATTAATGCTCTCGGACAAACGTTAACGCATCAACGCAATTAACAGCCGCATCATCGCTCGTGCAAAGCTCTCATCGAGCAAGACTTTTGTCGTAATAACAACTTTCCTCTCTCCTTACTCCCTCTTCGTGCTCCTTCTCCTGCACGTAGGCTGATTAAAATAATGTACATTTATCGCATTTGTTAGCGTGATGAGGGACTCGCTCCGAGGCATTTACAATGTTGCGAAATACCCGACGCGTTTTACGTTCACTATAAATAGGTACTCGTTTAACGTACGAGCTACAAAGATCGGATAAACCTCGATAAATATACACACTTATATATATATATTTGCGTATAAATAAATATCTAAATACATATTATATAGGGGGAATACGATCTCCGGCATTCCGTTCTCACCTCTGAACTCGATTTCGTTGATAAAACTCTTTTCTCGATCGATGATGAGCCCCGCGACGATGGACGTCCCAAGGCTAGGCTGCGACGACGTCATCCTTGTCTCGCCTCGACCTCTGACCCTGGAGCGACGCAGCGCTCGTATATGGCTGTATCATCGAAACGTTCTTATACGAGAGTACCGAACAAACGCGGATGACCATTTTTTTTCGCTGGCCATCTCTCTCGCGCTCCTTCATTTTCCTTCTTTCGCACAGAGACGCTAAAAAAACGGGGTTTCGGTCGATGGAGCCGCTGACGATGCGCCGATCCGCGTCCTTGGTGCGCGGCCCATCCAATAATACGCCACGTACACCGCCGTACCGGAGTCGAATCATCATCGGATGCTTCGATTCGTCTAATCCGAAAGAAAATAAAAACAAAATGAAAAGATAAAAACGAATAATCCCAGGTGTTTTGTAACGTCTTTTACCATTCTCGAGATAATTAATGGCCACATGTGTATACGATTCGTTGGTCACGCGTTGTTGGCTCGCGTGTCATCGTAAATCGATGCACACCGTATACAATTGTCCAACAGGTGTTTCCACACCAAGGTACCACGAGTCTGATACCCTCTACGGCAGAAGCGAAACGATTCACGACCTACACCGGATAATTCCCGGTGTTAAATGCAAAAAATGAAAATAAATAAATGCACTTAGAGATTCTCTTGATTCGTCTCGCTCGATGACGCGAGTACCTTCGCGCTTGCCACGTGATCGGGTCTCGCAGCGCGCGGGAGCGCGAGCGCGATGACGCTGCGACGCGCGAAAGCGCATCCTTGCAAGGACGTCGTTCCAATCGTAATTACACGTATCCGTTTAATCGCTCACGATCGTTATTGATGGAGCACAACGTACTCGTCATTTATTGCGAGAGAAGGTTTTTTCAAACTCGTAGACGTTCGTGCTCTCCCTCGCCCCGGAGTTTTCGCGATATTTTGTGTTGCGCACGTGTGCATGTGTTTATTAGTTAACCTGAAATACCGAGGAGATTCGTTGGCTTCCGAGTCGAGCGAATCGCCCTCCGAGTCCGCTCCGTTGCCCCTTGTTCTACGAATTCTCGGTGTGCCGACAGTTATTTTTCCTCGCCAACTTCGAATCGATCGAGTTTGTCTCTCGCGGAGGCTTTGACAGGCGATCCAATGCTGCGAGCCCCACCGGAGAAAGAGGAAGAAACGAGAGAATGATAAAGAGAGCGGGCAGTACGTGCATCGTCGAAGCTAGGGAACGACTCAATCCACCGCGAGAGGGACGACGAAAATGATGGAGCCGAACGATAACATTCATGAGGTTTCAGAGGTGGCTAGCGGGAGCGAAGCAAACTCTCGGCAACACGCGACCGATTAACATAAAGCACCGCGCTCCTGAGACCAGCTAGCCTCATTAGCCACATCCAAAATGTCCCGAGACATACTCAACGCAGACACACACACACACACACACACACACACACACACACACACACACACACGAAGCTCTCGCTGCTTCTTTCTTTATTTTATTGTCATTCGATTCCTTTCATTTGTTCTTGTCTTCTGCACCCGGAACCTCATATTATTACGTATATTCGTTGCTTCGTCATTCGAGGTCGTTACCGTTTAAGAGGTGCTTGCTTAAATTCTCTAATCCTCTGGCTACTAAATCCCTCCTCTGTTTGTCTTTCTAATGGTGCTGATTCAGACACTTCTCGCGCGGACTGGTCAGAGCTCTCCTCGCGGGAGGACCGAGCGAAAAAGTAATATCGTGGAATATCCCGCGAGAGGATGAAAAGTGGTTGAAGCCGGTCCCGTCCAGGTCCGAATTATGGTAATGACGCCACTGGCTCCTATTAAAAGAGAGGGAGAGACCGAGTAATTTGGCTTTTGGGGCGGTGCATGTTGGCATGACGCATGGTCCGATCGAAGCCCCATCCCAATTATAACGAGAGCCATCTCCCAGAGGTGATTTCACCGCGCGCTCAGCCTCAGAGACGAGAAGAACCGCATTTTTTTCGCCTATACATTTTATACCAGGAAGGGTTTGCTTATTCACGCTCTTTCATATGCAATTTCGTTGCTTCTCGGCCTTCCTTCTCATCCTTTTTTCCTTCCTTTGATCCTTCTCAGGCGGCACACTCTTCAATTATATACCAGAATACTTAATACCTTACAAAATGCAACATTTAAAGAAAGATTTTTCAAGCCACCACTTTTTGAGCCTTCGATGCCGCGAGAATAACTGAAAAAAAAAAAAACTGTTTTCGTACCGGCCGCCCGCGGACTCGGTTTGCTCTGTTTCAGGATTCGGGTGTCTCCATCATATCCATAAATTAGGTCATTCCACCTTGTCTTGATAAAAGTTCGACCGTTGCATTTTAAAGAAGGTTGAAAAATAAAGGAAATAAAAAAAAGTGTACAAGACAAAACAAAGGCAACTACAAAAAAAAACACGTGTTCGTCGAGGTTCGTGATGTCCTATCGAGGAGAGAGATGCATACCCGATGATGCAGGTCGGCGTTGGCTGACCAACGTCCTCTCGTTCATGCTAGTTCAATCGCGACCTCGCGTGTTCAACAAGAGCATTCGCGTCCTTCTTTTATAACGCATATACGGTATATACCCTACTACTTTCCAGCAGCTACTGCTACGCCACCGATATTGGTCAGATAAGCGCGGGCTGCCTGCACCGCGGTGAGGTGAGTCGAGGTCACGCCCCGCGGCTCTAGAGAAACCCACCAGTGTCTTTCGCCTTCTTCTACTTCTTCTTCTTTTTCTTCTTCTTCTTCTCCTGCTTCTGACTCTTCGCGTACGAGCCTAAGAAAATTCAATTCATTCTGCCCGAAAGAAGCATCGTAGATTGGAATGCCTGCGATAAACCTCCTTAATAAATACGACGCTCGAGATAAATAACCATCTGCGGAGCGTCGGGTGAACGAAGATTTTTTTCGGCTTTCGACATCGAATGTCGATGTTCTGGTTTCTTCAAAACTTCGCATTCATTTATTTAGATCCACATCCAATGAGGCATCGTTCTAGTATTTTGGTCGAAGCTCCATCACACACACTTTGAATTATTGTGATATTCCGACAGTTTTTATTTCATCTTTTTATATTTTATAGTGATAAATATCTGATTTACTGCCAGAATCGTTGAAAGTACGAGAAATTTTATTTTGGACTTGAAGGAGTCGCCCCGGGAGGCATTTTTTCTAACACCTGATTACAATTTTCAAATTTCGATTTTAGTTTAGGCGATAACCACTGCTTTACAAATCAAAAAAAGCTCTTTGGTTTTTCAATACAAGATGAACCGATCCCCCGGAATCGCGGGGACCATGGAGAAATATAGGTACGGCGGGTTCCTATGTTCAAATTTCAAAAGTCTATGTTCGGGAAAAACCCCACAAAATCCGGCTGCCACACGGGGTGACCCCTTGAAAATTTCGTCCAAATAACGCCGCAAATTCAGTTTATTTAACAATTTTATTAATTCTGGTATTTCTGCAGAGAAGCCCGTGTGAATTCTTTGCAGAAAATGCCGTTGGTCGAAAAGTTGTGATGTCAGAGCGTAATATATCAACGGCAGTGAGAATTCCCATAGCTAATTGTTCGGAGTCCCTTGGCTAATTTCGATTCAGCGGCTAGTGGAGAAGGAAGCGAGTGAAATGGGGCGAAGGGGGGAAAAATTCGGAAGCGAAGTTCGGATGGTAGCGGCTTGGCGCACGTCGAATTCCTCAAATTCGTTGGATGTTGAAGCGAAGCCGCGCGGTATTTGCGAGCAGCGGCGGGGGCAAGACTGACTAAAACAAACTGCGTCGTTGATCGTTGGAATTTGTGAAAGAAATTTCATGAAAAAACGGAACCGTTAATCGTGAACGCGTATGCGAGCGCGCATATATCGCTTGGTCAAAAGTCGATCTACGATTCGTCGCGGAGATGAACTATCTCGTTGATATTCATACGAGATAATGTACGGCTGCGCTCGGTGTGAGCCCTGGGCGAATGCGATCCTACAGCGATGCGCGGATGGACTAGTTTGACAGGAAAATTTGAAGCGTCGCTTGCACGAGCTATATTTACTCGGTCAGCCTGCGGACTCGGACTCTTTATGTAATTTTTTCTTTCCCAGCATATCCAAAGAAGAGACTGGGGCTCGCGGGTGAGAAGCTCGTTCCGATGTTTGACGAGAGCAAACCGCGTTCTCGCGGAGGGCACGTGTACGCAGCGTCGAGCCGACGAGGACCGTGGCCCACATTCGATCGCGTTTCAAATATTATGCGACGAACACCAAAACGATTCCATCCTTTCGTTTCCCGTTCGTGCTGGTTACGTCAACGAACGAATTCTACGAAGAAATTCCGAAATCTCAAATTTTTCACTGCGCAACGATTCGCAACAGCTCTCTTCTCGCCCAATTCACTGATTTGGCGCACATATACGCGCTCGATTATCGCTCGACTCGGAGAGACCGTTGGTCCATCGAGCAAGTGTCAAAGTGCAAACGCAACAACAACGGTGGACCGTATCAAGAATCGACCCCGATTCGCGACGCGTCGAGCAGCTCTCTCTTAAATTTAGCTGCTCATTTTTTCGAAACCGGTTTCACCATTATTATTCAACTGTTGGGCACAAATGTTCAGACATTTGGGCGATCATGCATTTTATTTTACACTTTTTTTCTTTCGAAATACCCAAGCTGCGTTCACTTTGTGTGCATTATCGAGAGTCCCCGTAACGGCTCTTTTCGAGACAAGATCGCTAAAGAAACCGCCGCAGCTCCGTTGAATCACTTCGCTCTCTCTCCCTTTCTTTCCTTTGTAAAAATAACTCAAGCGATTGTTTTCATCGCTTAGCCCCCCCTGAACTTTCATCAATTGGATTAAAACAAACGAGCGGGAGTCAGGTAGAACGGAATTCACAGGCGATTCTCGCCTCCCCGTTTGAGCTTTCTTCATTGTCCGCATACGAAAATACTCGACATTCCATGCATCCCGAGTAGAAAGCCCGAGTACTCCATATGCGAGCGTAGAAACGTAAGAGTCAAGCGAGACGGGGGTTAAATAAAAAACTGTGCGCCACTGATCGAGCCGCATCCAAATTTCCCGAGCCACCAAATCCCCGAGTTCAACGAACCGCAATAAGTGTCACAGTGTTTCGTAATGGGGCGCCAGTATATATGGATTTCACTCTAATTCAACACGGTTCAGATATGGGCATGGGATATGCGTCTGTCACTTATATATTTGTTTGGGTTGTTTGACTTCGGCTTTCCGTCGATTTATTTGTATTTGTATGGGCAAAGGGCGTTGGGTTGAGTCAAAACGTGTAGTAAAGCTTCCTCCGAATAATCCTCGTTTCCCTCTCGAAATTCGTGCTTGCGATATCACGAATGACGGGGGACAGTTGGAATATTCTAATTCACGGAGCCTTTCCTCGTGCGTATTCGCTCAAAGTAATGCTCTCAGCTCCACAAATAGAACATCTGCGATCTTGTCCTCATCGGTTTGTGGGTGGTCTCAGGAAAAAGAGGCAACCGCGACACGGCGAACGCGTTGCGCGAACGCATCGAAAAGAATAGGAAAAACAAATGTAGCGTTGGCAGGGAAGACGGGAGAGGAGGGGAGGGTGATTGAGCGATGGATCGCTGGTGGCTCTCTGATCCGAATGAACAAGAAATGGCGCGGGTTGTTGGCTCGAACTGGAGAATCCGTCTGGACGACGTTCCTCTTCCAGGTTCATTGTCATCGCACGTGTGAACGCTCTTCTTTGTTTTCCTCTGATTCGCGGTAAATCTAGCCTCTCTTATCCCCTGCTCGAATCTCAAGCGCGTATTCCCTACGCCGCTTGGTTAACGAGCCAGCCCGTACTTGTTCCACCCATCACCGGGGATATACTCCGACACTCTCGCTCCGCCCGTAATTAGAAGAGTTACATCCTCGTTCGCGTCTACACGTTTTTTCTCTCATTTTCATAATTGTTTCTTTTTCTCCGGTGTACATAGATTCTCGAGGTCATTCGGGAGGGGAAAAATTCATTGAGCGAACAAGTACGAGAGCTATGTTATCGCAGGTATAATAATCGATTACAGGATTTACCTATTTCCGAAGGAAGCCTGTGGGGACGCCTACGATAACGACTTGTTTGTCCGAAACCGATGCGTATTTAGCCTCGTCGAGTCTATTTTTAGCACAGCCCGCACATACGCGTGGAGAGGCGCGCGATATCAACGACTGGTTAAACCAGACTCTGTGGATAATTATTATTAGAAGCAAAGAAGTGCCTGTCGATCGAGTTCGCGATCCGGATTGCTTCACTCGAGCCTCATTCTTAATAACTCGTCGTCGAGGAGCTTCCACCAGAGCCGGGAATTTAACGGGGGTTTTGTACTTGAATATCGCAGGATCGTTGCGCGCAAGAGGATCGTTCGCGTACTCGGCAGGTTCGACGTAATGTTTTTATCGCTTTGGATGAAAGTTTAATTGTGCTCTCGATGTGTATAAATAAAAAGTAAGTTTATTTGTCGGTGGTCCAGGACAGGGGCGTAAATTAGCTCGGATGCTGGGATTTAATGCTGCTCGTACGAGATCTGTCGTAGCAATGCATCTCGATGGATCGTCCTGAAAAGTAATAGCGATATACGGCGTTGAAGGCGTTGATCGAGTGCCGGATCAAAGGATCGACGCGCCGTTTATCTTCGCACAGGCTCGTATCGGGAGATTGATTCATGGCACAGGTCGTCTCTTTTGCTCTCTCTCTCTCTCTCTCTCTCGTCTCCTTTCCCTCTCCGACACACGTGATGGTGGTCGTTGGATTCCGTATCCGGTTTTATTTTCGCCGGTGCAAGCTCGCACGCGCTCTCGCGCGGCTCTAATGAATTCTCGATCCCGGCGCCGATTAGACCGAACGATCGTGCGTCGTCGTTGTCGTCGGAGTCGCGCAGCTTCGCATTACAGGAAAGGTCGTCTTCTCTCCGCCGCAAATCGAGCTCTCATATACTCGCTTACTTCGGCATTATTCGATGGAATCTCTCTCTCTCTCTCTCTCTCTCTCTCTCTCTCTCTCTCTCTCTCTCTCTCTCTCTCGCGCGGTGCTGAATTCTTCATCGAAGATGCGTGTCAGGCTGTGTGCCGTGATCAAAGTTCATTTTATTTAGAGAAACAGCTGATGATGTAGAGTCATCGTCGTCTCCATATCTCCTCGCGCTCTTTCTCTATTTTCCTCTACCTTCTTCTCCGCTCCTCTCTAGTTGCTCGCTTCTTACACTCTCGGCGTGTGCGGCCATCCGACGTCGTTGACCTCGACCGTGTCGCGACTCTCTTGCCTCGCTCTTCTCTCTACTCGCGGGTACTTGCGCGCCTTTCCCCACCTCCGATGAGTACACGACCGGAGCTCCATTTGCAAACATTGTCGCCCGTGTGTCGAGTCTGTTGGCACAGCCCAGCGCCAGAGGTGACTAAACTCGTATCCTCCCTGAGCTTTCCTGACCATCTTCTTTCAGACCGCGCGCGAGCGAGAGCTCGATATCTAGCGCTCGGGATTTCAGATCGGCGTCGATCTTAAACTCTCTTCTTTCTTTCCTCCTTTCTCCGGGCTGTGCTTTTCCTATTTCGATCGTTTCCTGCACGCGCACTCCCTCCGCCGCCTCGTCTCTTTTGATGGCGAATAAAAGTAATGTCCTCTGGCAATTTCCATAAAGCGTTTCCGTTGCCGTTCGGACTCTGCGGCGCGGAACAAGAGCTCGCCGAGTCCCGTACGTATACGCACATACACGTGCACGCGCGCGCGCGCGCGAATAAGTAGAATTTCGAGAATCGCAATTCTCGGAGCGAGAGACTCGCGGGAAGACACCGGGAGAAAGAGAAAAAGAGGGGGGAGGGAGAGAGAGAGAGACCCTTCGGGATTGTCGATCCTTGAAGAAGCCGCCGACAGGGAGTCGTTCCCCGGGCCATATTGCCACCCCGTACATTATACGCGAGAAAGAGGAGAAATACGCGTTGCAGGACCGAAAGAGAGTCGTTAAAACTAGTGCCCCGTGCGATGTTGTTTCAACGAAAAAGGCATCTGCGTCTGTTTTGCGTTACGATCCTTCCGTGAATGTGGCTCAGCCTCGAAAGCTCCGACAGAGTTAGCCTTCTTCGTTTTCTCGGCGATTAGTAATAAATAGCAGCGGCAGCAGCCGGGCGATAAGATTTCATCACATTTTCATTTCTCCGAAGACTAACAAGGGGATGACTATTGTGCGGCGAGAACGTTTATATCGAGTCTCGCCATCCCGGAGGTCAGGGGAGTCTGCGATATTCGGAAAATCATTGAACGAGCTTTCGTGCGAGCAGGAAAGATTTGGGCGCGCGCGCGCACCCGCGAATCTTCGAGCGATGAGCTCAGGACGAAGAAGCCTGGCGAGTAATCGAGCAAGGATAGAAAGAGACGGAGAACGGGCCTCATAAAATGGCGAATATAATATTTATGCAGAGGCAAAGACACGTCCTTGCCCGGGGCAAGAAGGCAAGTATTTATAGGCGATGATACCCTAGACTCGGCTCTTTTTCTATTTTCTTTCTCCGTTCCTTCCTCTCCTTCCTCCCCTTCGCATCGGTTCTTCTGGTATCTCCTTTTTCTTTGTGAATCATCTTTGCGAGGCTGACGTGAATAAGCGGCGGTTTCTATTCACTCGCAGTGGTAGGAGCAGCAGCAGGTAAGCAGGCGGGATTTTCTGCTATGCGCTGCTTACGGGGAAACGAGTAATGGCGAGTCACTCGCGACGAGTTTACCAACTCGAATCTTTGGCTCCGCGCGCTCATGTATAGAGGAAACGCTTGCTCCTGAGGATCGTGGACGCAAAGATAGACGGAGAAAATGAAAGAGGATGAGGTAAAAGAGAGGGTCATGCTAGTCTTGCTGGTAGCAGGACCAATTAGCGCCTCACGGTTAATAACGAAACTCGCCCGCGATGCTCGTTTTGCTTTTCCTCCGGATAAGAGAAGTCTCACAAGGGAGAGAGAGTTGAATGACACAGGCACACCGGATGCACGCACGCAGGAGGCGCTCCTCTCCGCATGCGCCTTCGTTTCTCCCGGTCGCGTCGGGCGCGTATATCGTACAAGCCCCCCTCGAGGAGCCAAAGATAACGAACGTAAGATCGTTCGCGGCAAGGGAGAATTCGAGAACGCAGAGAAAGAGCAGTCGCAACGCTTACGCGGAGCCACAGGCGCGGAGTCAAGGTCTCCGGCGATTGCTCTATTAACGCGAGCGCCTGCGGAAACGAGTGCGATATTCCTTGAGACGTTTTCTACGCGCAAACATTCCCTCTTTCTCTCGCTCTCTCCGCGCCTCGTTCGCCGCTTTTGCTGTCCCGGTATCCTCTGCTCCGTCGTGGGCCCATGATCGAGCAAATTCGTACACGAGTAGCGCGCACGCATTTTCATCCATTACGAGAAGATCGATCGAAGTGAGTTCACCAGCGGGAGAATCTTCCAGAAAGAGAGCGAGGAAGAGGAAAAAGAAAGAGCGGATTCGACGTGACGAATTATTCGATTTGCCACGATGATTCGGCGAGCGCAACCAGATGGACACCGTTATCGTGTATCTGGCATGCGCGCGGACCCGATCTTTCTCCAGCCCGGAATTCACCTCCACGTAAATACCTACTCGGGTGGATGGCAATCGTGTCATCGCCTCGTATAAATCGTACCCTCATTTACCACACTGCAAAAAAGCTGCTTTATCGACTTTCCTATACGCTCCTGACGTAATTACCTATGCAAGACGCTTTTTATTCTCCTCTCGCCTTCATATACTTATCTTTTTCATATATATCATATCGAAATTCAATCGATGAAAACATCGCGGGTGACATCACGAACGAATCGGTACTTGATTCACGCCAGCGGGGCATCAGCCGCGAGCGCCCGCGCGCGGATACCAGTAATATTCGCAACAGGAACTGTCAACGAGAGCGAGAGAGAAAGAGTCGGAGGTAAAAAAGAGAGAAAAGTTCCGCCAGAGAAGATTCGTCGTTACCTAGCATGCTTCGCGATGAACCGATAGTCATCTCAAACATCGCGCAGTTTCCCCCTCCCCCCCCCCCCCCGCCCCCTCCTCCGCCCGCTTCTTCTTCTTCTTCTCCTTTTTCTCCGCTTCTCTTTTCTTACCCTCCGCGTCCCCGCCTCGCCCCCTCCCACCCTCCCCCTTCTTCCTCTTCTTCCTCTTCTTCTTCGTCTTCTTTATTCGTTCGGCCAAGAGAGATGATAATCGCCTTGGGCGGAATGACTAAACGTGAGAAGAAGCAGGATCCTCTCGAGTTGAGAGAGTGCGAGATGCGAGAGAGGCCCGCGCGTTGACTCTCGGGAGTCCAAGGAAGGTGTATGTATTATATGGTGAGATGCGAAAAACGATAATCGAGTCCTCTCCTTCAAAAACAGACGCAGTTTTGCGCATCTTCGACCCCCCCGCCCCGCCGCTCTTCGTCGAATTTTCTACCGCGATCTCAACAATCGCGTCTTTGAAACTTTCGTACGTAATTTTCGTTCGAAGCATGTGGTCCTGTCTCGAGGAGAGCGATGATGTTTTTCGTAGCGTGGGATATACGAAAAAAAGAAACGCTCGCGTCGAGATCGATCGCGTCGGGGGCCGCACATGTGCGTCCGCGTGCCCGGCGCTCTGAAAATTCGGCGAATCGATTAAAGAAAAGACTCTGACCCTCGTCGCATAGCCCCAAATTAATGCTACGCATTTCTCACGCAATTTCTCTTTCGACTCTTTCCCTTGATCTTTCCTGCCGATATATTTCATTCGATGCTTCACCAGTAGACGACCTTCAGGATAGACTGCTGCTGGGGTGGTGCGCTTTGGCGAGCGCCGATGAAACAAGGGCTCGAAGGACTCCCGAGCAGAGAACCTTCGATACTGTTCCTTCTTTTCCTCGTATCGCGCTTGCTGTCTACGCGGCCGATGGGAATAATTCGTTGAACCAGGCACTCTGGCCATATTCGGTAGTTGAAACGTTTGGGCAAACACTTTGGCGCGGTGTTGAAATTTTTATTTTTTCTATATTCAGTTAAACGGTTGCACGCAATAGCACATTTTCTCCAGTTAAATAAAACCGTATCTTATTTTGAAAGTATTTTAGAAATGCGGTTAATGATAGGTACGAGAAAATAGGATTATTCTCGATTGGCGAAATTCGGCCCCGTTCGTGCGAGCTCGTTTTGGAGAATCTCGTTCGGAATGTGAGTGGGCATAGGGTAGTGTGTCGAGGACACACACGTTGTACCGGTTGGTTGGGTCCTCCGCGGGGCCAACTACGCGGGCAGAGAGCCGGGCAGCTAGCGGTTTTTGTCGCGCCATTAGCCGCGAGTCGCTATATATTCTCGAGAGGGGGCTGAGAGCGGAGCCTCGGAGATATGTTCGGAGTGGAAGCAGCAGAATCCTGGCAGAGCTCGTCGGCACGAGGCTTGTCGTAAAGTCGAGCGAGCGAGTTACGACGATGTGTCACAGATGCTGATGGAGAGATGTCGCGTGGGGCAATGTTTCCTCGTGTTCGTAACTAGGTAAATGGATCTAGATCATTGGAGCGTTTGCGCGTTATATCATTCCGGAGCACACTCGCGCGTTTCGGCTTCCGCGTCTTCCCGCTTCTCCACGACGTCCGTTCTCCACTTTACACGCTTCGTTTCTGATTCTTGAACCCCTCCGATGCGCTCGGGTCTCGGTGACGAATATCGAGATCTTGGATCCATCGGCGTTGCCTAAGAGTCCCTTCCCTGGAACAAAGCACCTTCGAACGAGGTCTCTCTCCCTCTCTCTCTCTTTCTTCCTCGCCTTTTCTCTCTCTCTCTCTCTCGCTTCTCCGTACCGAGTCATGATCCTCCAGCGGTAGTTTCTTCTCGTTGGTCTATGCTCTCTGCTCTCTCTTTCTCTCTCTCTCTCTCGCACTTGCACATATCGTAAGAGCGTGTGCAACCTGTGCACGCGGGACGACGTAGTTAACGGTTAACTGATCCTTGCTAGGAGGAGGTTGAGTGAATCGCGGTTATGCCGAGGTCATCTGGAACGCTCGGCTAGCAAAACTGGCTTCCATACTTGGCTACGGGTTCTCTCTCGTCCAACGTGCATGCTCTTTTTGCTGCCCTTGCACACGCGTCGCAGCGCTATCGGCCGGGACCCCTCGAGTGTTACTCCTCGCAATCGGAAACGCTCGCTTCACGCATTTTCGTAAAAGCCTAGCGATTCGGGTGCTCGTCGAGAGCCAAAAGTTTCAACCTAACGCAGCCGATGTTAGAATCGATCGACACAAGGCTCCCGCGCACTTTCCTTATTATATTCCCGAATCGTCGAGAGCGAAATATCGATAGGCTGCCCGCTGTACAAGGGCATTTATATAGCTCATCGAAGGGTTGCCCGGAGGCGGGAAGCAGGCTTCGGTCGCGCGATTCGCAATCCTGAAATAACAGGTTGTGGAAGCAAGCGCGCTCAGCCGCGGCAAGAAGAACGAGAAGAAAAAAAGGAGTTGAAGAAGACGTAGCAGAAGAAGAAGAAGCACGTATAAGAAGCTTAAGCAGCATCGAAAAAACGACGAAACACACCGCGGACTCGAGACACGTCTCTTTTCTTTTATTTACAAAATGTCCTGCCAAAAATACGCGTGGAATCGATCCCCAAAAAACCAGATCCCTCCATTTTTTTAGCACTCGTTTTTCGTCCGAGCTGAGATTGTTTCGCCTTAAAACGAGCATGCAACGTTCAGAGAACGAGGGTGTTCGCTGACCAAATGCCCTGCTGTGAAACGCACAGCGGATGTGGTAAGTGGATATTGTGAAACGAGAGAAAAAAATAAAAAATAGTCGAGGGAAATGCCGCCGTTCTGCCAAGATTCTACTGTGAGAACACGTCCACTGTGAGTAATATAATATATAGTTGCGGAAATACGCACGAGGCGAGCGCAAACTTGGCATTCGTTTATTTTATTTTTCCTTTTTGTTTCCTCCGTCTAGCGAGCATTGTAGTTGGTGCTTTTGTTAGAACGGGATAAAAATATCATTCGCACTTTTGCTTTTGTTTCCTCTCGTACGCCGCAAGCGCGCATATTTTTATTGACATATTCGCGAAGTCACTTGCGCGGAGGCAATCGAAAGGACCGCGCGTTTCAATGAGGCAGGAAAAAGTAGCCGCCGCGCGCCGTTCAAAACGATCCATACAATCCGCTCTCGCGCGCCTTTATCGCTATTTCTCGTTCTCTTTATTTATCTTTCTGCTTATTCTCGCTATGGATAGAGCACAGACTCACGTGTGTCAGGGAGCACACCGTGCACGATGTACGTAGTTGACCGCCCCGGTAACGGCAGCGCCAGCGGCGATGACGGTTAACTCAACGCGGGGCGCGTTCGGTTAACGGTAAACCGCCTGAAAAACTTAACTTATTAGACGGAACGGTGCGTCTGGAGTGGCACAAAAACTCAGATCGGATTGCCTCACGTAAACCATCCGTTCGTTCGCGTTCTTCGGTTTCATCTATTCGTTTTTTATCCCAGTCCCTTTCTCCCCCGACTGTTCGATCCTCGTGCCGATATTTTTTTGGTATTCGCTGCTGGAATATGCGAAATGAGCGATAAAAGTAATGAAAAGAATCGATTGATCGTCGACTCGCGGGAAAAATCAAACAACTTTGGCCAACGATGCAACGACGTATTTCCAGCCAAATTTCTTGTCACATATCGCTCGCGTCTTCGTGGTTTACACGAGTAGCCAATTTTGCGTAATGGCGTTGAACGTCAAGCACGAATTCCGATAGTCTGAGCGTGACGACCGCCATATTCTAGACACATTGCCCTCGGCGAAACGAAGCGTATCATCAGATGCAGACTCTTTGTACAGGCTCGAGACAAAGTGGTCGCGTCTTGAGAGCACGGGAGAGAGACACGCGCCTGCCTGCCTGCCTGCTCGCACTTCGCCTCTCTTTCAACGCCGAACTCGCGTCCTCATCTTCTCACATATATTCCGGTCAACGGTATATAATAATTATATTTTTCGCAATTAGAGTCCGCGATGTTACGGTAAACTCAAATCTGGCGAATCAATCGATTGCGGTTGTTCATTGATGATAATTGTAACGGTCGCTGCTCTTTTGGCAAAAGAGTTGAGTCATCGAGAGCGCGTGTGCTCGGAGCTCTCGCTTCTTACTTGACGATGAGTCTTTTTCATTAACGCCAATTTACCTGGCGTTTGATAGACGCGAATTTATCAATAGCTTCGGTCATCGCCTCGCTTTTCTAGATTCTTCTTCAACTCAAGAAATTCCTTCGTATAGTCAGCTACATTTTTCATATATAGAAATCAATTTTTCTATATCTTCGTATCCATTAGTTCGATTCGCGTTACAAACTCGATGGGGGCGGCGGACTGTTTGCAATCGGCACGGTATATCGTTCGGCACGAAGGCGTTCACCCGCGCACAACACGAGTCTCATTACTCGGGAAGGGCGATCTTCCTGGCAAGAAAATTACCGTGATTTTTTTTCAGTTTTGCTACAGAAGATTCTCCGGAGGCTTATACATATATATCGAGAGTAACATTGTAAGATCGACGCACGAGAAACGAGCGCGCGCGCGCGCGCGCGCACAGGAGAGTTCTTGAAGGGTTCTTGAAGGATTACGTGATTCGCGGTACGCTCGCAGAGTCTCTTCTCTTCGTGCTTGCGTACTTATTACGTTTGGAATTTTCTCGGATGTGCCCCCGGAACAGGTCGGCCGGATTGAGGCTCGGAATCGCTCGGCCGCGATACCGATCTTCCTTTATATGTACCCAGAAGAGGAGGGAAAAAAATTAAAAAATTTAAAAAAAAAAAACAAGAGCTACGCGAACGTGGAGACGAGGGAAGAATAGAAATAGGAGAATGGAAGAAGCACGCCGATCAATCGAATGAGATCCGTGCCGGTTCGATGTCCGTTCGAAACGCGCTCTTTCCTCAAACAGATAAAATGATGCAAAATGCGAAGACAATAATTCTTAGATTTAGAGGCAAAAAGAGGGAAAACCGGATTCCGTTTTGTGGATAGGCTGCTCAAAGAACGAGCCCGCCGCAAGTCCCCCGTATATTTATATTCATCAGCACAATAACCGGGTCTGGTTGAGCTCTCCTATATCGTTACACGAGCAGCAGTCTCATGGGTTCGGAATACGACAAGCGGGCCAAAAAGTTTTGACTTTGGCTCTCGTCCCGGTTCGCAGCGACTGCGGGTGCTGCTCGCACGCGGTCTGGCCTTCGCGGATACAAAGTCTTTGCAAGAACGGTACTCCTTGCCCAGACGGGAATTGATCTCGCGAGCTCGTTCTGCGTTCGAACACGAGACAAACCGACGACAACGCGACGACGACGACGACGACAACGACGACGACACTACGACGGAGACGACGACGACGGTCAAGGTCTCGAACGCACAGACCGACTCAACGCCTCTCTTATATACAATATATCGAGCAAGGATATTACGGAGCCATTACGCTTCGTTACGAGATGAGCTTGTCTATATACAGGGTGTCCCGCTGTAAAAATTTATGGGAGAATTTAGGCTCCAAGAGTCGTATGAGGCAGGAAGTTTTATTGTGTATTACGAAAACTGGCCTGCTGATAAGTTGATGATTATTGGGCCTGCCGGATTCGTGGACCGGCAGTTATCGAGCTCGTCGCACTGACGGAACATCGAATCTTCTTCAAAAGATACTTTTTCACGACGTACTTTTTCATCCCCGGGAGTCCGCTCTCGTAAAAAGGCATCGAAAAGAATCTTTATGGATAGGCTCTGGCGAGAAAATTCGAAATGTTTTTTTTCGTCATAGCGAAGATACCGAAACGTTGCTTTAGGGTATTCCAAGAAAATTTCAACGAGCGTGATCATACGCGCAAGGGGTTTGCGGAGTTTAATAACTCATCAAGGGAGACTGCGTCACCAAAAAACATCGTTAAGCTTCCCCACTCGTGATTCCACTCGGTACAAGTGAACTTGGAATATTAACGATTAAAACTGGGACGTCCCATGCATGTATACCATATTATATGGAGGCATAAACTATACGAGCACCAAAAGCTTGCTTTTCAGCATGACAATAAAGAGAGATGAGAACGCGGCGTTTCGAGCCATTACCCTTTGTTGCGATTACGTTTTACTCACCCCGCGATGATGTAGAAATGACGGGAGGGAGAAAGAGAGAAATGATCGCGGAGGCTGTAAAGAATATACTCGAGTCGGTGATTGAGGTGCAATAACCCCGCGGCGATCGATGGAATAAAGAGAGAACGAGAGTTTTATTACTCCTTCGTAATCCGCAACCTTCTGATCCATCGAGGAACATTCATTCAGGCAATTGTTCCCCAAAGCACGGGATGAATTTGAGAGACTGCCATTTGACAGGCTTCGCGAGAGCGCATACGCCTCTCTCGCGATGTTTCTCTCCTCCTGCGCTCACGGCGCGTCCGGTAGCGCACGAAGGAAGCGAGCAAAACGTACTGGAACGGAACGAAGGACGTGATCGTCAAGCCGTGAAACTCACCAACACACCGTCTATACACATTCTCGAACTCGAATCTTCGAACATACAAGCTCCAACAGTATCATAATGACAGCATCTTGCACGATCAATTCGCGTTAAGCGAGAGAACGAAGAAACAGAAAGAGAAAAAGAGAGATGAACCGGTGAGTGGACCCGAATATCAATTAACCGGTCGATCGGGACCTACCCCAACAGGCTCGAGGTCCCGCGAGTTCCGCTGAGGTTGTATTGATTTTGGGCGCTCCCGCGGCTCTCCATCTCCCTCCGAAAGGGGGACAACTTGATTTTCCCTACCATATTCCGTATAATGTTCTTCCTCGACTAGACTCACCCTCGCTCTTTCTCTCTCTCTCTCTCTCTCTCTCTCTCTCTCTCTCTCTCTCTCTCTCTCTGCCAGAGTTCAACGATCATTTTTTTTCAAACTACCACATAAGAACCTTGAAAATTGACGAAAGCTATACTAAAATCTTAAAAATTAACGAAAATGAAGTTTTGCTTCGATATTCAACGAAGATCAAATACGAGCCATCGATTTTTGGCGCCATGCTTTTAATTAGAATTTTAAAATTCGTGCGACAAGGATTTCACTTCAGTATTACGCAAATGTGAAAATACACGTTTCAAGCTTTGTTGGCATATCGTAAAATTAATTGAGCTCGATTCTAATACGCCGACACAAATATTTCTGTGTGAACGGTAAATGTCAAATCTTGCTCGTTCATATTTACATATCTGAACACGCGTCGTTCCTAGAAGAGGATATTGAGCAATAAAAATGCTTTTCACGCTGATTTTAGCACAGATTCAACTTTATCATTTTTAGTACGTACGTATATTCACATGCGAACGTATCACAGACAGAATTACCAGTTGAATTGGTCCGTATCATCCGCGCGACAAGATGGTACAGGAGCGATAGAGGGAAATGTGGAAACGAAGCGACAGTTGGCGGCGAAGCGGTGATCAATTTGTCAATTTACGATGGGGTGAAAGAACTCGTAGCCCGTATTTCGATTCGTTCATTTTCCGTGTATATATTCACGAACAGAGTGCTTGTGCGCGTGTATATCGACGCGAGGTTTGTTGGAAAAAGCGTCGCTTCTCCCCGGATAAATGGGCGAGGGGTTCTCTCCTCCACAGATTCGAGGGGTTCGCGATCGTGGAGCAAGAATTTTTCCATCAACGTGCGCGTCATGTTGTTGGGCTGAAGAAATAGTGTCTCGATGAAAAGTGATGGATGGATGCTGGGATCGGGGGCGAGGATATTGGCCAAAATATTCCAAAATGCGTTCGTACACGCGAATTTGTTGTTGGAAAAAACGATTGTGCAATAATGATGAGTCGATGGGGTACGCGAACAGCGAGCGTCGACGCTTTTGAAATATCCTCGAAAACTCGGGATTCTCATTAAATTCTTTTTGGAGAGGCGCGCAAGAGGGGCCTTGAAAATTCTGACTGCGTTATACGAGTAAACTCTATTTGTCGAACCATCGAAATATTTCAATATATATTTCCGTGGTACGCGTGTAGCAGAAGAGAGCATGTCTCTATTGGTCTACTCTGGCAAGGGCTTTTAACGGCATCGTCCCTCCGCATCTATACGTACAATGGCACACGCCAAGTGTATCTATATATACCCATAAACACACGTATATACAGGCGTACATAGATACGTAAACGCATCTCAGCGCGAGGTAGCAGGACGACTACAGAGCCTAGCAACGCTATTGATTTCCTTCCTTCCTTCCCTCTGCTTAAACCACGAGTGCGGATCTCAACGAAATTTACTCACGTGCGAGCTCTTGGCTCGAGTTACCAGCGGCGAGAGCTCGTAATGCCAGAATCAAAGTGTCCTTTACTGGCTTTGATCCGCGGAATAATAAGTATATATACAAAAATGCGGGAGTTTCGTTAACGAGGGTTGCCCCGAACGAAACTTTGATTGCACTCGCACTTGGACAATAAGCTTGCCAAACATCGGGGAGGCTGTGTGCCACGTTTAACGAACAAAGGAGTACACGGAAGCTGGCTTTCGTCGATCTTTTCAATCGTACCGTTTCACCGAGCGCAAGGGATGCTCCGGTTATTTCGCCGAAAGAGCAATACGACGGTCATAAACTGCGCGAGCATCTTCCTACCGATCCTAATGCGGTCTCTCGTAAAACCTCGGGGGGATGCTGTGCCCCGAGCGCTAACGATATAATAGTCAAGGAAGAGGGACGAAACTCGAGATGCGTAATAAGCAGGTGAAAGAAGAAGAGGAAGCGGGCTTGTCGTACGACAAAAGTGAGAGTAATTTTCATCTCGCACTCACTCGCATCCTTTCACCTTTCCACAAGGGCGGAGGGGCAAGGGAGCGAGAGAGTGCGAGAGAGAGGGGCAGCCACTCTTTCATTCTTTCTTCCTGATGGCGGTGCTGGTGCGCTGATTCGGGTCAAGTTCACGCTCCGTCCGTCTACCGTGCTCTCCGCAGGCTCTCTTTCACTCTCACCTTTACTCGCTCGCGGCACTTGCGCGCGCTCCCGCCCGTCTTTCATCTACCGCTACTACTGCTCGCTCCTGCTCTTACCACTGACGCCGCACCGCAACTTCTCTCCTCTCTCGATCGCTCTCACCTCGCTACACCTTCTTTCACCTCGGCGAGGCTAACCGCGCCAACTTTTATCTGTGTCTCATGTGCAACCCAGCCATTACCCATTTCACTCCCACGTAACAGATATTACGTCGAATATCGTGTCAGTGTCAATGGCACACGCGGGTGCATCTCTCGCCTCGACAGATACCGATTCACGGCGCGCATCAAACTCGCTTGCACGACTCGCACATTCCCCCTCAACCCACGAACATTTTCATTCACGCAATACCATAACGTCGCTGCGCGCATTCTTCGGGAATGCCTCACGGATCCTACATATGTCTCGTTTTCTCTCCTCCGGTGCATTGTTGTCGACATCAATTCCGCTCGTCTCGTACATTCGTTCTCGATTGCTGCAGCAAGGTTAGCAAGCTTCTGATATCGTGTTCAATTATTCATAATCATTACGAGTGTATTGCGACTTTTGTGAATGGCTAAATCTCCGTTTAATCGACGAGTTATATATTTGGAAATCCTGAGAAAAATAAATTTTTCGTTACACGCATGCATAGACGTTGGAACGGAGTGTCTGATTCAGGAGTAGTTTGCAGAATTTGAATATTGGAACTGAGAGCTCATTGAGGCCTCTACGAAAACAATTCGAAGCTGGTTTATGTTGGACTAGTTGGCGCCGGAGGGCTAGAAAGATCGAAAACTGGCACGAAAGATGGTCGAGAATGTAAATGAATTTCGATTGAGCGACCAAGTTTCCAGGATCTCTAACTCGATTCGAGTCAATTAGTAGCTCCACTTTGGGCGATTACGAAATGCACCAAATATTTCATTCTTGAATTTCATTTGTTTAGTTGTACCGCGAAATTAAGACTAGCCAAAAGGTTTACTTTTGGCAAATACAGAGGTCCAATGCCGTACATTAGTCGCGAGAGAGGCTCTCCTGCGCGGTGAGGTCAATTGGCTACCGATGGGTACAACGAAGTGTATTTTGTTTGGACAAATTTTCGAAAGGAACTCAACTCACGTGTAACGTCAAGGATTCGTTTGCATTTGTAAGAACGAGTTTGCTCCGCTGAGGCAAAATTACCAGGCTATTTTAATAAATCGCTTACAAATTGCAGCAATTATTTGCACTTGTGAAAAAGAACGACGTGAAAAAATGAGCAAGTCAACGCGATCGTAGAACGAGTGACACTAAAATCGGGTGGCATCTCCAAATCTGCGGTCTAGGATTTCGTCGAGTGTTTGAACGTCGCGACCTTGATGACTTTTCATCCTAAGTAAATTGTATTTACAAGCCTCAACATAAAAAATGAAGAAACATCCGTAATGGTTATCCAGTTTTTGGGCAAACACATGAACCTGGCGCGTATTACATTGTTTTTTAGCATACGCAAATGATGAGAAACATTCTCCGATCGACTCGCATCTTCATCGATGATCGACGTATGCGTAATAGACAAATACTTATAGCCAAGGTTTACCAACCCGATTGCCGTGACCTGTCGAATGTAACATGCGTTCTATTGAAATTTGACGAGTTTTCTTATCACTCTCATTAGCGCGAGGATCTTATCTACGGGAATGCGAACGGGGATAAAGATGAATGCAGATATATAAACTCGACATATAAACTCGACGTAGCTTGAGCCCGGTGAGACGAGAGGAGGGAGAAGAAGTGGGAATAAATGGTCGAAAACGTGTCACGAGGAGTGAGGATGACACGAGGAGGAAGAAGAATAGAAAGAGCTGAGGTGCGCGTGTTCCTGGCACGAAAGGAGCGCGTGAGAGCGTGTATGCAGAACCCCTCAACGTCATCTCTGCTCCCAGCAGCATCGCGCGACGCCGCGGCACAGTCTGAGTGCACATGGGAGAAAGAGAGAAAGAGAGCCCTCAGCGTGTTATCCTGGCGAAGGGTTTCTCCACTGCCTCTGGCAGTTGTCGTGTTCCACTCTTAATGCTATAGTACCAGCCGGCGCGGAGTGTACATCCTCGGCGAATATAGTCGAGGGTTGTCTCGCCCGTTCACGCGGGGTGTCTGCGCATATTCTCCTTCGCTGTTGCCGCTTCGCCTCTCCCTCTCGCCAGTCGCTCTCCTTCTTCTCTCTTTCTCTCGAGGAGGAGGAGGAGGAGGAGGAGGAGAAGGGAAAAAAGAAGCTCCAGTGGCTTTGGCGAGAGCGACGAAGGGGAGGAGAAGAGGAAAGCAGTGGATACGAAGACGAAGAAGAAGGAGGAGGAGGAGGAGGAGGAGGAGAAGAGGAAGAAGAAGAAGAAGAAGAAGAAGAAGAAGAAGAAGAAGAAGAAGAAGAAGAAGAAGAAGAAAGAAGAAGAGTCAAGAGCGAGTGGTGGGAAAGGACGAAATGAAGAAGGGGAAGAGGATGAGGCTGTGTACTGGTCCGTGGTGGTGATATAGCCGGGGGCATCCCAGTACAGCGAGGATACGAACGAGGCTCTCTTTCTTTCTCTCTCATTCTCTCCCCCGCCAATGAGCTTGAGCGTGTACGAGAGTGCATGAAGCGAAAGGAAGGGGGTTCGGAGCCGGCTCTCGGCCAAGGTATTTAAGGTACCGTGAACCGGCGGCGCACGAGTAGTTCACTTCTGTTTGGTGCGGTGGCGTGAAAGGAGAGAACCGCACGCGCCACGGAGAGGGTGCGAGTGACGTTTCGACAACCCCCCTTCAAATTTATATTACCGTTTTGTTGTTTTTTTTTGTTTTGGGTTTTTCAATTTTTTTGTTTTTTTTATCACTCATCAATCAACCCTCGCGAACGAGAGAAAGAGCAAGGAACGAGCTCTAGAAATAATATTAAACGAGATTAAAACGGTGAGCGACAAATCTTACAACCCCCGTGACCAAAGAGAATCCTCGTATTAAAATTATATGTGACTCGCGCGCGCGGCCGCGCGCGATTACCTACAAACGCCGACGAACAGGACGACTTTACGGGACGATCATTACGAAACCGTGCTTATTCGCATCTCCATATTTCATATTTTTTTTCCACTTCATTTATACTCGAAAATTACTACTGCCGCTGCTGCTGCTGCACTCGTGATTCACAAAATTTATCCCCCGCTCACATAATCCGCATTATCAAAGCCCTCAATTTAAAAAAATTATCCAACGAAAAAGTGGAGGATTCGTTCTTAATCTCGCGATAAACCTTCCTTTATCAAGGAAACGGAACGAGGGTTACCGACCACCAACGAACCACGAGAGCAACACTCGTTATCCGAGATAAACGAGGATCCAGCGATCTTTTGGCTAAGGACTCAAATTCTTCGGGATCCATTGAACGAAACGTGTCGCCCAACGACTCATTGAGGTATGAGATATTACCGGCTCAGACACTCGAATATTCATTAGCCTCCCGGGCGATTATTGATTTTCATCCTAATCGCATTGTCGATCGGGAATGCACTCGGCTCCGCTCGGCTAATGAATATTGGCAAAGTCATTATTGAATTTCCTAAATTGACACTTTCTTCACAATCAATATTTCCAATAGACGATATAATCGGCCGTGCAAAATTCGTTTTAAAAATGACCAGATTTAACTTATACAAGCAATGAAAAATTTCTCGTTTGCGGAAAAAGAGTGTCAACATTTTGTTTCTAGTTGAAAAATGCATGGGAAGCTTTTGCTCATGGCTACTCGTACGGAATCGCTGTTCACATATCTTTAAAGAAAGGCTTACGAATTTTAGACCGCAAACAGGAAAGGGCAAGAAAAAAGTGCGTTTTTATTATTGCCTCTGTAAATTTGCACAAATTTTTCTCACAAAGTTGTATGTTAATTGATCGCTTCCACATAACTGCGTGGCGCTCTTTTCGACGTACTTCTTTCACGTCCGCGGCCGTTTTATTTTCCAAGTTTCTTCTGACTAAAAATTTCTCAGAATAATAAATCCTCGAGTGAAAATTTGGAAAAATTGAGAGAAAAATAGACCTCGCGTATGGACCGAGGATATTTGAACCCGCAAAATTCGTCGCAGAGGTCAACGAACTTTATAAAAATTGGTGGCATGTTTGAGAATTCGAGTGTCCCAAAACGCGCACGGGACGAATCGTTTCCGCGATGTTTTATATTCCTTGGGCGCAAACGGAGCCCGCTCTTTCTCTTTTCGCCCTCCGCCAACGAGCCTCGAATCAAGTTTCAGCATATCATCGTGGGTTATTCCCGATATAAGGAGGAATACATTATAAAAAAGGAAACTATCGTCGTCGTGTGAGCACGCGGAGTCATATGGGGAAGGAACGAATTATCCTCGTCGCGACAACCTACATAAAATTCCTCCTCCGATTCAGCGAAGCGTGCATCCACGTATACAGGGACGATGCGTAAGATGCAAGGTCTAGAAGCGTCGGGATTTTCGATGACTCGCTCTCGTTCCGTCTTTCCTTTACCTCAAGTTTCCACTATTTTTCTCCATTATTCGAAGAAGCTCCGTTTTCAATAATGATACAAAAACGACAATTAAAATCGCTATTTAAAAACGTTTGCGCATGCTTATCCGTAGAATTTGATGGTCAATATATTTCCAATAAAATTTGATGCTCAATTTGACTGCTCCAGGCCCCATAATTACTTAAAAAAAAATCATTTTTCAATAAAAACTTAAAATATACCGTAAATGTTATCGATTTATCGTAAATGACGTCGTTTACAATGGAATCTCGATGTGTTATGGTTGCGCGCCGTGATAAATTAATTGATATTACCATAATGATGAGCCCGGGAGAATAAGACGGCATATAAATTCCAATCGGGTTATCACATCGACGAGGCATAAAATGTGCGGCACTCAAAGCCTCTTATTTATCTCGCGACGTTAAGGATTCGCCCTGACCCTCATTCCTTATCGCGTTCGTTAATTTCGATCGGATCTAAAGAGAAATTAGAAAGAAGGGTAGAAAAATGTAGGAGGGAATCGACGGGATGGTAGTCGCCGTCGATGTTCGGTATCATTGCGGATCGATCTGTGGGTCTCGGCCGCTCGGTCGAACGGCACTCTTGGGATGCTTGCCTCACGAGTAGCCAATATATGGAACACACACATAATCGAACGTGCACATAAAGGCAGACACAAACGAATATCTGAATAGATGAAGAGCAGAGGGCGAGCATTAGAGAAAGAAGCGGGCGCGGACATGGCGAACGCGTTGGTCGAGATCTTACATTATCGAGCATACCGGATCGGGAGAACGGTTAATCGTATTAAACAGAGTGGCAATTAGTCGGCCCATGGTTTCAACGATGCACGAAGCCGAGTTCCAGCGCACACAGCGTAAGAACGGAAGAGAGTAAACAGAGAGTTGATGGAACTGAAAGTCTCGAAATATTTTCTTGCCACATTCTCGAGCGCACACACTTCATTTTCCATCGTCCTTCTCTCATCTTTCGCCTCTATTTTATCTTCCATACTCGCCCCTCGTAACATGTAACAGGTACATCTTTCGAGTGTATTAATGTACATGAATATACTCGGGACTATTTTACAAGCGTCATTATATCCAAGTGCGTTTATATCCCAGGATGTTGCTGTTCCTCTCTCGTGAGAATTAACACTCAGGCCCCCCCATTGTACGTAATGCCAATTAGATTTTTCTTCCATATTATTCAATCGTTACAACGAGGCTTATATCCAGCTCCCTCCCTCTTCATACATCTATATCTACGTTCATTTATCAAGCATATAGATATACATTCATGTGATCCATACGTATGGAGCTTGTATATGTACATACATAAATATATATGATACAAGAGGTTGTAATTGCGTGAGAGCTCTCAGCAAGTATAAGAAAGACGACGGAGCAAGTAAAGCTCGAGAGAAAGAGCGAGACGGAGAGCATTGTACGATCCAAATGGGCGATCGCGTTTGTTAGTTGTCGCTGTTTTAATGTCAGAGTCACGGGTCGACAACCAGCAGGGTAGCTGCAAGAGCGAGCAAGAAAGACGGTGGTTCACGGTCAGAGAGAAACGTTCACACATGCACACGTACTCACAAACACGAGCGTTCACTTCTCGTTGATACCTCCACGAAGAGTCCCGAGGCTTTGGTTTTAATACCTGTCTCTAGGCACTTACCTAGCGGAGAATCGCGACGAGCAGACGAGAAAACACGATTGTATCTCTCGCGGGAGTCCCGAGACCGAGAGGTGGTGCTCGGCTCCTGGATCCTGCTGTTGCCGCCGCCGCTGCTGCTGCTGGTGCTGCTGCTGCTGCTGCGCTGCTGCTCCTCCTCGTCCCTAAGATGCGCTTCCAACTTTTACTCCGGGTATATTCGCTCGCGTCGAGCGATTCGCTCGAACTCCGGGTAGTTCTTTCGCCGACCCAGCATCCGGTTCATCGCGTTCATCAACATTTCATTCCACTGAGTCTCTCTCTCTCTCTCTCTCTCCTTTTTTCTCTCGTCCGAAGGACCCGACGACATTTTTATTCTTCTTTGAAACTTGTCGACTTGGCTGCCTTGATTTATAACATTCTCTCGCATGTACGATTATATACGCATGCTCATCTACAACGCCGGCCTATCACCCACTCGGATCGCGCAATTAGACAACGGTCACACACACAGGCGCGCGCGCGCGCACGCGTACGCAGACACGCTGCATCATGCACATGTGGGACAAAAAGGAAGAGGATCTTGAACCGAATAGCACGTTGCACCCTCGAGAATTGGGATATACTCGACGACTTGTTCTCTCAGTGCTAAAAAATCTATGTATAGAAGACGAAAGTCCTTTTCCAATATTCCCTGAATCAATGTTTGCACAGCCACCCTTTCGCTCACGTAATAATACATTTCTTTTTATTGTGTGCCTGCTGCTCTCGGAGCTTTGGCACGCGGATCTTGTTTCGAGGATAAAGACTCTTTAGTTTTTTCGGAAATTCTCTCAGTGGCGGCGGGACGAACGTTCGATAAACTTGTCGCTCCAACGAAAGAATATATTCCCCCCGGTCAATATTTACAATTGTTCACGCGTATATTGATATACGAAAATAAACTCGACGGGGATATATACGTACATATTCACATACGTACGAGAGTGCATTCTTATCTTCTCGAGTGTCGGACCTGATGGTAAAATATGTATCCAAGAGGGATTAAGGACGAGCTCATCCCACAATATACCCCGTTACTTTGAATAATAATTAATTAGCTGCACCTGCTTTGCATAACGGATAATTTCCGTTGCTTTCTGGTACATAATCAGCTATCGGGATCTCTGGCAAAACATCCCGTAGGAAAACCAGTTCCCTACTATCCTCTCTTTCTCTTATTTTCTCCTTATCTCAGTTCATTGCGTCATCTTTATTCTTAGGTCGGATTTTTGCGCTTCCGGGTTTGAGGGAAACATCCGTTACATTAATAACGCCGAAGCTTTGTGGACTTTCACAGAAGCTTATTTATAGCGAACATCCATCTCGTTCGAAGTAACGCGTATAGAATAGATCGCATGTAAAGTATAGTGGCATGCATGCGCGATTTAAATCCGTTGGTTTGTTGGCCAGCGAGCAATAATAACGCGTCAAGAGTCTCTTCGATAGCTCATCTTCAACTCATTGAGCTCCTCGCCGCATCGTTCCGATATTCGGGCCTCCTGCTCGTTCGTAATCTTAGTATTCGTGTGTGCGCGCACGCGCGTTTATTCTCTACCTCGAGATCCTTCGAAAGGCTCGTGAGAGTGAGAGCTAGCCTCCCCGTCGGAGGAAAATTGCTCCGAGCAAACGAGCGTGTCTTGTTTGCTCGCTAAGAGAAAAAGACTCGTATCCCGTCTCGCTTCTTCTTCCTTCGTTTTCTCTTTATATTTCCACGGTTATACATTAACCCGAACTATGTGCTCTCATCTTTATTAAGCAAACAGACTTGGTGGCTCTAGTATCGCGCGACGATGATCCGAGACAGTAAGCGCGAGAGTCAACGTTCCCGAGCGTACTCACAGCCGCGGTAACCGCTCCAAAAATTGGTGATTGGAACTCCATTCTCCGATAATTGTTTCGAAATTTCGAGGCTCTGAGTCGAGAGAGTTGGCCAAAAATACCGAGAAAGTGATTACTTCGCTAATGCTCGTAATTAACCGTTCAAGAGTTCCCAGCAGCGCAGGCTAACTACCCCGCATCGTTTTGTGTACGTAATGAACGTGTGCACCCTCCTCTCGTAGTCCCTCCGGTAATTCCTGGTAGCACGATCACCAAGAGGTCCTCTACTCTCGTCGTATATACCTTCCTCGCGGTAATTTCCATAACGTCATTCACCGAGTTATGCAAATCTCCATCTCGCCGAAGAGCCTCTGGTCTCCTCTTCTCCGTCGTGCGATCTTCGTCTCACCGATCCAGGAAGCCAGGACAATAGTCCTGTCTCGATCGTAGCCAACAGCTCTGTCACGCACACCCTGCTTTTCAAAGCATAATAAGAGAGATGATGCTACGGTACATGCTATATGACGCCAATTACATATCGGCTCCGCGCTTCTTCTTCTTCTTCTTCTTCACTTTTTTTTTAATCGACCACATAAAAAAGCCTGGCGGTGGGTCATTAGAAAAACATTCAAATTAGCATGAGATAATGACGCGATCGTAATTGTAATCAATTACGAGAATAGTCGAGTATAAAGTGAAAATTGAATGAATGAATTTGTTTATTCTTCGAGAGCTTCTCTTGCTCTATAGCTAGCACGTCGTGCGGTAATGAATGCGAGAGGAACGAAAAAGGCCGAGATGGTGGAAGTCAGTATTCCTGTGAAGAGTCGAAGATTCTATTTGATCTTTTAATCGAGGCTTCACGAGTAAACAGAGAGGAAAAAACTGTTGGGCCTAATAGTTCGTTAGCGCGGTGGATCGAGCGTCGATCAGAGGTGGTGGCGCGGGGATGAGGTTCGAGAAAAATGAGGATGGCCTCTCGTGGCGATGGAGTCCCTTGGACTCGCGATGGGACTCTGTTCCCAGCGCGGCTCAAGGTAATCATATTCCGCGTTCCACGATAATGGTGAACGAACGTACGGACACAGCCTCCGGGCTGTAACGGAATCCTCTGGACCGCGGAGGTCTGCCTCCATGTTTCTCTCTCTCTCTCTCTTTTGATGCCTCGTTCGTACATGTGCCGAGAGCACATGAGCGAAAACAACTCTCCGCACTCTTATGATCTTTTGTAATTATTGTTCGTCTCTCGAAAAAGCCTGGAGGCTTCTCCTATTTGAGAATCTATCCAGGCTCGTTGCTATACTTCCTCCCAGGAAACGCCTGCCTGCGTGCCTGCCTCCCTCTGACCGTAGTACATATTATACTCGAGCACATTTGGCGCTATCATCCCGGAGCATTAAACTCGAAACGAGACTCGAAGCTTTTTCACTCGACCTACAAAGGTCAACATACGCCAAGCTTAACTGTAAAGACTTCTTCCTCTCTCTCTCTCTCTTTCCCTTTCGACATCGAGCATCTCCCCGCGCATCTAGACCAGAATTTCTCACAGACAATTAGCCCGACGCGAAGACAAAGAGGGCTGAGAGTTACAGTTTTGAGTAGTCCATATATAATGGAGAGTGAGCATCGTCCCTGGTACGTAGCAGCAATTATTACATCGAGCGCGCAGACGTTCTAAATTACAGATATACGTTTTTTTTCTCTCTCTCTCTTTCTCTGTCTTAAATTTGTGTTTTTTATTTGTTTTGTTACAGGAGACACGGAAGAGTGCCGCAATGTCGGCGTTGAGTGGCGGGCTTTGCCGGCCCGGGATCATTCTCGTACTCGCGGTCCTTCTCTCGAGATCACCATTCACGCTTTCCGGTAAGTCGCCTCCCGCGCGATCAATCGCGTAAGCGTATATAGTTGTAACGTCGATCATCGTCGCGCGGTATAGGACAACATTCATGAGAACTCCGTAACGGAGGGAATGACGCGGGAGAAAAGGCCCGTTTTTTCTTTTTCCTTTTTTTTATTCATTCGATGTAAAAGCGTAAGGGCCTTTTGAGGATATTTCCTCGATTAACCGTTATCGACAGTTGTCCAAGACTCGCTGAGAAGAAGAAGAAGAAGAAGAAGAAGGGGAACGAATTCCGTTGATGCTCTCGCGCGATCGACTCGGTACAGTGCCGATACGTGTTGTTTTTTATTCTCCGAAGATTCTGATCGACTCGTAACCCTATCAACCGGCTCGTTCATTTTCTTCGTGAAAACCACGGGCATCTTCTCTCGATTCTCGTTTTTTTCTTGAATCTCTTGATTCTCTATACATCGATATACATTTACGTGCAAATACGCGCGTGTGTGCAGCCCTAATGGACACGCAGACCACGTACACGCCGTAGGACGTTTTCTCATGATAGTCGAGACCGTATACACACACATTGAAGCGACTATACTATTGCTACGGTATAGGCCCATCTTAGTCTCTTGGAAGCTACTGTTCGGGTAATCGAAGACTCGGACGAGAGAAGAAGAAGAGGAGGAGGAGGAAGATGAGCGGTGCAGCGTCTCTCCGTCTCTCTCTCTCTCGAGCCTCCGCTTCGCGGTATCGTCGCACGCGAGCGAGCGCGCTCGCCATTTTCGAACACGATGTATCTCGTCCCATCGTCTCCTCTCTACCTTTAAGTCGAGCCGCTGCTACCAAGGTGAAGGACCCCCGTTGTCGTTGAATCACTCGTGTTCGATGACACTCGAGGAGGCAGCTCGCGATACTATAGTCCACGAATACCGTATTTACCACAAATCGGGCGCGAATAGGCGCGAATCGCGGGTTGGCGCGACACGCCAAATTCGCCTATTCGGCTATTTGCCTGTTCATCCGGTATTCGCGAGGTTGCGTCGAATTCACTTATTCGCACGCGATCCGCTTATATTGGCGCGGTATTTCTTTGCTCGCGTGCGCGATTCGCCTGTTGGCGCGGGACTCTCCTCTTCGTACGGATTTCGGATGGCTGCGAAGCCGCTGTACGAGATTTATTCGCGCAAATCTTGCACAAGCGTTTCGCCATAAAACCGCGTTCCCTTAAATGCCGGTGCGAGAATTCAGATCTAGTAATAGCTTCCGACTAATTCTAACATATACCTCCGCCAACAATAAATTATTCGCGCCAGATGCTCTTTCGTTTCGCACGTAAACGCCGCAATTGCCTCGTAATGAGTTTGAACATCGCAAATTTTTAAGGCACACACCATCATTAGCCATTATTCGATAGCAAATTGAGAGACCTCGCGAGGGAGGAAGACCCAAGAGAGACGCAGAGCTGGCCGAAGTGTGTGACTGGTCAAACCTGTGGAGATCCGTTCGCGCGGCTATATATTCGCATACTCATGGTAGAAGATGGAGGATCGGATGAACGAGGGCCACTGACTGCGAGCACGAATGTCACTGACCGGCCTACCAGCACTTACGGATCCACGCTCACCTCCTCTCGTAGTGCTGCTCTCCGTCGTTATACGACGTCTCCACGTCCTACGCGACTCGCTCAAGCTTCTCTCCGAACACTCGACGCACCTGACCTCTCGCTCTCTCTCCCTCTCGCTCTCTTCGGCTACCTCCGTTACGTCCTTTTCTCCCTAATCGACGAGACTCACGGGCTGAGGTTCTTCCACTCTCATCCGTCATATTCTACAAGCGAAGCTTCGTGAATAATTGCTTCGAGACTCCGCGTAGTGCTACGCATTAATAGTCGAGCGCGAGTGCTAAATTGAGACAAATTGATTGAATTTTTTATCATACCGACAGAAAACCGTTCGAGTTTTTTATTGCAGAAAACATAATCGAACCCAATTATTCGCAGATCCAACTCGCTCCGAGACTCGTTTCAATTTTTATCCAAATCTGTAGTTTTCATTGTTTTTTTTCTCTCTCTCCGCAACGTATGTTCATATATATGAATAATGAATTTTAATTATCGTTACGAACGTTCGCAGAGAAATCCGATACAATGAGACAAAAAAACGAGCAACAAGTATTTAAAATTAATCTTCGCTCGAGCGATCTCGAGTTATGGCAAAAAGACCGTTGTTTTTTTTTTTTTTTTTTTTTTTTTTTTTTTTTTTTTTTTTTTTTTTTTTTTTTTTTTTTATTATCATGTACACAGAGTTTCCAATGAAAATGAATCATCGATTGGAAATAGTTTCGCGTGTTTGATCGCACGCCATGCTCATCATTTTTCCGAGGTCTGGCGAGCACGTCGCGACCCGGGCTAGTGGTAATGAACCTCTCACCACGAAACACGGGATGACAAGGTCGTACTCGCTCGATGTCATAACTGGGAAGCTAAAAGGCGCGTGCGCGCGAGCAATCGCCGCGCGTACCGAGACCTATTCAACAAGACGATACAACACGTTTCGTTGATGAGATTCGCTAGAATTCCTCTTGAAAGGACTCCGTATAGCTCCGACCGGCTGACGTAACGTTCGCGCGATGAGACTTTTTTCTCCTCTTTTTCTTGTTGTTTCCTCAAGAAAACGACGACTCTTCGTTCCGCAAAGAAGATGCGCTCATCGGACCAGTAAATTGGTATCCTCCGCGAATCAACGTGTTCACTGATAGAAATCGTTAATGTGAATCGATTAAAGCTCGGCATTACTCATGTAGATGCGCGCGGCTTTATATATCGTCGTTTCATTTTATCGGTTACACCGAAGAGGCACCTCGAGTGCACCCCTGCTCGCCTATTACTATTCAACAAATGTTGACGAGAATAAATAAAAATATGCAACAATTAATCGAGTATGAATCCGATTGAAAAATTCCACGATTAGGAATTCTTAGGCTCGGGATGCGAGAATCTTGGATTTTTTCGTTGTATCGGTGCGAATAACGCAGTGGCGCGTCAATTGTCACAGTCCCGAGGAAAGATTCTCGTCGTAGGTCGTTGCGAATAAGACATGATTGTCACGAACGGGGTAAAAAAAAAAGGAATTCTTCGCGATTGTTGGCTGGCACGCATCGGCTCTCGAACGAATAATTGACAAACGACGCGATACGCGTACCTGCACATACCGAAGAACGGGAGGTATACGGATGGTAAGTGGATTTTTATTCGTTTGTACTATTCGAGTTTGATCGGTGCGATACATCTGATGGGATTATTCCTGTTACATATTACATGAGGCGCGGTGAGCGAGAGAATCCGCTATTTTGTACAGGGTATATAGAAAGAGACGGACGATCGGCTATGTATGTCGGGTCGAGAGGGAAAAGAGTAAGACGCTGCTGACACGTGCAATAGTCTCTCGATGATACTACGTGCAAAACTGTCCAGGACACGCCGAGGCACGCGGTTCCAGCGGTCCTCTTCTCCCTCCCCTTTCTCTCTCTCTCTCTTTCTCTCTTTTTATATTTGTCTCTTTCTCCCCGTACCTCGTGGGACAATGCACAGCCACGGGTTCTGACTCTCCATTCATGGACTTGACCGTTCCCAGTACAATTCGATTCGTTGGAAAACGTCTGGGTGTAGCACGTCCATATGGAATGCTGATTTTTATTTTTCTCTTTGCCACCCTCTTTGTCGTTCACGTAACACGCAAATCGACTCCGAGGATCGTGGAATCCGGGAGTTTAGCCGGGAACGCGCACCGTCCACGAACAAACGACACTCGCATCCAAACGTCTCTCCAGTCCCGCTTACGCGCCTTCGTTTCCATGAAATCAATCACGTATTTTCTATCGCTCGATTTCTCCAAAACGTCGAAATGATCGACGATCCCCCCGGTGAATCGATATGTTGCGCATTTTCTCTCGATCCTTTCCTTGCCGAACGACCCAGCAGCCACCGACCGCACCAACTTCGATGCGAACTTTGCGGAACTTTGATCAACGCTTATTTTAAGCTCCCGCGCCGGCTGCTGCGTCGTTCTCCTCATTTTTTCCCGACGAGGATGATAATGCGAACGATGATAAGTGGGGATTCGAGCTTCAGTTCGAAGCCTTGTCGTTGACAGTTCGAGTAAAAGAATTGAAAAGAGCGCCCGGGACTCGAGCAGGATGAGTTTAATCAGTCGAACGAGGAAGATGTACTATGAGGTATAGAACAGGAATTGTACTCGATGACGAAGGGGCGACGATTGTTGTGCGAGCCGCTCGCGCTCGGTGACGCTCCAATTTCAGATAAATTACGAGAATCCCTTGCCCATGTGTGCTCACGTGTGCCCGTGTTTGTTTGCACGCTGTTGCACACGAAAGCGAAAGAGCTCACTCCACGTTTCTCCCTGCATGCAGGATAGCACACAATTCGCCTCGATCGCGCGGGGCTGAATCTCTTAACGAGTATTCATCTGCCCCGACGGTTCTTGTATATGCAACACACTCGCAATCACTTCCGTCTATACGCCCACGCTTCTCCGTGTTGTCTCGTTCGCTCGCCGGGCATATAACCCCTCGTCGTTCAATCCTACTGCTGCATATACTACCATTAATATTTCATCTCGCTCCATCCCCTCGAATTTCCGTGTCACGTAATCTCAAATGCGCTATATATCCTTCCCTCGTATTGTTCTCACTTCGAATTCATCGGCTTTCGGCTCATCGAAGAATTTTTTTAACACCTCTGCCCTTGCGAAGGGATCGTTTTGTTAATCCATTCTCCGGTATCCACTCTCGTTGTAACCGCCAATATACATTGGCGGTTTTCGGCACTGCAAATACAACTGACGGGCGGGGAGAACATTTTCAGAGGTGCCCAAAAGAGAAAGATCGCTTGAAGAATTAAGGAGAAAAAAGGAAGTTGGAGGACCAACAAACCCTCCACGACGAACGCTCAATGTTTTAACGGTTTTTCATTTGTGGGTCTCTGGGAATCAGAAACAAATGGGAGTCTGCAGGAATGAAGATAAGCGGTGTAGAAATGCGTGTCTCTGGAATGGCCGAGGCTCTGCTTTCTGTTATCCACTCACAAAATAATGTACCTAATGGAAGTTGTGTCGGGCCTGGGGATAGCTTGGAATGTCAATAAGCACTGTTTCTCCATAAAAGTTAGCGTTGAAACTTGAAGATGATTTTTATTCTATTCTGAATACCATAATGCTACTTGCTTTCTTACGAGTCTATAGCGTACTTCGAAACACATTAAGGATTTATGTCTCTTTACCGTTCGTTTGAACTCGCATGAAAATCCTTTTTCGAGTCGTCCTCAGTCCGAGCGTTTATTGGGATGACGAATTCCGGAGGCACGTCGAGCTCTTTACTGCGATTACGAAAAAGCCACTCGTCCCATCGTCATTCGAAGGGAGATAGGCTTGATATCTCCGAGAAAAATTCAAGTGAAAAACCATTTAAGGAGTCGCTCCGAACCGTGTGACTTTCGTAGGGAAATTTTTTCGTTTAACTTTATAGACGCAATGAGCTGCGCGATAACGAATTCACGGACAGAAGCTTGTCTCCGCAGTACGTGATATATGTGACGAGTACAGTATTGTCACTTAACATTCGTCGACTCCCTCAAAGCGATAAAATAGATTTAACACCCCAATTTCGAAGGTAGTTTGGCATCGATGCCTTCTTCGGTGCACATAATTCCCCCAGTTTAACAACAAATATATATTTTATCTTTAGACACCAGCAAGGACGATTTGCAGATATAGAGAATATTTATTTTCCGTTCTCAAGAAAGGAGAATATATATGGAGAAAATATAAACAGGAATAAATATATATAAATAATGAGGAGCGTACTCTTTAGCACCGATCGTATGCGAAATGTACAAAAAATCATGAACAAAGGAAAACGATATGTGAAGAATTTAAAGTCAGTCTCGTGAGTCATAGAAAGCTTCCAAGGAGAAATGCGCGTCGCGCAAACCTCCGACATCCTTTGTACATATGGTAATTATATGAACAATGATAATAGCAACAATAATTATTATATTTCAGCACCGGTATACGATCAAGATACAACGCAAGTGGGAGAATACGAGGGCGGTGGAGTGGCGAACGGTGGCTGTTACTATAACTTCCAACACTATCGCGAGGGTGATCGAATAATAACGAACGAGCCATGTCTCAATTGCACTTGCCACAATCGAATGCTCATGTGCTACCTCAGAGTGTGCCCGTTCACTAAAGCGATCGGACAAAATTGCAAAGTCGAGAAACGACCCGATCAGTGCTGCTCGGTTATAACGTGTCCCCAAGTTCCCGTTCATCTGCTCACTTCGACAACGAACGCACCGGAATCGTCCTCGACGGATCTCGGCTTTCCGGACAATTACGGCTGCAGCGTTGACGACAAGTTCTACGCCGACGGCGCTCAGCTTCCGATCGATTCACAAAACCCCTGCGAACTGTGCTACTGCATCAGAAACAGAACAACGTGTGTCATGCAAGAATGTACTCTCCGAGTGTCAGGCTGCAACCCGGTTTACTTGCCGGGCGTGTGTTGTCCGGTCAAATACAATTGCGGTATGTGCTGGCTTTTTATTTTTTCATTTGAGTATGAAAATGACTGAGGTGAATTTTACTAAGACCATTGGAGAATGATTTTTTGAAATTTAATTTTTCTAATCAGTTCGTCCCTTCTGATTTCTTTCTCGTGCCCGCTGTATTTATTTTGACAAATGAGACCTCTGAATTCTTGGACAGATTACGACGAAGAGCCTGGCACGACGATCGGGACGACACCCGGACTCATAATGACGACGACGGTGGCTCCTCGTGTCGGGGAAGAACGCCAATGCTCGCACGAAGGCAGAGTGTACGAGGACGGTGATTTGATTTATTCGACCGAACCGTGCCAGCACTGCTACTGTTTCCACGGCGATATCGCTTGTGCAGTCCAAGATTGCGGAACTCCGATGCAAAGTCATGGTAAAAATTGTACTGCTTTGCCTCCCGCAGATGGCGAGTGCTGTCCTAGCACGTACGAGTGTGGTGAGTGGACGTATAAAAAAACGCAACGCATTTATCCGTATTCACGAGTCACGATTTCGAAACTTGACAATGTTTTTTTATTTTCATTGTGTTAGAAGATGAAACGGGAACGATAGATGAGCAACAAATGTTCGAGACGCCGGAGCAGCCTGAAGCCACGACGAAATATTCCACCGATGAGAACGATGTGATTCAAGCCACGCAAACTAGTTTGCCGGGCAAAGAACCTGAATCTTTCCCCGGAGCGGACAACGTGATCCCGGAAGTACACGAGCCGCATCCAGTCAGTGGCGAAGAAGAAGCACCGTCACAACAAACAACCGAAGGAGCTACAACTCTTCAGGAAGCTCAATCCCCGTCGTCGCTTCCGGAAGTTCCGTCCGACGAAACGCAATCGTCCGTATCGCTGGATGAGTCAGGAATTCAAGAAACTCCGGAACTTCCTGGAACAACGGAAAATGTCGAAGATCAAGGATTGGAACACTCGACTGCGGTATCTGAAGAAGAGAAGCAAGTTACCGAGGCTGTAACTTTCAGTGGGGAAACTTCAAGTGCTGCTCCATCGACGAACGAAAATGCGATCGAGGGAGGCGCGAGCGCACCTGCGGGAGGGGAAAACGAAGTTACGAAAGAAGAATCCACGAGTGCGGCACCAAGCGCAGAACTTGGTCCGACCGAGTCCGTTCAAATGACCGAAAGCGTGCCAGCTCAAGAGGACACTCTTGCTCCTCAAGAACCTCCTCAAGTATCATCGGAACAACCTTCCGAGACAGCTGAGCCAGAAGTTGAGGGAACGACACCAGCGCGAGAGGAAAAAACGCCTGAAAGTTCACCGGAGAAACCACCCTCGAGCGAAAGTCCTGAGTTACCAGCGTCAGCAGGCGAGGAAGAAACGAAGCAAACGGAGGAGCCTTTGATCGGTTCTACGGAAATTTCAGCTTCGATGTCTCCGGAAACTTCCGAAATCACGGAATCTACTGTTGAACAATCGACTGGCGAAGAACCCGAGAGAACTGCAACACCTTCGGCTACCGAGCTTCCAGCTTCGTCGCCCAGTCAGACCGAATCCATTCCTGAAGGTCCTACGAGCGAGCAGTCTCCGGAAGAACAATCACCTGAAACCACCAGCGAATATCCAAAAGAAACTGAAGAGGGTGGGGACAAACAAATGACGGAAAAACCGACAATCGAAGAAGAACTTCCAGCTGGCACGACTCAACCGGATCGTGCACATGAAACCAAAGCCGAAGATGAGCAGTCTGTAACGGAACCGGAAATTGGTCCGACCGGAAGTTACGACGAGAAGACGCCGGTTACCGAATCAAGCCACGCGACACCAACGACTCATCATCCACTTGACACCGAAGGTACGGAAGCGCCCATTGAACCCCATCAAATGCCCGGAGAAAAACCTGAAGAAGGTGAGAAACCTGAAGAGCATCCGACGCCCAGTGGTGAAAGCTCGCAGGAAGAAGTGACCTCAGGAATTGATATAACCGACCGTGTCAAAGAGTCTGAGGTGCCGGTAACTGTTTCAGTTACTGTCGATACTTCGACACCGACCGAAGCTGACGGAGGAGAAACAAGCGCGACAGCGGTGACACCTGGTGAAGGAGCGACGCAGGAGCCTTCTGAGGGGCTCACAGGACCCGGTTCAACACAGGGTAGTCAAGAAACAACGTTAGCCGGCGTCTCCGATGAAGAGCCACTCGAGGAATCAACGACTGCAGCAGCGCAACCAGGGGAAACGGAAGAAGAAGTTCCGATGAAAGGATTGACGATTGAATCGTCCAGCGAAGAAACCAGTTCTTCGGAAGAATCATCTTCGAAATTGCCATCAACCGAAGAATCCATCTCCCACCATTACAGTGAGGAAACTTCGTCCGAAGAGATCGGAGATTCAGAGAGCAAAGTAACGGAGTTGCCAGCCAAAGAAACCACTCAAACATCCGAAATGGGAGAGATTCCAACCGGTGAATCCGTGAGCGTTTCGCCGACCGAAGCACCTGAAGAATCCTCTACAGAAGTCCCAAGTGGCGCTTCAACCACTGATGAAGTTGCACCTGAAAAAGAAGAGGAACCAGAGAAATCTACGGAAAGCACCGGCAGCACGACTGCGATCGAACAAGAAACTGTTCAAGCCCAGTCCGACGAAAAAGCAACAACCATCGAGGCGACGTCGAGCGAATCGCCTGTTACTAGTGCCCAGGAGGAGGAATCTTCGACTACGATACAAACGGATAAATTGTCAGAGAGCACGGCTACTTCCCAAGAAGAAAAAACTACGGAGACACCTGAAGCGAGCAAGGAAACTTCAACTCTCGCACATGATCAAACTGAAGAGACTTCGATTCATCGCGTAGACGATGAAAAAACTGGATCGACCAGCATTCCGACAGAGAACTGGGTCACCGATGAAAAAACTACAGTGCCGGTCGACGAAGTGAGCCCCCACGACGAATCTACACCAGAGGATCAGGGAGTGTCTACCGAGGAAGCGGTCACGAGAGAACCTGAGGTAACCGAGAAACAGGAAGAAAGTGAAACCCCCGTGAAATCGGAGCCTGCGGAATCTGGTTCGTCTGCAGGTCCAACTGCTACTGAGGCTGTGACCGTTCCTGAAATTGAAAAAGTCAGTACGGACGCTCCGATCGCAAGTACAGAACAAGTTCCTGAATCTCCTGAAAAGGGCGAAATCCCTGATACCGAGCCGAGTACTGAATCCAGCGACAAAGAAGTATCTCCGACTGAACAGCCGGCTGGTCCGACTCCGGTTGCGCAAGATGATCAAGTGACGACGGAAATCGAAACTAAGCTCGGAGAAGAGGCTCAGCGACCAACAACCGTTGGCGAGCAAGAGAAGCCCGCAGGTGAAAGTGAAAAAACAACAATTGCGGAGGAAGCGGGCACCACGGCACTCGTAACGGAAGAACACACAACTACGATGGCGCCGGAGAAGGATGACAGTACGACCGGACCTTTGAGCGGAGAAACCCATGAAACACCAATCGAAGCTGATGAGTCGTCCAGTACTTTAAGCCCTGAGTTCTCGACTGTTCAAGTTCCGGTCGGTTCTAGCGAACCTTCCAGTCAATCATCCCTATCAACGGACCGCGTTACAGAGACCGAAATTACGACGCTCTCGAGCAGCCAGCCTGAATCTACAGCTGTTAGTTCAGAAACAGAAAAAGTTACATCTGCAAACGAGCTTACGGAATCGACAGAAGGTCCAGAAAAGGTTACAGTGGCGAGTGAAGCTCCAGCTTCCACCGAACTGGTTACGGATGTTGAAAAGAGCACAGAAGCGAGCATAGTTCCAGAAACGACCGACCTTGTGAAGGAAACTGAAGAGCCTATGGAAGCGACGGGAGCTCCTGAAACAACGGACATCGTTAAAGAAACTGAAAAGCCTGAGAAAGCTAACGAAGTTCCACAGACCACGGACATGCTCGTAGAACCCGAAAAGCCTACCAAGGCTCCCGAAATAACGGACATGGTTAAGGAGTCTGAGGAACCTACCGGCGCACAGCCACAAACGACGGATCGAGTTAAAGAATCCACAGAAGCTAGCAGTCTGGTTCCTGAAACAACCGAGAGCGTTGGAGAGTCCGAACACCCGAGCAGTGAAGTTCCAGCAACGACGGATACTGTCAACGAGTCTGAAGAACCTAGCAGTGAAAAACCAGAAACTACGGATAGCGTCCAGGAAACCGAAAGACCTAGCAGTGTCGTTCCAGAAACTACGGTCGGTGTCAAGGAGGCTCAAGAACCCAGTAGTTCCGTTCCAGAAACTACGGACAGTATAAAAGAGACTGAAGGACCTAGCAGTGCCGTTCCGGAAACTACGGACAGTGTAAAGGAGTCTGAAGAACCTAGCAGTGAAAAACCAGAAACCACGGATAGCGTCCAGGAAACCGAAAGACCTAGCAGTGTCGTTCCAGAAACTACGGTCGGTATCCAGGAGGCTCAAGAACCCAGTAGTCCAGTTCCAGAAACTACGGACAGTATAAAAGAGACTGAAGAACCCAGTAGTGCCGTTCCGGAAACTACGGACAGTGTAAAGGAAACTGAAGAGCCCAGTAGTGCCGTTCCAGAAACTACGGACAGTGTAAGGGAAACTGAAGAGCCCGGTAGTGCCGTTCCAGAAACTACGGATAGTGTAAAAGAAACTGAAGGACCTAGCAGTGCCGTTCCGGAAACTACGGACAGTGTAAAGGAGTCTGAAGAGCCCGGTAGTGCCGTTCCAGAAACTACGGATAGTGTAAAGGAGTCTGAAGAGCCCAGTAGTGCCGTTCCAGAAACTACGGATAGTGTGAAGGAAACTGAAGGACCAGCCAGTTTGACTCCAGAAACTACGGAGAGTGTCAAGGAGGCCGAAGGACCTAGTAGTGCCATTCCAGAAACTACAGTGGCTTTCGCGGAAACCGAAGAACCTATCAGTGAAAAAGTACCAGCGCCAACGGAGGAAGGTAAAGAAAGTGAAGAACCTGCGGAAGTTAGTGAATCACCTAGTACAACAGGACAAGAATCTGATATCACCACGAAAGGACCAGGAGCTGAGGGTGGAGAAATCCCAGAAACGTCAGCAATTCCCGAAGGAATTGTGACTTCTGCTGCACCAGGTGAACCGGAAGAGACAGGAGTGTCTACCGCAGTGCCGATGGCCGAAGGTACCGAAATTCCAGCTGAGGCAATCACAACGGAAGCTTCTGCGGGACAACCAGCGTCCGAACCTTCTCTAACTACCGAAGAACAAGAGCCAGCGGTAACAGTGAAGGAACCAGCGGAAGGAAGCACTGAGGGAAAGACGGAGATTCCGATTGAAGAATCAACTGAGCTAACAACGGGACCAGCCATTACTGTGGAAGAGCAATCCCCGACGAAACCGCAGACGGAATCAAGCACGCCTGAAGTCACTGGCACGACACCTACCGAGGAGGCCAAGGAACCTGAAGCGACCGAATCACCAGCCGAGGTTCCTTCTGTTCATACCACTGAAGAGCCTGTCGAAGACGAAAGCCCAAGCATAACACCTTCGACCGAGAGATCCACTGAACTATTCACCCAGTCTACCGAAAGTGCTGAAGAATCAACTGGCGAGCAGCAATTCACGGAAGCATCAGAGGCGCCGGGAGAACCTACTCTTTATGAACCATCGACCGAAGCTAGTCCAATTCCTGAAGCAGGAAAAACTGAGGCAACCACATCCCTGGATGAGGAAGCGACCCAAAAACCGTTTGAAGTTTATGGCCCACCTGCTGGAATTCCTGGTGAGGGCAATTGTCTCGTCGACGGAGAATCTTACGTTAATAACTCGGTCGTGCCACCCTCGAATCCTTGTCAAGTGGCTTGTCGATGTGCCAGCAGTATTGTTGAATGTGAACTCGTTAAGTGCGCTCCACCACCTGAAAATCTCTCGAACTGCATGCCTTTGTACAACACTGGTTCCAGTTATGCTTGTTGCCCCATGTATTCATGTGACTCGATGCCAGCGGTCGATGAGCTCCAAGTTGTTAATCAAATGAAACCTAAAGATGAAGAACATTCGACTCCGGTGCCCAGCGAAGTTTCCACCTCGGAGAGTGCTGAATCAGAGCCAACAGCTAGCGCTGAAAACACCAGTACAATCCCAGAAGATTCTGGCACCACAATAAGCCACACCGAAACATCAACTTCAGAAAGTGACGAATTACCTTCCACCTCGAGTGTGTCTACAGAACAAACTGCAGCAAGCGGTTCAACGGTGGAAGAAGGTGGTGCATCAACGGAAGAAACAGCTTTGCCAACTGCCGCGTCAACTGAACCAGCTTCTCACGAAGATGAAGGACCAATGAAGGTCGACGGTGGTCAAAAAGAAGAGCCAAGCACTGCCAGCGACGCCACTCCGACCGAAACCTCTTCATTATCTGAGGAATCTTCTCCCACGAGTTCACCAGCTATCGTAAGCGAAGGCTCTACCCAAGAGCCCGGTGAAGTAACCGAGAGTTCTGTAATATCCGAGCAACCAACAGAAAGCAGCGATGAGCCATTGAAAAATGATCAGCAACCGATCACGGTGCCAGCCGCTGGTCCAACGGGTTCGACTGCCGAAGAAGAAAAAACACCTGCTACAGTAAGCGAAGAGGTCACCGGAGCCGAGGTAACGGAGACCCCAAGTGAAAGTTCGACCGAAATCGCCTCGTCATCGTCGCAACCCGGAAGTGATTTAGAAGAGACGGCTCTTCCCGATCACTCTCAAACTACTGAAAAGGTAGATGGAGAAACTTCTCCTATCGCTACGGAAGTATCGACCGTTGAGGAGCGGGAAACAACAGTTACGCCGATCGGCCATGAAATCGAACAAACCACTCACGCTGAAGAAGGAACAGTTTCACCGGTAACTGAAACTTCGACTGATATTCAGAAGGAACAATCTACGATTGGCAGTACCGAAGTTGAAATGACTTCTGTTCCAAGTGAGGAAACTTCTCCGCCCATGGTAACGTCGGTGGAAGAAGGAGAAACATCAGGACTTCCTTCCTCTTCTATTCCATCCGATACCGAGAGTCAACAAACCGAGAAACCCCTTTCGCCATCGACCCCTGAACTGGAAACAACGCCAGAATCGCTTGGAACCCAACCGACCGAACAAGAATCACCGGCCTCATCCGAAGGAGTACCAACGTCCACGGAGTCTCTGTTGGAAACTTCAGAACCCTCGTCAACCGAGATCGGAGGAAGCACTCTCGCTGGAGAAGAAAAACACGATGAGGTCGTGACACCCAGCACCGAATCAGCGGACAAAGATTCGACGACGAGTCCTCTCGATGAGCATGTTACCAACGTCGAAGAACAAGGCCCTGTTAGTGCCGAGGTACCACTCGAAGAAACCACCATCGCGCTCGAGACTAGCTCTCCCAAAGAAGAGTCTGAAATGAGTACGATTGCAAGTGAAATTCCAGTAGAAACGAGTTCGCCCGAGGCCCCATCTTCGCCAGCAGTTGAAGATCACCAAGTTTCTACGAGCGAAGCAACCAAAGAAGAGGCTGAAACAAGTACAGCCGGAGGCGAAAGTCCAACAGAAACGAGTTCGACCGAAGTTCCATCTTCCCCATCGATCGAAGATCATCAAGTTTCTACTAGCGAAGCAACCAAAGAAGAGACGGAAACGACCACGATCCGAGATGAGAGCCCAACAGCAACGAGTTCGGCCGAGTCTCCGTCATCGCCATCGATGGACGATCGAATTTCGGTAAGCGAAGCAACCACGTTACACGAGCCGATAGAAACGACGACGACCGCGCAGCCAACAGAAACATCCGAAGAGGCTTCGTCCGTGTCGACACCGATCAGTGATTCAACTACGATTGGAGTTTCGCCCGAAGCGTCACAGCCATCCGAGCCCAGTGATCATCCTGTGGAAGTGCCCACCACAGTCGAGTCGGCCGAAGGCCAAACCGAACCTGGCGCTCTTTCCGAAAGTGAACCACCAGTCAAATCGGAATCTGGGCAGGCTGAGCCCACAGAAATTTCTCATCCCGAGGAGCCCGTTACCGAAGCAGAATCTGTGACTAGCGTATCGCCCAGTGAAGTGGAACACCAGACCGAGGCAGAAGCTGCAACCAGTGTAGCACCCAGTGATGCAGAACACCAGACCGAAGCAGAGGTTGGAACGTCTGATAGCAGCGAGCCACCCGAAGGAACTCCGGCACTTCCAGAAGAAGAATCGACTCCTGTCTCCTCGAGTCCAGGAGCTGAAGTCGCTGAGACGGAAGAGCCACAGACAACCGCAGCACCGATCTCAGAGTCTTCTACCCCTGCAGGTGAAGAACAAGCTACGGAAGCTGTGGTCGTTCCAACCGAGCCAACTTCAGACGCGGTACCGAGTGAGGCTGCTCCGGAAGTCAGTACCGGGGAAGATGCCACGACCCAAGAATCCACGACTCAACAAACAAGCAGTCACATTCCTGTAGAAGAAACGGAAGCAACATCGCCACAGAGCGTGCCGCCGGCGGAGGAAACCAAGACTACGGAGCAGCCGATTCTGCCAACCGAAGAAAAAGGGCAGCAGGAACCAGAACCGGTTGATAAAGGAGAGGGTGCGGACACGAGTGGTCCAGTTATCGAACCTACTGCATCGACCGAGCCTGCCGAAGATGTGCAGCATCCACAGCCAGCCGGAGTCTCGGAAGCTCCGGTCGTGCCCGAACAGCACGAAGAAACGGAGGTTCAACATCATCTGCCACCGGGAGAAGAGACCCCAGCGAACGACACGACCAGCGGAGCAGGCCACCAGGGCGATCTCGAATATCCTGAGATCCCACCGGAGACGGAAGAAAACAGCAACTTCCCAGTGGACGGAGGAACCTACATGAACCCTGACGAAGATTATGGCGAGGATGATCAAACGGTTTACGGGCCGGGAACCTGCCGTTACGGCGGCAAAGTTTACGTTTCAGCTCAACAGATTCCCAGAGACGATCCTTGCGACTTCTGCTTCTGCTTCAGGAGCGATATCATTTGCCTTCAACAGAGCTGTCCACCCCCAATACCGGGATGCCACGAGGAACCGATCCGAGGATTCTGTTGTCCGAGATACGAATGTCACGTCTCGATGGCAACCTCCCTTAACATCACTACCACGACGACCACCACTACCACCACTTTGCCACCTCATTTCCTCTCGCACGCTTACAAAGGCGCTACGAGACAAAGTGGCTGCCAGATCAGAGGACAAGCCTACAGCGTGGGACAAACCATCAAGTCAGCTTCGGGTCCCTGTCTCCACTGCTCGTAAGTTTATATTTGTTATTATTCAATTCTTGGAATTCAACAAATTTTTTCGATTTATGTTATATAATCTTCGAAAAAAATGTCGCTCGTAAACTGTCTACGAAAAGCAGTTTATTACGTTATCTTGACTATTGCTTGGGGCGATAAGTTTTGAGATTGCTTTGAAATATCTGTAATCTAATAACGATAAAAAAAAATATTTCAGATGCGGAGGAGACGGTAACATGAAATGCGATCCAAGGGTATGCAGTCCCGAGCCTACGCTGAGGCAAATGATAGCTGCAGCGACCGCAAGAAAGAGAAGATGAGCAGCGAGTAGTCCGCTCGAGAAGTTGCACAAAATATTGGACGTCAGGGAACGAGAAAGATCGGGCCGAGTGACGGAGGGGATAGAAGAACCTGCGGTGTTGTATAAAAGTGAATTAAATTCTAAATACTAATACTAAATGTAGCGTCGCCGGAAAACACGGACAATAGTGTGTACTCGACGATTTTGAACTGAGTGGCCAAAACGTAAACGTTTGTACTATTAATTAATTATTATACTATAAATATGTTACGGGAAAACGATACGACCGCCGGGACGAGTAAAAGAGTGCAGTGCAAAAAAAAAGAGAGAGGGATATGATTGAAAAGAAAGAATGGCAAAGCTTGTGGCTGGTCATATAAGATCGAGAGCGAAAGAGGATTAAATACGCAGGCGAAAAAAAAGAGTGCGAAGCAGAAAAAAGATAACTGTATAACTAAGTAACGCAACAATAACTACGAGACTTATGACTGTGCCTTGGTCAAGTGCCCGTGCCAGTGGCACTGGCTTTTGTTACTCAAGAATCGCCCAGCAACAGTTCAATGGCGTATCAACTTTGCCATGCAGGGTCTTTGGGAGCATTCGATCAATCGAGGATCGGTTGCTTCCTCGAATTAATAAATTGTATAGGAGATGATTGAGAATTCAGGCAATAGTCCCTCCCCTGCACCCCGTAATTTCCCGCCAAATACGTGGAGAAACGGATGTATCGGAATTCCAATAACGACCGGTTGAACACACGAATGTACTTATTTCCAAAAAAAAAAAAAAAAAATAAACTTCCAACGACCTGGTTTCGTTTTTCACCGTCGTTACTATCTGCCACATTCGTACGTTTTGCATCGAATTCGTTTCTCGATAAGGGATATAAGCGGGAAAAATCGAGTCTATACCCCATACAAACGTCGGATAATGATTGGTATACTAAGTAGAATTAGGAGTTAATAGTTAGACGAGACCACGACCTGTTGCGCTTGAACGATCAGTCTCGAAACGAAAGAAACTAAAAAACATTCATGAATGAAAAAATAAAAGAATTCTGTCCACCTACTCGCGTGCCAAGATATCGAAATGTTTGGCACCCGGGTAGTTGGAAGGAATGAGATCGTTTTCAGTGACCGTCACGCGTCGTGGCCTCGAAACGCGAACGAATAAAATGTTAACAAGGAATTTAAAAAAAGTGCATAAAAACTCAAAGAGCGAAAGAAGAAAGAGTGCGGCGAGAGAAAGCGAAAGAAAGGAGAGAATAACAATAGGATCGCGTTTGATAAATAATAAGTACGCCAGCGCGTTAAGACACTATGAGAAAGTCCTCAATCGTCGTTACTTTTTCACGAATTAATAATTATGTCGGCTAAAAGTAATAATTATGTCGGCTGAGGATTTTCACAGGTTTTTTTAAGGGACAAAACGCGCCTAGACGCGACTCAAAGCTCAAATAGCGGCTCGCACGGAGGACCGACGACAAATTTGCTTCTCCGGCGAGCTGGCGTCATCATAGTATATATATATATAAATATATATATGTAGTATTATTGTATGCCTATATATATATACATTATATATATATAAATAAACATTTATACGATTCTTTATACATTGTAATCTCCACGATGTGCGGTAAATGTAAAAACGGAGGCAGCATGTCGGCGTTAAATATCGAGACATTTTGTACCATCCAAAATGGATCCAAAATGCCGAATAGCTTAGTATTCCTGTCATGCTGTCCCCGCTGTTACGCCCTCGTCTGACAGTGGAATGAAATTCTTCGATTAATCGAAAATTCGCCGCAATAAAATTGTCAGAAAACGAAAATACAAGAATTATATATAAAAAAAATGTCAAATTTCTCTGCTCTCCCGTCCTGGTATAATATTAGAAAATTGCAGATTACGAAAGAATTTGTCGGAAGAACGAGTAAAGGTACATTCGCTCGTAAAACATATTTATTGCGTAAAAAAAAAATAATTAAAATTATATATTCTACAGCGTCATTAGCCAATCAACTTTTACACGACTACGCCGTGGTTTGTTTTTTCCCCGCTTTGCGCAATTCTTTGCGCAATTCTTTGCGCTTGTCCTTCTCAGCATTTTCGTGTAATCGCCTCTTTTTACGGAGAAGCCATATCTCTTTGGCCCTGTCCTCACGACCCTTCATCATACTTTTGTAAAGGTTACGATGTTTCTTCTTGACCATCTTTTCTCGGAGCCGATATTCCTGCTTCTCTTGTCTGTTCTTTTCCCAAGGATCACTCTTATAAATTTCACCACTTTTCACCTTCATCAGTTTTTTCTGTAAAAGAAGATTTGTTAGTAGACATTTTCAGGGAAGTTCTGATAAAACTATTTCAAGACCTTTTACCTTTTTCAACCTCTCGAGTTCCTTATCGTTTGCGGTTTGTTGTGCCGTTTCCTCAGGCTCATCTTCTTGTACATCCGAATCAGCATCGTTCGATTTAGCCTCGGAATTTTCATCTTCCTCCATTTCTGAACCGTTTTTCGTGGCTTCTTCTTCTTTTTCTTCTTCTTCCTCCTCCTCTTCCTCAGATTCGTCCTGTTCTTTATTCAATGTGAACTCGGGATCTATGAGCGCTCTTTCTTCTGGTGGAATGTACGTCTGATCCAGACGACTGTTTGTAAATGGTGATAAATGTGGCGGAAGTACGCATCCAATGAGATAATTCTCAACGGGTAAGAGCTCACGGGCGTTTACGGAATCGAAAACCCATTGTGGTTGAATGTAATACCTGACAAGCAAATGTATCCAATAAGGTCGTGATTGAACATAAGGAAAAACTTTCTTTTACATAGAGAATTAATTCTCGGACATGGCTTTGTTTGCATCGATCAAACGTTAAATCACCTGGAGATAAACTGCTTTTCCATGCTTGGTCTATCTACGATCTGATGAGTTATAGTCTCATCATTTTCGTCAAACGTAGCACCGACGAATAGCAATTTGTCCCAAGAAACGTGAGCCCCGAAGGATCGCAGGATGAAAACAAGTGGCTCGCGAGGTACTTCTCGGTTAATAAAAACTTTTAGACCTTGGAACATAGTTTTGAGTTTCTTGATTCGGCTTGCTTCGAGTTTTGCTTCTTCTATCTGGCTCGCATCGTTCTATAAAAAAATATCTTCAAATTTCCCAAGTGTTCCGATTGCGACACAAACCGTGGACCATAAACGTATCAAAAATTCGCTTACACTGGCAAACTCATCAATTTCCAGATCATCTTGCTCTTCCGTTTTGGAAGAGCCATCGAGATTGATCAACGGGGCATTCAGGGCGGCTATCCTTTCCGAAACGTAAGCCTCTTCGTCAACCAACGTTTTTTCAGTATTCACTGCATTTTAAGTTTCATATGAAATACAAATGTTGAAAATCGAAATTCTTATTCCAGTTATACTCACCTGAATTATTCAAGTTTGGTGGATAATACAAATTGAGCGAATGATAAAGTCTGAAGTTGACAAAACCTAGCATCACAATGTAGAATTCTACGAAAGTGGACATTATTTTGAAATCTACATCTGCTTTTGACTGAGGTTGAAAGCCAAAGTGATGCGGTACTATCCAAGTGATTGTCTGTCCTTTTATTTCTGCCTGGTAGTAGTAGCCTTTTATTGATACGAAAACTTTGCGCAGAGCTTTGGCTGCTATAACAGCATGCATAAATTCAACTGTCAATCGGCGACACAACATAGTTTGATCTCTTGGTATATGAGCCATTGAGGGGAAAGTGCTGAATAGAAAACAGAGAGTAAGACAATCGTCGAGATCTCTCAAGGCATCAATGAATGTTGGATATCGCTCTTTGACAATATGATCCAGTTTCAGTGTTGGATGATTGCGCAAGTAACGTTTCATTGAAGCAAAATCTTGCATAGCTTTGGCTCTGCCTACTTTTTTGTTGAAAATCTATAACAATGTGAAACATAAAATGTTTCATAGTAGCATCGAATGGTTGATTCGACATTAATGTTATAAAATTCTTCTTATAAAATATCTGTAGTGCTGTTTCTCAGCATACACTAGTTATTCAGAGATAACATTGAATATTTAGTTTTCTTTTTGTATAATTTGTAAAAGCTTTCATGAAAATGATGAGTTTCATTTTGGAAAACCATGCATTTTGAAAAATATGAGTTAACTATCCTCATTGTTATTAACAATTTATATTTGACAACTTATCGCACAAATAAATATTTGGGTCATTTCTTACCTTGTATTCACGTAATTTCCATATTATTGGCTCGTGCATCAAAAACTGTATATCTTTGATATGATACAAGGTTTTGATACCAGAACGACCTTGTTGTGCTCTTTTCCGATTGCGGGGCTCTCGTGGATAAATTCCTTTGAGGATGCATAGTTTACGAAAATCTTTTAACGATAGCTGCAATTTTTTCAGAGCTCTTTTCCTCGTTATAAATTGAGCTCCTTCACCAGATTGATACTGCGTTAAAAATGAGATTCAATTTGCAGGTTAGAATGAAATATGACGGTTCCTTTTGATTTAATGAGTCAGTTCAAAATTTGACGGCAATTTGAGATAACGCTTTACTTCTTCTTACCTTTTTCTTGCCTATTACAACCATTTTCGTATGTTTAATAAACTATAAATATAATTACATCGGTATTATACTTGAAAAAAACTAATTCACATGAACTGTGAACGAATAATGAATATAAACACGTGTTCTCAATCCAGCGAAGCAGCGAGATCGACCATGGACCAACAATGGTGCGGTTGGTTACCTAGTTTTAGAACACGTTACGCCATGCTGCGGAATTTTCATGCGACTACGCATTATCTTTCGATGAAAGCCCAACAGATGGCAATTCCATTCAATTCTCAAGTAATGCACGAATGTATTTACTCTAGAAATTGGTATGATAAATTTATTTTTGATATCCTGACAATATTTTATTAGCTTTCTGGAAAATTATTATAAAAAAACAGTAAAATCCACCACAAAGTTGGGAAAATAAATAAAAATTAAAAATCCCAATAGCAGTGTACAATTCTCGTAGAAACGAAATTAAATATCTCCAACTTAATTTTTACCCAGTGTTATTGAAGTGAGCGAGCAGCTTAGACTGCAGCTTGTGCTTATGGATTCTGGCAAGAGTTAATTTTGTCGAAATTTGCTTTATCAGTTTGCAAAGTATTGACTTCTGTCTTCGCAAAAGAACAAGTTTTCGAACAAATTTGGATTGCTCTGTGACGCTCACTACTTCTTCATTATGAATATTGTTATTTTGATGACTCGGTCCCGAATGAGTTATTAATGGTCGAGGTTTATCCTGACTACATGGACTAATTTCAATTTCAACGTTGCTAAACTCAAGATTATTTAGTGAATCATCTTGCATCAAATTCACATAGGTATTGTTCTTCAAAGGCTCCTCATGCATGTAAAACGGTATTGGCACAGCAGAGGGAAGAAGTTTTTGACGAGAATCGTTGAAGAAATCTTCTGGCTTGAAATGATTCCTACACAATCCTGCTCGTTGTATTGTTGCCCACTTCCAATGAAGGATTTTTGGGTTCCCTGTTCAATGTTTGGCACTGATCATTATAAATTCAACAAAACTCTAATATTATTTTGGTAGTTTATCAAATTATTGACTAACGCCATAATGGATTAATATGTACCTGCATTCTTGATCCAGGTTTTCAAGCGGGAATTCGAGTTTTGGGGAAAACGATACAGTCGGTTTTCTGGTGTTCTAATATTCTTACAGTTGCGATATGCACATTGATCAGGTTTCCTTGAATATTTAGTTTTCAAGTATTCATTTGCTAGGTCTCGTATCCAAGGATACCTGTTCATAATCCATTCAGTTCATCAAATATTTTGAAATTTAACTCTACGAAATACTTTTATTCATGAAATAAATGCGTGAATTATAATACTTTTTAGAAATATGCTCGGGTATTGACATCTTTCATTCCCCTTCCAATAATCGTTTCAATATTTTCACCTGAAACTAAATTTCACTTCCTATATGCTTTTATGGAAATTTATTTTTGAAAAATACGTTTTATTATACCGGGATTCGAAAAAATTTGACAAAAAATTATGTTGTTATTTACATGACCAAAATTAACCTAAAACTCTCGGGTCTATGCGCCATCTGTAGGTAGAATCTTCGATTCGTTCTCTCCTGCAGTACCCTCTGAATGGAGCAACGAATATATAACAATGCGAATGGTGGACAAGCAAGGTTATGGGGTATTATGGCTCAAATGGCCACTATAACACTCATGCAGACTCCGATCAAACTCCGATAGTCGTGGCACATGCCCTCAGTGGGAGATAGCCATTCAGGAAGAGAAGAAGAAGAAGACTCCGATAGTCATGGTTACGGGGAAATTCGAACGATTATCCTGATATTGATGTTCGCTTTGGTTCAAAGAAGTAAAGATCTGTTAGTCATGGATCCAATTCTCATGTTTCCAAAGATCAGGAATAATCACGAATATTAATTAAGACAAGACCGGGAAGCTTCGATGTAGTTGCGCTACGAGACTTTCACGCTTTTTTTCAAGGGACAGGGAAACTGCCTGGAGAATTGGTGCGAACAATGTACATTATTTTTTTTTCTACTTGTCAACAATATACTTCAGAATAGTGGACGAAAAATAAAATAAAAAATGTTCTGGAAGAAAAATTATTTTCTTTCGTACCGCCGCGAGTAGTCTCACGCCGGAGTGTTCGGTAGTTCTTTGAAGGAATAAAAAAACTTGTAAAAAATTCTGCAAAACATTGACGAGGCAGATCACCGATTAAAATTGCTGCACGATTCCCAACAACGAGATCACCAAATTGAGTCTTATTTGAACACGATCACGCTAATCATCATTCTGACAGTTACGATCATATGAAAATGAAAATCAGTCGAATCCAACAACACCGAATATATATATATATATATGTGTTAGTCGAGTGTAATAAAAAAAACCGAAACATATCTTTATATCGACTTATTTATTAGGGAATGTACGAATGTCGGCTTTTATTCTTGAACATGCAGTCTCTAAAACCGATCAAATAACCTATAACATCAGCGATTTTATGCTCGCCGAACGATCATGCCCCGAAACACGTTGAATATATCTCACTATCTCGACTATATCATCATCCAACACCTCTGACTTCGTGTTCTCCTTGCAATTGTAGGCTCAATTGTATGGTCACCCCCATTGTAAACATGAACTTGTTTCATAACTTTCAAACTGGTGCAAACCAAATTTCAAAACTCTACAGAGTTCCTGAATAAAATAATCGAACTGATATCAAAGACGTGAATTGGAAAAACCACGTTGATACGAAATGAACTGGATTCATTAATAAACATGAATACATTAAAAACCGTGCAAAAGTTATCGTTACGCGATTGTTATCGTGTACCGTATCCGAATTTCAAGGTTAACCTTGCAGAAAACTCAAAAAATATTCAAATAAAAATAATTCAAAAATTACGTAAATTTTGTGTCGTATCTGCAAGTGAAGACAAAGAATATGACAATGCAAGAAACTTTCAAAGTACATCAATAATTGTAACAAATATTGACTCCAAAAGCTTAAACAAGGTTACTTCATTTACTACATTGAAAAATGAGAAAAAGTGCAGTGGACTTTTTAGTCAACATAACTCTATACTCTCACCCTCGGATCCTAATTTCCATTATATCAATGTGCGGAGATTCTCAGACAAAGCCTCCGAAGCAGTGATTACTTTCCCTCATGCCGAATTATCTGGAATATGGAAAAGTGTAGCAGAAAGCTCAGCCGTTGAGTATGTCCAAAGTAGTCTCATCTGGCTCCACACAACTACAGGGCTGCCCTGGTGGGCTACGATTATTCTTGCTACCGCATCTTTCAGAATGTCCATTATTTTTCCTCTTACTCTGTATCAACATTACATAGGAGCAAAATATTTCAACCTCAGACCTGACATAGACAAGATGGTAAAGGAGCTCAAAATGGAAACTAATTTTGCCGTCCATCAATATAAATGGAGCGAATCTTATGCTAGGGCTGTTTACAATCGTTCTGTGAGTTAAAACATCCGTCAAAATTGGTACATTACCACAAATTAATTTGCTATACATCAAAGATCAGTTCTTTCGAAACCTGTAGACTATTTGAAGACATATAATTCATTTCAGCAGTCTTTTATCTTAATATTTGATACTTTTGTGCATTCAATAATATTAATGTAATTTTTTCAGTTCAAGAAACAAAAACAGAAGCTTATTGAAAAGGAGAACTGTCATCCAATGAAGACCTTCATTTTAGCCATTGTTCAAATTCCTATGTGGATTACTTTAACCACAGCTCTGAGAAATTTGTGTTTCATCCTGCCATATCATACCGAAAGTAAGAGTTTATCCTATGCATCAATCAAACAGAAAAAAATCTAAAATTCCTAAGAAATATCATCTCTCAAAACTTTTACATTTGTGATACTTATGCTTTTCACCTACACCTACTTGTCTTAATTAGTAGGAATTCAAATAAAATACTGATTATACAGATTCATGAATTTTCCAGATGCACGCACAATTTACCTCGAGCTAATGACAGGTGGAGTTGGTTGGATCACAAATTTAACCGTGCCCGATAGCACTTTTATAATCCCTGTGACTCTTGGTCTATTGAATTTATTGATAATAGAAGTAAATTATTTATTCTGATATTCTGCATTTCAGTATCGAATATAAACAAATTCATCATAATGAATTTCTATTCTTCTTTTGCAGATGCAACAGCATTCGGTAATCAGATCAAAGCCCACAAAAGCAGGAAAAATATTAACGAACACTGCCAGGGTTTTCTCTCTTGTTATGGTCCCCATTGCTGCATATGTTCCATCGGTAAAAGCCAAAAAATATTTCCAACCGTTTAATATTAATTTAGAAAGATAAAATATTGAAAAATACGACAAAACGAAAATGATCGAGTTATAAAATATAAAAATGAAACAAAATATCCGAAGAAAATGATCATAAACAAGTTCGACTTTGCAAATGTAGGCTGCGAGTATGCAAAAAAATTATTTTTAATTTTTTATTTCAACCAATTATTTCAGTACGAAAAAATTGAAAAAATGGGAATTAAAAAAAATGAATACCACGAAAAATACAGTAATTATCGAACAAATTGCAACGTTGAAAAATAAAAAATAAAAATTTCCATGTCCCAGCTTCATACTGAATAAATACTACGAATAATTTTGATGAGAAACAATATTTTTGGAATTATTTCTCACATTATTTTTGGTTTACAGGGAGTGAGTCTATATTGGGTGACTAGTAGCGCGATTGGAGTTGCTCAAAATTTGATTGTAGTTTCACCGAGTCTTCGACGGCTAGTTGGTATACCACCCACCGAAGTCGAACTTGAGAAGCCATACAGTCATATCTACAGCAATTTTCGACGTAAAATCGGCCTGGGAAATGTTGTTTCTACCGAAAATGTCAAAACTATTGCGAATACGCAAAATACAATTAAACATCCTTAAGTCTGTTGATTCATACGAGTCTTTTCGACGTCGGATTAGAAAAATTTGTAAGTGGAATATTACGAAATGTTGCGAACATACGTAAACACATAAAATAAATCTTCTAATGATTAACGAACATTTGTAATTTGATAGATTTTATGAATAAGGTCTTCGGTTATAAGCCATGGATCTAACAATATTCGGCCTTTCTCTATTTTCTGCCTTAACTTTTCATGCCTTGAAGTTGAGGTCAAATCAAAAATTGGGTTGATCTACAAATTGAATATGTAGAGTTGCATTATCCTGATACCCAGTATCAGAAAAAAGTTTCGAAACTGCAAAGGAGAGTCCGGCAGGGTATCCCTCATAGCCTCAAGATTAGATATGTTACTTTGAATCGCCGTAGTTGGTAGAACGTTCAACTTTTTTTGTATCTCAAATTTTGGCAAAGAAGTGATTATATAATTATGACATTATCAACGGGAATTTCATTATTAGGCCACATCAAAATTGCATTCGGGTAAATAATTTTTTCATTTCTGTAGAATTCAATGTATTTGTATTGTATTGTGAAGTGAAGTATTACGATGACCGAAAATGTGGACCAGTTTTGAAAATCACAAATCAAACAGCAATTTTCCTCGATTCTCACAACTCTAATTTGAAAACGATTATTATCTACCTTCTCCATTTTTCGACGAACGACCAAACACACCGTCTCGATATCGTTATATGCTTTACAAATTTAAATTATGGTCAAATATATTTATCGAAAAGTGCAGCTTTAATTAACAATCGGAAGGCTGGAATTACGATAAAATTCGGAGATTAGCTAGGGGGAAAAATAATTTTCCCAATAGTCTCATTTCGAATATGAATATGAACCTCGACGATAAACCAACGTTTGACACACATTACGTCTGCGACCGAATTTAAGATAAAACAATGATAAAATTTACCTACATACATACATTTTGGATCGGACGCAACATTTCTTGGGACTATAAATATGTGAGCTTCACGAGAGATGAGCAGTACATCAAGGATTGAGTTCCAGTCCAGTCTTCAGAACCCAACAAATTTGGCTTCATTTTTTCCTTTTTTTTTCATATCGATTTGAAAAAATAAAACCAATGAAAATGAAGATTTTCGTGAAAATCAATCTTCCATTGTGCATCTTTGTATGTCTTTCTTTTATTGCGGTTGTTCATGGGGTGAGTTCAGTCGAAGGTTCTATTTTTTATTTTTATTGATTCAAACAAAAAATAAATCTGTTTCAATTGTTTAAAAATGTTCATTAATTATCAGTGGTTTAAGTTGTCAATTTATGATGAATTTTTTTATACTGATTTTTATTCTCTTTTCGATTGTATGAAAACTATATTTTCACTCAGTTTTTTTGTTTTATCTTGTTAAGAATTTATGAATATTTAGAATGATCATACTAAGTTTTGACTCAATTGTTGAAATTCATATCTTTGCTTTTACTAATTCTATAAAAGACCTCAGATTTTGTAGAGACTGCAAAAATGTTTACTTTTGATTTTTTTTTTCATGAAAACTAATTGATCTGATGGATTTACGTACTGTGTAGTATTTTGACGTAATAAATTCGATCGATTTCAGTCGGAATAATATGCCAACAAGAAAAAAAAATAACAAATACTGTTTATGAGATGGATATATTGACTAATTTGAATTTTCTTCTGTTCCCGGACATTTGTTTGGCCATCCCACAAGTTCAATCTTGTTACAACAGGGTTCGAGCCCCGATGTCATCCTGCGTATAGCGGACATGCCTCATATCCAGGAAATTGTACAAAGTTTATTCAATGCCACATGGGACGAACATTTGTGAAAAACTGTGATAGAGGGACCGCTTGGAATCCACGAATAGGACTGTGTGATCATATCCACAACGTTCCTCAATGCGTAGATGCAGGTGAGCACTATTAATTTTAGAAATCAACGCGTTGTTTGAAAACAGACAGTTTTAAACAATGGCACATTCATCATAACAATGAGTAAATGTGCATTTTTCATATTCTCTGTGTGCAGGAACGAGAGTAGGCAGAAAAGTTAACATAGAAGACTGGGAATCGTACCGAGATCAGAGAACTGGCCGTTTGATCGTGATAATTGACGCTCGCAGTGCGCGGATGATGGCTGTTTCTATTCATTAAGCATCATTCAAAATATATTTCAATTAAAAATTTCGTGTTTTGATAACAAGGAGAATGACTTAGTATTCCTTATTTTTTTAAAACATGTCACGAAGAAAACGTTGTATTCTAAACTGCAATTTTTTCGTTGAATAAAAATAATTATCATTTTGTATTTATTTTTTTTTTAATTATTACGAAAATTTTATACTAATTGGATCCCGCCCAGGAATTGCCGAGTAAGCAGATCTAAGGTTGACTGAGAACTCACAACCATATTGTCTAAATAGATCGGCAAAACCACACACTGACCCCACACCCATCTAAATTGAACAAATATTCATCCACGTTTCCCTTTAAAGAATAGTTCGAAAGATATTACTTACTAATTTCTGTATTCCAAATAATTATAGGAATAATTTCATCAATTTCTCTATTTTCCGGATAATTAGAAAAAAAATAGGCTAATAGTTCATTATTCACGTATTCGAAAAACAGTTGTTTGTCAGTCTTATGGTCTACAGAAACAACTTGCAGGTGCAATTGAAAAATGAATTCCCGAAACCAGTGGGTTTACAGCTTACTTGAATTTTCAGCTGGTATCGATTGTCCAGGGTGTGATTTCGATCTCAAATCACTGAACTACTGGTCAGTACCGAATGCAAAAATTCCCATGTAATCCAGAGGTTCAAACAAGAAAAAAAACCTTGTACGTCTCTGCATTGTAAAAATCTAAACAAACTTGCAGAAGGCTCTGAACTAAATTTCAAAAAAGAATTGCCGTTTCACTGTATACGTGGGATTTAAAATGTCAACAATCTGATCCCAGTGGAGGGTGAAAATTCGGAGATTCTCGATTTGAGAAATCGATTAAAAATCACAACGTATAGTTTTATTGCAGTTAAAAATATATGAGTAATATTTGTTTTCCATTCTTTTATAATATAAACGATGATTTGGAAATATAACAATTGTTTAGGCTCAATAACACTTGGGACTGAACCACTGCATAGCTCAAGTTTTCAACAATACTTGCTCATACGTGACCACCCTCTTTCAATTTACCAACCAAAGCATCAACATCTGGTAAAATGGATCCAGCTTGTCTTACCGGCGGTTCTTCTACAGATATTATATCTACTCTTGGAGCTATGTCAACATTCAAATCTTTGGGTGTCAATTTTTTAATTGGCTTCTTTTTTGCTTTCATAATGTTCGGTAAGGTCGCATAACGAGGCTCATTCAAACGAAGATCCGCGCTCAGAACGGCTGGTGTTTTTACATTTACCACTTCCAAACCACCGTCGACTTCCCGGGTCACCATTAATTTACCGTCACTGTGCTCGATCTGTGAATCAATTGAATTTCATATTTTCTTCATTTCATTGAGTTCAATTCCTTAATCGAGATTTATAAATTTTAATGCGAGGTTTTCAGAATTTTCTAACGATATACGTGAATCTTGAGAATGTCTAATAAATATCGTTGAAAATAATTTATTTTGCACTATACTTTGCTGCAAAACGTTCCAGCTGGCCAATCCAAAGTGCCGGCAATCATTTGTGCTGTTTGGTTGCAATCGTCATCGATGGCCTGTTTTCCAACAATAATTAAATCAGCTTTTTCATCTTGAGCAATTTTAGCGAGAATTTTAGAAACGTGAATTGGTTGGAGAGTCTCGTATTCAGATCCTGAAATTTCTATATGTATGCCACGATCAGCGCCCATTGCCAGAGCTGTTCTAAGGGTTTCTTGGGCTTGAGCCGGCCCACAGCTCACTGCCACAACTTCCTGAGCAATTTTTTTTTCCTTCATTCTCACTGCTTCCTCAACAGCAATTTCATCAAAGGGATTCATCGAGTGCTTGACTCCTTCTGTAACAACTCCAGTTTTATCCGGCTTGACCCGTATCTGAAATATATTCTTCATTTTTATACATAAACACAAAAACTCCCATATATAGATACGTTCGAACGATAGTCTGTTTATGTTAGTTAACAATTGATTTTTTAAATAGTGAGAAAATTGGTTGCTCTATTTTTATCATTCGTAATATTTGAAACAGAGCGTAACGTCAACATAACCTCACTCATTTTATTATGTTATTTTAAAAAATTTTTTATATTATTTTTATTTATTATTCATAAAATACATTGATGATGTCATATTTTATATAATTCTTAACTTTTGCACATTGTTATGCAGTTATTGTACATTACATATTCTGTATTAAAAAAAATTGAAATTCGAATATGAAAAGAAAAGATCGGCTCTGCTTGAATTTAAATTCGACAATTTCTACAATCACAAAACATATTTCGAGTGCTTTTACCTTAACCGCATAATCAATAACTCTTTTTACACCAACAAGTACTCGAGCCATTTTGATCTAGACTCTCTGAAGAACCAAATTATGTGAAAAAGTGCAGTCTGGAACAGTGATCCCTCAGTTGACTTTACGGGTTCAAAAGTCCAATGTTCTTTCGTTGTTTCGTTCTTTTTAAGCAACAAGCAGCAAATGGGCATGAAAAATAGTGGGAGGACTGGGAGAGAGATGCTGTTATATCATGCGTTCTGATAACACAAAATATTTTTTCATCGTACAGAAGTATCATCATACGAAATTAGAAGATAAGAGTTTTTTAAAAAAATAGATCCAATTCAAGAATAACAATCATGTGCTTGAGATTGCAGATTGCAGCCACTGTTGCGAACAGCTGTTCTCAAAAGCTCACACGTCTGTGAATTCATCTCATGAAGAAACATCTGTAAAAAACTTTTGTGCGTTTTCTTCATGGAATTCTTTTCTAGAGTGCAAAAACAACTGTTTTTCTGTAAATTTCGGTGTCAAACGCAAAGTAGAAATTAATAAATTATGTTTGTAGTTTGTATGGAACATCGAGGGTAATTGTAGGATTTTTGAGTGTTTTTTATTTTAGTGTGTTAGTGCAGCTTTGATGCAGCTTTGGTCGGCTACCGCTAGGGCATAAAGAGAATTCGGCCACGAATGACAGAATTGACAATTATTTCCAATGGAATGAGTAATTCTAAAAAATTAAAATTGTGCGAAGAAATTCTCCGTTTTGTTCCTTTCGACCAACGCGTTATCACAGAATTGAATCATTCGAAAAAAAACAATGAAAACAATGTAGTATTGTTGCTGAAACTTTGACTTTTGACATTAAAATATTTAGAGCGCATGTGCGAGAAGTGCGCGAACAGGATGCGCGTCAATGTGCGGCACCCGAGTGACGTGGCTTGAATGACGGCTGCACGAGTTGCGTGCTTTCGTTCTGTTCTGGAAGTATAATCATCTTGAAAATCAGAATGAACGTAAAATAGTACTATTGTGACTGAAATAAACAAAAAAGATAACTGTTGTTTATTTAACGTCGAAGGAAGTGGGGACTGGGAGGATTTAGGAAATTTCGTTCAAGGAACTTCGGGTAAGCAAGTTATGAACGTGTTAACCTCTTGGGCGTTTACGAACCTCAAATATGCTCGGTTAAATCGTAGCATTGTTGTTAATAAAAGATAAAAAAAAGTCTTCTTTTCCTTAAGTAAACCTAAGTAACGCACAGGTTACAATTAATTATTTCAAATTCTCAGCATTATGACAACGTACGAGGATTTTATTCAACAAAATGAAGATCGTGACGGTGTACGATTTACCTGGAATGTTTGGCCTTCCTCCCGCATAGAAGCTACCAGACTTGTTGTACCACTGGGAACTTTGTATCAACCGATTAAAGAACGCCTTGATCTTCCTCCCATTCAATACGATCCGGTTCTCTGTACCAGATCTACATGTAGAGCTATTCTCAATCCACTCTGTCAGGTTGATTACAGAGCTAAACTATGGGTTTGCAACTTCTGCTTCCAAAGGAACCCTGTAAGTTCTCTTACTCAAATAATTCTCTTTAACTTCAGGAACTAGATCATAATTATATTGTTTGCATGCTTCAAATAATCTAGCTACAATCTTTGGAAGCGGTTAACCATACTCTATTTTGAACATTTTCTGTCAGAAGTTTCTGTTCAATTTTTTAAATAGACCATAGAAAATTTTCATCTTGATGGTTTACCCATTTCTAAAAATTCGTTCGTCACAACTCTCTGTAATTTTTGTGATCTTTCTAATTCAATAGAATTCTGTTCTAGTTTCCACCTCAGTATGCTGCAATATCGGAGCAGCATCAGCCAGCCGAACTGATCCCTATGTTTTCAACTATTGAATATACCATTACTGTGAGTACATCTATTAAATAGATAAATGAAAAAGTTTCATGGTTTCCTAAATGAGAGAAATTATGATTCTGTAAATTTACATTTATTTATTCTCTCATCTGTAATGTGTATGAATATCAATTGAAAATTTTTCAAAAAAAATTGAATGCCAATAACTTCTGAAGCGATCAAAATACTGTCTAGCTACAGACTATAGCGTTTCCATTACCATAAATTCTGATGTTAAAATGTGATAAATAGAATCTGAAGAAGTATTTAAATACTTTCCAGCGTGCTCAATGTTTGCCACCTATATTCTTGTTGGTCGTGGACACTTGTATGGACGAGGAGGAACTTGGAGCTTTGAAGGATTCTCTCCAAATGTCATTGTCCTTGTTGCCACCTACCGCACTAATAGGTTTGATAACATTTGGAAAGATGGTACAAGTACACGAGCTCGGTTGTGAAGGATGTAGCAAAAGTTACGTGTTTCGTGGTACAAAGGATCTACAGCCTAAACAAGTTCAGGATATGTTGGGAATCGGAAGACCAGTACCAGGTCAAAATCCAAATCAGCAGAGGGGCCCAACCGGTCAGCCAATACCACCAGCTAATCGATTCCTTCAACCGGTTCACAAGTGCGATATGAGCTTGACCGATTTACTTGGAGAGTTGCAACGCGATCCTTGGCCCGTTGGTCCAGGCAAACGACCTCTGAGATCGACTGGTGTTGCGCTAGCTGTTGCAACTGGGCTTTTAGAGGCTAGTTATGCCAACACGGGTGCTAGGTAAATGCATCTTTTTCACAATTGCACTCGAAGCGAGAACTTTTTACACGAAATGAACTCAGGACAAAAAATTTTGGAAATAGAAATGAGCTTCAGTCCCTGTTTCATCTTGTTTCTGCATAGACCAACATTTTTGTTCTAAACGATCGAACAGTGCCAGAAATTTTTTTATTTTAAAACATTCGAAACGGGTGAATGGACCGACGCATATCCTTGAGGATGAAATCATCGAAAATTCTATGAAAAACTCGATTTCTCTATAACTAGGATGATTTGTATTTACAGAATTATGCTCTTTGTCGGGGGACCATGTTCTCAAGGTCCTGGTCAAGTGGTAACAGACGATCTTCGTCAGCCGATAAGATCCCATCACGACATTCACAAGGACAATGCGAAACATATGAAGAAAGCGACGAAACATTACGATGGTTTGGCAGCTCGGGCTGCGACGAATGGTCACATAATCGATATTTATTCGTGCGCGCTCGATCAAACTGGTCTTTTGGAAATGCGACAATGTTGCAATTCCACCGGTGGTCACATGGTCATGGGAGATTCCTTCAATTCGTCGCTTTTCAAGCAAACTTTCCAACGTGTATTCACCAAGGATCCGAAACGAGATTTGAAAATGGCATTCAATGCGACACTCGAAATAAAAACTTCAAGAGAAATCAAAGTTTCCGGTGCCATTGGCCCATGCGTTTCACTTGGGGTTAAAGGACCCTGCGTGGGTGAACAGGAAGTTGGACTTGGAGGCACTTGCCAATGGAAATTCTGTTCCCTCACACCTTCAACGACGACCGCTATTTTCTTCGAAGTTGTTAATCAACACGCCGCTCCAATTCCGCAAGGAGGCCGAGGTTGCATACAATTTATTACACAGTATCAACACAGCAGCGGACAACGAAGAATTCGCGTTACAACTGTTGCTCGGAAGTAAGATCATCCCTCACTTTCAAACTAGATTTTTTTTTATTATTATTTCAAAGCAATGTTTGATCATAGTTGAAACAGTAATCATTCATTTGGTAGTGTATATACGAGATTAATTTAATTTTACTTTCCAACACAGTTGGGCGGATGCTTCGATATCTCTACAGCACATCAGCGCAGGATTTGATCAGGAAGCTGCAGCGGTTCTAATGTCGCGGTCGGCAGTTTTTCGTGCTGAAAGTGACGATGGACCGGACGTACTTCGATGGGTCGATAGAATGCTCATTAGACTGGTAAATTGAAATGGACTGTTTTGATTTCAACCCCGTCATAATGTGTCGGTTATTATAATAAAATAACACAAATGAATTCCTCGGCAGTGTCAAAAATTCGGGGAGTACACGAAGGACGATCCAAACAGTTTTAGACTCGCTGAAAATTTCTCACTTTATCCTCAGTTCATGTATCATCTGCGGAGATCACAATTTCTTCAAGTATTCAACAATTCCCCGGATGAGACGAGTTTCTACAGGTGCACAGAAAACAATAATTGAAAAATGAATCCGAAATACAGCGTCATCTCTTTTATGATCGATATTTTATTGAAAAAAATTATTTCCAGGCATATGTTGATACGCGAAGATTTGACAAATTCGTTGATAATGGTTCAACCGATATTGTATAGCTACGGTTTCGGAGGTCCTCCCGAACCAGTGTTACTAGACACATCGTCCATACAGCCCGATAGGATTTTACTTATGGATACTTTCTTCCAAATTCTCATCTTTCATGGCGAGGTAAGTTTTCGAGAACATTTTCATCCGGATAGCTGAAGTTTGTCGTTAAGAGTAGCAACTTCCGTTCCCAATAAAGTCAAAAGGGATACAACATTGAAAAATCGTGTCGATACACTATTTTGTATCGCTAAAAAAAATTGAAATATGATTGGAACTTTTTACAGACGATAGCTCAATGGCGTCAATTGAAGTATCAGGATTTGCCAGAATACGATAACTTCCGTCAGCTTTTAGCGGCTCCGGTCGACGACGCAGCTGAAATATTAGCCGGCAGATTTCCGGCCCCCCGTTACATCGACACCGAACAAGGCGGTTCTCAGGCTCGATTCTTGCTCAGTAAAGTAAACCCAAGTCAAACGCACAACAACATGTATGCGTACGGAACGGTAAGTGTTGATAATAAAAGATAAAATTGAACAACAATTATCATAGTGTCATTGTTTCGCATCTTTTTATTTCATTCGTCAATTACTTTGCGACCAGCGACGAAAACGTAACTAATCATTTTTTTTTTGTTACCGTGATCCTGTGAACCAGGGGATGCCGTTGCCCAACGGGGTGTGTTTATTTTTCATCCATTTTTTTTTTATATTTAATTTATACCTTTGAGTTTCGATTCCTTTATTTTTCTCTACCTCATCTAAACTCATGTCTAAACGATGATGGTATTCGTGCGATTCAGAGTAGCCATAAATTAACGCTTTTATTAACACCATTCATGGCTTTTATTTCTACTCGGATCGTTTTCCCGCTTCTCTTTTTATTTTTCGATTTTTTTCGTTTTTTTTTCTCTCAAAAGCGTGAGGGTTAAGCGTGAGTGCACGCGTCGAAAACTCTCTAAGACAAATAGTGTAAGATGGTGTTGGTATTGGTCGGATACGTATTCGTAGCAGCTTTGGAAATAAACGTGCGGGGAAATTCAACACATTGTGATCAAAGTACGGGACGAAATACTGTAATTTGTATCTTTGATTTTGTTTTCAGGAAAGTGGAGCGCCCGTGTTGACCGACGACGTGAGTCTCCAAGTATTCATGGAGCACTTAAAAAAATTAGCTGTATCATCTACAGCTTAGGCTATAAAATTACGTTAGCAAAAAAAAATACGTTTGAAAAAACATTTATTGTGCGCTTTTATATTGTAATGGAGGTAGTATTGTATAAAAAGAGAAAAAGGCAGAAAAAACGATGTATCGTAATCGCGCATTTGAGCACAACCGATGGCATTTCTTGTGAAGAATACACATGCGAATAAAATTACGATACTAAGGAATGATGAAAAAATTATTAAAAAAATCCAATGTCAGATCAACCGAGGACCTGGTACATATTCCGTTAAAATATAAAGAAGTATAAATATTTTAATTGTAAATGGATATGATAAAATATGAGAAAATAAAACTATTCGTATGACCAATTAATTAGCGGATTTTTAATATTTTTTTGTCGTATATGTAGATATATGGTATACAATATAATATACATTTCTAGAAACGATATTTATTATATTCACAATTACGATTCATCACGCAATATACAATATATCAGAGTGAGAATACCGGCAAATCTTTGAACTCTAGAGTATTCAGGATTTTATTTTATTATCCAGGTAAATTAGACCAGAATTATTTGCGCGCTGACTGCCTCGAGCGACAATCTTATGTGTCATATCCAAATGTTGCTTTTATTCACAGCGATAATTAAGCCCAGTTATTCACAATAATAGCATCGTATTTTCATATGGTATTGAAGTTTACATCATCAGATTGCGACGAAAATTCATCATCTGTTACATCTAAGTGAACCAGTGAAAATACTGCTTAAGAAAAAATCACGTTTTAGTGATTTTTTTAGTCTCCATCTCCGCGAAATTCTTTCGGCAATGTTTGAAAAACTAAAATAATCGGAATTTTGTTCTATCCGATAATGCAAACTTCTGGGTCGTGCGTTCTCACTCTCGTAGCAAATCCTCTACCAATGAAACATATGGAGATATGCAGGAACAGAGAATAACACAACTCACGAGAGCTTTATGTTCAACCAACTCTCGTGTGTTTACAAGCGCCAGAGTTCATAAACTCAAATCTCCCCTATCAATTTACTATCAAGATTTTGTGCACCGTCTACAAAGTTTCACTCTAATTAATTTCTAGCTGAGAAACCTTATAGACATTTTCTGCTCCACGTCGGTCCTTTCCAAAACTTTACAGAATTCTTCGAACGATATCATCCCGTCGCCGTTCTCATCTGCTTCGACTATCGTTCTTTCCACTATACTCGACAACTGTTCTTCGCTGTGAAACCAAATGTTCATTCAGTCCCTGTTTTATTCTAGCCTATCGTATGACTCATGAAAAAAATGAATAAATTGTTTGCTACATTAATTGACGTGCTCTTATAATGAGAATTGGTATAAGGCAGCATTGAAATATTTTTTTATTACTAACTTGGTACAAACGTGGTTTCATTTTTCTTATTTTCTTAGTGTCATGGTTTCAAGGATACTTAAGCAAAGTTTATTCGGTTATTAAAATACTTTAATTGGATTCATAATACTCAAATAATTTGAATTTTATAAATACCTTATATTTGCACCAACCATCATGTGTAGTATAGCCAATAACTCATCTTTGGAAATGAGATCATCGTTGTCCAAATCATACATTTTAAAGGCAACTGCAAATGCAATAATAAAACAGAATAATGTATTTCTGATCACAATAACGATAATAAGTTTTGCTTATTTCCAGTTTCATTATTGTTACTGTTATCATTATTGGAAGTATACTATTTTCCCCTATCTTTTTCATTTGCTTTCAGTTTTTTTTTAAATATTTAAAAAAATGAGAATATTGGTGAAGAAACTTACATCGTAACTTTTCCTGTCTGGAATTTAACCTATTGGAACTGTGTTTTTTGATGGGTCTGAACAAGGCAAGAACTTGCATGAACTGTAAAAAGTTGACACGGTCATTGCCGCTAGCGTCAAAAAATGCATTGACAATCCTCTCACCCAGAGGATTAATGGCAAGTTCAGGAATCCTTAGAAAATCGTCTCGACTGAGTGTGCCACAATCTCCACGATCAAGACTAGTGAAACGACTATAAAGCCTTTCAATTTGATTTGGAGTAACTGCCAAGTGAAATTTCAAAAATACGTTAAAAATCCATTCCAAATAAAATTTGTCACCAATCACAATTGACGAAAAATTTGTATTTGTAAATTCCAACAGGAACTGAAGAACGAAATTCAACAAGAAAAAATCAAACGTACATCCAGTTGCCTCTTGTATTTGTGCGATTTCCTCTTCTCGCAAAAGCAGACTTGATTTGTTTCCCATTTTTCTGACTATATTTCGCGTATTTCGACCGGGTCAAACTCCGTGGGAATTAGGAAATCACGTTACGGTATTATCAATTATCTCCGAATCATCCACACATTATATGTCTTGTCCAATAAACCGGTCAAAGTACAAATAACGAGAACCTTGACAGATAATGTGAGAGGTTAGAACGAATCGTGAATCATGACATCGAACACCGAGCTACGTTTTTTCCTTTTTTTTGCAGTACAAACAGTCAAACGTACGTACCAATACTGCCAACCTTACTCGATATATATATATATATATATATTTTTTTTTTCTATATATCCATATTACATCTACTTCAAAATATGACCAGGTGAGCGCCACTATATAGATGCGCGAAAATTTCAAGTTCATTTTTTACACAGCTAATTAAACTTTCTACATGTATATCGATTATGCGGCTTTAATATATAAAAAGCTTTCGATCGTTGAGTTATAACAGCAATTTTTTTTTAATTGACTATTCAATTTTTATATCGCATTTCGTAAATAAAAAATGTTACGCGATAATCCATCGGCGCGTATATAGAAAGAGAACACCTCTTTGAAGCAACGCTATTCCGTCGAGACAAAGTAAAAAGCTTTCTAAATCAAGCTTCGCAGTATAATGTTATTATCAACCATATCTAAACTAAGTTGCGTCAAACGAATCCCATTTCGTAAACTATTCGGAAACAATGTATGTCAAAACAAATTGCAATACGAAGCTAGAATTTTCTTAAGCACTGGATTGTTAGGTTATACCAAAGCAGTGTTTATAAGATTTTCAAATTGTCCTCGTGAACAGTGTTGCAAAAGGATACAGCGCTTTAGTTCTCAAAACAATCCAAATGATTCTCAAGGGTATGAAAATAGTTGTTTGTGTCTCAAAAAAATTGTAATCAATGCTCAATTAATGCTTAGGAAGTGTAATTAGAACTCAGGTTAAAAAAAAAATTGTTGACGTTTCAAATCTCAAGAAAAAACATTCCAATATTTTGTATCATTGAAGTTTTTTAAAACTTTCAATTCATTTTTATTATTGATGAATTTTATTTGATGGTGTTGATTCTTGAGTATTCACTTATAATTCACATCAATTACAGAGAACTTGACTCCTTACAATTTGATAAAATATCTGAAGAAACACTAGAATCTTTAACGGAATATTTTGATGAGCTGGTAGAAAAAGCAGAACACTTGAAAGAAGCTGATGTATCTTATGGTGTAAGTTTTCAAAACCTGAATATGCATTTATATAAGAGCGTGACAGAGTTTACGCTAGTATTTTCTACCAATACTTGGTGTTGGGCTGTGACTGTTGTCTTAGGATCTTAAAGGAACATTGAAAATTATTCATTTTCTAGGATGGTGTTCTAACGATAAAATTTGGCAAAGATTTTGGCACATATGTGATAAATCGTCAGACTCCCAACAGACAAATTTGGCTATCTTCACCAAAATCCGGACCCAAACGATATGACTTTATTGCTGGAAAATGGATCTATAAACACGATGGAAGGAGTATCCATGAATTATTAGACGATGAAATACCAAAAATTGTAAAAAGCCAGACAAATTTCAGAGAGTGTCCTTACAGCGGCAGAAAATAATTGCATTGAAATTATAAATGATGAAAACATGTCTAGATTTATGTAAAAAGCTATTCTTTAGATTATACATACAAGAAAGATAGTACTACTATGTTAAGCATGTTTGTGTGAAATTTAAACTATTCTTGCGTAATGTGTCAAGCATGAAAAGAAAAATAAAATTATTTGATTTTTCCAAGTCACTGCAAAGTAATTCTTCAATATGGAAACACTCGAAGAGGATGTAATACTCGATACTATAACTTGAAAAATACTGCATCAAATTAGGTAAGACACTTGTGACAATATAAAGTCATGTATTTATGATTATGTTGTATGTATATTCGAATAGGATTTTTAACAATCCCAAAACGAAATATTCTAATCGTACAGAGTTATATGACAGGACATAGATCTTGGATGAGTCGGTGCTAAAGACTGCGTTAGACCATTGAATTTTTTTTTTCATTTGAACCCTCTTATACGACAGACTAAAAAAAAATTTGTTATGAAACAAATTTCGTTTCAACTGAAAGGTTGTGTTCGATATGAGCAACAAAATATTTCTATGATAAGATAAAATAATTTGAAAATCTTGGAACAGGTTGTGTTGTTTCTAAACTAATTTAATCTTGTTAACGCAATAGAATATTTTTGAGATAAACTGATTTATTCATCTGAACGAGTATTTCGCTGTCACGATCTTTGATTGTGACTTTTTGAGCCCTGATGGCCCTGATACAGTTTGCTGAACAGTGGCGGCCACGGTATCCCTAATGCCGACTCGCTGTCCGAATTTTTGTTTGGGAAGAAACATTCGGCGTGCTTCATTAAAAATTTGGATTTATATATTGAGTGTGCTGACGTTTGCGGAACCGTTTGAAATTAATAAACGTTCACAAAATGATCGCATTATTATTCAATTATTTTTGAAAATATAACCATTAGTTTCATTCCTTACTCGAACGGATGCGGAAAATTCAAGCGGGAACTCCTTGAGAGTCCTTCTGGCAGACGTTTTGTTTGGTCGATATCGTAGATGGAAACTGAATTAGTGGTACAAGTATCTATAACAATATGATAATACAACAACGCCAAGAAAATTCAACTTCTCTGAACGAGATCAAAGCTGTATTGAGGGTCGAAGGAATATTTACTGCGGACAATAAGTTTGTTCGAAGTAATTGCAGCAGCAGACGTTTTGCATACGGAGATTAAGGTTAGTTTTAAACAATTACATATTGTCGGAAGAAATATTTAGTAACGGGCAGATTATTGGATTCACAGAATGTATGATATATACACAAAAAACAGAAATCATCATAGCCTCGGGTGATATATGGAATGAAAACTGAAGTCTTGATACACAAATTCATTGCCGAAAATCACTGATTCGATATTTTCATCGATATACTAAATGCGCTTCGTATCAGGGTCCTAACATCAATTTCATTGGTTTAATTTCGTATTCGTGTTGATTTTGTGACCATACAAATATGGTGTAACAGTGTTGAAAAAGATATTGATAACTCTTCAAAGCTATTACATGTATGAGCCGCGAGTGTTGTTTATTGGGGGTTTAATTGTTGGGAAAAGCGACGCAATTTGAAACAAAGAAATAATATTGGAGGATTGTTGAGGTGAGTAACTAAGCGTTCCAATGTAGCGCTATCCCACTTTTATGTACCCTCGCACCACGGTTTTTGGATATTTTTCGTTTTTTGAATTTTTTCCACGAGGTGTGAAAACGGTCTAATCGAGCATCGAGCTGCGGCAGTGGTTCGACGCCATATATAAGTGCAGAACAAAGCGAACGCAAGCTCTGTCGCCCTCTCAGTATACTATGAGAATACAGAATTAAACAGGAAAAAAACGCGCTATACTTTCGCTCACGTCTTTTGATTACAGTAATTACAGTGCTATATGTGTAGTTACATTTGCAAAATCGTGACCAAAAGTTTGAGGGTCGTCGATTTAGTTATATGTTTAAAAAAAGGATGAAAAGTAAACTGGACCGACCTTTTGCGTCCAGTACTATAGCTAAATAGATAAAAGAACATGCTTAATATCACAGTTATTATTTAGAATATGAATCAGCCACTCGATTTCACTTTGACCACCGACAAAGAGACCGGTAAACCCACAATGGGCAATGGCAAAAATGTGTTGACAGAGCATTTTTATAACCAGTCAAACCCAGTCGGAATTTTCATTTCGAAATTCGTATAGCTTTGTCTCTCGTACGCACGATAGCGAGATGCCAACTGATCAGAGTCGGAAATTCATCGGAGTTTTATGGGATAAAAAACCGTTGACAAGTTTTTCCAAACTGAAGTCTCGACATGGCACTTTTTTTGGTCCAATTTTTAGGCACAATTCGCGGAAACAGTTAAAAAAAAACAATTCTCAAAGTGTATGAATGGTGTGGCTTGCAGTCGACTTTTGGTGCAGCTCGTCATGATGGAAATAATGGAAGATGGAAATCTCGTTGATCGGGTGCGGATTCTACTTCAAAGGGATATGCAATATTACCAGGTGACATTTTATCGCGCGCTTATCATTTCTTCACTGACTTAATCATTATTTTGTAGATTTAGCCTAGAAAAAAATCCAATTAACAATATTTTAACAGTTTTTAAATGTTTTTTATTCAATAACTTCAAAGTCGATGCAAACCGTGCTTCGGGAATCTTTGTGCGTGAGAGTCTGTGGCGGAGAACTCGATTTTCCGCGGCACGCTTCATTCGCAGCGATAAAAATAGTGATATGGTGGGAAGCCGAATTCCTCGATGCGTTCAGACGCCCGTCAGGATTAAGCATCTCGACCGACGATGGAAATCCGAGCGAGGCTGAAGCAGCCATTAAAAAGACCCCGCCCTCAGAATTCATTCTCCTGGTTGTAGATACTTCGAAACAGTTTTTGGGTGACTTGACAAATATTTTTTTTTTCAATATTCATTCTACTGACAACGTGAATAAAAAAAATCATACTAAATTTTAATATTAAACCAGAGACTTGTAAATAATACAAAACGCGATAAAAAAGTTTGTTAGAAAAGAAAAATGCTTGAAAATTGAATTAAAAAATAGCTTTTTGCACTAATATCATTGAACAAATTAAATGGCCAAAACTTATTTTAAAAACCACTTTTTCGTGTCAAATTCGTGTCGATTTTCATGCCAAATAATAATTTTGTTTTTTAAGATGCTAAATAATATTAATTGTAGTAATTTTTTTTCTTTTTTCTAGAACATTTGCACACTTTGATTCAGGAATCCTTGGATCACGCGGATCTGACAGTTCTGACGGCGACCCTTGGAGCAGCGGCATTAATTCGTAATTGTCTGTGGTGCTACACGCGAAATTCGAAAAATGAAATTCCATCACAGACGAGGTTGGATCTTCGATTATTTTCGAGCCATGAAATATTACGATTTGAAAAAATTTTATAAAAGCGAACTGAAAAAGTCAATTTTTCGTCTTCGTCTGAAACGTGATAAAAAAATCGATTTTTCAATAGCGCCCAGCTTTCGGCGTGCTACAAATCGTACAACGAAATGACGGAGGCCGTTGCCGGGAGATTGTTGGACTTGCATTGCCGTTTAATAGCTCTTTATATATTGATGGAGGCCGATTCACTGAGCTGGCAAAAAAACAAACCCTTCTTTGAAAAAGAGCGCTGTACTTTCGTCATACAAATGTGGTGGCTTTATATGCAGGGTTTGCCAAACATATCACACATTTTCTCTAGATTTTTCATTTTTCATTCAAATTTCATTCATCAATTTACGAACCGATTGTATACGCTGCTTGAGAGTTTTTTTTCTACTTTTCATTTCAAAAACCATTCGATTCTATTATTGTCCTCGCACCACTTCTCATCCTTTGTTAATTAAGCTAAATTGGCATTTTTCGGAGTATAAAAGAGTATTATCAAGTGTTCGCACTTCACTCTATCGAGTTAATCACAATTGTAAAACGGCACTCAGAAAAAATGAAATAACTCGAATGACCTATCGAAGTGTGAATAGCTCGAACCCCGTTTTTAAGGTACAAAAGCCGATCTGTGGAATACCGTATCGCCAAAAATGGCTCGGAGAATATTTTCCGGCGTGTTGAACGAGTCTCTGACGATCCTCGTCACGCGTTTCATTCACGTAAGAATAATAAAAAAAAAAAAAAAAACAAAAACAAAAAAAAAACATTGACGATATAAGCCTAGCTTGTGAGAACTTTTGAATTCGCCAGTACCTACCGATAGCCCGTAGCGCGTGATCGATGAGGCTAAAATGGTTTGTTCGAGTGCCTCGGGGATTTACAGGGTCGTCCGAGTTTAGCACGATCCGAGCAATACTGGGCGGATGCTTTCAACGTTTTATCCTGCTCAGCGTATCTCACTCTATCTGCAAGTCTCAACGCCGATGAGCTGATTGGATTGCGAGTGAAAAAATTACCGATCGTCATGAGGGACATTCATGCCAAATGTGGGGAATTGCTACTCAGTTTGGTCCTCCGCGGTACTCCTCTGCACCTGCTTTATCAGGTTTGCTTTTCCAGTGTCACAAATTATCCTCGCAGCAGTAGAATAAAATTCCACTCACGTTCGACGGAACGCTCAAGCTCGTAAAAAAATCATATTTTTACTCGATAATTATTAGTTTCAATGTGAATTTAATATTTTTTAAATCGCAACAGGTCTGTCGAAATGGGCTGGAAAACACGGCTTTACTGGGAGAGCGAGGTACCTTTGCCCCGTGGCTTCTCGTAGCTGCACCAAACCTTCTCGGCAATACTCTGCCCTACGAGGACTATGGCACAAGCAAGCTGTCTCCGAGAGCTCAAGTGATTTTAGAGCTCAACGTACTCAGGGCTCAGCCGCAAGCAAATTGGACGTATTTACTGAAGGTCCGCAAGAGCATTCATTCGAAGGAATGAAAGTTCTCGAAAGCTCGCGAAGAAAATAATTCATCGTTAACCCTAGAACGCATGACTGGGGTGTGAGCACACCCCACGCGAACTTCAAACTACGCTCCTGTCCCAACAAGCGACATTATCGAATGATTATCGACGCATTTTTTTATATATAAATTCAATTGAAATTAGTTTTATCGTACATCATTCTTTTCGTTATAAAAAAACGAAGAAAATGGTGTAGGATAAAGTCAGTTTAGCATCGTAGGACCGGATTTATAAGCAGAAAAAGAGTGGGGTGCGTTCAAACCCCGGTCATGAGGTTGAGGGTATGAAAAAAGGCACATGAGGTGTAGGGTTAATTAGTAATCGGAAAAAGTTATTTAACGCCGCAATGCATTCTCGCAACACTTGGAGAACTAGAATTTTCCAATGTTCAATGAATTTTTAGTGAAAATAGTGAGGAAATTTAGTTAAAAAGCTAAAATTTTATAAGAAATGAAATAATTATTTCGAATGGTAAAATTGCAGGTTTTTTCGATGAACGATTGCGCGGTTGCGAGAATGTTGCTGAGCAATTTGGTACGCAAGTGTACCGGTTATACAGAAATTCAGGGTTCGATGGTTCTAATGAAAAATAAGAATAAAGAGCAAAAGGACGAAAGCAAAGAGGGTTGCGGAGGATTTTTGTGTACGGGGGCGGCGTGTAAACCATCGATCAATGTCAACGGTTGCTCGGATCCTCTCTGTCTCTACAGCTTGATGTATATAACCGTCAACACTTTTATGGATCCGTTGAACGTCGTCATACCGTCTCTCAAACAAGATGCAAATTGGCCGAATTATCTTGACAGACAGCAGGTATCGCGGTGAAAATCTAATAATCTAATCATCGAAATAGCATTATTTAATTATTTCTAGCTCCCTCTCTGGTGGGCAGCCCAGAAAAAGTTTTCTTCCCTTATGGAAATTGAATTCCGGTAATATTTCAGGGCTTTCAAATGTTTTTCTGTATTTTCTGTCCATCAAAATTCGATTGAATCTAATTCCATCATTGTGTACAGGAAGTTTTGAAATATTTATAAAAATTCATTTCGTCTCACTTGCTTCAATTGAATCCATTAATTCATTCGTCGAATACCATTTTATCGGGATTTTCAGAACCTCCATTTAAAATTTTATAATGAATAATTGAATAACTTTTCAACTGAACTCATTGCACAACTTTTAGAATATAGAAGCAAAGTCAATATTTACAATGAATGTGGTAAAAGTTTTTGAGTACTTGGTGACCGATAAAATTGGTCGAGTTAAATGTCCGGCATACGTTGGAAAATATAGATGCAAAATTTCCAAAGCAACTATAGAAACGTAGTCCAAAGATTTTTTTAAAATTAAGATTATTTTCGTTGGAAATAAGCTGCAGGTCATTTCTTATCTTCTCCTCTGAATGGCACGAGTAAAGCGAACCTTTGAAATACCTACTAATAAAGCCAACGCATTTCATCGTGAATGAAACCAGTAAACGGTTTACGTTCGATCATATTTTTTTCACGAGCTTCATCACGATTTTTCCTTCAGGTATGGAACCAAGCGCGGCCACCCTGGCTTCATGCTCTTCTGGCTCCTATTCAACCTATGATCACTCCGATCGTGGAAACTCTGCTCGACGCTGTCAAGGTAAACGGAATGGAACGTGGATTGTTGCAAGTTTTTTCCAATTCGATTTTTTTTAACAATCAATGGACCTACTTAAATCGCAATATGAATTTTCTTCTTCTGACGTCTAAATTTGAAATTTTTTATAAACAGACAGGGGCCAGCGTGTACCAAGCAATGTCCCTGGCATTGGCTTGTTTCGAGGAGTTATTCATTTGCGTGCCTATCGGAGTACTCGCGACGTGTTTCTCCATAAATGAGAATCTGCCAGCTCACTGTCATCCGCTCGGTGGTTCGGTCCTGCTACAAGTGCTGTGTGCTTCGCTGTACACCGCTCTCCTCGAAGTGTCAATCGCTGAAGAGAAAAAGGAAGCATCGAGCAAGGAAAAAAGCTCACGGCCTCCCGCGGAAAGCGGGCCGGAAGGAATATCGTTCGACACTCAAAACCGCGGGGCTTCGGCAACGGCACTCGCCGAAGCTATTTGCAGCATCGACGAAGACAACAAACATACCAATCAAATCGACGATCTTATCGAGCTCATTGAAAATTGGTAGAAATTTCAAAATTTCAATCCTTTCACAATCCTTTTACCGATCCGATAATTCTGAAGAAACATTTTTTTACCGCCTCATTTTTTTATGCAACGTTGCCGAAATATCAATCAACGAGCAACCCCACGCGCCGATAACGAATGAGCGTGGCAATTATCGAGCTTCCCCCACTTAACGCTTTCTAGTTTCAATCCACCGCGGATTGGCTCGCATTGATTCATATTTCACCTACAATCCGTCGCAAAAAACCAAGAGATCTCCGGTACCTATAATGATCCATCCATGCTGCCAACGCGAATCACTAAACTCTCTTGTTTCAGGATAAAATCCAACGAGAGGGACGACCTGGAAAAGAAGATTGAAAATACGCCGTGGTATATCGAAAAGTTTACCAACCAAATTTTGCTCACCCCCATTGGTCGACGGTCCATGAAAGTTTGTATTTTATTATTCATTGCTTTGACTTTTCCAGTTCTTTTCTTACGAATTTCCGTAGAAAAAACTGCTTCATACTTCACATCTCTCTTAGTTTTGATGTTTTCCAATGACTATGAAACTTTATGTGGGATTTGACGACGAGAATCCGTGACTGTTTCTCAATTAGGTGGCTCTGGAATATCTGATCCGTGCATCCGATTGGGTGTTGAATAAATTGAAACAAAAGGAGCCGAGTAACAGCGTCGATTTCAACGACACAACAGACGTTTACGTGGCATCGAAACCCTTGACTTACGTCATGTTCCACATCGACGACGCCGCTTTTGATCAGGTTCGATGAATCAAAAAATTTGGAATTTTCGTTAAAGCGTGGGAGCCCAAAAGAAATTTGACGAATGATCGATTTAATCAGTTCTTGATAGATTTCGACGAAACGCATTGGCAAGCGATTCTCAAAACACCGATCGGTGGAACGTTGGAACGAGTCCGAGGGCAGATACTCGTGCGACCTGAATTCAAAAATCTCAGCGAGCTCTCCCATGATGAAAAAGAGGTCGCAACGTCCATGAAACTGCTCTGCTCGATCGGCCGATCACCGCGCTTTTAATGGAATCACATTGATCGAGTGAAGTGAAAACTTTTTGGAGTATTAGAACAATGAATAAGCACATGGACTGGGAAATTCACATGAATACATTCGCTTATCGTACATGCAGGACGATCGTAACATATTTGGCACATTTATTTTAAAAATCATTCAGATTGAAAGTTCTTAAAGTATCGGCATGGCGTCTCAACAGCGTTAACAATTTTGAATCGCAATAATAAGGGGACGCTGAAAGGAGAATTATAAAAAATATTCCATGGGGCATGTTGCTTCAAATGACAGCTACTAGGTGTAATTTGAAAAATCGATTTACCAGATGACAAAATAAAAAACACTTAGGCCTGATGGGCTGCATATTATATAATCTAAAATTTAACATTATCTTTATTAATTTGAAGTTCGAGTGACGCAAAAACGAAGCGGCGTATTTCTTTCATTATTTTTCTTTCATTTAGACAGCGTAGATAATTTTTGGGGCTCTGTCAAAAACATTGACGATGATTGAACGACCGTTTATCTTTGGATACAATATACACCATATATATATAGAAAGGAAGCCATAATCCGGGTACGAAAAAGATTAATTTTTTGAGGGTCGCAGTTATTAATTATCGTCGAAAGTTGATTGACCGTTGACCGGTCTCGTGAGAATTCCACTCTGAAACAAAAACCAATTTTTCATTATATAAAGCTGCGAAAGGGGCGCGTTTTCAAATGGGCAGAGTTTAGCGACGCGAGTTTACCGTGCCCTTGTTCCTTTGTGAGTTAAATAAAAGGGAGACGTTCGTTTGAGTCGCGAGGGGTGGGCGCTACAACCAACCCCAATTATCACTCCCCACGAGGGACAATTTTTTCATTCAATTAAGTCCCCCCGGCACAATACCTAATCGACCATAAAAATGCTCAATTTTAAGATTTTTCATCTTTTCAGTGGTGCGGAAGTCTTGAATCTCTGGAGAAAAGGTTTCGTGACTTGGATTCATGCTTCAATAGAGTACATTGGGAAGAATGATCTCCGAGGACTCTTTACATCGGAATCGGACGATCTAATTGATTCTCGAAATTTACGGGCGTGACTGTTGGACAGCCTGTGCGTAATAATGTCGATTGAAACGTCATTTCACGCTTGGAATATTGAAATTCGTTAAGAATGGTAATCCCCTCGCTATCTCGTTTGTCTTCGTTTTTCGTCGACTTTATAATATAATTTTCAATAATTTGTGACCTCCGTTAAAAATCGACGTTCTTAAAGTTTCAAGGCAGCCCAATATTTTCGAGTCTTGAGTCAATTTTAAAAATAGCAATGAAGGGAGCAGTTGAATTAATTGCGAGTGGTAACGAGGGCTTTTGTTTCTTACCGTCATCGCGGGTCCTGAACGACCAAATCGTAGTCGTAGCGACGGTGATCGCTGAGATTTTCGGATCATGAGATGCTCGTACGGTGAGCCGACCATCGGCGGCATATTTTCCACGGAATTGCGTCTCAACAAAACTTTGTAAAATTCTCGTAGATTCTCCAAGTTTCTGTCAGTCGCTTCATCTGCTCGGTCGTCAAAATGATCTTGATTAATCGTTGCTCAGAGGAAATTCATTTTAAAAAAATATTCAATGCTCTCAACAAATTGGCATTTTCAGTTTGCGCGAAAATCACGTCACTAAATCTCTCCAGGAACGAAAGAGTTTATGTTTACACCGCTCCTTCAAATCGTCGCAGTATCCTACAAAGCCCCAAATTTACGAGCTCAATGAAACATAAAAAAGCATACGCTATAAGAATAAAGCGTTTCGAGCTGCCGGAGGAGGATGCTACGTTGATAAATATCTCATACTTTATTTACGATAAATACGACGCGAGACAAGACCTTTCTCACGCGATGTACTTGGAGCGTTTACGAGTTCCGAGGTCATAAAGAACATCCGAATAGCACGCACCCTTCTTTCGCGCTGCCTTCTTACGTCAACTTAATATTTGGGTTAATAGGCTCATTTATACGAAAATTAAAGGACGTCGAATTTTACGAGCATTAAACAGCAACTATGAAATGCGCGGGATTATATTATCAATCGAGATTCCTACGAAATTTTCGTGTCTTACTCAAATATGTGGTCAAGTTCAAGGTTAGCGAGGCAAAGGGGGGGAAAAGGCGAATAATAATTCGTCGCGAAATGACTGCGAGTATTGGACATTTCAAACGACAAGATTCAAAACGATTTTCTACTTCGCGATGCACCGTCCACTGCATTGTGCATGCGTGGGTAGCGCCCAACTTATTTGCTCTTTGGTGACGCCAGCTGATTAGCGTATCGTGGATGGCTCGCCAAAGGAAACGCGATCAGCAAGTTTTTTCTTTCGTTATTTCTCATCTTATTCTATCAATTATTATTTTTATTGTGAGAACGTTTTCGGAGGGAATCGTAAATTATTTACTCCTTCGTTTTTCTCACACGTGCGGAGATAAAAGAATTGCAAAACTTGGGCTGTTTCGGCCACAGATTGCTTGCTAAACTGTTCAGATTGGAATCTCCCTCTTGTTTGTCTTTGGCAAGCAATTTGTGTTTGCACGAAGCGAAACGTTTTTGTGACATTTTATTTACCGCGGTATCGACGAAATATTTCGATTCGTTGACTCGACTATTCTCGTTTTTATTTATTAACCAATCGATTATAAAAACGCTGTGAAACGAGGAGACGGCGCGGTCCGAGTTCCATTAATTTTTTAAGTTTTTCTATCCAACATGGGAAGCTTTGTCTTTGAGGAAAAATGTCCGTCACGCGCGTCGTATGAGAAGTGAAAAGTCGACCGAGTAAGAAAATTGGACGTTCTAAAAGTTCGTTCGTTCATTTTTCGCTGGTGTTGTCTCGTCAAGAAAAAAGAAAATCATTTCGTCGTGCATCCATGCGTGACTTTCGTCCTACACGTCGCTCAGTTTCCAGCCCGCATTGTCAGCGCTTATTCACGAGGCATCATTCTTGTTATTTAATTGAACCTACTACAAGGAAAAACAGTGGCGTGGCAGAAACAAAAATTCATTATTTTCTCAAGAAAAACGTTTTTCGAGCGTACCTCCGTAGTCGAGATAACTCTCGGAAGCAACGACGATGCCGATGATCAGGAGAAGCATCAACAGACTCGAGTTCCGATTGTTCATCATTGCTCAAAGAATCTCGTGCCTGGAAAAAAAGCGTCGATTTTGAAAACACTGAAACTTTGTATTTTCATAAGATCTCGTGTGAATCCGAATAACAGAATTAAGGGCGAGGTAACGTCAATTCGGTGAAACAAATTTTAAGATTTTTTTTCGACGCTACAGATAATCCATGCTCATTTGATCGATTGTGACGTCATAATTCAATGTATGAACAAGATCTCCGGTATTTATAAACCTCGAATATCAATAATTAACTCGATGGTAGCAGAGGCACTTCGGAAAAAAGTTGTCCACTCGACCGATCCTTTTTAAATTTGGCGTGTTACTTTCTCACACAATTGACCAGGTATTTGCGACGGTTTTTAACAATTTTTCACAATTATTAATATTACTATAACAAATAGGCTCATTTTTTAGGCGAAAATCAGTCTTTTCACTTCCGAGTGTCACAAAAAATGCAAAAAATCGAAAAAAAATCCTCTCGTCGATACCTGGTCAATTGCGTAAGGAAGTACCACGCCAATTTTCAAAAGAATCGCTAATATTATGTTCGTATGACACCGCAATCAATAACATTAATAATCAATCAAATTAATTCGTTATTATCCGTAGCGTGGAAAAAAATTCTTAAAATTGGGCTTTTTTCCACCGGATAGACACGTTACCCCGCCCTTAACGTGCCCTTAAAAAAGCCTTGATCGAAGCGACGATGAGCCATGGATAGGAGGCCCATAACTCGGGAATCGATTATCAATAAAACCTTCGTTTATCGTTTATAGTGTTTTAAAAAAGCGGCTGATCAAATTCCCGAGATGTGTAACAAAAAATATTCCTCGTTACTAAACGACCCAAATTCAAGCTACGCACAACCTCGGCAATAAAATCAGAAACGCGCATTTTTTTCTGAGCCAATAAAACCGCTAAATTGTTGAAAATTAGTCAAGTTACGAAGCCGGGTGGAATTATGGAGGGCTGACGGAAATACGCGTGCTGGACACGCGAACGCTATCGATTGATTATAACCACAGTACAAATGTGCGTGGTTTCGCACCGTACTACAAATATCGAAATGCAACGTAATTGATGGAACGACCAGTGACGATGAATCCTCCTAATAATTTTAATCGCCCAATACTATCGATGAATTACCATACTCGCAAGGACGCCACTCAAATGAGATATATTTATACACTTTACGACCCGAATAGCCCTACCAGTATTGTATAATATTAACAAAATGACACAATCAATATCTAATATATACGTGAGACTGGTTGTGCATAATAGTTATGAGAATTTTACTGTCTGCCCAGGGCTTGTACAATGGGAGCTTTTGTTACGGGTTCTCGCATTGCACAATGACTTTATTCTCGACATCTTGTTATTCGTATCCACCGGTGCGCATAAAGATGCAATTATGAGGGCTTCCCATTCACGGGGAGCAAAACTCTCGAGAAAATCGTTCAATCTGTTTTCAATCGTTTCTGATAAACACTTTGGCTCGAGCTTTATTATGATTTTTACGATCAATGTTGTATGGGAAGTTGGAAATAAATGAAGAATAAGAAAAAAAAGAAAAAAAAAAAGAAAGCGTTGCGAGTTGAGCCTGAACAAGTTGCCAGCTCTGAAGGAAAGCCGAGTCGACGAGTCTTTGCCTAATTACCATTTAGATGGGGCTTGCTGCGTAGAGAGCAGAAGAGAGAAACAGAGAGGCAGGCAAAGAAATATAATAACATAAGTAAAATCGGTGTTGCACACTGAATAATTCATCATCGAATGATAACTCGGTTCACAGCTTCTCTCTGTGTGGGCACAAGACGATCTGCGGAGCATAACAAACGACATGTGCGTGCGTGTGTGCATCGAAAACTACGCGAATATTTATTTCGTTCTTTCCTTTTTTCTGTCTCCCTTATTCCGTCGTGTTATGTTTCGATATTTATTGCGCTGTCTTCTGTCTTCGCTCTAGAATTACCACTCACACGAGTCTCAAATAATGAATTCGTACGCGCAGTTGGATGAGGATGGAAAAATTGTCGACATATTTCCACGGACAGTGGAATCGGGAGAGCCCGACAAAGTAAACTCGAATTCATTGCTGCTCTACTCCGATACGCAGCGCAAAAGTTGACCCGCTGGCAATCATAATAATCCTATTTGTGAACAACTCCACGATGAAATGCGCCGAGGATGGAGAAATGTTTGGAAACTTTTCAAATTATCTCTTTCAATTCCCGTAAGGCTATTAAAATTATCGCATGGAAATTTCATGCAAGTTTTTCACCTCGGTGTATATGGAAATCGACAAAACGAATTCTCGTCACATTATATCCGACTGCTTCGGTATAGTTTTTCTTGTGCACTGCAAAACATTTCCTCCGTTCATGATTCTCGATAAAAACGAATCGGATTGAGATTTTTGGCTGTTTGGGAGTCCATGAATACCGACGCGCCCCCACGTTCTTGATTTGTCACGGCTCAATCCAACTCAGTCGCGGAAATCTTTACGGAATTCATTGCTTATTATTCCCATAAAAAACGTGCCTAGCTTTTCCGATTTTCACCTAATTTGAGAATTTCTTGTTCCCAGATATTCCGGCGCTCAGCATAGGCTTATTCGACTGCTGCGATGCCCAGGTTTTTCCAAGCTCTACGCGATCCGTGACGGCGAGTCGGAACTAAGTTACCGAGAATTCGCTTAGTTGAGAAACTCTTTGCTTCATATGTTTCCAGAAACCGATGATCATGAAGCAAATTTACAGCTCAAATGCCACAAATGAAATCCGATACGAAAGCTTCTTCATATCTCCCGGCATTTTCAGTCTATAATGATACGATTTATTCATCGATCCAGAACTGCGATAAAATTAGAAAAACAGAAAAAAAATCGTTGCAACAACTAAATGTCCTTAGTTGATACTTTTGTTGCTTGATCTAACTAACATCCGCTTATGTGATGAAAAGTTCATTTATCCGAATCACTAAATTTTGGTTTATGGAAATTACCTAAACGAATTAAACCAAATCTTTTGTTCGAAGAACTCGAAACATTCGTTTATTTCTACTTATAATTATACATTTTTAAAATATATTGATTTGGATATCAAGTACTGAAGTGTCTAAACGGTTGAGAATGATAAATATTTTGTAAATCGAATCATACTGGTCAGTTCAAAATAACTCAAAATTCGTTGAAATGCATTATTACTTTAGCCAACATGATTTGTGAAAAATAACAAATAATTATGATACTCGGATTTTTTCTTCGTGTATAGCTTAACAAAATCTTATCGATAGCGAACCAAACGAGTTGTCTATACAAATGTCTACCTCGAAAGAAAGTTCTAGCAACAAAATATGACGTTAGAGTAACCCAAATATCGTCACAAGACCCTTAATCGTGTTAATTCAAATCGCTATTTGAATAATTATCAAAATTTTTGTGAAATTTAACAAACATTTCGTCGTGCGTATGGGACTAAATATTTTAGTTCAATTGAACATTTTCCGAGGGTTTCAACCAAATTTTTTTCTCAGTGTACGAATGCCAAGATGAAAGAAAAAAATGCTTCATCCGATTCCACCAATCGTTAGAACGACATTTTACACACCTCCACCAGTGTTAAATTTATCTGCAAAGGTGATCTCTAACGATGCACTATAAAATGTAGCATCGCCCCTATTACGTGCCCGTATGTAATTTCACATTCGTACAGTCTTTCGAATCAACACAGAATCTATTGACTTTATGCCATTTTTATTCTGTCACCGGGGAATCAAATACCGCGTTTAATCTACGCTCAACATATGCTCGCGAGTCTTTGGATCTGAAACTCGCTGGCAACATCAACCCCGCGAAGGTACAGTTGGCTAAATGTAGGCCAATTTCAAGTGCGGGTCCGATAACGACTCCCGATGCACGTGTGCATTCTGTTTAATTTCACCATTATCAATAACGAGTTTGCTCTGTGAGACTCACGCAAAATATTTTATCACACTTTTCCATATTATTAGATGATTAATTTTGTTCTTATTCTAACGAGGCATTGTTATTTTAAGTCCCGTTACGAGGTTCATTTTGACCAATAAATATTATAACGAATTTCCACAGCGATGAAAAATGCATTATTTTCGCTTATGCTTATGCGCTCGAGTGGTCGACGATTACACGTCCAAGTAAATAAGTTGTTACCAGTTCGACAAGTTTTCGTTCTTTATCTCATTAACAATTGGCAAAGAGAGTGGTCGCTGCCCGACGCTCTTGCACTTTGCAGTTAATATTCTTACAAAGTTTTTAAACTCAATGATGAAGAGAATTCAATGCACAGATGTGACGTTTCCTGGATGTGGACTCGCTCGCTCTACTTTATTACTTTTTCTCGACTAGGCAGTTATTGCCAATTATCGATTACCTGATTTTCATCCCCCCTCTTTAGAGTTGATCATTTGTTGAGTGAGTGGTGTGAAAATTGGTAAGGGAGGGCCGGGCGAAGCGGAACAACCCCCCGGAAAAATGAGAGCTCTTTGTTTTCATAATTTCACTCGAGACACACCTGTCCAAGGCTCAATATTCAATAAAAATCGATTTTTTTTAAGAAATTTAAAAATTGGCTCACGCAGCGGAGAATAAAAATTGTGAATAAATTGTTCATTTTTAAGGAAAAAAAAGAAAATCGTTTTCTTCGTTCTCGCTTTCGAGAGTGTTTCCTCAAAAGCTTGAAAAAGTGCAATTGGAAAATTTGACTTTTCAAAAAAATTGTTTGTCTCATTGAATGTTGCAACTTTGCGCGAAAAAACCACCTTTTTGGGGGGTCTTCAGCTTTGCCCGACTCTCGCACAGACATTCATCAATTATTAGGTAAAGACCTCTCGAACACTTCGCGTGTAACACGAGTGCGCACAGTGGCCCAGACTGCACGAACAATTTCGAACCATTGCACATTCCAGGGTACAAATGTGACGTTTTGGAAAAACTTGTGCAATTTTTTCAAACACTTTTCATTCAGGCAATACGCTTCATCATTGTGTAAGGAAATAAACATTAAGAAAAATTTCTACCCAATTCTCCGAGTACTTTTATTCGTAATTATAGAATTGTTGGATCATTTTTGGAGTGAACTAAATCGTGAAGTTCTCACTCGGCCCTTTATTTGAGCGAGTATACGCGCATGAATTTTTACGAAGGCGTGTGATTTTAATGAGTCTTTTCCATTCACAATGAGAGCAGCGCTTGAAACGGCTCCACACTGACTTCTTAATGATTTGACAACAGCTTTAATATTTTGCGACTGCTGCTTTCACGCCAGATCAAAATTCTCTTTTTATTTCACTCGATGAAAAATCGTATTCGAAAATTTCTTTCGATCGATATTAAAACATTTTTTCTACAATTGAGTACACATAGAAAAGTGTTTGAATAAAAAACAAGAAAACAAAATTACTAGCTTCGACGAAGCTCTGTCAAATGATTTCGGTATGACGAAATCTGAAAACGCCGATCATCGAAAGAGATTGAGCAGCGTCACATACGTGAAACTCGTTAAATTTGAAGAAACGAGCACTGACGCTTTTTCAACGTTGCGTCGCAGACACACTCTCATCGTCCAATCTTACGGCACTTACGGTCTGTAATTTGTCTACTGAGGCGTATAAAAGTTAAGCCCGAACATACACACAAAAATATACCCCTTTAGGACCGAGACGCTTACGAACACGATCTGACGTACAAAAGGGTTGATATTTTCATCCCCTTTCTCCATCCACTCGCCTTTTTCTCGTCGCTCATGCTCGCGTGTACCAACCCGAAAGACACGGTGCATGCAACACCGCACTTTACCTCCCTAAAAATAACTATCTTGTCTCATGAAAAAGAAAAAACTCTACAAATTTTCCGCTGTTCTTCCACCGACCCAGCCACTTTTCACACCTCTGAAAATTTCTTCATACACCGCCGAGCCGAACTTTCTGACTTTCGGAGTTAAAAGATCGATTTTTTTCGTTTGTTTATGGCGCGGATCGATACAGAGCATTATAACCAAATTTTTTTGAAAATTTGAACATTTTTTTCTCTCTCATCGTGAAGTACTATAAGAAACGACTAAAATAATTTTGTGCAAAAATTGGTGTTTGCGTGAAAAGTTTTATGTCGCTTTTCTCAATACTTGGATTTTTGTTCTGGAGGGAATGTCCACTGCTTGTTTCGTGACCAGGACAACGCTTCCTGTGCAAAGTTTCATGCAAATTGGTAGCTCCTGTGAGACGTGATTGGATCCGAGAGAATATAAACAGACCTTCACTTTGTAATATCGATTGAGTTAATTGAATCTTGAGCTAATAAAACAAACGACGAAATCAGCTGAATTATTTATCAGAGTAAAGTGTTTATGTCAAACCTGCAAAATCGATTCAAATGTTGAAGACTTTTTGGAGTCGATTAATCCATACCGAAATTCAATAAATTCCGCCAAGAAAAATTGCACACGAATCGTTCATTTATACACCATAAAATGATATTCGAAAAACCGGAAAAACCGGAAAAAAAAAAGAAATTGAGTCGTTAAATCGTCCGAAAAGTGGGATCCGAAAAAGCCTGAATTCGCAAACTCCAAAAATAATAAATTTCAGAAATTCGATGCATAAATGATCGATAAAAATGTTGGAAGGAGAAATATATTATAAAAGAAAAAATGAACTTACGTGGACGATGCGAAAATTGGAGCAACGGTAGCGAAGTGTGTGCGGTGGGACGAAAGGTATTCGGTTGATGTTCGGAGTCAGAGCAGAGCGGACACGTTGAGAGAACAAACACACGTTGTTACGCTTAGGATGCTTCAACGATGGCAAGTGTCAGGATAAAGGTCGTACCTTAGTATATATATGGGAGGAAAGTGCGATGAAATGTGCGCAAGACTCCTCGAGGTTGGGCGCACAGGTGGCTGTGGCTCGTATATAACACGCACAGGCGATGTCGCCGGGGCGCAAGCGCCCCCTCAATGACCCCAACCGAAACCACCAGACGCCACTACTAATTTACCATATTACACGATATTTCGCCTATTTTCCTTTCCACCGCGACCCCAACCCCCCTCTGTATCATTGGAAAAGAAATAGCAAGAAGAACACTGAAATGGTGAAGATGCGAGGGAAAGAGAGAGAGGAAAAAAGGTTTGAGGGGTTGTACAGTTACGAAGGAGACGCCGCACGAAGTATATTTTCATTCATTATAGGCCATCTTTCGCAAAAGGTAAAATCATTTGCAACAGTCTGCCACGTGGGTTAAAGCGCCCCCTCGAGAGATCTATTTATCCTAACGAGACGAATCAGCACTACCTTAAGAAGAAAAAAGGACGAGCAGAAAGAAAGAAACGCTCGCGACCGATCTTTTCAATGCTGTCCAATCTGCTCCCGGCATCCAAAGCGCGCTTATTCGCTTCACCTTTCTTTTTGCTTCCTTTTTTTTCTTCCTCTTTCGCTTAGTATTCCCATACTTGGCTTTCCTACTCTTTATTAACAAGTCCATTCTATCCAGCGGATATTCCCTCATTTGCTTCTAAGTATTTCTCCGCCATCAAGGACACATCATGCCCGCAGCCTCATTACATCTCGAGATAAAGCTCAACTTATTTTTATTTCCCTCAAGACAGAACCGAAACTGCCCAACCCCCACCCACGATCTCCTATTGACATTTCTAGGGCTCTCTCAACACCTATTTTTCTTTATAATAAACTCACCGCGCTTAGTTTTACGACCCTCGGCCATGGAAGCTTCAGGCCGAGTCAGCTCGATTTTTTGATGACAGGCTTATTAAAATTTACGCTTCCGGGAGAGAGCGACTTTAGGTGAGATTCACATTGCTATTTCGAGTTCGTCACACTCTTGGATCACCCGGTGTCGGTGAAAGATGAACGATTATTTTGAGCGAACACTTCCTGCTATGAGAGCAATAAAAATGTTTGCTTCGCGATTTTTGAAAACAAAAAAAAACAAAAACAAAAAAAAAACAGGAAAATATCTAAAAGTTACCTGAGCACAGTCTAAAAAATTTGTTCAAAAATCTGAAATTTTGGGAAAATTACTCTTTTTTTATGTACTAACGACTTCTGTTGGAGCTCTGAAAAACAATATCGATTCTTGTTGCATCACCCCCCCAGTATCGATATGGAAGCTGCAAACGATGGATATGCCAAAACTAAGAACTTCTCCAAGGAACGGTTTTGAGTTCGGCTGCGAGCCAATTTATTGAATTAAACATGGGTGTTGTATATATGTAAACGAGTTTGATATGAATCTTGTAACAATCTATGATAATAACTCTCCGTGCAAGTGGCGGCATCTCGTTTGCAACTTTCATCCGGGGTCAGACCGTTTGCATGAATTTTCAATAGTCTAATTTCATCGCGTGTGCTTGATCGTTGTGTGCTCGTGCGGGGGTTATATCTTAGAAGACCGGAGGTATTTGACCCCGTGGTTTATACGCTTTCGTGTTAATTTTCATTCGAGGGTTTAGCTCGGTAGGCCGACCTCCGTCGTTCACATATTAAATATTTCAAATAATATTTTCACTGTCGTCATACTCGAATTAATTTTATTCATTTCGTTTGAACACCGCCGGGGACTGTGCAGCACAAAGGAGCTTTTAATATTTCAAATATTCGTGGTGCTATTGTCGCACACCGAACCAGTTCGGTTTTTCGTTCTTCCTAAACATGATGATAAATATTATTATTTCGAATCCGCTTTTTTCCACCTGTCGATCAAAATTTGATGTCATTTTATCGTCCTCGCGTGAAAGTGTCACGGATATTTTTAGAAGAAATTCCATCAAGCTCGTTTATACGAACATTTCTGCTCAACTAATATTTGTTTTTTATGACAACGTCATGGATCGAATTTATTAGTGATCGTAGAATTTTTGACTTTTTCTCACGAGCGCGTGGGCGAAAAATTTCGTTAATACTTCGAATCGATGAAATATTTCGTTCATTTTTTGTCGGGAGCCCTTTTGAAGTCCCCCTTTAAAAGAACAGAGGCTTCTCTTGGTGTAAACAATCATCGCTCACGTCACATCGATTAGCAAATTTATGAATGCCACGGGAAAGAATTTCCATTTAGTCGAGTGTGATTGCTTGATCAACAGGAGAGGATCGCGCAGCTGTCACGTCCGGCGGAGGGGCGTGAAGGGAAGGTTTGGGTGTTTGAACGTCGAGCGGCAAACGCTATATGATAGACTTTTCCATCCAGTGGACAAAGAAATCTAGGATTTTTTATACAATCTTTAATGAAAATAGATTGTTAGTAAAATACAATGGTAGAACATGACAGAGGATTCTCTATATATTCTGGATATTACGTAAGGCGTTAGTAAGTTACAATAAGTGATACAACTTGGTATGATACGTGAGGTATGATAAGGAGAGGTGTCTTCGAACTCGTCGATGCGCGGTCGTTATTGGATTTCGTGGTCGATTGTAAATATTCGAGGTCAGAAGTCGAGATGATTGGAAAATATTTAAAGTCTCGTATCGGAGAAAAATACCTTAACACCTCCGTTGCTGGAGTTGACTCGCTCTCTTATACAGAAGACCTGGAACACGACTCTAGATACGGAAGGGAATGCAAATTGTGCGGCACATCTTGACCTCTTTATAGGGCTAGATTTTGGCCAAATATGTGGGGTTCTATTCTATTCTATTTCTATTCAGGGTTCTATCTTTCGGGCCTTATAAGGAGAAAACATCTGTGTTATGAATCGATGAATCCCGGAAATTTAGGACAATTGTGCTCGGATGGGAGTTTCGTAAAAACCAGAACAGTTGCGTACATGGCATGCGTCAGGACACGTGTCTTTGGGTTATATTCGGTGTCTTGATTAAGTGACATGCGCACTTAGTTCGAGATCGTTTTAGTTAAATTGCAATGGAAGAAATAAAATAATAAAAATGCTAAACCATGTTGAAAATATGAAGAATTTCAAAATTATAAGAATTTCATTAAACTTGGTAAATGTATTCTTTCAAAATAAATAAGACGATATAAAATTTTTTAGATTTTTCTACCACACAGCTCTCGAATAATTGAACTCTAAAGTTCACGTGCACAAGCATATACAGTTTACATATGTACATACATCTCGTGCATAAGAACTTGGATTTAACGCTCAATTATGCGATAACCATGTGGTAAAAAAATTTGAAAAAAATTGTATTTGTACACAAGATGCCAAAGAATGTCGTCGCCAAATTTGATCAAATTCTCATTATTTTGATTTCGTGATCCACCCTCCCTAAGGTGTACAACGATCGAACGTCAGCTGCGAACAAGTTTATTATGTTCAAAGACACCGCCGTGATACTGATGGGACCTGAGAAACTTGCGTATATACATTTGGATATTTGTGTGCGTTGGCGCATGGGGATATTGTGTTACAGAAAGCGATAGCCGAGCGACTAGTCCTCCCGATGGAAAGTATATCTGTGTAGTACGTCACTCGACAATCGTTGAGAAATCATGCCAACGCTAATGTCAAAATAAACACTGGAAAAGTGCTCCGAATACATCAATTGTGTCCCGCCCGCGTTATAATGGCCAACCGGGGACCGTGAGTGGACAGGATCCTATGAGAAATGACTGTTGCGAGCGAACGGTGCATTTCCATGAGTTAATTACTTTTCGACTTCCCTCTTTTTCGCGTTTCACAGAAGCTGAGCGTGTTTTATTCCTGCCACTGATTAAACCGTCGCTCGCACCGGATGTAGCACGCTGGAAAAACGTTCTCCTTGGTTATAATAATTCTGAATACAAAATTTTTACTAGCCTTGTATATCCTGAAGTTTTTTATGTGGAAACACACCTCACGATCGCAATCGCGCGTAGGGTCATCGGGTTTGCGAGGCTACTGAAAGTTTTTTCTTCGGCGTATTATTCGTATTATTCGGATTTAGAGATTCGAAGTATATTCTAAGTGCCAAACGATGATTTCAGACTGTCCTTACGCCAGTGGGCATTATTCGACTGAGTGTGCAAATAGAAACTCGCATTCTCGATGAAATTGTTATTGGATCTCAACTAGGTTTGAATTTATGGGATTTAGAACCAGCATCCAGAAGAATACTACTAGCTTAATTTTGCTGATAGTGAAAATAATCCTGTGCGTGCAACTCGACAAAATCGAATTGAATGCCGACAGAGATTGCGGTTCGTTAATGAAAACAGGACAAAAGTCAATCGTTATCAATCCAACTTTGTTTTTCTTGTTTCCGTTTAGATATGAAATGCTTCGAAATCCATTGTCACATGAGTCACGACACGAAGCATTTGAAGAGAGCAAAGTTAGGCAAATTGATACGAAATCGTGTCGAAGCATAAGCTCGTTCGTATCGCGAACAAAGTTGACCGGGGAGGGGGGCATTTATTCGAGCCGAACATTCATTCGCTGCAAACGAGCACACGTAAGACATTGTTCTGTGCAGAATCGTTCACTGGGAGTCGTCGCAACGGAAGTCGTCTTTTGTTTTTTACTCGCTTCCATGGAATGAAGTTCCAGAGTAAAATCATGCGGTGTCGTGACACAATCGTACTGTGAAGATCCGGCATTCTTCGCGAACAAAAGCACAGCGAACGTGAAAAAGCTACGAGTTTTTCACGTTCAAAACGTTGAGTATTTTGATCATACCACCTGACAGGAAATGACAAGATTACAAGAATAATTTTGGTCGAAACTGCATTTGTGGAAAGATCTGAATGATTTTTCGATTTATACAATAATTTATGTACTAAATTATTCTTAATTCCTGAGGATACAAACTGTCACGCAGTTAGAAAAAATGTAAAGAATCCATAGCGACGATAAAAATAAAGGGGTACCGAATCCTTAAAAGAGATATTAACGATAAAAGTTGGAAAAATGGCAGAAGCAGAAGCTTTTCCTATACAACCGCGACTTCTCAGTGGCTAGGAATCAGACCGAATTTCGAGTGGCCCAAATTGCGCTACGAAAAAATCCGCGCGTGCGAAAGAAATGCCTTAATGGGTTATACGGAGATTCTATTATACACAAATAGCAAATGTGTTCTACAAACATTCCGTGTTAGCGGGGTTTCTGGAGGCAAAATTTTGATTAATATAAATGTTGTCACTTAAAATACGACCGTGTTGACGAAAGCGGCGAGATCGAATGAAGTTGTGGGGAGAATTTGGTGAAAAGTATTTATTTTGAGAAGCAATGCTGACCGAGAACTTGAACGGGAAAGGGGACGAAGGAGAGCATTGATTGCTCACGTGTGATAAGAGAAAAGTGGCTTTGGAAGCGGGCATGAGTGATGGTAAACGGTGGGAGCATATTTGCTTCGTCAGAATCGACTTTTCTTTATTATTTTCTCCTTTATTCCTGCATCATGACATAGACACTGACGGGAAAGATACATTCAAAGTATTTATCAAGCACGCCCTGAAGAAAAAAACACCCACAGAGATTCTTAGCTCGTCCATAAAAGTCAACGTTTCCGTCTTCTTTTCTATTGAAAAAATTCACAATTTTTCTAGCCAAGTTATCGACGAGCGAGACCGCGTGATTGATGGGATGAGCATGAACATACTTGGCTACCAAATCTCCTCGAAATCTTGACTCGTGTTCGGCACGAAACGAGGCGAGGCGTAAACCACCCTAATGCAGTTTGTAAAACCGCTACTGCAACGCCATCCGCTCACTATCACCACCGGCTCACCTGCTTCAACGTAATTATTCGTCCGAAGATATTTCATCCCGCTCTGGATCCTCTGGTCCATATCCTTGCGCCAATCCTCGATTGGACAACCTATTTGAAAAGGTTTTTCATTATTTGATCGATGCTTCGATGTGGCATTTTATTGTATGTTTAAACGCCATTGAAAAATTCATTTTTTCTGACGAATTGGGAGTTTAATTTGTGTTCCACGGGACGGAGAAATATAATTGAACGAGTGGGCAGCATTTTTTCGTTCAACGGATATTAATACGTGTGCGGAGATATCGTTGAAAATTTTTAAAAAACTATGCATTTGTCTCCAGCTTTTAGCTTATTACGAAAATTAACATTATCAAAAGTGTGTGGGAATTTTTTTTAATATTTCTTTCCGTTTTCTTACGAAATTCATAATCTCTCGACGTATAATAAAACATTAAATTTTTGCTAATTATTCGTGGGTAATTAACCCGCAAATTGGGAGAATAAATCTCAAGTAAAACATTCACATAATTTAAAAAGTTTTATGCTTTTTTCTTCAAGTAGCAAGAACGATGTTAAGGCCTTACATACGTCGAGAATTTTCGAAAAATCGATTTTTTTTTCTACAGATTATTTTTCTATATAGTTTTAGGAGTATTTTTGTGAAAGCTGATTGTAAAAATTCCCTATAGATCGAAAGTTAAAAAAAAATTATATAGAAAACGTGACTGCCCAACAGTTTTTAATATTTTTTTATGCTTTTTTTTAAATATTCGAAATTGTTCTCCTTATGGTCTGTTGAGTCGGATTTTTGATATTGTGATTAAAAAATTTTATAAACATAATTAAAGCGTGACACAAAAAATGCACACTTTTTTAAACTGCCGTAAATTGCTAAATTTTTCGAATTTCAAAAATCCTTCTCGACAGGCCATAACTACAACTTTATTTTACAAAAATTTGTTCACTTTCTACAGATCTATCAACATTTCAAGACGAAATGATGCAGACCCTGGAGCAACTTTTTTTCACAGTGCTTCGAGAAGCGTGATTTTCTACGTTGTAATTTTTGTAAAAAAAAATGTAATAAACTTTTCACAAAGTTTAAATATTAATAAACAATGTGTAAAAATGATTTTTATCAATTTCTATTGCCATCTTATTTAAAAACAGTTTTTCTTTTAGCGCGTTTTAGGCACTGCTATGCTCGACGTATGCAAGGCGTTAATAATCCAATAAAAAGTGACTCTGCCCAGCCTTCTGAAAAGATTTTCTAAAGGTTGCGTCAATCGCTTTACAATGCTCGTGAAAAACCGTGACACGGAAGTTCTCATTACAGAGATTTGAGGTTTTCTTTCGCCAGCCGGACTCACCAATATAGTGAAGCGGATGCACTGCAAAATACAATTGCAGCCACCTCGCGACAATCCCATAACGCGTTACGGCCACGATCGGACAGCGAGGTCGGTAAATCGATAACATCATGGCTGTTCTACCAGTCGTTGTGATCACTATTATGCCAGATGCATTACATTTAAGGGACAGCTGAACCGCAGATATTGCGATCGAATGACTAGGCTCCAAGGGGATTGATGCCTGATCACACATAATCAATTATCAAACTGATAATTATTGTTGCTCTTATTAATAAGAATGATTGATTGACGATAATAATAATTTTCAATAAAAGTATGGATCAGTCACTCAACCTCCGTCGGAATTTCCGATATCGAATTTCTTTGACGCAGTTTGTCCGATTAAAAAAAGGCCCTGCAGCTAACGCAGGGCGATGGCAAAAATGGGCTGACATTTTTATTACATCGCTCGGGGGAACGGTGTCGAAAAATTTCACTCTCGAAATTTGCAGTTATCTCTCTCGAACTATAACCGTTGTGATATACCGACTGATCCATGCTCTTAAGGGGATATCATTATTTGGCTCGTTGTAGTACGAACAAGAACGCGATTGATTCTTGGGAAACCCAAGCTATGTGAAGGGACAATGAAAGTTTTGAATTTTGTATAAAAGCACAATCTGCTGGGAATTACCTTGTACGAAAGCTCTTGGAAAATCTGTCTTTGCCAACGGGCATTCTCAGCCTCGCGACAAACGAGTTTAACGCTTTGTAGAAGGTTCACCGTTTCCTCGACGTTGAGGAAACCAGTAGCTAGAAAAATTCCATCGATGCCCTCGAGTACTGCGTTCGCAATGAGACTCGAATCTAATTTAGGCTCGCGGTCGTTTTCACCAGCAACAATGTTGAATCCTATTATCACTGGTTTTCCAACCTGTCGTTAAAAATATGCTGGCTCTACAAAGCTGTATTTGCATCGATGTTGCGAAGGATTTTCAGGGTTTGCGAGTAGATGCTCAATTATTCGAATTAATCGAAGATATATTCTTTGATGAAAAAACAGCGAAGCTTTCCTGCTACGAGTTATCCTACTGACACGTGAATAGAAAAAATCTTAATTATGTTTTCTCGACAACCTCGCCGTTCCTCAAATCTGAAGCTTTTCTTTCTCACCTCCATGGAAAGCGTTACGTAGAACTCCACGCAGTCATAATTATCGATGGCAAAAATGCATGAGAGCTACGAAAAAGTTTGAGTGAGTTTTATTTTTTTTTTCTGGAAAACTTAATAATTAGCATGGAAGAATGAGCGCAATTATATAATTTCACGTTTTTCCATTGTCCCCGTTGTTGGGCGGTGCTGAACAATAAACTCGTTGCAAGTTTCTCAACTGCTCAAGAAGATTATGTAATATGACATCTTCCTTGTGGACCATTCAACGAAGTTCCACGAACTTCTCGAACATAACCTCGTTTATTCAGAAAATCCGTTTACCACGAAATAATTTGAATTGAGAATACTGAATGGTAAGCTCATTTGCTGACTGTTTTCATCAATAGACTCTCACAAGTTTCGCGTATTATTAACTAGTTGCCTGCGCCTCCGGGCTTTGCTTGCGGCGCATTTACGTAGACTCTTTCCTCCTGAATGATCGTGGGGATTCGAGCTACACCGATGAAAAAAAAATCTCCAATGCGAATGGATGAAAAAAAACGGGAATGACTTGAAATTTCTGTGAATTACGAGAACAAAAGGCTCGAAATTTCGTACCGTCTAGAAACGTAGCAAGAGCCATGAGCTGGGAACGATTCTTCAGAATCTGGAGCTTTACGAATGATAAAGTGTCAAAGATTTTTCCGTTAACGGATTTATATGTGCGGAGGTTCGGCGACGTCTTGTCATCTGGCCGATCGAGCGGTCCAGATTCACACTCATCCGCACGCAACTCGCACTGCGAACCACCACAATCGCAAACACCTAAAAGACGAGCGCTGCTGGAATCGCGGGGCAAGCTTTGGGTGTGCTCGCGACTCGAATATTATTTCAGGAGCGGAAAACCCGGAGGGAAACTTAATACCTGGAAGGCACGAGTTCAACCGCGGTTGACTGATATTGTATCATCTATTTGCACAGGGAAAAATATCGTGCGAATTCTGGTATTGTGTCACGTGCGTATACAGATTTCAATAACTTTGAACTGTCGACCTCGAAAACGCGTCGCATACGATCATTTCCAAACTTGCAAAATGCTTTTGTGAGAGAAAAGTGAGAACTAAAGTCGCGAGTGAAGCCTCGAAAACCCTCGGACGAAAATTCTTTTATGGGACAAAAATAAGTGGAAGAAAGCGCGCCGCATATAACCAAGCGGCTGCGCCAAAGACCAAAATCTTTATCCTGATCCGATTGTCAACTGCCTTTACTCGGCTTTGGTTCGGGACGATCAGGCCCAGGGGATCAGTCGTAGGCCAATTGGGATCAATTTTCATGCCTCTAGATTCGTACGCGACGCGGACGATGCGGCAAAGAACATGAGTAAAACGCGACTCAAAAAGTTGGGACCCTCGCAGGAGAAAAGAATGGAGAAAGGAGAAGGAAGCAAAAAAATTGTATTTTCATAGTTTTCTCATCAACTAACCCTGTTGCATTTGGCCACGATGGACTTCTCCACAAGGAATAACTTTTCCGCGCCAACCCCGAGTTCCAGGGACCGACGATCGATAATAATACCGTCAGCTTGTCTGAGTACGTCATCAATGGAATCGAGGGCTTGTTTCGAGGATATCTTTCCAAGAATGCAGATCGGTCGAGTGTCTGTTCAAATATGCGGGGGCGCTTCGTCAGTGTAGCGTTTCATTTGAAATTTTTTAAAATGAGATTACGAGCGACTGTTGGATTCTGAGTGCCAATAAAGTCGATTTTTTTTACAGTTCTTATTATGCTACTGGCCGCAGTGAGCCAAGAATTTTTATCAGCGATTCTCCTTATTCAAGCTCGTTCATTGAAATTCAAAATATCCGACAATGAGCTTGTGGGTTTTGAAAAATCGTTAAATCCCGTGAAGTTTCTTATGAGCGAACTTGGCCAATTTATCTTCGAGCAATTGAGTGACTGGTTAAAAAATGATTTACGATCAATCGAAATGAGATGAGAACCTGCTAATTTGATTCGATCCTTGACCTTGAGGATTGTTTCACCGCGTCGTACATGAGACACAACGATGAAATCGGATTCGGAATTCGTAGCGAACTCGATATCGGAGTCGTCCTGTTCGGAGATGTCTGGCAAAGCCAGGGCGGTGTCAATGGGCTCGAGGCTTTTTCCATCGCTCACTGTTCCACCCTTCGTTACGATGCATTCGATCGAGCATTTGTCTGCGGATCATTGAAATCGTTGATAACGAATAACTGATTAAGTACGAACAGGATTTTCGAATAAATCGAGTATTAAATCGACTCGTTGTCGTCCATAATCCTGCCAAATCCAGTTTTAATTAATTCCGGCATTTATAATTCCATACGGACTTAAATTATGATTTGCTTTTTCAAATATTTTCCAAGTTAAATTGCTCGTTGATTTCGGTGGCCTTTTCCAAACTTTCACAATCCCACCGCAGCAAATGACGATTATTTTCATTTAAAATCGATGCAAAACAATGGAAGTGTGTCGCTAACCAATACGAGAAACTTGAAGTCCAACGGTGCCACGATCGAGCATTATTCTGTCGCCTTTTTCACAGATGGCCGGTAGCTCCGAGCAAGATATCCAGAAAGCAGTTGAATCGCCAGCTCGCTTTGACCTTTCGTCCGTTAAAAGTGTGACAGCATCACCCTCCGTAAAAACGGCTCGACCCTGCCAAATTGCGCCTTTGCTTTCTTTTATCGAAACTTTTTGTCTTTTTTTTTTTTTTTCTTTTTTCTCCGGTGTCAATTAACGCTTTCGCGCGTCTGGCCAAGCGTAACAATAGCCGCAGTGAAGCAAAAAAACGTTCGTGCATAAAAGCACAATTATTTACGCATTATCGACTGGACGACATCAGAAATGTGATGACAATGAACGTAACGAGCAACCTATACAAATTTCTCTATTTTCTCTGTCTCTCTCGTTACCGCAACATATTTTCATTAATTTTCATTCAAAAGTCACGTCCGAGTCGACGGTAAAAAAAAATTACGAAACTCCAATTTTTTTCTCTCTGATGCGCCCTTCGTCGGACACTTTATTTAGTAACAGCCAATCCGATGCGGCCATGGAAAAAACGTGGATGACACGTCTTTTCCTCTCGGCCCAGTGAACAGACTTGCATACTTGACTGTGATTATGGGCATTGTTAATTGATCAAGGTCTCGTTAGAAATTCATGGGAATCTAGGAGAAATTGGCAGTTTTACTTTCAGGAATGGGATTTGAAGGCGGGGCTCTTGGAGGAGATCAAAACAAAGTGCTTTCTAATGTACGAGGACCGCAATTACAGCTTGATGCCACGTGGAAGTAGAAAAAGCCTGTGCAAGCACTGCCGCACTCTCGTAAACTCGAATTTCGTAATTTTCTGGCTTTTCATTTTTTTGTCGCTTTGGTTCGAGTAAATTTTCAGAATAATTGACTGAAATGAATTTCAACATTTGAATTTTCAACACGAACGTTCTTCTGTTTCATCGAAAGTCTCAATTTACCTTGAGAAATTCAAGACCGAAAAAAGGAATGGATTAACTCGACCAATAGTATTGTTGGATCATCGAAACGTGATGAACAAATGAAATTTACTGATCCAACGATCGAATTTTCGTCGCAGTGAGAAATATTAATTTGAGCCAGCATATTGGCTGTTCGAATTAAACGAATTTCGTTCGTTCGCCATAATTAAATGAAGCAACGATAATTTCGTTGGACCAACGAGATTTTTGAGCGAATTATGAGAATTGTGTGTTTGATCGGTTTTAAAGTTAGAAAAGTTTGAAGAAACTTTGAAATACCGAAATCCAGTGCGGATCTCAAGTTTTCAAAAGTTTTTTCAAAAATCGTGACTCATGAAATTCCTTCAGATCTTTACCCGGCATTTCGAGTCTCCGTTGAAAAAACCAGTGCGTATCTCGGGCCCCCGAAGATCGACGGCTAATGCAACCGCAACGTTCGTATTGTTCGGAATCTTTTGATTCTTCAGTGATTTCTGGGCTTCCCTAATTGCACCAACAGTGTCGCAGTGCCAATCTTTATCTTTATGGGACATGTTGAGCCTGAGAACATTTGCTCCAGCGTTGATAATTCTACTGATAGCAGCTGCATTCGAATTTTTATCGCCTGCGATTTCAAATGAATCAGCAATATTTGCATTTATTTCAATAGCCCGATGAAATAATCGGAAATATTGACGCTTTATCGATGAGCAATATCCCGAGAGAAGTTATAAGCTTGCTTTTTTCCCCGTGCTCTGAGCTACAATTGTTTCTGAAATTAACATGCACGTTTCGAGATCAGTTTATCCCATTTTATTATTATATTTATTACTAATTATTTCGTAAGTTTGACCTATCGCAAACTTCATTATTAGATACAGGCGTGATATTTTTTTTATTTTACAGTTAAAGTGCACAGGAAAACGCCTGCAAAATGTTTGGACCCATCATCGACTAGAGATAACAATAAAAATTTCTCAAACGTTAAAAAAATGATAAGGATAATTTTTGAATAAAAAAAAGATTTTCCGATACTACCGCTCTGGCTGCGCAAAGGTGGCAACGCTGCACAACCTCGAATAACGAGGAACGGATTCGAACATGTGAACTATCAAACTGTTTTCATTAAATCCATCGTCAAACGCAACCTCCTCACACAAAGCGTTGGTAAATGGCAAGCAAACGAGACAACGTTGCCATTTGTATTCGGATTATGGCTGATTGGACGATGCGAGAGTCAAATCAGAATGAGAATAAAAGACTTTATAATAAATTATGTTCGATAAATATCATCGCGACGCACACTTGAAAAATCATGGACTTTCGTAATACTAACACAATAATATAATACAAACCCATAATCTATAGCTAAAATTTAAAGTTTTCAAAATAATAGGGCGTCTCTTGACTATATAGCCGCTGCGATAGGTCAACCTTAATAATTAATTATAATTCGTATACAAATTTCCATTTATTCATATTTGTTTTTGTAATTGATTATTAATTTGACGATTCGATAGATTTATTGATCATTTTTATGATTATTTTTCTCCAATTTTATGACAAACTATCATTTTTACGAGAAATTCGAATGTTTTGCTATTGTTATTTCTTCGGGATCCTCTAAGCTAGAGAACCCGAGCAAGTGTTACTTTTTGAAATTGTGTATGAAAAATGTATAATGGTTAAGTTTGCTTTCCACGACTTTCTTCCAACGGAGCTTCCTTCCGCGCGGAGCATAAAAGCGGTGATAAAGAGGGGAAAGCACACCTGCTGCAGCTTTTCGATTGAACTAAAGTATGGCTGTGCCGGAGTATCGGGCATTTTTACGGTTATTACGCCACTCACCCAGAGTTATTATTATTTTAGTAAGTCTCCAAGGTTTGCTCGGAGATTCGACGTTTAACCGCATCATGTGGTCAATATTGGTGCTCTGATAAGCCGCATTTAATTGGTTCGACGCCAAACATTCTTCCTCAAATTTCATCATCTGTTAATCGATAAATTATTAAGACCCGAGAGTCAAGAAATAGAGTTGACGAAACGACCTGACACAGCGCACGGATCCGGCGATCCCCTAAAAAAAAAGGCGGAAAATCATCAGCGTGCGACTCACCCTCGGATCGCTCAGCAGTTTACATTTGTATATATATAGAGGCGAGCAATCCGGTAGTGAGTTTTACGGTGACGATTTGCCAGCTCGCTCTTTCAGATGAGAGCAGCCTCGGGGGAGGCCAGTACTTGGATGGGTGACCGCTCGGCCTTGTGTACCGGCTCGCGCAGTGACTACCGAGCGAAAGCCAGCTTTTTCGAGCTCACAAAATCATCGTGTACTTACCCAAGGCATGCCGGGGCAACCTTCGACCGAATTTCTGTTCAAATTATTTTTACACGCCATTTCGACTCTGAATCCACCTTAAAATTTAACGAATGGGCTATCAAATTCAATCATTTAACCTCGTCACTCGAGCCAATTTACTTTCAACATATTTTTTATCCGTTTCATGAAAATGTATCAATTTTGACAGTGACGTTTGACTTGAGCCGAATCATAATACTGCTCGATCGACTTTCGGCTCGATCGAGCTTTATCGACACTCTGTTTGTTTGAGGGCTAATAATAATAATAATAATTCACCGGTGGTGTACCATGCGAGGTCGAGAAGCATTTCGGCTTTCGTTATACCGACCAACAAATGTAAATGTTGAACTCTGTCTACCGGCCTCGATCGCAACTGCAGAATCCTCGTACCGTCTGTCAGAAAATTCTTACTACTCAATCGAATTTATAGAATTGTTTAGCTCGCATGTCGATACTGTTCTGAAATCATTTTGTAGAAAATTTGCGAAGCTCTCGACCGCTGATAATGCGAATTCGTGCCTGTAATCGTGGATTTTCAAAGCGGATTTCGAGATTTTTAATGAGCTTTGACGTATCACAACTTAATTATTTTCTTCCTCGAAAGATCCTCCGTGTGATCATTCAATTCGAATCCTTCAACACGCCTATCACAGTAATTGGTCTACGACCATTTTTTTCTCGTCAATGAGGAACTGCAAAGCAATGAGCGAAAAATGTGAGTGAACCTTGGCTCAAGGAAGTATTTCTTCAGCCAACGAATCGTGGTGAAATAAAATTTGTCGATTCGACGAAACTCGTCATCAATGTATACTTTCGTCGTGATGAAATATTCACTCCAATCAGCGAATAAAGTTACAAAATTCTTGTGCAATTAGCGGATTCCAAACAGTCCGCCATTTTTTGATCCCCCAAAAATTCTGTCAGCTCCAAAATTCTTTTTCTCGCATCTGCAGCTCATCAGTCGAAAATCTTCATGAAAATGAATTGCTCGCAATATCCTCGGTCAAACGCACTTCAGTTTAGATGTAAAAGCTTAGATAGCTGCGAACCGGTCCAACGGAATGAGTATTTACCGCTGAATATAGCGGTAAGTGTAGGGTGCAGCCCCCTACACAAGGGTTGATATTTACCCAACTGATTATCAGCCGAATAATGTCAACAGGTCAAGGAAGTCAACTGACACGAGAAGGCTCAAGGGTGCGATCGAATCGAACCCGGAACTATTTATAAGTTTTCTCATAAGTTAAATCTAATCTGAGAATCTAGCCAAATGACTTTGTGAAATGCGTCGAATGTAATATTCACTCGCGAAATGAATATTTATTATGTTAAATAATTGTGTCGATTCGACGACATCAAAGTTCATTTAGTCTATTCAATGAACTGAATAAATTGAATGAATCGCGAATAAAATAAATAGCCCGAGCACGAATATTCGGTTTTTTGGATGCGACGAAATAACTCCTTCGACGTATTATCCAAAGTCTTCGTAAATTGAACGAATTAATGTATTAATCTGCATTAAGGCAGCAAGGCTTTTACAAATTTACAAATCGCCATTCGTACGCGGCTCAGCCAAAACTGAACAGTAACAGTGATGAGCATTTGTGGATTAAGGGATTGAAGCCAAAAAGTGTTGAACTCGAACTCGATACTTTTACAACAAGTTGACAGTAAGTTTATTCGAGAAGTTACAAATTCGATACAAATTCTCGTCAAAAACTGGCGATTTTCTGCTGAATTTCCTTCTAGAAGTTTCGCTGTTGACATCGAGGGTCGACGCGCTCGAGAGCGCTTTATTTATGTACTCTTTATTTTATGAATACGGGCACATCCCTCCCCCTTTCCGAAGACGAAATTTATTTCGGCTACTTTTTCGCACGGAAGTAAAATAAGCAAATTTGAGTGATCTCTCAGTTTTATTTTTTCCAATCCCAGCACTTGATGCTTGTAAGATCTTTGTTTATCGAAATTATAATGAAGCAAATTTAGGCGATATTCGCAGGACAGGAGGAAACCCCCGATTCTATAAAATTATCGATTAACTGAAAATCGCCAGTCTCTGACAATAACGATTCCTCTCAAGGTAATAAAACCCCGAATTTGTAACTTCTCAAGGATCACGAAATCAAAAATCAAAATAATCAGAATTTGATCAAATTTCGCGATAACATTCTTTGGCATCAAATACACAAATACAATTTTTTTACCACATCGTTATCGCATTATTGAGCGCTGAATCGAAGTTCTTATATGCACGAGATGTATAACTGTACATATATGTAAACTGTATATGCTTGTGCGCGTGAACTTTAGAGTTCAATTATTCGAGAGCTGTGCGGTAGAAAAATTTAAAAAAATTTATATCGTCTTATAGATTTTGAAAGAATACATTTACCAAATTTAATGAAATTCTTATAATTTTGAAATTGTTAATATTTTTGGCATGGTTTATCATGGCAACGTTGTATCGTCGCGATCCACCCTCCTTAAATAAACTTATTGTTAACTTGTAAAAGTATATCGAGTTGGAGATTCAACTCTCTTTGGCCACGGACACACCAAATTCAACTGGAATATTTTCTGAGTGAAGAGGAGGAAGGAAAAGTTATTGAAATAATGAATAGGCAAGGGCGAGTGTCAACACTTTTTTAATGTGAACCGAAGCGTACAATTGGAGCGGAGGTTGTCTAAACAATTTATTTTCTCAGTACGAAGTGATTTCTCAGCTCGAACCAGAGAAGATTCGGCTTCTTCCGCCGAATTTTATTTCGTATCGGGAAAAGAGGAGGAGTAAACGCTCGGATTTTAGTTTGTCTGTACATCGTAACCCGATGGATAACGATTTCAGCGATAAAGATAAGAACTGCCAAGGAGTAGCCGAAAATGCTCAACGCAATGAGCTGATGACGGAGGACGCTCATGTTGTCCGGTTTTTCCGTGCGGTCGTGCTGCACCTTGACGAACGTTGCTGGGTCGACGTCCGCAAGTTTAGTGATAATACCAGCGCTGTGTAAATTCAGGATGAGCTGATCGAGTCGCGAGCGGTACGGGGATCGTTTGCCGATGACGAAAGCCCAACTTTCGCTCCAGAAGCAAGGCTGAGCAATTTTCATGGAGGCTTGTGCTTCGTGCTTTTCTTGTATGATCGACCACTTGGCAAAAATTTCGTGTACGAAGCAAATCATATTTTCTTCCACAGACAATTTAGGGGGGCAGCGGTCCATCGCGGGGTCCTGAACAATCCTCCCCTCCAGACCCTTCAAAGGCCCGGTGAAGAGGTCCGAGCTCCTCTGGTAATCGAGAGGATGAATGTGCGCCGAGAATCCCGAATCCACGAGATCCTCGAAAGATTCGAACTTCTTTTGGCCCCTCTTGTGCAACGTTATTTCCGTTATCGAGAGATAAATGGTCGTTGAAAAAACGGCGAAGAGCCCGAGCAAAGAAGCGAAAACGATGCGTTCGACCGCACGACGAGGCTGTTGCGCCACCGACACGCCGAAAAGTACCCGTCCGATGTTAAACATCCGCCAAGGGTACGCATCGAATCGCAGTAAACGCGTGAAACACCAGACGACCAGGACAATGCTGAAACTCAAAAAATAAGGTACGAACAATTGGGACGACACGGAGATTTCGGATTCCGGTAAAATCGGCACGAGAGCGCAAAACTTCTCCGTTTTCACTGGCGTCGTACGCTGCGTGTCGTTCCAACTCCCGAACGTGTACGTCCGAGGCGAAGTCTTCATATCCACGTTCTCCAATTCCATCGTGATGTACAGAGAACGCCAAGCATCCGAGATATTATATGCGTCCGGCCCGTACAACTTTACCGGAGAACAATTCAGTTTTTCTGTCAGTATGTCAACCACTGGTTCGAATGGCGAGCCAGTTCTCCCGGCAACAACATCTCTCGTTTGTGAGAGTATCCTCAGAGGATAACCCCGCAGATTGGTCAGCTTATTGGGAAAGATGCTGCTCGAGTTCAACGAATTCGAGTCCCAATTTTCCCGAGTGTAATTCCTCGTGAATGGATTCAACCGATGAATTAGCCGGGCCTGCAAAGTTCCGTATATATAAGCTCAATTCCGCAGTACATCTATTTATTTTTTAAGGCCGTGTATTATGTTAACCCTTAGTGTGCATCTGGGGTCGGGTTGACCCCCCCCCCCTCCCCCCAACATTTTTCCAACCGAAGAAGTGCTTTTCACGCGCACTATCAACTTTGAGCACGTTTTTGAAGAATGAAAAAAGATTTTTTTCAAAATCCGACTTTGCAGCCTTAAGGAGGGTGGCTACCGACAATACAATGTTGCCATGCTAAACCATGTTAAATACATTAAAAATTTCAAAATGATAAGAATTTAATAAAATTTTGTGAACATATTCTTTAGGGCCAAATTTGACAATACAAATTTTTTAAGATTTTTCTTCTGTACAGTTATCGAGTAATTGATCACTAAAGATCAAGTTTATAAGCATAGCGTTTCCACATATATAGGCATACATTCCGGGCATAAGAAATCTGCTTTAATGCGTAATTACTCGATAACTAAGGAGAAGAAAATTTTGAAAAAAATGGTGTCTTCGCACTTGATGTTGAAGAACATTATCACCAAATTTCATCAATTTCTTATCATTTTGACGAGTGTAGCCACCCTCCTTAAAGTTGGATCGCAATTCACTGCGAAAAGTGACTAAACCTTTTATTCCGAAAAGCGCATAGTTACCGAGATATGCCATGTCAAAAATTACCCGGGCTCAAAGTTACCCCCTGTGCACGAAATCTCTCGTTGTGAATAAGGTGTGCACACTGAGGGTTAAAATCTCAATAGCGAATCATTTCTGTTTGCATTTTATAATTTTTAATTTAAAAAACTGTGTCATTTTGAAGCATAATTTACAATTTTTAATAAAATTAATATCCAATTTGATAAAACTGTGGTCGCAAGCACAAGCGAGCCAATCAAATTACATGTTCGAAATATCTCCGCAGCGACATCGGAAACAGTGGTTTTTTGCGTGCGTGAAAAAATCGATAAAAGTTTGAAGTTTCTAAAAATTTTTTTTGGCCGTGCGTTGACGACGATTCATATACTTTTTTATAATTTTAGCTCGATTTTATCAACTTCCGGTACAATTAATGACACGGAGTTAAATGCGGCTTTAATTCTTATTTAAGAATTTCTTTTTAACCATCGGCTAAGTACCTTTTTATTTTTTTTAATCGATGCAACGTGATCGACTCTATTAAATATTTCAAATTGCATGGAAAGTTTGACACGTCGATATTTCTGACATACATCCTTATAACCGGCGTTTGTCGAGCTACGATTTTCAACAGCAAAATCGTCGTAAAGGAAAAACGTCAAAAGCGATATTTATCGTTGCGATTGCGAGAAAATGTTTTTAAATAAACTTCCGATCCCCCGAATCGGAATGCTCGCGCGCGTGTACTAAAAACTACGAAAGCAGGCCAAGGAACGAAGCTTACTGAAGTTTGAAAAATTTAGCGACTCGAAAATCGAAGTCGAAGACGAAAAACCGACTCTATTTTGGAATGAAAATTGATGCGCTAGACCCGGAGCAGGAGGAACATTGAAAATGAGCTTCTGCGTAAGAGCTGCGCGCGCAGTTTCGAACGATTTTTCACGGCAAACCTGTCCAGCGGTCAAAGCAGTACGGCTCTTGATCCTGGTCAAGGACGTCGGAGTCGTTTCCGGTTCAGCAATCTCGATGACTGTCAAATCGAGCATTTTCTTGGTCCAAGCGTACTGCAGCAACTTTTCGACGTCCTGACTGAGTCTCTGGGTGAAGGACAAAATGAGGTATTTCTGGCTGTAGTGATAGGTCGCCATCTCGGCGACGACGTCGATGAACTTTTTCATGATCGAGTCCGGCAGGCTGTCAGGCGTTTCGATAACGAGGAGGAAGAGAGTAGCCGGAGCGCCGACCGCGGTGCGGCTCGCCGTCCTTTCGTCCAGCACCGAACCGAGAGGAGGTTTGAAATCTGGGCCAAAGTTTATTCTCAAGATGGGCAAATGTTCCATGAGCTTGTCGAACAGTTCGTCGACCATGGGATTTCTCGTGCGTTCGTCATCAGGAAGGCTCGTCATGAATTTCACTTGTTTGAACTCCGCATCCTCGACTATGCGCCTCGTCAAGTCTCCCATCCAGTCGGTACACTCCCCGGAATTCAGAGAAAATCCGAAATGCAGAAGCACGCCGCAGACACCTACTACGACGCGCATCGCTCTTCAATTTTCCTTCGATTTTCCTTCGACGATTTCTCTCACTCGACTGCGAAAGGTGAACTCGCGGGTGCTGTTTTATATCGTGGGGAAAAAACAGCCTTTTTCCCGTCGAACTATATACTCGCTTGGGAAATCGAATTTCATTTTATCTGCCCTCCGAAAACGTTAACCTTCGTCAGCCCCGCGCGAGAACTTGGCGAAACGATGACACCTGCTCTCTCTGTTACGAGCTGTCACTTTTAACACATTAAACCTCCGGAATCGTGAATCACTCGGCACACTCATGGGCGTGGCCAACTTTTTTGATTGGGCAGGAGAAAGTAGACATTAAATATAATTCACATTTATTAATAATAACGAACATATTCAAGATCGTATCAGCACTCGAGACTGCTCGATTTTCCCTTATTTTTCGAATTTCGATTATAAAGACTGAAACGGTGCGAGGTCGATGCTTTCGTTGCCTCAACATTAATTTTTCAGTCGCAGCAAAGCTTCGCGTCGCGGTTCGCCCAACGTGTTGTTTCAACAAAATATTTCATTTTCCCCCATAACAATTTTTTTTTTTTATTGCACAAAATTGCAGTGTGTTTCTTTGTGTTTGAGAAAGAGAAATAGGCAAGTTTCCAAACTTAGTTTTCGCGCGGCGATATATACAAAAGCGAACGTCTGAAAACGACTCTGTTCTATAATTCAGGGAAAGATGGCGAAATTGGTAGATTCACGATAAACCGATGCAAAACGATGTGATTTTTTTGACCATTTGACGCAATATCACGTAAACTAAAAGAAGCATTATTTTTCGAAGGAATTTGATAAAATACTCATCGATCTCCGATTTTGCTAATAATACCGAATATGTCAACAATTACTTTGGCCTCGCGAGGGAAGGCTTTTTCTTATTCAAATAACACGTGTTTTCGGAGGGGTTGGCACTAAATGAAAGACATTCTACGATCATTTATTACGAGGAAATTATAGTTTGTTAATTATTCCATTTTTTGGCAAGACTCAATTTGGGGCTCACGTGTTATGAACCTCGTACAGTCGTATGAGAGAGTTCTATGAACTTCCCTATACTCATATATCTAGAGTCGCGGCAGCGATCTCCTTATCCGTGAGGTTATAGATATGTGAAGAGCCCGAGAACTTTTACGAGTTTTATTTTTCCCCGCCGGTAATGCGAGAATTAAATTTATCGGCTCACTTCCTTCGCAGCAGTTTCAGTTCCTTCTCTGCAGTCGCCTGCTGCTCTGTAATAACCAAGTAATAACTCTCGGTTAACTCGGTTTCGGTCCTCTCGGTGTTTCGCACCTGCGAAAGCCGTTTCGACAATGGCTTTCCAAATAATAAGTGCTTGCAGGGTTTTAACAAAACCCTGCATGAACGCACGTGTTTGGAGCACCGGTAAATCATCAGACACTATAATTCATACATCGTATTTGATTTTCCATTCGTTCAAGTAGTTGTCACTTGCAATTGTCTAGTGTACGATCATAACCTCATTTCTATGCGAACAATTTCATCGAATTTATTTTTTCTAGGATTGTTCCAAAATGGATCGATCGATCGTCTCGCGGATTCATTCAAGATACATGAGCCATTGAAATATCAAGTCAGGAACACGGCCTTTTTCAACAAACGTGAGTATTTATTTATCAAAAAAAAAAACCATAAGTTTCATCTGTTTACCATTGTAACTGATATTTATTATATACTCAGTTTTGTAATTTCGTTAATGTGTAAATTATGTGCATATAGTTTTGTTAGTGAGTAAATTATTTAAATTTTCATACACTTGTTGAATTCACACTAATATTTTTCCATTCTTTAAGTGTGGAATTTTTATTTTAATCTTCAAGTTATTTTCATCAAATATCAAAATCATTTAAGATTTGAGTTCACATAGAAGCAAAATGATCTGTTTTTATGAATAATATTGAATAATTAATTATCTTGTAATTACTAACAGTGCCAGCTGAAAGTTTATGGAAAGGTGTAACCAGTGTTAGTAACGCAGGAAAAAAGAGAGGTAGAGGAAGAGGAGTCGGTAAAAAAAAGGTAAAAAATCTCAATATCGGCCAAACGGTTGGTGTTGGAAAATACCAAATGGTTTGGCCGGGTCTGACTCAACCTATAATGAGGGGCAAAGAGCTAGTTCAACAAAAAGCGTTACCCGAAGATCCTGAAAGGATGACTAAGTTGGTAAAGCTAAGAGACTCCATGAAGACTTATAAGAGAGTTAAAGTATCACCTTTGGAACGTGGCTGGACTGGTGGTAAACCAGGAGGAAGGAGCATCGGACCTCCCGATCCGATTGGAGCAGGTAGGATTGAAGAATTTACTGAAAAACCACGAAAAATAATTAATAAATAGTGATACATCAACCGTAATTGTGATCACCGTAAATAGTGATACACTTTCACAAAGCTTGTGCCAAGTTTACTGTCGTTCAGAAATCAAATACACCGTGTGGAACGCAATGAATTTTAGGGTTTTTAGATCGACAAAGCTTAAGTTGAAAATGCCTTGATAGATAAAAATTACTAAGCTCTGAGTTTGTTAATTCAAAAATTTTGGTATTCGCCATTTTATAGATACATTTGAAGGGTTCGACTCCAAAATATTGGAGTTCAAGACGGTCGCGCATATGGATGGAATCCTGGGAAAACAAAGAAGCATAAGCGTGTTCGCAGTGACCGGTAATGGTAACGGATTGACAGGTTTTGCATTGGCAAAAGCGCCGGATGGAAAGCTAGCAATGAAGAAGGCAAAAAATCGTGCTGCACAGAAGCTTATGTACATCGAGAGATACAACAACCACACAGGTTACAAAAAAAATAATTCCATGTTTCATTTGATTTCTTAATTAATCAAGACAACTTTCTAAAACAATAGAAAATTCACATTGCAATATTTAATATTACAGTGATGCATGACTTCTTCACACAATTTGGCAAGACAAAATTATTTGTCAGCAAGAAAAACGAAGGTTACGGTCTCGTTTGCCATCGGGCGATAAAAACATGCTGCGAAATGATCGGGATAAAAGATCTCTATGCTAAGGTCGAGGGATCGACGAATTTACAGCATATTATTAAAGCTTTTTTCATTGGATTGTTGCAACAAAAAACCATGTCGGAGTTGGCGGAGGAGAAAAAATTGCATCTTGTTGAGATGAAGCGTGAGAATGACATGTATCCGACGGTCGTAGCTTCCCCATCAGAAGTCCGAAAATGCGATGAAATTAAGTCGAGCGAAATTATGGATTTCACTCAATACGTTATGGGAGGTAAACTGATATTGAAGAAAAAGAAATACCCGCCATTTTACACGAAGCATTATTCGTGGAAAATCAGACAAAGGAAACAAGTGTATCTCCGAGACAAGGACGAGGTCCGCACGCGATTGTATGCCGATTACGGCGAGTTGCGTAGCTTTTTGACCGACAAATATCCCGAAGCAACACCACGATTATGGAAAAAGAAAGAGCCAGCCCTGGAAGAAGCGGAATAAGCTGAATGTCATCGGTTCTTTTTTTATATGTGCAAACCTTCGACGATGGGAGTATTGTAAATAAAGTGAAAATGTGAAAATTATCGTTGAGCGTACATTAGTCTGTCACCAAAACGCACTAAAGTTTCGTATCAATTTTTCATTACAGATTCACATTCAAAATAATCAATCAAAATCATCAAAATGATTGGTACATTCGTCCTTATCAAATGTACGATATACACTGGTTTTTATCTATAATAATAATAGAAACATCTACACTAAACTGAATAAATAAATTTATCGACCGTAATAACACAGCTCATCCACGTATTCATGAAAAAAATAATTCAAAATGGTTATTATCGACTGAACGTGTCCATTCATTTGAATTAATTTTACTCATTTGAGTGTCACCAAGTCGCGATAAGTGTCAAAAATAAAATTAATATACTTGCATTCACTAAAGGGTAGAAAATAGAGGAAAACAAGGCAATAGTCTTTACTAGTATAATTGGGGAATGATTTGAGGAGCCAAGGAGACCATAAGCCGGCGCCCTCTGTAAACATAAAGTATTTTTTTTTTTTCTATATTTGTTATGACCACCATTTCGGCCCAAACATGCCTGCAACTCAATAGTTGAAAATTCTCGAACCTAACGTTTCGTAGATTGCCCCCCCCCCCCACACACAGAAAAAAAAATTTCACCAATCTCCGAAATCCGATTAAAGGTATACAACACTCTACTATCTCGTTCAATCACAAACGACGTTCATAAATATCCACATTGAAGAACAAAAGCTTCAGAAATACGGTTGTGCTTCCAAACGTTTTGAATTGCCCGCCACATTGTGCTGATCGAGTCACTTTCCGTGTAGATAAAAATAACGACCGCTTCCATGCGTTCTAATGAAAAAACATTTACAGAAATCAATTTAGTTTATGAAAATGTACATACTAAAAACTTTCGTTGCGAAAGGAAAAAAAAACATTTGAGATAAGAACACTATGCATAAAAACGTATTTAGCAAATCCAAATTCAAAAATGTGCAGTTATTATGAACATCGTGATTGGCGGATTTTGGATCCCGTGAAAGCAGTGTTACGTTGCTGTCACGTACACTACCACAGACTCAACAATTCGCGATTTATTTTACGCGTGAAGGCGTCGGTAACACGGTAACCGGTGTCGATAACACGAGCGACCGTTGCGCATCCATCTGTATATATACATTGGATGCTAATTTTTAAAATCTACATAAACAAATATATGTGAAAGCTCAAATCGGAATTGGACAAAACTGGTGCGTTCTTATCGAGAGTCGAAAGAAGAATGTCAGTGTCGGTGATGCGGTGGTGGTAAAGCGTCTCGAGTATGTTTTGGGGGAGGAGGCGCGCTCGCGGCGCTATATATCGTGAATCGACCCCGTGGAAAGTTGAAACGGCGGGGCGGCCGGAGTGGAAAGAATGAGAGGAACGGAGCGGACAACGAACCGCCCGTAGTGTGTCGGGGTGACGAGAAAAGGGGGGACGACTTACACACATACGAAAAGACTTAACGTGTTAAACGTGTACAAATAGGCCAACACAAATATAGATCCGTAGGAGGAGGCGAGTAAAGAATATCGTGTGTGTATGTGTTTTTTTTTGTGTTTGTTTTTGTAACGTCGAAAGGTTGAAAAAAATCGCACGTTAATGGGAGTATGGTGAACGCGAGTTTCGATGGTTCTTCGATCGTATAGAGGTAGTCGCCGGCGACGCGCGAACCTCTTTTACGGGGCCAACGTTGAAACACATGTTTCGAGCCTGTGAGAGCAGTACATTACATTTTTACAACGAGGGTACACATCATACCAATACTGCTGTAATAACTCCCGTGTGTTTGGGCCCGTGAAAAATCTTCACGGTCTTACGTGTGTATCGTGAGAACACGACATATATATATATATATATGTGTGTGTGTGTGCATGTGTATATACGTATATATAAATATATACATATTTAAGATAGATATGTGCGTGTGTGTATAAAAATTCGAACGCAAGTTTCGTATCATCGTTGAACGACCAGTTTTTTTATTTTCCTAGTAAAGCAGGAAACGAAAATAAAATTACAGAAAAAAGGTGAAATAGCTAGAGGGAAAGAAAGCGAGGGAGAAAGAGAGAAAGAGAGAGAGAGAGAGAGAGAGAGGGAGATAGACGGAGAAAAAATAAGGAAGGAGAAAAAATCGCAAAGCGATATCGATGACGTCCATCGGGACGATGTGCTGCCGCGTATCGGGACTGAAATAGAGGGGCTCGTTACCCGAAGGCGGCAGTGCGTGGGTGTCGATCACTCTGTTTAACAAGAAGAGAGCACTCGGGAGCATCTCTTCGTAAATCAAACGATCTTCCACGTATCTCGAAAGCAACATTCCCCCTCAACAAACTTCATGCCAAATAAATATACCACGAGGAAGACGCATTCTACGACCGATCTCCGAACTCTCCTTTACACTCTCCCCTCTCACCCTCCACCCTTCTGTTCGGCTCCCCGCCCCGCTCTTTAACCGTGTTATCAAATTGAGATATCGGGTCGACGGTTATTTTGCTTTTTTTACTATTCGTAAAAAAAGAAAATCTCGGTGTTCTTTACACTTATGTGCTTTTTTGAGGCACTGTTGCAAAAACTTCTTCACAGTGTGATACCGTTTTTTTTACTCAACCGCTTTTTGATGTCGGTGTGAAGTTTTGACCCGGAGACAACTCGTATAGATCCATGGGCAGATGGGGAATTTCTGGCATGGAGATCTCCTCAGAGACTCATCGAAGAAACTTCTAGTCACCGATTAAAATGCCGCTGGACTCAATACTTTGCCCAAGATTCCCGTCTTGATTCCAAAGACAAGGAAGTTTCGTTGTCTTTTTGGAACTCTCAGAGTCTCTTAATTTTTTTGCTTTATCATCTGTGTTCCTATCAACAACCATTTGTCCTGAATTTCCTCTTGCAAAAACTCTCCGCCGGTATTGAAATACTCAAACAACGGTGGTAAGCGCTAAGCTCTATGTGCGACCTGAAATGGTAAGAGCGAAGAATGGAACGAGTTAGGATATCAGTATGCGAGAGAAGTCAGCGGAATGTACCGCTCACGTAGATTACGTGGGGGGCACGACAGAAATGTGCTCGCGTGATCCAACCACCCTTCACCAAGCCCTGTCCAAGGCTAACGGCAAAACCTCTGGTTCTCAACCATCAACAAACCACAGGGAAACTAGAATTGACTCAGGCATACTTCCAAATCCTGGCGGACGTCTTAAATTCTTCAAGGATGGCAAATTCATACTGGAACTGTCGCACAGACGCGACGGCGATCGTACTACCTGGTTTCCGGTGCCTAAAAAAACTTTTTGGCCACCAGCTAGCACCACCCCCAACAGACAAGAATCCTCCACATCTCTCAGTGGTGAGACCAACTTTTACTTTTTTTCATTTCATGTAGAGCTAAATATTTTTTAGTTATCAATGTTTCCTGGATTTTCTTTGTGTAAATCTGTAGCTTTCATTCAATGCAATGTGGTAGAAAGTTCGATACATGAATCAAAAACCTTTTTCCCTATTTTGTTCAATAAGTTTTGAGCATCTTTATATCTGTCACCTCATAATTGGCCAAGGATTTGACAAAATTCAAGATACAAGTGAATATTCAGTTTCAAAGATTGCATTGGTACTTGGCAACAAAATTTCTTTCCCATTTTAGCGATTAAACAAAAATGACTAGTAACTAACGGTGCAAAGAACATTCTTGATTCTGCATTTGTGGTTCCATGGCAGTGTCATTAAGAATAATTTCAGGGAAATAATGGTGTTTTTTTTCAATAACTAAATGGGATTGATAATTTGTAATCTTATTTGTGATAAAGTTAGTACAATCTCAGACAAAATAACCAAATCCTTACGAATGTTCTCCAACTTTATTCTGAACTCCTAATCTACAACAACATGTAATAAACAAATATATTGCAAGAAAGTATTAAAAATTAGTGTATTAGATCCAATTTCATGAACGAGTTGGATCTCTAATTCAAGTTTAAACTTTTGTGGCTCTTAATTCCATTAAAATGGAGCTCACAGTCGTATTAGGGAATGCATTGAAATGAGTTACCGAATAATAATGAAAAAATTCAGACTTATTCTCGCTCATTATTAAAATATAAAGAAGTTGAGCAAATTATATTAAAAATTCCACACATTTATACTGAATTATTGTTTAATCCATCAATATTAATGTTACAGTCAACTGTCAAAGGGAAAATGGCTCGATTGCGAGTTCAGATCCACTGCACGACTTGCTTTTTTCCGTATAAAAATGATTTTTTCGATATTTTAAAAAAATTTCTCTTTCAAACCACGAAATTACAAGGAATTAATATAATCTGAAAAAAAAAACTGTTTTAATTGAAAAACTCGTGTCTCTAAAGGTATGATAACAAAAGTATTGTTTTTCTAAACAGTTTCAGACGACAATTCGTCGATACAATCGAGCCCGTGGCAAAGGGATCACTGTTGGAAGCAATCGAATCCTCGTCGGTGCGCATCGACAGAATTCAATTTGTACTACAGGCGTGATCCGCGAAATCGTTTGTCCACGGATCCACGTTTATTAGCTCGTCAACGCAGACGTCCTCTTGATCCAATGATATCGCACGTAGGACAGGAATCGGTGTCAAATTGTCCGAGGGACGGTACGTCGACGTGCCGGAAGAACAACAACAGCGTAGGTGCGGGGAAGGCATTGAGTTTGATAATCGATAAATTGGCAAGACTGTTGGATCCGAACGTGGTATCACCGCGTAAGAGAATATTGCGGGAATTGGAGAGGGTCACGCTCGAGGATCAAGCATCGAAGAGACGAGCAACGCCACAACCAACTACCAATCCAACAAGCGCACCTGTACCATCCCCAAAACAATTATCTTCTTACAGTATAACAAGTATTTTGGGCGAGGACAAGCCCAATCCGGAACCTGGGTTTTTGAGAAATTTACTCAAATTGGAGGACGGACAAACCGTTAAATACTCATCGAGTCATTCCTATCCAAGAACCAGAGTCGACCCCTACGTCGCGTCGGCCAACACCTCCGTTCATCATCCACTTTACGGTGTACCAATGCTCCCACCCGGTCCTTACAGAGCACCGTTATGGATGCATTATCCACCGCCCGTTCATTATCCTCCGCCCATGCCCATTTATCCACCACCTCCGCCTCATCCATCCTCACCCCCTGTCCATCACTACAAAGACTACAGGGAACAAGCTCTCACACCTCCATCAGGTACGTTTGTTCAAATATCCGTTAGCCAAAAAAACTCTAATTTTATTCGTATCGATGATCCGAAGTTCATGTAATTCCTAAACAGGTTTAAGAGAATTTGATTTTCTTTTTAATTTATAGTCTTTCCTGTGTACTCACCTTATCCAGAGAAATTTTACATCCGAATAATCGTGGGCAGTATTTTTATGCAATTTTTTATCGCTTCTTAATTCAAAAATCAGAGTAATAAAATTCTATAGAATGATAATACATCATCACAATTTGATAAAACAAATTAGATGATTCGGTATGTCACGAAAAAACAAGGTTTCGTGAAAGTCGAATGCTTGCTGTCGAAAAGATTCTTTTTCCCTGCAAATAAATGATTCAGCTCTGTCTTTTTAATTTATTTGGACAAGGATCAGAGTTTTGAGTTTTTTGAAACAGCAAGTCTTTGCAACTAAAATATCGCTTTTTGGTTGTTCAAAGGAGCATGAAAATAAATCGAAAGGAATTGTGTTCGCTTTCAACTTGCTTTCGCAATTTTTATTCTGTCCTGCTATGATAATTTTTAATTGATTTTTTGATTGAATTCACTATGGATTTCCCTCGAGCCACAAATATCACGGTTCATTTTAAAATTCATGTCAATTACCATTTGATCTTCAATATTCGAAAAATTAATTTTTATTAGAAGAATGATGCCCAAAAAAAGAAAATCAATTTTTCAAACTTTGAATTATACAAATTTCATGTTCTTAGCTAATAATCCAAATAAAATATTCCGTGAATTGTAATTTTCTAATATGGATTAAAAACCATTTTCAGATATGCCTCTGAATCTGTCGAAGCATGCGGGTTGAATCTCAGAATCAGAAAAGTTGGTGCCTTATCGATGAACAAATTCTATGAACACTGCCCGTGCAACGACAATGCGAATATGTTAGTATTTTTTTATTCGTAAAACAATAGTGAAGTAGTAGGTAGGGATTTTTTGGTGAGGCGACAAAGCGAGAATTACCGTTTGGCATAATTGTACATATGATTGCATAAGCTGTCGAGGTTGGCGTAGATATTTTATATATATATTATTATCCGATAATGAATTTGCGAGTAGTATTAAAGTAGTAAAAGTGGAAGGTAAAGTGTCCAGTTGAACTTTAGTTTCGTTTGTTGGTTTTTTTTTTTAATCATTATATTTTGTGCTAAACGCTGACGTAACACGTGACATGTATTTATTGAATATTTTTTTTCTAAAGTTTCACGACATTAAAGTCCATTCAAACATTTGTCCATTTTATTGGTATTTTAATATGAAATATCGAAGAAAAAATATGTATATTCATTCATAAACATACACATATTTATGTATACTTTGTCAACGAGATTAGTGTGAAAGCGATTGCAAACGAATACGCTTTACCTTCAAACGACTACGTACTCTGGCTGCAACGAGAATGAAACGAACAAAAATAAAAGATGAGGGGAAGAAAGAAGAAAAAAGAAAAACATAAAAGTGGAATAAAGACGTGTGTTTTCTCATCCCTGTGCATCTCATTTACTATATACTTTGTTATTCTGTTTAACGTTTATATCGTAAACTTCCCATCATAGTGGAAACATAAGAAAGACATAGGATTATGTACAGAAACACAGATATTACATATATATTTAGAACGTGAATTATTATTACGAAATAATAAAGTATAAGAGGACAAAAAAATGTAACGCATCGGTTAATCTAGTTTAACGGGCTCCGATAATGGAAAACAAACTATTATTATTTATACGGTATTCAATGATGTCAGAAAAATTAACCGATAGAGAGCGCGAGGCGTGCCTTAATATAGTTTTCTAAAAAGATAAAAGAAGAAACAAAAAACAAACATAAATACGAAATGAAAATGTATTAATCTCTTTCCCGACCGCCACTTGATCGAATTGTATTAATTCTCAGCTGTGTACATTATTATTATCGTTTTATGTACATAGATGCACAGACACGTCTTCAATAACTTCATAACAAGTTGTTTTCGTTTTGTTTTTTTTTTGTTTTTTTTTACGTACATCGTCGCATTATTTATTAATCGAAAATGAAACATTTGAAAGAATCGTCTCGAAGAAGATTCAAAAATAGGAGAACGTAAGTAGAAAACGAAAAACGAAAGAAAAGTTTAAAAAAACGGTTAAGGCAAGTTCAACTCAAGCTCTGGATCAACAAACTATTTCCAATTATCCAGTCGCGTTACACTCTCTATCCATCGACTCGAAACTACGTATGTGAATGTGTGTTGTTGCGCAACGAGCAATTGTATAGTAAAAACTAATTTTCATAAATATAAATATTTCGTATACTAAAAGACTCCTGTTCCTTTCTCCCAATGAGACTGGCGGAACGAAACGATGCGTTTAACTAGATTGGGCGAGATGAGATGCTTTTTACGTCTTCTAGTTTCCTCGTTGAACAAACATTTATGATAAGAAAAGAGAAACAATTTTCAATCTGATAAAAAACGAGGGGAATGCGTCTCGTGGTTTTGTCGAATTTTTTATAACGCAAAAACTGCTTTCCGGGACGCGGAGTTGAGGTGGATTTTTGGAGAAAAAACAAGTGGACTGTCCAATTTTTTATTACGTTGGAGCTTTTTTAAAATTACCCATTTTTCCCGAAATGTCAATGATTCACGTAAGAAAATTTCGATACCCTTTTTTTATCGATCGAAGTAATCATTTTTGTAGAACATTGTCAATTGAAATTCTCAACGGCCAACCCTTTAGCGAACATGCGCGAATCTAGTGCGCATGGGACAACGTTCACTTCCGCCAAACTTCCGCTCCCTTACTCCCACCACTGACACGCGACTATACATTCCGCCAATCGGAACGAGCGCTCAGGCCCATGGGAAGGGGCAACGCGTCCGTACGGTGGGCAGCAAGAGTAGGGACAGTTTTGTTGGAATTTTTTATAAACACATGAGGGTAACAATTCTTATAATTTGTAATGCGGTGTCAATATTTCAAAGGTCTATATACTCGCGGACGATATCTTCTATAAATCGACGTGACATTATTTGTATATTTATTGAAAAAAAAGTTGGTGTTTCGAATATATTTTTAACCAAAAGTATTTGCATTTTCGATTTTTCCTCGGGCGAACCATCCCCGTTTTTATTTTGACATATTTTTCTTAATATTTCATTGTTTACATGATCGTGTTGTTTTCAATTATTTTTTAATTCGATTTTTCGAACATTGTCGCTCGAAATGAAAATGAATATAGAAACATTTTCTTATACTTCACGTGGTGGAAAAGTAGAAAATTTATCATCGGACAAAAAAGTTCGATGGAAACTGATGGAATCTTCACAAAACGCTTCAACACTTCTGTCAGTCGTTAAAAAAATAATGCAAAAGCTTCAAACTTCAGGTCTATTCCATCCGCCGTATCGAGGCAGGGAACCGGAGCTATATTCGCTTCCATCCGGAATTCAAACGTTTGATTACGATGAACGGATGAGTTCTGGTAAAGAATCTTTGTACGTTTCATTCATTTTTCGCGTCATATTTTGAAAAGTAAAGACTCCTTAACATATTTTCTTGCATTGTTTAAATTGAATTCCACTCACTTTGATGCCATCTTTGTCCGGAGGAAAACTGCATTCGTTTTTTTCGAAAAATCTTTCGGAAAAGCCATTGAAAAAAAATGTTCATTTATTGTCTAATCAAAGTATTCAACTTCATGAAACGAAACACGATGATTTTTTCGACCGCTGCAAATATTTCACCAATTATAGTCGTTGGTAATGAAATGAAATTTCATACAATGGCCAAGTTATTTATGTCGGATAATTACAACTTACCTTTGGTTAAGATAAATACAACAGGAACTTTTGTCATTCTATATGATTACCATAAAACCAGGTCATAGACCAGAGCAGCAGAATTTTGAATGTGAAAAATCGATCAATATAACCGGTTGCCAGTGAATCATAAAGCAGTGACAGTTCTAAACGGCAATTATTGAGCACAGGGAATTACAGAAAATTACGGATAGAGAGAGTGCATTTTTCTGTTGAAAAAGAGTTTTTTAAATAATTTTTATATGGATTATTATCGTTACGCCATTCCACTGGTTGTCTGTTGTGCTTAGAAAAAATCATAAATAAAACAAATTTATCAAAATATGACTCTTTTGTGATCACAATTTGTGGGTGGATCAACAGGGAATTACGCATTGTGTGCACTTTCTAAGGTTTTTTGGTTATGTCGTCGAGAGCCTTGGGAACAGGGCTTTCGTGCTCTGTAATCCTACAGGAGGGCACTGAAGTCGCTCGCGGGCGAGTGCTCGGTGAGAAAATTAGTTATGTCTCTATCAGCTCTCCGATGAAACCTTCCAAATTTTCAGAGTACGAATTTTCGAAGCAAACGATAAAGGTGATTCTGTTCCGTTGGTTATGGACTCCAGTGCGTATGTGTGTGCTCGTAAATTCTGGGATTTACGAAACAATATTTTTTCATCGTTCTAAAGAAAGCGCTGAATGAGTCGGTTTACGACGTTTTGTTGGCACAGTCCTTCAAAGAATTTGACCGAGCAATCATATAGTTCTTAATCCCCGAGTTCAAGAAAAGTGTTTATTGCTTGAAAATTGAAAAGCAAAGGGCGATCGACGCATCATTTGAATTTTCTCTGTTTTTAATGGCTGAAACGTTTTGGCGGGAAACAACAGCCAGAATCAAAAAATAACAAGGATTGATAGAACATTTTTTGTAGAAGCGAAGATCAAGCAAATGGGATTTGACGTGCAAGTGCATAGCGACGCTGAGGAACGATAGAAGAGGTTAAGAGTAAATAATTCGTGTTTTTCCGAGCATAAATTACAATCGGCGTTTCGTATTGAAAAAAACGAACAAAAATCAGCCATGTTGGACGTCGGTTGAGAGAGGAGGTGACTCGATGGATTCAAATCGTCATATATACACGACAAGAGACCGGAGACCGGAGAGAAGAGTTGCTGCCACTTTTGCCCGGTGTAGTATTCGACCATCCCCACTTCGGGGGACGGAGTGACCCTCCCCTCTCTTCTCGCACCGGCGTCGTCGCGTGAACGAGTGCGAGAGAGACGGGAGATGTCGTGTGAGCGCAGTAGTCGGTAGTAGCTAGTAGCGCCAAAGAACGCGCAGCCGTTTGGTCTAGTTGCACCGCGAATTCCGTGCTTCTTGCTTCGTGGTGAGTTCTCTCCACTGGTAATTAAAAAGAGGCAAAAAAAACTATCGCGTTTCGCGCGGGTTCTCGGACGCGAGATAAAAGTGAGGAAAAAAAGAGGCCGGACAAAAAAGTTGAGTATTTTTCGAAGCATGTTCGAAAAACACTCGTCATGTTAACGAGCATGGATCCGAGCGTTTTTTCTCGGTAAAGACGGAAGTATCCGTGGTGACCCCCCCGGAGAGGGGTATCCGAGTGTAACGACGAAAGAGAGGGTCCTAGAGTGATTTAGTAGTGAGAACGACCAAGTCGAAGTCGTATTCGTTAAACCCTGCAGTGTGTAGCGGCGGACAGAAAGGAAGAGGGGAAGAGATCCAGAAAGAGAGAGAGAGAGAGAGAGATTGAGACTCGCAAAGACTGCGTGCAGTTGTGCGGCTCGTGTCGTTTCTCTCTCGCCGCCTCGCTCTAAATGAAAATGGCGGTCCCTCGAGCGCGTACAGAGCGACACTGCCACTGACGATGCTCGATGTTTTAACGGACACGTGAACGGTAGATATTAATTTGAAAAAAAAAAATAATAAGCTTAATCAGTCAATCGATCCAAAGAAGTTCTCAGCAAAGTTACGGAAAGAAGCAAACAAACTTTTTTGATCCCGATGTGGATACGCGTGAATAAAAGTGTGATTACGAAAACTCGTAGTGGGTGAAACAAAACACTGGGCTTTTTGCCCGATCGCGAGTAACAAATACGCCGATACGAGAAGAAGAAGAAGAAGAAGAAGGAGAAGAGGAAGAAGGCGGCGAAGGAGAAGAGGAAGAAGTGGAGAAGAAAATAAAAAGGCGATATTCAGGATAGTGAGCCGAGAGTGTTTTGCGGATGGGGGGCGGTGGGGTATGGGGGGAGGGGGAGCGCGGGTATATTAGTTAGTGAGGCGACGAGGTATCAAACGTGTGATACTCGAATGTGGCCCAACAAACACGATGGAGTGACACCCGTGAAGTGTTGACTCTTTCATGAGGAGAGAGCGCGCGCGAGAGAGAGAGAAAGAGAGCGAAGAAAAAACCGAGCAAGACCGAGTTACTATATAGAAGTAAAATTTGTGCCGCGTGTTGTTTGCGAGCGTGAGAGAATCAAAAAACGTAAAGAGCCAGAAAGTAACCGAGGGAAAAGAGAGAAAAAGAAAATATCGAGAGAGAAGTGGCCCAAGTGTCGTCGGGCGATTACTCGCGGCGGGTTTTACTCGCGCGTACAAAAAGTAGAGAGAAAAAGTGGGAGGAGGGGAAGGAGTAGGAGGAGGCCTCCATGCCGATGCCGGCGGAATACCACGAGAGCCACGGGAACCACGAGAGCGCAAATTTCGGGCTCGCGGCCCCATCACAGGACGCCAACAACATGACCGCCAACATGTATCGGGTGGGAGGTAACGTTCGAAATTGTATATACGTATATATTTTCATATATATGCATATATAGGCCCAAATAAGTATGTAAACGCACGTATGCGTGTGGCTATTCATACTATATATAAATCCATTACTTATTAATTATAAATCAAAAGAACAAGCAACAGCGGAATAAATGCAGCAGGAAGATCCATCGCAAATATGAATTGCTCCCAGTGTACTAGGGTTCTTCGAGACACAAAGTCGGCACATTCACGACTTATTTCGACTTTAATTAGCCCACGAGAAATTAATGTTTGCAAATGGCATCGCGATGGCGTCCCCTGTTCTCATTCTCTCCCCTCGCGTCTCGCTTCTTTCTCTCCCCCCCCCCCCCCCCTCCCTCCCTGCCTCCCCTGCACCTTCGCCCCTTGTTCTCCCTAGTGCCTCTCCTCATCTGGATCTTTGTCCCCTTTTCACCCCGCGCTTCTTGGCGTCCCGTACGTCTGCTCATACACCTCCCCCCCTCTCTCTCTCTCTCTCTCTCGCTCTTTGCCGCGCGCTCTCTCTCTCTCTCTCCCTCCCGCGTTTACTTGGCGCCCGCCCCCTTTCGCCTCTGCTTCGCTACGACGACCCCCTCCCTCCCTTACGCCCCCACCGCTTCTTCCCTCTTCGCGCTTTACCGCGATTCGTACATCTCGCCATCCGGTAGGTCATGCTAATTCTTGGCCCAATGAATTCGCCTATGTTTTAAAATTGATCTTACCAACAGTCTTGAAAAATCACACTTGCCCCTGTCGAATTTCATGGATCTTCGTATTTATTAAACTTCTTCGAATTTCGCTGTTTTTCCATCTCGCTCTTCATTCGGCGGTGGTGACTCTTCTCGAGGCCCCCCCTCACGACAGACCCGATTTTACCGAGGCTACGCGAATTTCCGTTACGCACGGAGCTTCCGAGCGCGTACGAAACGCTCGACCGTCTTATCCCCTTCTCCCTCCCTTTTTGTATCGCTCCTCGCTCTCCCGCTCAACGTCTTTCCTTTCATCAGCCCCTAACTTTGCTGAAAATAATGGGCTTTCTTCACCACCTGCTAAGATTGTCGAAGCCGATGTTACTCCCTGTCCCACGTCGTGAAATTTTCCATCCGGAATCAACACATCGAGCGAGGCTCTTCGCTCAATGTCACGCTTCGACTTGGACGCTTTTTTTCTTACGTTCGTCGTAGGGCTTTGCTCTCGCAGCGCCTTTCTCCACAAAACTCGATTCATTCGGCGCCTAAATTCACCTCGCAACTGAACGATTCAAGGCTTTCATTAATTTGACACTTTTTCAAATGTTTCTCAAATATGGGCATTTTAATGAAGACTATTTCCCGTTCATTCGCACACACACATTCGTGTCCCTCCTCGTAGCCTTCATACGCATTCGAACAACGTTCGGGTATAGCTGTGTGCTGCATGGCAGTAATGAAGGAGGGACTGGGGAAGGGGCAGAGGGGGAACGAGAACATGTCGAAGGTACGGTTTCTATTCGGGGTAGAATTTCTATAGTCGTAAAACCTTCTGCGCTCCCTTTCTAGAGACCTGTTTCCCCCACTCCTGGGACCTTAGGTATCGGACAGTTGTGCCCCTAAATTGGACGTGAATTCGATGTTTCACGTTTACACCGAGAAGAAAAGTAAGGAAATTCTTTTCGAGATGCCTGCACCCAAAGTAGGCATGAGTGTTAAAAAATTCTCAACTTTCTGAAATAGATTGATGAATTTTCATATTTTGAAGTTTCGGTGAACATAATTTTTGTTTAAAATAGTAACTGGATTGGAGGAAATGCTGAACCCTCGTGGATTTGGAGCCAAAAGTTTTGTCAATCTGAAGTATCGTCGGTAGCAAACGTCAAGGAAATTAAAATTTTTGTTCTCGCTTTTGTGAATGTCCGGAATACTTTTTAATTCGTGTTCCTTCTCGTTAGATTGAAACAACTGGAACGAAAAAAGTCGTTTCATATTTTTTCCATTTCTGATGTTCCTGCGCGCATTTATTATTCCCGATGTTGACCGATTTTGACGGCCTGCCCTCCCATCTTCGTCTCATTTTTCTTCCACTCTACTGACTTCCATCACGACGTTGAAGTTTGCAACGTTAGAGTCCAACGAAATGAACGAAAAAAATATTTGTAATTCACCAATTATTTATTTTACGAATCATTGGTGTAGGTTGAAAAACTACGAATGGAAAATTCGGCAGGGAAAAAAACTAGAAATTAACTGGAATTATTTGGGAGTTTTATTAGATTATTTCGTTGGACTCCAACGTTGCAAACTTCAGCGTCATCTTCCATCCTCCTGGGGGACTCGACGAGGGTTTTAGCGACAACCAATTTTTTGTTATGCACCGCCGCTGAGGGAAACTGGTGAAGAAGGCTGGTCCAGTTTGCTGAGATTTTATTGGTTTTTAATTACCTAGAAATATAAAAAAATCAGTTGAACGGTCCAGCGATCGATGTGCCAATCTGTGCGTGGCTCAACGGTCACCCAACCGAGTATCGGCTTCCTCGAGGCTGCTCTACGTGGGAAATCGGCGCAGCCTCACACCGACCGTGCACTCGTCGCTGTCGACGTTTCAACAAAATGAATTCTTCGATATTCGAAAACGAAACACGTTGACGAGCAACACGAACGAAGAATTTTTAAATGAAATAAAAAGAATTTGAATTTTATAATCTCATGGATTCTGAACAGGATTGAGCGTACTTATTCCACGCGGAAACTTTGAACTTGATTTGCTTATATTTTTTCAACATTCATGAAAGAAAAAAGTCTCTGAATCCGGTCGAAGGTCCTTGATCAAAACATTATTCGAGATGAAATACTTTGACGTTGCTGTTCTATGATACCGAGGATTGCATCTTTCGAGTGCTCTCATTTTGCTATTTTGTTGTTTCCGCAATGTTGATTCCATCCACGATTTCGAATATTTCAGAAATGAGTTTTCAAAAAATGTGCCGAATTTCGCATCGTTCAACCAAAACTGCTGCTTCATCATTTCTTTTTTTATTCCATAATAAATCATTACGATTAACCAGCCAGAAAATGGACAACCCGGAAAAATGTGAGGATCAACTCTGAGAATAAAGAAATTCGATGCGTCACGTCGATACGACGCTGAAGTTTCCAACGTTGGAGTCCAACGAAATGAACGAAAAAAACGTTTTTAATTCACCAATTATTTATTTCACGAATCGTTGGCGCAGCTTGAAAAACTACGAATCGCAAATTTGGCAGGGAACAAAATAGGAGAATTACTGGAATTATTGGAGAGTTTTTTTCGATCATTTCGTTGAACTCCAACGTTGGAAACTTCAGCGTCATACGTCGATGCAATATTCAACACGAAAAAAATAAAAAATTCCAATTAGAAAATATGCTCGTCGAGAAAATGAACTGTAACAATATTTTTGTAGAGATCCGTTGCATCAGAGCCCCATTAATTTTGGCTAATTTTCAGATTACGTGTACTTTGAGACGTCGTCCACATCTCCTTATCAAATACGAAGGATAGAAGAGTTGAACAAGGTGATTATTTTTTATTATAAGATTTTATTAATGATAAGCCACTCCACGTACGGAAAAGTGTTTGATCTGATGACGAAACACTGAAAATTAGTGTACATTGAACCATTTTTGATCTTCGAGGGTCCAATTAGAGGGGATAAAACAATAAATACAATTTTTGAAGCGTACCAAGTTCACTGAAACTAGCCTTGACAACCACCGACTCATGTAAAAATACAATCAATTGCAAACAAATAGATATATATTTCTAAATGGTCGCCAATAACTTGGATGTTGACGCGACCATTTGGAAATTTGGAGAAAAAAAAAAACAATTTTTGAAAGTGCTTTTCCAAAGTGCCTCGGATCCGTGACACGTGTCTTCTCATGGTTCGAAAAAAAAATTCTCGAATCGGAATTATTTGAAAAGTAATTTTTGATTATATTTGATGTAACCGACTCAAGCAGATCCTCGATATTGAGATTTTTCAAGTCGAGCCTCTGGTAAGTCATGATAAAAAAATTCCTTCATAGATTTAATGCAAATTTTCAAAATTTGAGAGAGAAATAAACTTTTCACGTGGCTTTAGCTGTCAGACTATTATCAGAACGAAAACAATATTTTTTACACCAAAATTTGAAAAAATCGTATAAATGGTATAAATTTCTTTGTATAAATAATCCTGAAGATTAAATCAATAATTCTGGGGATTAAACCATTTGAGGATTGGTCGCAATTTTCGAGGAGGGAAAAATAGTTGATTGAGGAAAGTTTTGATTGGTTGGCTAACGATGTAATGAAAGTATCGAGGGCGAGGATTTTGGAGTTGTTTAGGAAAGAATTCCAATTATTTCGTAACGCTTTGAGGGCTCGTGAGGAGATCGTTAAAATTTAGTGAGTCATTAATTTGGATGTTAACTCAGGGGCCAACATTTACCACGTGAAAAACATCTCGGAGTTATTAACTGCTCAATCAAATTCGGAGCATTGTTGCTTTTCGTAAATACTTTATTTCGGAGGATGTCAATTATCGATTTTTTTCTGTATTTACATTTTTCGTCACAGTGACTTACCACTGCTCGGACTAAAAATAGAAAAAAAAAACATATGGATATTAGCTCTATTAAATATTCAACGTCCTCTAATGACGCCATGATCGATTCTTCATTTTACCTTTTAACATTGTTCCCCAAGCTTCAACTAAAAATAGAAAAAAAGTCCCTTGTTGAAATGACGATAAAATTGCAGTTTCACTGCTCCAAAAAAAAATACCTCGAAATTCTCGATGCTCGACTTTTCAGGCAAATCGTGAATAACTTTTAGAAAATAATTCCAACAAGAAACCAGTTTTATATTTAGTAGTGGCACAATCAAATTATATGTTATGTATTTTGATAAATAATTTGCTATTGTCACTTGTGACAGAAGAACTGAACAACAGCTTGACAATTGACCTGTCAATTTTGAAAATGTCGATTTTCGCCAGCAAGTGAGGAAATTTTTACTCCCTCGACATCAGTCATTAGTATTTCTGTTGCACATGATGCACTTATAACCATTAATTATTACCAATCATTTATTAGAATTCGTATAGGCTAATTTTTTTTGTAACATGCACGTGCCACATTATTATTCCTATTTACGCCAGTTTCCACATTCAAATGCCAAATCTGATGACGTATTGAGGAATCATAATTTTGTATTGGCATTGAGTTGGTATCGTTGCCATATAACAATAACTCTTCAAACTGAAACTTCAATTCCATTTATATTTCCAATTCAAACTGTTCTTTTGTTATTCCTTGTCGCCAAGTAATTCTTATGGATTATATAAAATTGGAAAAATTTTGCGAAATTCGAACAGCTGAAATATTCGTTCTCTTTTTGAGTGGTACGAAGAAATTTTTCGCTGCGTTCGAACGATGCAAACGACGATTTATCAAAGGGGTTTGGAACTAAATTATTCAAAGACACTTTAATACGAATTGATATAAATATAAATTCGTACTATTTTTTCAGACTGCAAGCGGAAATGTGGAAGCAAAAGTGATGTGTTTCTTCAGGCGGAGGGATTTGCCATCGACCTTGATAATGCTTGCGGACAAGCATCAGTGTGAGTAAACAAATAGCCATTTTTGGTTATTCCTTGTTTTTCGATCCCGTTACATTTGAATATACTAACCGTCCGATCGTGACTCTACGATGCGGTGAATCCACCTTCAAGTCCGAAAAATTGCCAGATTGCCAATTTTTTGGGAAACGCTCGGTTAAATTGAACAAATATTTTCTCACGAAAGCCTTTGAAAAAAAAAAAAAATTAAATTAAAGTATGACGAAACATCCCTGCCAGCGGACGACGACAATCTTTGAGTGACGTTTGACACTGGGCACCAAAATCCGAAAACAAAACGATATTCGATACTCAAAATTCTTTTTCAAACAAATTCACGATGATTTGAAACTCAAGTCTAAAAAAAAAAGTCTCATTCTCACGTAATCATTTCAAAACAACGAATAATTTGGAAAAATTAAGTTCGCTTATTCCCTTTGGATGTTTCTCGTCGTATTATCAGTCAATTTTGAATCGATCCAGCATAAAGAGAGATCCGTTTTTACTTCGTGTACAATCGTGTTGAAAAACCGTTTTCTTTTTCACCGAGCGTTTCCCAGACGAATATGTACACAATTTGGTCTTTCTTGGGGCCCGGTGTGGATGTAATAACGTCTCGAGGGTACGGATCACTCGCCTCACCTCGCCTTAAATTCTCAAACTTGAAATCCTTCGGCACGGTTCGACCGGTTATAAAAAAGCTTTGTCAGTGGACGCGGGACGATGCCAAATATCCTCTGACAGGAGCTTATTTAAACTTTTTTCTCGTTCGTTAAACCGTATTGAAGAAATTCACTTTAAAAAATGGCAGTACAACGTTATTACGATTTATTCTGTGCGTAAGCAGAACTTTTCGAATGTCGTTACTAATGATAGAAAGTGCAGTTCAAGACTAAACTTTTTGTCGAATAACATTCAACGTTTGGCTCCGTATACCCGAATGAGTTTGACGCCATTTTTTATAGATTTCTCTCCCCACCGAGTTATTAACGATCGACGATAGTAAATTCACTCAAATTGGCCATGTGACGTGTCCAGACAATTGGCCAGCAAACAGCAATGCATAAGATGAACTTGGAGCGCGAAAACCCCTACAAAAAGGAACCTGAAAATTTTGCTTCGTTCTGTGCTCGAGTGGAAACCCATTTTTGTTAATTTGCCACAGTTTTTTTTCCACAAACCCAAACTAGTTTACACAACTGTGGATATTAAATTGAGGAATTGTCACGAAAGGCTTAGGGAGGAATTTCCAAATGATTCCCAGTCATTTTCTTCTTGATGGAAGTAAAAATTTCGTTGTTAAATTCGTGAAATCTGAACGATTTGCTGACGGATTCACGCGTTGAATCAACACTTTCGTGGTTTCTAATATTTTTATCCTTAATAATAAGTTTTATGGTTAATAATTGTAACGAGTAAAATACTACGACTCTAGTTCATCGATTTTCCATGTCAACGAAATATGGAATTCTCATTGGGGAATTTGATGAATATTTCAAGCGTACCGGACTCTAACGTAGAATTTTCTTTCCAATCCCATACGCGGATTATCGACCACTTGCCCTGGGACATAAAAAAAAATTGAAGTTCGCATTGTCGGAGCGTAACGAAAAATATCATGCATTTATATAAACTCCCCCGTTCATTGAAGAATCGGTTTTTTGACACTTGCTTTGAACATCAATCCAGCAAACTTTTTTCCCCGATTTTTCGAGTCCATTCGGTGATTTTCCACCGATTAAATGTTGCATTCGAAGGCTGAAGCCGAAAATCATTTACAGTTTGAAAGTGCAAATGAGTTTCCGGCGGTAGAGATAAAATCAAAGATTTTCTCTGCCTCCCATAAACCAAAACTTGATCAACATTGGAATAGAATTTCATCTAAGATACTTAACATACAACGTTGCGAATAATAATTTTCTATGAACCACCATGCAAATGAGAAACTCGGGAAGCAACCGGAAGTTCTCAATTTTCGAGGATTCGTACACGCTAGTGAGTCCGTGACTATTTCCTCCAAGTATCGAATTTCAGTCCAAGCTTCAGCGGCATCTCGAGATCATCAGTGTAATCATAAAATCGTAATGATTCGAGCAGTAACCCCCGATGATTGCATCATCGGTCTGCAGCTGGATCGAGTGTTTTCTCATTTCGTCGAGGGACGTGTAACAATAATATTTTCCGTTCCGACATAGACTAAAAACCTGGAAACAAAAGGGAAATAAATAAAAACGGGAGGAAATCCCATAGACCAACAGGAATAATCCAGGCGATTTAACTCGCCGGGAATACGGCTGATTTTCGCGCTCGCGAGCTTCGTTCTGTCTCTCTGTCTCTGTCGTATTCAAAATGGCGTCGGTGCACTTACCGGTGTGCGCTGTACGGTTGCAGTAACGAAAGCCTGTAAAAAGAAGAAAGAGCAAAAACAAATATTAATAATAATAACAATAATGAAGAAGGTTTTTCCGTATTTTACAATGGCTCCGTTCGAAGCGATATCGGAGAGAGCGAGAAATAAAAATAATTTGTAGCGGATACACATTTCTCGTGTATTGGACAAAAGTCTCCGGGATCATCGGGGCGGGGGGGTGGAAAGATGAAGACCCTTTTCAATGTCAACGAAAGGAAGAAAAAATACGTACAATTATACGTGTGTATGCGTGTGTAAATTTACAGATACACATTGTGCACTCGAGCAGCAGTGTGATGTATTCAGGTGTATATATGTATATATGGATGTAAGAGGCATCGGTAGGATTGCGTTACGGGCAACTGTCGTTGTTCACGCAGTGTGTAACCACGGCCGGTAGTCGCCAGTCGCGCGTGTATGCGCTCACGCTATCGTTTCTTTCTCCTTTTTGCTGTTTCTTTCTTTATATTTCCTTCGGAGGTTATTTTCTTTATCTCTTTGTAGTTTTTTCCATCTCACATGGGTAGCCTTGTACGTCGGTTCGGAGAGTTGTAAAAGTAAAAGAAGAGGAAACGGAGGAGTGTGTGGGAGAGAGAGAGAGAGAGAGAGAGAGAGGAATCTCGGAATATTTTTCATTTAGTTTTTCCTCTCTATCTGGCTTCCCGTATCTCAAAATATATGCGCACATTTTATTTTTCTTTCTCTTTTCCCGAGTCTGTCTCAGTCCCCCATTCTCCCAGTCCACGTGTCTCCCTCTTTTCCAGGAATGGCAAAGATAATGAGACGCGGGGATTTGGGGTGGGATCGTATAATAAGTAAAGTTGGGGTGGTGGGTTAGGTGGGTGGCAAAGCGGGATGGGGGTTGTATCGATCTGCCGGGGGTGAGTAAGAGGGTGGCCCGGCGAGCGAGCGAGAGAGAAAGAGAGAGAAAGTGTTGGGGTGTCTCACTCGCCCTCTCTCTCTCTCTCTCTCTCGCTGCCTCTCTGTCTCTGGTCGACCCTCGTACTCTCCAACTAAATGAATGACTGACGCAGGGGTTGGTTGGGTATGTGTTACATATACTCTGACGCGAAAGCAACCCTCCTCCTCTTCCCCCTCCCCCGGGCCCCTGTCCTCTCGCCGAACCTTCAGCCCTCGCCCACCACTTACACAGATCCACGGTCACACCGCATTTTCCGTATATATTTGAAGCGAGTGTGAAAGAGGGAAAAAGAGGTAGACGCAGAGAGAAGCTACACACGTATGTACGTCCGGACGATGAGGCGGCAAAGGGAGGTTTTCGGCGAGCAGTACGGTGGCGGGGCGGGGAGTTGAAGCGGGAGCCAGCGGGTCCCGCTAGCCATCTTCATTTTAAGCATTCGCTCTCACCCACCCTTCTTCCTCCTCCTCCCCCTCTGCCTCCCGCTCCCCTCAGGCCCTCCTTTTCCCTTCGCCACCCGTTTGTCCAACGAACCACCCTTTTACCACCCTCTCCCGCGTTTTCCAACCACCCGACAATCCTCCTCCTCCTCCTCCTCCTCCTGCTCCTCCCCAACCCAGCACCGTCACTACCACCACCAACCTCCGCCACTGCTACCACCACCCCCCGGGGCTCTCCTGTCCGGCGGTATTTGCCCGCAATCGGACTCCCAACGAATAGTCGAAATACCCCCGGTACCTCGAAAATTACTCCTGTACCCCTGGCCCCTTCGTGAATCCTCACCCTCTCCCCGTTCATCTGCTCTCACACGAAGACAACCCCCTTCGAAGACCCTCCTGCGTCCCATCTCGACGTTCTTGCCGAACGAAACTCTGGAAAACTCTCTATACCGCGTCCGAGTCTATAATGATGATCACCCGGGTCTTTTTCCATCCTTCTCCTCCCCCACCCTCGCCCCTCCTCATTCTCGTCCTCTTGCCACATCGAGGGGTCTTCTCATGTTTTACAGAATCGATCGGATGTCTAGAACGATCTTTTTACGTATGTGTTTTCGTATACTAATATATGTACTCGTATTTTTAGTCCTTTCATTAAATATATATATATACGACGAACCGTGTGTACGATATACACGTTGCATATCTGCAATTCTTCTCTCGAATACCAGACGCCATTTCGAGTGCGAATATCTCAAGGAGTCTCCGGGCCTAAATGGAAGAAACTCCAATTCGAACTCCAATATCCTCGTATCTCGACACTTGTACTCGCTTTTTTGTAGAATTCTTTATATATCGCTCGCTTTTATTTCCAATAACAAAACTATGTTTCGCAGTTGTCGTTTGTAGCAGTTCCAACAGCTTGGGAGGCTCAGTATCGAAGAAATTCTTATTTGTGCAGCAATAAATTCGTATTTAGGAAAGCTTACGCTATTCTCGAGTACCGGACGCCATCTTTAGTATAAAACAGACACAAAAGGGCTGCAGGGCGAGTGCAGAGAGCCTTGCCCTCTGTCGCTCGCACTCCAATCTACGGAGAGAGGTTCAGATAAAACTAACTATATTTTTCATTTTACGAAAGAGATTTTATCTTTTCATAAATAGAAATGGAACTGCGTAGATGCGAGTCAGAGATCATTCTGGAAGTTCGAAGACTCTTGATACAATTTTGGACAATGCCTTTAACCCCGCCTTGGACTTTGAAGTGCCTTCGTATTTCCAAACGCCGATATTTTGTCCTTGAGATCTGGCTTAACGCTATTTTCCAGTTGGCAAGAAATACGTTTCATGTTAAATTTCTCCTCTTGGGTTCCCTCGGGACGATGAATTTACGATAAGAAATACGATCACGTGGAAGAGAAATACACGAAGAGATTACCTCTTGAGACTCTAAAAGAGTTTCATTTATATAGAATTTTCATATTTTGCCATTGTAGAGAAATCGAACGAGTATCGAGCACATTGAAAATTCTTGGAACATTGAATTCGAGGATTATTGATGCCTCACAATGGCGCAGTCGTTCGATTTTTTACTAGTAATAAATATCATTTTTTATGGGTGAACAGAGAATAAAAAATGATGGGACTGGTTAGAAACATTGACAACAACAACTTGCTACGATTTAGTGTAAAAATTCTCTACAAAGGCAAAATAAAATTGAATCTATTTAATCGACCGTTGCAAGTATGGCGTTGGTGAGAGAAAACTCAATATGCATAACACGAAAACACAAGAATACACGTAGAAAAAAAGAGCATAAAAATACGTAAACAAATTTTATGAGAAAGAACAGAAATAGTAGAGTCGGTTTTTTTGTGATAAAAATTACAGTGGCAAGCGTGGAGCAGCAGAGGTCAGATTCCCCTGCGAGCACGCAGAGTCAGAAACTCGAGACACCAGACTCGACTAAGGAAATGACTAGTAAAGATGGGATTGGGCCCAAAGTGATGAGCAAAGGGGGAGGTAAAGGTGGCTGGCTGAAAGCCCCACTGTCTGAGGCCCACGAGCCCCACGGTGAGTGAGCATTTGTTCGAGGAAAAAATACAAAAATTCAATACATCGATGAATTGAAAAGTTGTTTGAAAAATTTTATTTATTCATTTCTTTTTACTATTATTTTTTTTTTATTTTATAAATTTTGCGCCTATTGCTGACGAATCCGGGCACTGATAAGTGTGAATTATTTTCTTTATTCATTGACTGCTCTATTATCGCTTAAAACAATTTTATTCTGTACTAAAAATTCTCCATAAGGCTCACTGTTTTGTTATTTATACGTTTACAATATTGAAGCTTACAATAACAACGAAAGGGCAATATTTTCTTTCATTCAATGAATAATTTTTACTCTTCTCTATCGTATTATTCAATTTTAGTATATTATGAGAATACAAATGGTATATTTGCAAGTGGTTTTGGGAATTAATATTCTCACATTTGTCAACAAGACGCAAACTTTTGAAATATCGATATAAATTTTATCAGAAAAGTCCATGATGATAAAAGGCTACTGAATCAGCGGCAGGATTTTCACAAAATTCTTTGTAATCTTGGTGACGGCCGTTAGTTTGGGTATCTATTCACTGTAAGGCCAAAGAGACAATAATTCGGGTTTTTGTACAGTACTCGCGCTTTTGACGTCCGAAACGCGAGGGTCCGACAAACCGTTGATCAGGAGAAAAAAAAAATCTGACAATGGTGCCCGTACATTTTTAGAGGATCGCGATTTCACGATATATATATATTTTTTTTACTTTTTTTTTCTTTCGTACCGTTCGAAAAACGAAGCTTTTCGATGAAATTCTCACAAAAGAAGTTCACCGAATTCGCTGACTTTTTTGTTCGAATATAATTAAACTTTTTTTTATCAAAATTTCAACGGATAGGCGAATCCTGCTGCATTCCCTGATGATTCTTTAGTAATCTGAGGCTTTTTCTATGAAAAATATCAAGCAAAAAGTAAACAAGTAGAATCCTCTTGGTGGTTTGTAAAAACATGTTTGGTCATGGTTTTTTTTTTTAAATTTCTTTACGTTGCCCATTTTTGCTAGTTCATTTTCATTTGGTATTATGAGTTTTAATTGATTCTGCCATTGCCTTACTACGACATGTCGCGATTCTACGTTCGACAGTACTTTACGAAAAAAATGCAAAATTTCTTGAACACGGCACCGAGAGTTATTCTGTTCTCTTGAATTTACACATTTTTCAATATTTTCGTTGCGAATGCTTTTTGCATATACTTATCTGAAGCTACATATTTGGTTATTTAATCCTACAACAGAATGACGACGGTAACACGTTAAAAATGATGAATCACAATTTGCCTCGTATTCGAAATTCGTTTTTACAAACATTACTTTTTACATTATTTTCACAATAAATGACCGACACACATTGACGAATGTTCCAATGATAAAATCATTCGTCGAATCCACCTACGAAACTTGTCGATAAAAAAAAAAAAAAACAATAATTATTTGACTGAATCGAATTCGATGAGATTGAAAGATTAAGGAAGTTACAGACAAACAACAATAACAATGGCTACGTGCCAAATCCATTACTTTGGGATACTCAAAGGTTAATGACCTTGTGCCCCTCTCATACGCTACAAAAATGGTCACAAACGAATACCGCATAGTCGCCTGCAATTGCGATGACGCAAGCACAATCTTTTTTTTCTCTCCCTTTTTCCAATTTGTTGTCTCCGTGTAATAGTTTTGAAACTATTACATATAACCGCTTCTCTTTACATGTCTCGTATTTTGTTTCGTAGTGAAAAATCCTCACGTTGCGTAGCACAGCATGGTTGGAAGTCACGTAGTTACTTGAATCTTTTGTCAAACGCATTGAACAACAATATGGCATGTTTCTTAAAATGATTATCCTTCGGCGCAGGGATCGACGAGGGTATCGTCGGTGGTGGAGGCACCGCTGAATTAAGTACGAAACAACGTCACCAAATGAAGCACCGAGAACTGTTCCTGTCACGACAAATCGAGACCATGCCCGCGACTCACATCAGGGGAAAATGTTGCGTCACCCTACTCAACGAAACCGAGTCCTTGCTGAGTTATCTTAACAAGGAAGACTCGTTTTTCTATTGTTTGGTCTTCGATCCAACACAGCGCACGTTACTAGCCGACAAAGGTAATGTTAACGCTTTACAATTCAATTACAGAAACACTATTTTTATGTAAACTGGTTTCGATCTTGCAATATTCGTTTGTACCACGAAATGGTCAATCGATTTTTTTTACGTATTTCGTGTCGATTCGTCTGAATTTTTATTCCTCCAAAATTCCTCACATTTTCCTTTCACTAAATTCTTCGAGAATGTGATCAATGCTATGGTGCAACTAAAATCAAGTCATTTGTAGATGAGCAGTCAAATTTTGTCTTTCGATTATTTTGATAATAATCTCCGAACGAGAATATTTTGAGCTCTTTAGAGTCGTCATTATTTTGATTATTCCTAGGCTTATTTTTCACGCTATTTATCCATACGGCGTTTGCACCAGGAATTGGTACGAAAAACATGAAATTCAAGGATGAAAACACCTTCATATAAAAAACAAACGTTTTGAAAATTTTTCCGAAGTAAAATAGCAAAGAAAATGTTGAATAAGGAAAGTTATGGTAAGGCACAATTTAAAAAAACCTTGTGGAGAAAAAACTTCTAACAAATATGTGTAAATTTTGCAGGTGAAATAAGGGTGGGAAGTAGATATCAAGCCGACGGTATTTCCCCGGTGCCACTAACACCAGCCGAAAGAGAAGTGGATCCACGAAGGCTGCAGGACCTCGAAACATTAGTGTGGACACCGCGACATTCGTTGACAGATCGTCAGATAGATCAATTTTTGGTCGTTAGTCGTTCAGTCGGCACATTCGCGCGTGCCCTTGATTGCTCTTCATCCGTAAAACAACCCTCGCTTCATATGTCTGCGGCTGCGGCTTCCCGCGATATTACCCTAGTAAGAAAAAAGACGAATGTTCCGAATGAGAAAAAACTTATTTTTTTTCTCCCCTTCAAACCTCGAGTGTATAAAAACTAATTTGTTCGTTTCATTCGAATATTACAGTTTCACGCTATGGATACATTGCATCGGCACAACTACGACGTTGCGAAAGCCATGTCGTCGCTGGTGCCGAGCTCTGGTCCCGTGCTCTGTCGAGACGAGATGGAAGAATGGAGCGCGTCCGAGGCGAATCTTTTCGAAGAAGCTCTTGACAAATACGGCAAAGACTTTTCGGACATTCGAGCCGACTTTGTAAGTATTTAATTCTACAAAATATTTTTCATTTACGTACGCTCGCTCAACACGTTGTAAAAGAAGTGCAACGAAACATGGGAATGCATGGAGAGAAAGACTTTACAATTGTACTTCGTAAAAATTTCACCAATTCAATTGGAATCCTTGGAACAATAGACGAAACAAAATATAATGGAACGCTCGTCGAAGTAATAAACGTGGTATGCAAATTCTGATTACCGCTTTGTAAAAAAGAATGAGTTGTTCATTTGAGCTTGAACCCGAATCGATGAATAACGGCTGAGTCTCAACGAACTTCGATGGTGGTTGAATAAGTTTCAATTTTCCTAAAAAATTGGCAGTACTGACAAAAAAAACCCTTACGATTCCGAGCTCCAACGCAATATCCGGATCAATGAATTGCAACTGAGCGACCGTTAAATTGCTATCCAGACTATTAGAAACAATAGCAGGGCACATCTAGTCGTTGAAAATATTTGAATACCTGTGAGAATGTGTTTTGATCGAATGTGTTTTAATTGTTTCATAGTTACCATGGAAAACGTTGAAAAACGTGATCGAGTACTACTACATGTGGAAAACGACGGACCGTTATGTTCAGCAAAAGAGAGTAAAGGCAGTTGAAGCGGAGAGTAAACTCAAACAGGTATACATACCGAATTATAACAAAGCGCCGGGATCGGGAAACGCGCCAACGTCGGCGACCATTTTACCACTCGGTAACAGCAATAATAGCAGTAACGGAAAAGCGATCAGCGTCCTGAACGGAAGTAGCAATGGCAATATAACGAGCGACTGCAGCGGTATGCTGATGGTTGGATTAGGCGGCAAACCGTGCGAGAGTTGCCAGAGCTCACAAAGCCCCCAATGGTACGCTTGGGGACCTACGCATATGCAGTGCCGTTTGTGCCAACCATGCTGGATGTACTGGAAGAAGTACGGAGGGCTCAAGGTAATTTGCTAATATTCTGGCCGCTCTAACCCTCCTTTTTACCCTAATCCATTATCACGATTCAATCATACGCATAGTACACTGACCGAAGATTGTCCCCACTGACCGAAGATATTCTTATAAGAGTTGACACGCTGAAGCTTGTTTGGTAAACCCATTTGAATGAATATTTATTAGTTTTCTCGTCAAAACCATTTGCAATGCTCTGTAGAGACTGACACTTTTATCAATATGAAAACTATTCTAAATTGTTTCCAGTATAACTCCTGAAAGTACTATTTGCCCTCATTTCACATCACCGGAAACACCATAGCTTCTGTACATTTATGATACAAGTGCTTTGTGGATTCACATTGGCAACGAATATTTATGCTAGAAAGTGTGATTTATAGTTGACACGATGAGAAACTGCGTTACTAACAGTGAC